>NC_064921.1:500385923-501043423 GCF_023897955.1 Schistocerca gregaria | reverse complement strand
GCGCTTTACACCGTCAAAATCCCAAACTGCTTGGAGGGCCCCGCCCGTAATCGTCCAGACGTTCTCAATTGGGGAGAAATCCGGCGAGCTTGCTAGCTATGGTGGGGTTTAGCAAGTATGAAGGCAAAGCAGTAGGAACTCTCGTCCTGTACGGGAGGGCATTATATTGCCGAAATGTAAGCCCAAGACGTCTTGCCACGAATGGCAGCAAAACGAGGCGTAGAATATCGTAGACGTGCCGCTGAGCTGTAAGGCTACCGCGGATGACAACCAAAGGAGTCTTGCTTCGAAATGAAGTGGCACCTCGGACCACCACTCCCGGTTGTCGAGCCGTATGGCAGGCGACATTCAGGTCGATATCCCACCGCTAGCAGGGGCCTCTGCAAACACGTCTTTGGCCTGGAACCTTATTGAATGGAGTAGAATTGCCTTCACTGGTGAGTCCCGCTTTGAACTGAGTCCCGATGACGAGTGGAGACGTATCTGGAGACGCCACATATTGTGGTGGGATACCAACCTAATCGAATAACTGCTTGCATGAGGACCAGAGGTGGACCAACGCGTTACTGACATGCTTAATTTGTGAAGGTCTGTCTCTTGAATAAATCATCCAATTATTTCTGAATTTGTGATCATTTGTTTCTCCGTACATGTATTTGTCTGCACATGTGCATGATATCCACCAGTTTCCGTCCCATCCGGATAATTTCATCGTGGTGCAGTTTTATTTTATTTCTTTTTTTCTCAGAGTGCCTTCCTCGTCTCTCATAGTTATTTTAGGCCGGTGAGCAACTCTTCAAAGACACGCACACGGCTACGAAGCAGTATTTCGGAACTAATGGCCCGCTCGGAGAAAATGATGCACCCTGTGGGATCTGTCGTGCTCACATAGTCGCAGAGACCCTGACTGAGATCCAAGTCGTGCTGCATTCGCTCGTGAAGAGGCAGCGTGAGCGGCAATGGAAAATGCAGCGTAACAAATACTGCGGCGACCTCCAGGGACACACGCATATATATATGTGCACACATAAAAAAGCTCGCTCTGAAACTACCGCTCACCGTGAAGCAGTTCTTTCGAAGACAGCTCCAAGGCCCGGTACAACAGGTAGCAACCCGGCAGCCGCAATACTGGCATTTAAATGCTAACGGACTGCTGGCTCCACTTCTGCAGCAGTGTGAAAGGCGCGACGGGACGCAATCTTCCAGCGCGACTCAGCCGCTTGCATGTTGCATCTCCTGCTCGTCCTTGGACGTCACGTCACAGGCTATTGCCTTAGCTGCACATCTTCATTCCGGTACTCGTCCATGGCCAGCTGGTGTTTACGTACTATCACAGTGTTAGAGAACAAACTTTTCTGTCCACTGGAATAGGAAGGTTTGTGAAACTTGTAACAGCCAAAAAGAAACCGAAATATATCCTACAAAACACTATGCGAGGCACGCTTTTCAGTCGGTTTAAACACGGACGATGAAGCACTCCAGTCGCCGATGCCTATCCTCGAATGTGATCTGGCTACCTACATCTGTCTCCTCTTCACAGATACACAGTCCCGTCACATTAATGTAACCACTGCCTATATTCGATGTCAACGAGCAGTAACCACTCACAAACGGTAGATGGCATCAGTAGCAGTGGGGAAAGGGGGGGGGGGCTATAAAAAGGGTGTCGGGGCGAGCGGGAAACAGTACAGTCGTTATCATAATGCGGAAACAGAGCGATTTATTTGACGTCCAAAAGGGCACGATTATTGACTTTCGGGTCAAGGGTGGAAGCATTTCCGAAACGGCTAAGACTTGTTAACATTTCGTGTGCCGCATGGCAAAATGACGCTACCCAAAACTGGCGTCGAGGCAACTGTTGTGGACCACAGGGGTGAACAACGGCTGTGGAAACGTGTAAGGGCGAATAAACTTGTAACTGTTGAGCAACTGACTGCCCAGATAACCAATGGGCTACCAACACTGTCTCCTCTACGAGCTTTCAGCGAATGGCTGGGTTGAAGACTTTTTAGCAAACAGAACACAGCATGTTGTTATCAATGGAGAGACGTCTACAGACGTTAAAGTAACCTCTAGCATGCCACAGGGGATTGTTATGGGACCATTGCTTTTCACAATATATATAAATGACCTAGTAGATAGTGTCGGAAGTTCCATGCGGCTTTTCGCGGATGATGCTCTAGTATACAGAGAAGTTGCAGCATTAGAAAATTGCAGCGAAATGCACGAAGATCTGCAGCGGATAGGCACTTGGTGCAGGGAGCGGCAACTGACCCTTAACATAGACAAATGTAATGTATTCAGAATACATAGAAAAAAAGGATCCTCTATTGTATGATTATATAATAGCGGAACAAACACTGGTAGCAGTAACTTCTGTAAAATATCTGGGAGTATGTGTGCGGGACGATTTGAAGTGGAATGATCATATAAAAGTAATTGTTGGTAAAGGGAAGGGGGGTGTCAGGTTGAGATTCATTGGGAAAGTCCTTAGAAAATGTAGTCCACCAACAAAGGAGGTGGCTTACAAAACACTCGTTCGACCTATGCTTGAGTATTGCTCATCAGTGTGGGATCCTTACCAGACCGGGTTGATGGAGGAGATAGAGAAGATCCAAAGAAGAGCGGCGTGTTTCGTCTCAGGGTTATTTGGTAAGTGTGATAGAGTTACGGAGATGTTTAGCAAACTCAAGTGGCAGACTCTGCAAGACAGGCGCTCTTCATCGCGGTGTAGCTTGCTGTCCAGGTTTCGAGAGGGTGTGTTTCTGGGTGAGGTATCGAATATATTGCTTCCCCCTACTTATACCTCCCGAGGAGATCGCGAATGTAAAATTAGATTGATTCGAGCCCGCACGGAGGCTTTCCGGCAGTCATTCTTCTCGCGAACGGGAGAGTTTGGGTTTTTGCGACATTTCTTTACCCGAACTGACTGCTCTTCATTAGCGACGAAGGCTGGAATTTGCATGCCAATACCGCAACTGGCTTCCCCCCTTGAACAATGGACTTTGCCGCTGGTGGGAAGGCTAGCGTGCCTCAGCGATACAGATAGCCGTACCGTAGGTGCAACCACAAAGGAAGGGTATCTGTTGAGAGACCAGACAAACGTGTGTTTCCTGAAGAGGGGCAGCAGCCTTTTCAGTAGTTGCAGGGGCAACAGTCTGGATGATTGACTGATCTGACCTTGTAACACTAACCAAAACGGCCTTGCTGTGACTGCGAACGGCTGAAAGCAAGGAGAAACTACAGCTTTTCCCGAGGACATGCAGCTTCACTGTATGATTAAATGATGATGGCGTCCTCTTGGGTAAGATATACCGAAGGTAAAATAGTCCCCCATTCGGATCTCCGGGCGGGGACTACTCAAGGGGACGTCGTTATGAGTAGAAAGAAAACTGGCATTCTATGGATCGAAGCGTGGAATGTCAGATCCCTTAATCGGGCAGGTAGGTTAGAAAATTGAAAATGGGAAATGGATAGAATAAAGTTAGATATAGTGGGAATTAGTGAAGTTCAGTGCAGGAGGAACACGACTTCTGGTCATGTGGTTACAGGGTTATAAATACAAAATCAAATGGTTCAAATCGCTCTGAGCACTATGCGACTTAACTTCTGAGGTCATCAGTCGCCTAGAACTTAGAAGTACTTAAACCTAACTAACCTAAGGACATCACACGCATCCATGCCCGAGGCAGGATTCGAACCTGCGACCGTAGCAGTCGCGCGGTTCCGGACTGAGCGCCTAGAACCGCGAGACCACCGAGGCCGGCAATACAAAATCAAATAGGGGTAATGCAGGAGTAGGTTTAATAATGAATAAAAAAATAGGAGTGCGGGTAAGCTACTACAAACAGCATAGTGAACGTATTAAGTGTCAGGAAGTCGTTTCTGAAAGTATTTGTATGGAGTGTAGCCATGTATGGAAGTGAAACATGGACAATAAATAGTTTGGACAAGCAGAGAATGGAAGCCTTCGAAGTGTGGTGCTACAGAAGAATGTTGAAGATTAGGTGAGTAGATCACGTAACTAATGAGGAAGTATTGAATAGGATTGGGGAGAAGAGAAGTTTGTGGCACAACTTGACTAGAAGAAGTGATTGGTTGGTAGGACATGTCCTGAGGCATCAAGGGATCACAAATTTAGCATTGGAGGGCAGCGTGGATGGTAAAAATCGTAGAGGGAGACCAAGAGATGAATACACTAAGCAGATTCAGAAGCATGTAGGTTGCAGTAGGTACTGGGAAATGAAGGAGCTTGCACAGGATAGATTAGCATGGAGAGCTGCAGCAAACCAGTCTCAGGACTGAAGACCACAACAACAAAAACAACAGCAACTGGACGTCCACTGACTGGCGACAGGTGGCCTTTCCAGATGAATCACGTTTTATGCTCCATCTGCCACATGGCCGTTGACTTGTGCGCTGTCAAACGTCTGAAGGCAAACACCCTGCGTCGGAAGTGACCGAGCCGGAGGAGGGAGCGTTATCGTCTGAGTAATGTTTTCATAGCATTCTCTGGGTGGATATGTCATTCTGGACGGCACAGTGTTTCAACCCAAGTATGCATGTCCTGAGGCATCAAGGGATCACAAATTTAGCATTGGAGGGCAGCGTGGATGGTAAAAATCGTAGAGGGAGACCAAGAGATGAATACACTAAGCAGATTCAGAAGCATGTAGGTTGCAGTAGGTACTGGGAAATGAAGGAGCTTGCACAGGATAGATTAGCATGGAGAGCTGCAGCAAACCAGTCTCAGGTGGCCTTTCCAGATGAATCACGTTTTATGCTCCATCTGCCACATGGCCGTTGACTTGTGCGCTGTCAAACGTCTGAAGGCAAACACCCTGCGTCGGAAGTGACCGAGCCGGAGGAGGGAGCGTTATCGTCTGAGTAATGTTTTCATAGCATTCTCTGGGTGGATATGTCATTCTGGACGGCACAGTGTTTCAACTCAAGTATGCATCCATCCTTTGGGACACAAGTGACACAAGTTAATTATGCATTATGGGATTTGTAAGCAAACTTTTATTCATACCTTTCCAAAAAGATATCTTGGTAAACACAGATAATAAAGATACAATCTATATCGTTTACGTCGTTTCTTTCTCCATCTTCATTAAGAGGTATTACTAACGAAAAATTTGTTGTGGGAGCTGGGCATACCTAAAGACGTCTTGCACAGTTGACTGAGTATAGATCGAATGAGTGGTACACTTATCTTCGTTAGACTACTTGATTTTTCAAAATAATCATATAACGCTTTGTCCCTCAGTGGCTTAATAATTTATTCAGTTCCCTTCTTCGTTGTTTTTTGTCCCTGAACACGACGTAATTATTTTGGAACTCCAGTTTGTGAACTTAACCTTTCAAGTCTCCAAACGTATAAAGCGGGGACTACGTTGCCCCGGAAACTTCGGCCAATGTCACATGTTGAAGCTCTGAAGAGTTATTCCCGAGACACGGTCGTTCTGTTTGGGACCGTCCTATCGCGGATGCTGTCTGATGCGAAGGCTGTTCGGTAGTCGACATCTGAAACGGAACTGTTACATGGAAATGGTTTTGATGAAAGTTAGCGGTTAATTATTCTCAGGGGGCATCAGTATAGTGGGAAATCCGTGCGCTCTGAAATAACCTGATGAAGTGCGATTACGAACATGCTATTATATGAGAGCAGTTTCGCTCAGTTCTGGAGAAATACATGTGTTTATGGCTGGAAGCGGTACCACGGATAGGTTACAAACTGAATATTTTGAAAGTAGACCAAGAGAGCTATGTTTAAGCTCACTTGTCGTCTTCTTACAGTAGTAACGTTACTTCCTTTGCCAGACATCGTGAAGCACTCTGTATCAGAAGTCTCTTCAACAGATTTTCCGTTCATCCATGAATGCGCAACTGCGCAGCAGATCATTTTTCTTTTACGAACAAATTCAGGTGTTGCTACTGCAGTAGCTGTTAGGAACCACGAAGAATTTCATCGGATTTCTGAAGCCCACACGGCGAATAAATGTCTCTGGTTGGTTTAGCAGTCCTTTCTAATTTGCCAGTCGAGATGGACAACTTGCAGATTCATTCCGTCCTGTTCGCAAAATACACTGTGTGACAAAATAAAATAATCATCCAAAAGGGGAGCTGTATAAGCAAATTGAAATTTCACCGGTTGGAGGGTGTGTTTTATTATTTCGAGGACTACAAAATCGAGCCATATTTACGAGGAAGGGTGCCACAAAGCCTCTGTATTCTCTCCTGACGGCAGTTGGCCCACATCTGTAACTGGTCTTCTTTGTCCTAGACACTGACGCTGGGATGGAGTTCACATCCGAAACACTTAGGGAAACATCTATGGATCTTCTGACGACGTGCTTAACTCAGCATCACGCTGACCGTACATAGAGACACATAACATGTGCGGACTAGCATTGTCCTGCTGAAAAAGGACACCACCATATTGTCACATGAGAGGGAAGACATGAGGAGGTAGAACGTCCGTGGAGAACAATTTGTGCGATCAGAGTTACCTCAATCAATAACACCTGTGATCTGAAGTCATACCTGATACCCCACCACACCAAGACGTCAGCAATAACCTATATGTGGCTTTCCAAAACATTCGCAGGATGGGTCCTCTCCCTAGGTCGCCACCATACTCACCGATGATAGTCATCTGGAATAAGTGTAGAACTGTGATTCGTCGCTGATCACGATACGTTGCCATTCATCAACAGTCCATGCTTCTGGGTCAGCGGAGCACTCCAAATGCAGCCGTTTATATTGTGGCCACGCATGGAACGAAGATAAGCTAGTTCGGCTGTTCCAGTCACCGACGAATGGTGTAGGATGACATACACGCATCAAAAAAAGTTTTACATCATGTCGGTTCCAAGAGTTCCGGAACCTGTACAGTAAATTGGAATAGAGATCAACATAAACATCATTTCTGCCCTTTTTATTGCTCATGAAAACCGAACATTGCATGTTGTACCACCATACAGCGAGACCTTCAGAGGTGGTGGTCCAGATTGCTGTACACACTGGTACCTCTAATACCCAGTAGCACAACCTCTTACATTGATGCATACCTGTACTAGTCATGGCATACTATCGACAACTTCATCAAGGCACTGTTGGCCCAGATTTTCCCACTCCTCAACGGCGATTTGGCGTAGATCCCTCAGAGCTGTTAGTGGGTCACGTCGTCCATAGGCAGCCCTTTTCGATCTATCCTAGGCATGTTCGAAAGGGTTCATGTCTGGACAACATGCTGGCCATTCTAGTCGAGCGATGTCGTTATCCTGAAGTAAGTCATTCACAAGATACGCATGATGGGGGCGCGAATCGTCGTAAATGAAGACGAATGCCTTTCCAATATGCTGCCGATATTGTTGCACTATCGGTCGGAGGATGGGATTTACGTATCGTACAGCCGTTACGGCGCCTTCCATCACCACCAGCGGCGAACGTCGGCCCCACATAATGCCACCCCAAAACAGCAGGGAACCTCCACCTTGCTTCACTCGCTGGGCAGTGTGTCTTAGGCATTGAGCCCGACCGAGTTGCCTCCAAATACGTCTCCGTAGATTGTTTGGTTGAAGGCAAATGCGACACTCATCGGTGAAGAGAACGTGATGTCAATCCTGAGCTCTCCATTCTGCATGTTCTTGGGCCCATGTGTACCGCGGTGCGTGGTGTCGTGGTTGCAAAGATGGACCTCGCCATGGACGTCGGGCGTGTAGTTGCACATCATGCAGCCTATAACTCACAGTTTGAGTCGTAACACGACGTGCTGTGGCTACACGAAAAGCATTATTCAACATGGTGACGTTCCTGTCAGGGTTCCTCCGAGCCATAATCCGTAGGTAGCGGTCATACAGTGCAGCAGTAGCCCTTCGGCGGACTTAGCGAGGCATCGACAGTTCCTGTCTCTCTGTATCGTCTCCATGTCCGAACAACATCGCTTTGGTTCACTCCGAGACTCCTGGACAGTAACATTGATGACGCGATCGAACCGCGGTATTGATAGTATATGCATGGTTGAACTACAGACAGTATGAGCCTTCAACATTCTTCCTAGTGGAATGTTTGGAACTGATCGGCTGTCGGACCCCTCCATCTAATAGGCACTGCTCGTGCATGGTTGTTTACATCTTTGGGCGGATTTAGTGACATCTCTGAACAGTGAAAGGGACTGTGTCTGTGATACAATATCCACAGTCATCGTCTATCTTCAGGAGTTCTGGGAACCGGGGTATGTAAAACTTTTTTTGATGTGTGTTGAATGTTGCAGGGGGTCCATTACTTGTTGTCGGATTACAGGCGCAGATATGAAGCGGTTGCGATTTGCTTGGTGTACAATACGGCGATGCTCCCTTGTGTTTGTCAGACGTGGTCGACTGAAACATTGACACAAATGAGCCTGCTCCCACTTACTCTTGCAGTCAGACATCTGCCACTTTCATTAACGAGTACCCCAAAAAATCTGGTTATTGCACTCTTCGACCACACAGCCAAATGGTGTCCCAGAATGATGGTGCTCTCAAACTCTGTCACGTGCTGATAACACCTTCCGACGCTAGTACGCGCTATCTCCGTATCCTTCACAGTGATCACTCGACGTCTGACGCTATTTAGGCTGCTCACGTACCCTACCTGGTCGGGTAACAACACTATACAAGGACAGCACTAAAGCAATCCGGTGGCCGTTCTGTCACAGAGAGTTGCAGCACTAAGCATTTACATATCTGTCGATGTTAACGTACGTCTACGAAGTTACTCTGATACGTGACCGTAACTTCTGAGTGTTTCACTTTTTTGTCAGGCGGTGTAATTGCACAATAAACATGTATTTTATAGTTATTGCGCCATTAATAGTTATAGAACGATGTTTCATCATGTAAAGGCTGCATTACATTACACGATTATTTGCATATCTGTGTTACCTGGAAACCGCAGCCACCGTAATATCACTACCATTATAATGTGATCTGAAGTACCAGACCAATTATGTATAATAGAGGGACTGACATTTTCATCCGCTACTTTACAGCTTGTGTTTCAGTGTTTGCTTACTTAAGTGCCTTTACCGTAACGCACTAATTATATATGTAATGCTGTTATTTCCCTACTCGATATAAATAGGAGATCTTCTCTTACTACATGTCCAACATGAGCTCTTGCATCAAATGAGTACACACAAATACAGATTAGTTTAATACATACCCAAGGATATAGAAATGTGTTGGCTAATTAGATGAAACTTATAACTGAACATCATCATTACTACACTGGAGCGAAAAGAAACTGCTATAGACATGCGTGTTCAAATACAGAGATATGTAAACAGGTAGAAAACGGAGCTGCAGTCGGCAACGCCTAAATAAGACAACAAGAATTCGGTGCAGTTGTTACCTCGGTTACTGCTGATACAATGACCAGATATCAAGACTTAAGGGAGTCTGAACATGGTGTTTGGACGGCGGACGAGCGATGGGGCGCAGGATCTCCGAGGTAGCGATGAAGTGGGGACTGTTTCACGAATGTACCGTGAATATCAGGAATCCGGTCAAACATCAAATCTCCGACATCGATGTGGCCGGAAAAAGATCCTGCAAGAATGGAATCAACTACGGCTGAAGAGAGTCGTTCTACGTGACACAAGTGCAACCATTCCGCAAATTGCTGCAGATTTCAGTGCCGGGCCATCAGCAAGTCTCACGGTGCGAATCATTCAACGAAACATCATCGATATGGGCTTTCGGAGCCGGAGGCGCACTCCTATACCCATGGTGACTGCACTACACAAAACTTTACGCCTCGCCTAGGTCCGTCAACACCGACATTGGACTGTTGATGACAGAAAACATGTTGCCCGGTCTAGATACGACTCTGACATGTGACACATACGTATGCATCCTCTCTGATTACCTGTATCATTTCATGACCATTGTGCTTTCCGAAGGACTTGGGAAATTCCAGCAGGACAATGCGACACCCAATACTTCCAGAATTGCTACAGAGTGGCTTCAGGACACATACGTATGCATCCTCTCTGATTACCTGTATCATTTCATGACCATTGTGCATTCCGAAGGACTTGGGAAATTCCAGCAGGACAATGCGACACCCAACACTTCCAGAATTGCTACAGAGTGGCTTCAGGAACACTCTTCTGGGGTTAAACCCTTCTGCTGGCCACCAAACTCGCCAGATATGCACATTATTGAGCATATCTGGGAATGCTGTTGAGAAGAGATCTCCGACCCCTCGAATTCTTACTGATTTATGGTCAACCCTGCAGGATCCATGGTGTCAGTTCCCTCCAGCACTACTTCAAACATTAGTCGTGTTGCGGCACTTCTGCGTGCTCGCGGGGGCCCCTAAACGATTTTAGGCAGGTGTACCAGTTTCTTTGGCTCTTCAGTGTCTAAGTCATTTAATACCCACTGCTGGATAAAAGTCACCGTACATGTTGCTACTACATGTTTTCTGACGCCATCTACCATCACTTTATCAGGTCGCTGTCTCGAGCCTTTCCGACCTCTTCCAAGAAACGTCCTTATTCTGTCCATTATGCATTCACCCTCCTAATCCGTTTCCTTTTCATTACGGTTACAATTGTTTCTTCCACTCCAGTCTTTTCCCTGAGACACTTTTTCCTTTTCTGACACGTAACTTGGAGTTAAAACTCTATTTTGTTTACCAAAATGCTCCCGGTAATTTTTAGTCTTCTGTTTATTTATTTTCCTGTCCATTCAATCGTTGCCTGCCGGTGTGGCCTATGCGGTTCTAGGCGCTTCAGTCTGGAACCGCGTGACCGCTACGGTCGCAGGTTCAAATCCTGCCTCGGGCATGGATGTGTGTGATGTAATTAGTTGAGTTAGGTTTAAGTAGTTCTAAGTTCTAGGGGACTGATGACCACAGATGTAAAGTCCCATAGTGCTCAGAGCCATTTGAACCATTTGAACCATTTAATCGTTGCCCTGAATGCAAAAACTCACTGTCTCGTTTTATGACTTCATTGCAAATAAGTGAAATTTTCTTTTAGATGGTGTACTTTATTTTGATCTAATTATAACCAGGTTTTGCGTCCTACTTTCATAGTGGTTCTGCTGACTTCTATTGTCTACACTGTGGTTGTTAACAACATAGGATTTTAGGTAGCTTCCAATGCAACTTCTAGGCGGCGATTGGTGAAAAGGAAAGAAGTGTTGGACATGAGTAAAGTCCTTCTTGATGTACTGCCATGTGGTAATATAAGGTGCTTAAAATTTTCAAGTAACCATTGCTTAAACCGCTGCAGTTGAGTTCGAAACGATGGTTGTTCGAAAGTCTTATAGTGTTGCGCGGATATATATACCATCATTTTAATTTACATACACTGGCCGCGAAAATCTATGCCATTACGTAAGTGGTAATCTATTTACTATTCTATTTACTATTCATTAGTATGTTATTGAATCATGATAGTGAAATGTGTTGGAATCTTTATACGTGCGGAACAGCTCATCATCTGCTGGAGCGACAGGTCGTAAAAAGATGTCGTTGCATGAGGCTTTCCTTAAGCCACTTTTTACAGAGTGATTTGCTGGATTAAGTTCTTTATAAAACTTCACTTTGGGTGAATCTTGTTTTCGGCAGTTGTGTCTCTGTTATGGGATAGCATTGTTGTTGTGCGAGGTGAAGCAAATTTTCTCATTGAAGCAAAGAGAGAAGAATTCCTCTGGCCATACAGATTTACGATTTCCGGAGCTTTCCATCATGACTTAAGGTTTGTGTCCTTCCTTTTGGAAAGGCCGCGACTGATTTAGTATACCATCCTAATCCGATCAAAAGTTATTCTTTGGCCTCGCCACTCACAAGACGTCATTGACAGGACGCCCTTCACTCAGATTCAAGAAGGTTCCAATTGAAGGTGGAGGAAAGATTTAACATTTCTCGTACTATATCTATCCCTAATTTTAATTATTCTGTTGTCGCGCTGTTTTCTAGCTTGTCACGGTTTCAGAAGCTACGAACAGAGTGATGCGCAGTCCTGCCTCAGTTAATCTGGTTCGGCATGGCGTGGTGCGCACAACATCGCTAATCAGGATGACAAACAAACTTGAAGCAGGTGTCAAAATATGAGTGAGGTAAGCGTCGATACTCAGCATGGACATGACGGTATTTGATTTTCAAAATAGCCTGAGGAAATGCTAAATAAAATTTGAGTGATCTGCTAATAACACGAGTACAATAAACATTTTAACACCTTTTCGCTGCTGTCAGTCGCTAATAAAAACACAGATCGTTTTGATGTTTGCTTACATTCATTTCACTTGCTAAAGCGAGGCAAATGGAAAAATTGGGTTTAATGTGCCGTCGACGACAAAATCATTAGAGACGGATCACAAGCACCGATGTGGCAAAAAGGGGAACAAAATAGACCACAGTCTTTTAAAAGGAACCATTCTAATTTTAGGAAACCAGAGGAAACAAACCAGGACGGCCAGAGGAAGATCTGAATCTCAAACATCCCGAACGGATGTTCGGATTACTGACAAATACGTCATATGGTTCGAAATGGCTGTGAGCACTATGGGACTTAACATCTAGGGTCATCAGTCCCCTAGAACTTAGAACTACTTAAACCTAACTAACCTAAGGACACCACACAACACCCAGTCATCACGAGGCAGAGAAAATCCCTGGCCCCGCCGGGAATCGAACGCGGGAACCCGGGCGCGGGAATACGTCATATGGCTGTGTTACTCACTGGAAGTACTTTACTTTGTGTCGCTGGCATAATTATGGATAATATTACAGTACTTCGATTAGCTGTTGCTTGCTGCTTGTTTATATGTCCGGTTTCCCCACCTAATGAATCTACAGCTGGTTAGTCAAAGAGCAGGAAATTCATATAGCGCCCTCACCTGGGTGTCGTGTGTACTGAGTGTTCACGTGTCTGAAGCGTTTTTGGAGTGTTTCTGAAGTGGGGTGCGGTAATAGGTAGTCATTTTCCTAAAGAAACATGGGAAACTTTTATAGAACCACATACAGGAAGATCTATATCGTTAACTCTATCCTGAGAAACTTCAGCCTTCTTTCCGGTGACGTAACGCTCTACGCTTGGTTTTGCACATCTACATCTACACCTACATGTACGCTCTGCAAACTACTGTGAATCGCAGGGCAGAGGGATGTCACACCGTACCATTTACTAGGGCTTTTTCCAGTTCCATCCACGTATGGTGTGCGGGAAGAGCGATTGTTTGAATGACTGCTGTAATTAATCTAATCTTGTCCTCACGATCCGTATGTGAGCAATACGTAGGCAGCTGTGGCATATTCTTACAGCTATCAATCATAGCCGGTTCTTGAAACTCTGAAACAAATTTTTCTCGGGATAGTCTGCGTTTATCTTCAAGAGTTTGTCAGTCAAGTTTCTTCAGCACCTCTGTCACACTCTTCCACTGATCAAACAAATTGTGACCCTTCCTGCTTCCCTTCTCTGTATACGTTCTATATCGCCTGTCAGTCCTACTTGGTATGGGTCCAACGTAATTGAGCAGCATTCCAGAATGGGTCGCACGAGTGATTCATAAGCCATCTCCTTTGTAGGGTAATTGCACTTCCCCAGTATTCTACCAGGAACCGAAGTCTACCACCTGCCTTACCCATGACTGAGCCTACGTGTCCATTCCACTTCATAGGCCTACAAAGTGCTACCTCCCAGGTATTTGTATGAGTTGGCCGATTCCAACTGTGACTCATTGATTTTATGATCATGGGATACATTGTTTTTCGGTTTTGTGAAGTGGACAATTTCACATGTCGAAACATTTAAAGCTAGTTGCAATCTTTATACCACTTTGAAATCTTACCAACATCTGCAACAAGTCTGGGGTTACTGTTAGATGGTGGCAGAGTGGTTCTAGGCGCTACAGTATGGAACCGCGGGACCGCTACGGTCGGAGATTCGAATCCTGCCTCGGGCATGGATGTTTGTGATGTCCTTAGGTTAGTTAGGTTTAAGTAGTTCAAAGTTCTAAGGGACTGATGACCTCAGATGTTAAGTCCCATAGTGGTCAGTGCCATTTGAACCACTTGAACTGTTAGATGTGGCACTGAATCAAATGCTTTTCGGATCTGAATACATACCGCATCTACCTGATTGGATTGGGCCAAAGCTTCCAGTATGTGGTTTGAGAAAAGTGTAAGTTGGGTTTCCCATGATCGATGTTTTCGGAATCCATGCTGGTTGGCATGGATGAGATCTCTGTGTTCGAAATACCTCAACACTTATTTCATTTATATTTTCAGTGGAACGAGGATTAAATTATGGTAGTTCCTTAGAAAATGGGAAAGTTCTTTAGTAAAGAGACATATAAAAACGACGTTAACCATTTCAGATTTTGCTTTGCAACTTTCAATTCCAGTTCCTGTCACATTCTCGAGTGACTGTGCACTTATTTTGGTGACACTAACAGCCTCTACATACGACCAGAATTTCTTTGCGTTTTATGAAAGACCATTTGACAGTGTTATGCTACGGTAATCACTGAAGTCTTTAGGCACAGCACTCTTGACAGCCAAATGTGTTTCGATCAGCATCTCTCTATCTATAGCTCTATGCTTTGTTTTACTCCTATTACACAGTAGTCTCTGTTTACTTAGAAGTTTCTCTGAGCGGCTGTATCCCTTGGAGGGAACTCCCCATTATGAACTGTTCTATTGGATACATATATATATATATATATACTATGAATGCTCAACTATTCTTTTAAACTTGTGGCATAGTTTCTTTACATGCTCCTGCCCTGTGCTTAAAGTTTGAAGTTCCCCACTGAGGAATGACCATACTGCTGTATTATCTAGTTCACTGAGCGTATATATCTTTAGACTTATTTTATTTGTCCTTTGTACTCTGATAATCATGGTCATTGTAACCCGTTTCGATGTGGACATCCTCAAAGAGGTCAGGTCTGTTTGTTGCCATTAGATCCAATATATTTCCATTATGAGTGGGGTTCCGAACCATGTGTTCTAGGTAGTTTTTAGAGAAGGCATTTAGTAATGTTTCACATGATCTCTTTGTCAAGCCCACCTCTAAGAAAACTGTAATTTTTCAAATTCATTGTTTGATGATTAAAGTTCCCTCCGATGATTCAGTATGACAGGGGAATTTACGTACAAGGTCTTCTCTAAAGTTATCGCTGCATCAGGAGATGAGTCTGGTGGGAGGCAGAAGAATCCATATATTATTTTATGCCCCCTCCCCCCCCCTCCACAACTCCCGATACTGAGTCTTGTCCAGTCAAGTTTGCAGCTACAATTTTTATCTCAGTGGATTTGAGTTTCTTATCTACGGCGACAAATACACAACCTCTATTTCCCATTAGCCTATCCTTTCGCTATTCACTTAAATTTTCGCTAAAAACCTCACTGCTATTAATTTCATGTTCGTGTCTCAAGCAACTCTCTGTATCTAGTATTATGTCAGGTGCACTGTTTTTCAGGAGCGCTTCAAACTCTAGCACTTGGTTGTGAATGCTTCGGCAGTTAACTACTAGGATCTTAAGCCTCTCCCCTGCTGGGAGCATTCTTTTGGATCTTAAAAAATTGTACTTATGGCTCATCTATAGCTGTCGTTATTTGGACTGGACGGAGAGTCACCTAATCTAAAATCTGGTTCGACATTGCCGGTCCTGCTTTCGTTTCTGTTGACCAACACACAGGACTGCAGTCTGCCAGTGGAAACGTCTTTGAGCCAATTACATATTTGTTGATACACTCGCGATGATTGTATCTTGTTTATTTGTCTAGAAGATCGAGTCCACCTGTTCACTTGCGACCACTGTTCCGACGACATGACATGTGAAAAATACTACTTCTTACCCACCGGTGTCGTTTCTTGAACCATGGTGACACTTTGCAAGAAGTTTGTCCTACAGGAAGATCATAATGTTCTTAGTTAGTTCATGCTCCAAGATCCTGTAATAGTCGGATGCTAAGCAAATTGCAATTACTTGCATCGTTCCTCTATTAACTTTCTTATAAGCGGAAGTGACTCGCACCATGTGGAACTGTTTGCTGCATGGGCTGTTCTCGATAAATGTGAACTAGGAAAAGGGGATAATTCAGCGGCGAACTCCATTAAAAATCTAATGGCAATTCTATCAGCAACTGGCACCTTGGTAGCTTTTGCAGAACAGTTACGTTAGACTGTTCGTTTCGACATACACGTTAGTGAATGAACGTAGGTGACATGGCTAGTTGTAATATTTAACGAAGTCTTATGCACTTATGCGCAGCTTAAAGACTGAACGCGTGTCGGTCACACGCAGGCTTTCGCAGCTAGTCGAACGTATTGCATAGATCTTCTGATTGCTGTACAGAATGCTGTATTTAACTCAAACATACTAAGCACGCCACGAGTGTGGAGAACGATAAGAAATTGTTGTTGTTGGGGTCTTCAGTCCTGAGACTGGTTTGATGCAGCTCTCCGTGCTACTCTATCCTGTGCAAGCTTCTTCATCTCCCAATACGTACTGCAGCCTACATCCTTCTGAATCTGTTTAGTGTATTCATCTCTTGGTCTCCCTCTACGATTTCTACCCTCCACGCTGCCCTCCAATACTAAATTGGTGATCCCTTGTTGGCTCAGAACATGTCCTATCAACCGATCCCTTCTTCTTGTCAAGTTGTGCCACAAACTCCTCTTCTCCCCAATCCTATTCAATACTTCCTGATGAGAAACTACCTCGCGTGATTGTTCGGAGAAACAAGTGCACAGTCAAATGCGGAAAACCTGTTGCGCTTGAGCGTTGCTGCTCGAGCTGACAGACTTGTCTTTATAAGTTCGATGTGCAGTTCACGTAAGCTTTGGTCTGATGCTTTCGAGTTACATTATAACAGCTCATTTCGTTATATCTAGTAACTTTGGATAATTTCACGTGATGTGTGCCAGCGAGGGACATATACAGGAGGCATTTACCGCTACAATGAGTGAAGGATATGAATTATTTGATTTTTAGGAAGAGGGTCAGGATTTTTGAAACAGTGAGGTTTGAGAACTTTTTGCATACCTCTGTGGTATCTTTAATGAAACCACTGTAACTTTGGTACAAAATATGGAGCTCCACACAGCATGCCTGCCAGAATGATTTACGAAGACCAACAAATATGCTAGAATTCGTTAGACGAGTCTGAGATCTGAGCACTAAAAGCCCCGAAGCTTGTTCAGACGGAAAAGACGCGATTATTTTAGAAAACTTTGATTGTGTATAAATTTTTAACCGCACGTTTCAGGTCTTGTGAGTCGCTGACATCAAAGTATTACTTACCGATCATCCTTCTACTTGAATTCTATACATGTCATAAAATTTGTCGTAGATAGTAATCAATAATAATTATCGTTCTATTGTTACACAGCGAGTACAGCCGATAGTTCTTGCCGCGTCCAGCATCTGTCTCCTCCATTCAAACGTCGCTTGGGTAGTTCGCAAAGCTGCCACCGCTAATTCGTCAGAGGAGCTCTTCCGTGAAAAAGCTGACAATCCAGATACACACAGTAGCACCTAAAGAAAGAGATACCGCTGTGCAGGGGGCTCTGAAGAAAGCCGTACCATCGACAGTTCATCTTGGAAAATATTTGAATTTCCTCTACAGAATCAAACTTCCACGACTGCTCCCGTAATGGGCAGCCTCTACCTTTAAACCACGATTCTTGTCCACAGGAAGGATGGACGTCTGGCATGTCCGGTGAGAAACCTCCGATAACACACAGCCTGCTATGACTGCTGAAGGAATGAAATCCAGTGAGGATAGACTTATCAGCTTGGAGAGGTTTCCAACTTGGATGATAAACGTATGTGAAATGCAGCCTTCGACAATGTAGTATGCCATCCTGTGAGATCATCCAAATGACTGTTTCATCTTGCAACGATGCGATGCCAAGGAAAGATAATTATCTATGCTATACGATCCCAGGAATCAGCAAATGTCATGAAGAGAACATTCAAAACGAACTTGTCTGGGCCACATATACCCCTGATAACAAGATCTCGATTGCGTCATGTGTAGACCCTAGAACGAATCCTGGGCCACAAACCCTCAGTTGGCTGCTGGTAGCACTGTAGACAATATTACTGCGGGTACCCATGTTGTATACTGTCTGGCCCCGCCATGAGCTACAAATGGCGCCACTCTATGTAGTAACAAGGGATCATAGTAAAATGAGCAGAAAAAAATTTGTGATGGATTGGAGCACATGTAAAATTGACCCAAGAACAGTGAGGTCACTAGCGCAAGCGATTTCGCTTTCTTGGGTTAACTGACTATTGTTGCGTGTGCGAGTAATGTTAATTTCTTTTCCATTGAGAGTTTAAGCAGTCTAGCATGTTTGTGTTTAACGTAGTAGACATGAAATATAGCAAGCTAAATGTCGCGCACATTAAAATCCGACCAGCTTCATTGTTCTGTTAATGAGAAGAGACTGTGGGCTTTCCGTGAGGTGCGCACTGAAATATTTTTATAGAACTGATTAAACTTCTTTGAAAGCTATATTCTATTTACATCTGAATTACAATTATTTTTTATGTAGTGAATCTTGTGAGACCCGATCCGTGCTGACTGGTCCAGGCTAACACAGAAACTGTTTCTGCAATGAAATATTAAAAAAATGGTTCAAATGGCTCTGAGCACTATGGGACTTAACTGCTGTGGTCATCAGTCCCCTAGAACTTAGAACTACTTAAACCTAACTAACCTAAGGACATCACACACATCCATGCCCGAGGCAGGATTCGAACCTGCGACCGTAGTAGTCGCGCGGTTCCGGACTGAGCGCCTTAACCGCTAGACCACCGCGGCCGGTAATGAAATATTAATTCACTTTCTAGTGAAATACTTAAGCAGATAATTCTCAGCGAGTGAGTTCCTATTTTTAAGCCGTGCGGCGTAATGAAAAAACTTAAAATTATGTTCTCGCCCGTAATGGCGTCTTTGAAACAAAATCAGATCACTATATGAAAACTGCAAATTATTCAGTAATAATTATGGGATTCCTTTCCCTACACTATTGAAAGTAAAACACAAGTTTACACATTTATAGAATTAATTATTATTATCATAAGAATACTTTTTCTTACAGTATTAGTGACAAACACATACCATTCTCATCACGAATCGTCAATGAGGTCATTCCACAATGAAATACAAAACGAAGAGTAGTTAGTTTTTTCTCTTTCTTCCTCGTAAGAGGACTGTCTATTCATTTTTATCTTTATTCACAGATTATCCTTGAAATACATAGTTTTCGAATAAATAGTAATTTCCATTGTTCTTTTTCTATAGCATTTTAAATATTTCACTGCAATAATCACAACACATTCGTCCTTATGGCTTTTATCAATATTTTCCTTATTGGGATTGTTTTTATATCGTCGCACTAGTTTCGTAAATTTTCACATTAACGTCACGGGGATACTCCCCAGCTCGTGGTCTCTTGGTAGCGTTCTCGATTCCCGAGCACGGGGTCCCGGGTTCGATTCCCGGCGGGGTCAGAGATTTTCACCTGCCTCGAGATGACTGGGTGTTGCTGTGTCGTCTTCATCATCCTCATTCATCCCCAATACAGTCGGAGGAAGGCAATGGCAAACCACCTCCACCAGGACCTTGCCGAGTATGGGACCTCATCATCACCATCATGGGGATGGCACAATGCACGTAGGAGGGCAGGGCCGTCAATCTCAGTGCTGCGAGCGGCCTCCCGCTGTTGCAGTCACCGTGGCAGAGGACGGTGTGCGCCTGACAAGGTTAGCAACGTTCGGGCGAGAATGCACTTGCGTGTTGAGTTCAGCTAACTAGCCCTGTCCTTGCCAGTTGCCGAATATGAATACAGAGGTTTCTGGGAAGGGTAGACCACCGATGCAAATGGCGTATCCCGCACGGTACCATCGCAATGTTGTGCACTAGCCACGGGGCGCCTCCACAAGCGAGTCTTTTGTGTAGTGCCGACGGGCTGCTCAAGCCTTGAGCGTAAACACTGAGAAGAAAAAATTGCGGAAAATTTTGGCTGGACTCCCTTTGGTAGGTCGGAACTCGGAAACCTTTGGAAAGGAGATGTGCCGTAGGGCGGCACTCGTAAGGTTCCTGGAAGATGGTGTTGGAATAGGTCGGCTTCGGAATCGTCCAGAAAGCGACGGTGAACCCTTCTATAAGAAAATTGTTAGGAGGTTCCGAATTGGAGAAATGAAGAACCTGCTTTCAGATTGGCCAAAAGGGCAGTCTGAGGAATTCACACTCTGAAGGAGCACGACAGCATAAAGTATCGAAGCACTTCGTTGCCGAGAGGCGCTGACCACGCTTCTTCGTTGAGAAGCGTAGGGAACAGGCTTCTCCAGCCGAGGCGTTGAGGGAAGACGCCTTGTCGGCGTGAGAGAGGAGCGGACCTGGAGAGGGTCAGTCGATTCACGGGCAGAGGGGCCGCGCCACGACGGTGTCCGTCCCTGCCCGCGACCTCACTGTGCCGCGTCTCCCTCAGATGATGTAAGAGTCGCAGCAACGGCGTACGAACTTCATAAGGCGTGATAGGAGCGTTGTTTCTTATTAATCAGTCAGTGAATATGGGGTGACCTTTCGGCCGTGATTTCACTCTTTGAGCTTCTGTTTATCTTTACTCACTAACCTTCCGATGCAGTCATTACCAACGGTTCAATTTCGCGATTAGCAGTCAGTTGATACGATTTCTTGTTCGTTCGGTCCATTTTATGAGAATTTATCGAGTCCTTCTCCGCTGGAGATCACCAGTAATCGCACTTTCATACGTGTGTGTGCCTTCATTCTCCCGTGATGAGTATTTAATCCTTGTTTGTTCTGAGCTGTCATTGAATCAACAACAAACAAATGTACATGATTTACAACCCTTGTTTCATTACATTTTGCCGGCCGCGGTGGTCTCGCGGTTCTAGACGCTCAGTCCGGAACCGCGTGACTGCTACGGTCGCAGGTTCGAATCCTGCCTCGGGCATGGATGTGTGTGATGTCCTTAGGTTAGTTAGGTTTAAGTAGTTCTAAGTTCTAGGGGACTGATGACCATAGATGTTAAGTCCCATAGTGCTCAGAGCCATTTGAACCATTACATTTGCTAATAGCCCTCATCACCGCCAAGTAATTACTAATGTTTAATCAGGACACATCATTACAGCTAATGTGTTCGGGCCAATACTGTCCTCCGATTTCAGTGATGAGGGACTTGGACATGAGAGGAGCTACTGAGTGCATGACAGTGACAAAACAGATTGACTGGAGCGTTATCCTAGTGGCGCCTTGGAACAGATTCCGTCCTGGGTGGTGACTGATGACAATAGATGTTTAGTCTCTTTGAATACGTAATCATTTTCACAATAAAAAACAAATATCGCTTTGGGGGAAAATTGGAGTTAAAATGGCACATCTGCTGAGAAAAGGTATAGCGACATTCTGTAAGATGTTCTTCTGTAAGTTCTAGAAACGGAAGATTAGTTAGAATTAGTGACAAAAAGTGGAAGATACTTTCGGATTTAGCATCCCCTCGACATCGAAGTCATTAGAAATGGAACAGTAGATCAGATTTGACATCACTGCGGCTGGCATTAAGCATGACATTTTGTCGAAGGAATTATTCTGACGTTCGTGAAGACGACTTTACGAGGCTTTGAACTTTTTTCCAGGGGAGAGGTAAATGGAAATGAGCGTTTGTCGTCATTGGCCGGGAGGCGCCTTACGGGGCAGGTCTTCTTACATTCGACGCCACATTGGGCGACCTGCGCGCCGGATGGGGATGAAATGATGATAAATACAACACAACATCCAGTCCATGGGCAGAGAAAAATCCCCGACCCAGCCGGGAATCGAACCCAGGCCCCTTAGGACGGCAGTCCGTCACGCTGGCCATTTCTTTTTCCTGTTACTTTTTTTTAAATATCATTTTGTTCGCTTTTTTTCGTTGCATCTGCTCGGGGCGGACGTCGTAAGACATCCGTTTAAGTTCGTTGTTGATCGATTAGCTTTTTTTTTTTTTTATTACAGAGGGCTGCTAACCCTCTGACCGAACACGCTGAGCTGCCGTGCCGGCGGTCATTCACCTATCGGGGCGGACAGAGGAGCGGTGATGTGGTGACACTCTATGAATTGCCTTTTTATTTTTTCCGATTTGAAGGAATTAAGCCACACTTTATCGCCTGTGACGACGCGAAACAAAAAATTGTCACGATCAGCCTCGAAGGGCGCAAGCAGTTTGGCACAAATGTTCCTATGTTGCTCTTTTTGATCTTCTGAATGCCGGCAGCGGGCACACACCTTTCAGACTCGAGCGGGTGGGCGAGTGTCCCACCACTACCAACAGAGATGTTCAGCTGAGCAGTGAGGTGTCTGACTGTCAGCAGCCGACCGCCTCGAATGTGCGTGTCCACACGTCCCAATATTGCAGAAGTCACAGCTGTGTGCGGGCTGCCGGCACGCGGGAGGTGGGACACGTTTGTGGCACCTTGTTGTGTTGATGACAGACGCCTCGCCCAAACACTCGCCATGCTTTTGTTCACTGCCAGGTCACCACAGACATTCTGCAATCGCCTCTGAATACCTGCGATTCTCTGGTTTTCCGCCGAAAGAAATTCAACGACTGCTCTTTGCTTGGAAAGTACCTCCGTTACAGACCCTACTCTGAAGGCTGCATATATCGCTCCCACCTGTCGGAAACTTCACGATGTCACACAACAATTCCCGCATTTTTCAAGCGCAATTGGCACAGAAAAAAGTGTTACATTAATTATTGAACGCTTCTCGTGAAAAGTAATGCTGACATAATACTGAAATCTACATCTAGGTTTTCTACCTCCGCTATTTCTTCACATAATGAAACTTACGTTGTCAGTAAATATTTACACACACTCATCTCACGAACAACTTAAAACTTGCATCAACGATTGTTGATCGAAAAACGCTGGTCTCCTTCGGATCCAATTTTCTGTGGCGTCTAAGAAACAGAATACCTTGGAGTAATGAAATTCACCATGCAGCACTATGATTGAGATGTCACACAGATAGAGCATTACATGGTGCATCCTGCGATCTAGCGCACTTCCTCGTACTAACCTAGGCTGCGCCCGGACGCACGCACCGTGGCCACGTGTTTCCACTCTGCTGCACACGCCTGCCCCCTCCCCTCCTCCCAGCCCACCATGGTTGTGTCAACGACGCGATAATTAAGCTCTTTCACGGTGCCGTAACTCGGCCCGCCGGAAACTTTTGCGCAAAACTTGTTACGAAACTCTTTCTGCCGGTAAACGCTCCCATTTACTCAACTCGTTAGCAGTGTAGTCACCAACCCGTGTCCATTGAGCAAATTCATCGTCGTCGCATTCTCATTATTTCGCGGTAAGAGTTACGTCAGATCTTATTTTCTTGCCTTTACTTGTAAACCAGGCTAACGAGTAACACAGTTCGGCCGGCCGGTGCAGCCGAGAGGTTCGAGGCGCTTCAGTCTGGAACATCGCGACCGCTATGACCGCAGTTTCGAATCCTCCCTCGGGCATGGATGTGTGTGATGTCCTTAGGTTAGTTAGGTTTAAGTAGTTCTAAGTTCTAGGGGACTGATGATCTCAGATGTTAATTCATATAGTGCTCACAGCCATTTTGAGTGACACTGTTCGTCTTGGATTGATTTCTACAAGCCAGCAATCGTCCCCATATACAGTATAGATGATGCAGACGAATTCAATAAATTGTGGCTCAGACGTGATAGCCCTCACTTCTACCGTATATATATTTACTGGCCTTAGTTATGCGGTGGCGTAAAGCAGCTGAAAGGAACGGAGATGATGTCGAAGAATGAGATTTTAGTTCCGGGAACGACACTTGGAACTGTTATTAAATACTGATTTTATCTGCTTTTTGTAGATATCACTTTACTGTTTTGGTATCGGAAAAACACAAAGGGAGAGAAATGGATTCGTTGCACGAAGTGCTTAGTTTGTTTATCAACACCAAATTCATAAGGTACACATCTGCGTCAGGTTGAAAAAAACATGAAACAGCTGTTCGTTCATGACACTCAGGTGATTCATAATAGTGAAACTGCCAGGCAATGTTAGAAAGGAAAAATACATTTAAATTAACTGCAGTTTAGAGAACTTTAGTAGGGGAGAAAATAGGAGCACTTTTTCGGTATTTCTTTTTACATTTTTTATGTTTATGACAAACACTTCTTTTAGTATGTTACAATAATTTAATTGTAACTTTCCTCCAAGTGGAGCATAAATTTGGGATGTATACTACAATCTGCAGCCTATTCCGTAATTTTTCAGGACTCTTATACGTCCTAAAGTACTAAGGTGACGGATTCAACTTTGAAAACGCTGTAGAAATAACACCACTGGTCAGAAAGACGTCAAATTGCAACGGAATACTATCTGAGAAGGGGGAAAAGGTATGGCAGAAGAAAAAAATAGTGTGAAAATTGATCAGTAGATGGCGCTGTATGGGCCAGAATACGTAAATGAAAACACCTGCCATGCGCACTACCCACAGTAGTTGGTACAAACACGCAGGGTACAAGATTTTTCCTCCTTTTGCGTCTGCGACGTTCGCTATGACTGCCTCAATGCGGGATCGCTCTCTGCTTGTAAAGCTGTATCACAAGTGTGAAGACTGTGCACACGTCGCTCTACAGAAGCTCCGGAGACTGAAAAATTTGAAAAAGTCGCTGGTCCGATGACTGCCGTGGATCTGGAGAAAATGATTCGGAAATTCTAAAATACGGGTTCTTTTTGCGTGCAACCAGGTAGAGAGAAGAAACGAATTGACTCGACGTCTGTGGAAGCAGTGTCCACAGCACTGCAGGAGGAGATGTATGGTGGTGTGCAAACGTGCAGTGCACGGAGAATTTACCGACATACATTGGACATACCCGTCAGCACGGTGCGTAAGATCCTGCGAAACATCCTTCTTTGGTATCCATTCACAATTACCCATGTGCACGAGTTGCTTCCTGTTGACCAGCCAGCAAGAGAGACCTTTTCTTTAGAATTTCTCGCTCGCATGAAAGAAGACAATGATTGGCCGTGGAAGATTTTGTGGACAGACTAAGCCCACGTCCATCTGAGAGGATATGTCAATACACAGGATTGTCGAATATGGGCGACTGAAAATCCACACTCAAATCAAGCAGTACCACTTCATCATGAAAAGGTCATTGTTTGGTGCGGGTTTATGGCATCATTAATCACAGAGCCATATTTTTTAAGATAGACAGGTGCTTCCGGTCCTGTTATCTGTAACGTAACTGGTAAGCGCCATGAGTGTCTTTTGCGCGACCACATTATTCCAGATCTCCAACAGCGTGGATGTGAGGATGAGATCATTTTTAAGCAAGATGGTGCTCCTCCACACACTGCAAATCCAGTTAAGCAGCTGCTGAAGCGCTATTTCGGAAATGCGGGAATTATCAGCCGCCATTTCCCTACAGCCTGGCCATCCCGATCACCTGCTCTTTTAAGAAAATATGTTACTGACCATACAGCAGAGATGTTGAGTCACAGATACACACAATAAAAAGACTTTCAAACAAGTAAGCTTTCGGACAAAAAGGTCTTCTTCCGAATTAAACACTCACACATACACACACACATTCACGCACACGTAAACTCAACTCACACGCGCATGACCACTGTCTCTAGCTGCCGAGGCATATATGTATATCACTGTCAGTTACTTTGACCACCTGTCGAAAGCCCTATTAATCATCTTTAGCCGCGCGGACTACTGTGTGACTCGAAGGAAGAGAGTCAGTGAGGTCCTGGAAGGTACCAACATGGATGTGTAGTCATGCCGACTCCAGTGCCGTGGTGAGATGTGCTAGGTTTCTCGCTTGAGGTTCCATGGAACGAGCAGCACGATCGAGGTGGTCCCACAATCCTCAAGTGTGCTTAATTCTGGAGAATTTGGCAGCCACTGGAGCACAGGACACTTGTCCTACTGCTCTTACAGCCACACACGTACACTGCGAGCTGTGTGACACATTGCATTGTCCTGCTGGTAGAGGCCATGTGTGTCGACGAAAAATAATGTGCACGTAGGAGTGGGCGTGGTTCAAATGGCTCTGAGCACTATGGGACTTAACATCTGAGGTCATCAGCCCCCCAGAACTTAGAAGTACTTAAACCTAACTAACCTAAGGACATCGCACACATCGATGGCCAAGGCAGGATTCGAACCTGCGACCGCGGCGGTCGCCCGGTTCCAGACTGTAGCGCCTAGAACCGCTCGGCCACAACGGCGGGCTGGAGTGGACATGGTTCCGAAAGATAGATGCATACTTGTGTTGTTCCATTGTACCTCCCGTAATGACGAAATCACCCAGGGAACGCCATGAAAACATTCCCCACACCATAATGCTGGATATTCCGTCCTGGATCCTACCGACGGTTGTTGCAGAGTATCTGCTTTCAGATGTTTCTCGCCGATGGAACATAAAACATGCTTCCTCTGAAAAGGCTACTTGTCGCCGCACAGTGGACATCCAGTTGCGGTATTGGCGTGCAATTTCCGGCTTTCGTCGCCGATGAACAGCAGTCAGCGTGGGTGTAGGAACCAGGCATCTGGTGAGGAGGCCCATACGCAGCAACGTTCGCTGAACGGCCGTTGATGAGACACTGCTGGTAGCCCCTTGGTTCATCTGGGCCGTCAGTCGCTCAACAGTTGCACGTCTGTTCGCCCGTACACATCTCTACAGCCGTCGTTCACCTCTGTCATCTGCTGCCAGTGGCGCATCACGTTTGCCTCGGCGCCGGTTTTGGATAGCGCCATTTTGCCACGCACGATATGTTTTAACTACGGGAGCACGCGAGCAGTTAATAGGCAGCCGTTTCGGAAATGTTTCCAAACTTGGTGCAAAAGTCAATTATCAGGCACTTTCTGGACGTCAGATAAATGTCTCCATTTCTACATTACGACAACGATTACACTGTTTTCCGCGTCCCTCGCCGCCCCCCCCCCCCCCCTCCCGACGCACTTTATATTCCCTCCACTACTAGTGTTGCCATCTGACGTCTGTGAGTGGTTACTGCACGGTGACGTCGAACGTAGGTGGTGGCCACGTTAATCTGGCTGGACCACATATAATTCAAAAGTCAAACAAACAAATGTATTTTTTTAATCCCTTGCATTTTTTTAAAATATTTTATTTGTAAATCTAATTGTTCTGAAATATGTTGACAGTGAATGAAATATAAATGAATGTTATATGTTTGACACATTCATTTTACCCCGGATTGCGTTACAGGCATCCTTGTTTATAGTTACAGTTCGTTATTTTTTAAGACTGACACGCCGTTTTGCACTGAGATGAATCACAGCTTTTTGGTATTTCTTAAAAGAATAGTTTTATTTATTTTTATTTAATCGTATGGCTATGGCGCCCGTCGGGCAGGGCGTTCACCGGGTGCCGGTCTTTCATTTTGACGCCACTTTGGCGACCTGCAGTTGATGAGGATGATAGGATGATGAGGAGGACAGCACAACACCCAGTCCCTGGGCGGAGAGAATTCCCCGACCCAGCCGGGAATCGAACCTGGGCCCTGAGGAATGACAGTCCGTCACGCTGACCTTTCAGCTACCGGGGACGGACAAAAAGAAGATATAGTTATTCATAATAATGTTAATAAATCGGGTAGAACACCTTAATGATTATTTACAGTTTTTAATCTTAGCAACTCATTAAATCAAACATGTCATACAATTAAATAATAACTTACCATTGTATTTTCGCGGTTTAGCTATCACTAAACTTCCCCTGCCAAGGCCCGCGTCTGAGGTTCAGCCATCGTGCCTCTATAGCCCGAAAACGGAGCTTCTTGAGCAGACGTCTGTCAGAGTGCCTCTAATCACCTTCCACACTCTGTGGCACCGAGAATTCTGGAGCTAGTTATCTTGAAAACTTACGACTGGCTGCTGTAAAAGGTTACACAGTGAATAATGGAAAATGCGAAAAACGTTGCTGTGAATTATCATGCGAACGAGATTCACCTACAGCAAATACATACTGCGACTGGGCAATGCAGTCTTTGAGAACGTCTCATGCTATATCTTGTAGGTTTGAAGATCCAACATCTATGTGTAATATTGTTTGAATGTATGACTTGTGGGCAACATTTATTCGACACAGTCCTTTTCCTCAATCAGTTATCCACTTTAAAATGGGATTCGTTTTACGGTCTCTCAGTCGAATCTGATGATAAATGATCGTAACTTCACTAATGTAGCGAATTTAACGCCAGTAGCGCGCGCCGATGGGTGGACCCATCAAAAATGCAGACGAAGCATGTATTGAATAGTTCAGTAGCATGCCAGTAATACATCAGTATCAGAAACCTATGATTAATTATATTGTGTGGTTTGTCTGTGGGTGATACACTATCACTGTAGATTTTTGTGAAGTTATATTTCAGTTTAGTCAGTTTGATAACGGGAGGAAAAGAGGAGAGGGGAGGGAGTTCGTCATAATATAATTCATTACGTGTAGACATGCAGCCAGTTCCACATATCCAGTGCTCGCAAGATAAACAGGGCACAGTACATCTGGCTACTTCGTCTCGTCGTGATCTGGTGACACTGTTTTGGTTGCATGTGGGCTGTTAACTAAGAAAAGCCGGACGCTGTGGTCGATCTGTTCTAGGTGCTTCACTCCGGAACCGCGCTGCTGCTACGGTCGCAGGTTCGAAACCTGCCTCGGGCATGGATGTGTGTTATGCCCTTAGGTTAGTTAGGTTTAAGTAGTTCTAAGTCTAGGGGAACGATGACCTAAGATGTTAAGTCCCATCGTGCTTAGAGCCGTTCGACCCACTAAGAAAATGGCGCAAAGTGTAACTTGAATTCTTATTTATCGGAAAGGAGCTCATGCATCTAGAGAAACATTGAATACCAGCTGAGTATGTTGGATCTAGGGCACTGAACAGCATTGTCATTTGTGCCCTTACTGGACATCAACATATACATCTCGCGCTTTGAACAATGTCTCTTCTCACTAGTGAAACTGCTGCAACGAATTATCAGTTTTCTTCAGAATGTCATCACTGATAATATCAATTGAAATGTTACCTTATCATATATTAAAATTCACCAACTGTCTGGGAAAAAGTCCTTACGTCATGTTAAATTACGGCATTTAAAGTTTTTGATTCACGTTTTCCACGGTGGGTGATTAATTGGTGCCTCCACCACATTATTGTCATCATAGCTGAAGGAAATTGTACTGACGTTACCTTGAGGTACTACTTAGTGGGACAAGAATCAGCTAAATAAAAAAGTTGAAACTGCCGGTTACATGTACGCTCTGGGCCACTTAACAAAAACAGGACCGAACCATTCACTCAGAACTCTTTGCCTTTTATACCTGACACTTTGTGTAGAAGGTAAATTTTAAAATTGCGGTTTGCACAGCTGCCATTGTCGGTTAGCGTGGTGGACCGATCTCCAGTAAAGCTGCGAGGTAGTTTTATTCTCCAATTATCCCATTCAGCCAGTCGTGAAGGAGGCGATATGCAATTGTAAATGTTGAAGTCTTCTCATATGAAGACTGTATGTGCCAAGATCGCAAATGTTGTCCAGTGGTGATTAGTTTCGGTAAATCTGAAATGCCATTTTCAAATCTCATGAAGTACAAGCCAGCGTCTACAACAGCCATTACATGTAGCTAGAGACTTTGATCATCGCAAAATGTCTACCCATAATGGTCATTTGCCGAAACTAGTCATCACTGTACAAGCAATTTCGATCTTGGCAAGTAAAGTGTTTGCATAAGAAGACTTCAGCAGTTACAATGAGATGGTTAAAGTTACTGCATAAAAACAAAGTTGACTTACATTCGAAAAAGTTTCTCTCCCATCCCGCTGTTGGTCAGCAAACCACGTGTAACGAACGCTTCATTTTGCCAGATATTGGCGAGGATAACTAGGGATTGCGATTGGGGATTGGATTGCGATTTCTTTTTCTCTCTGACGAGATAAGAGTAATTTTGAAGTTTTTTGATCAAATTATTTACCTGAGGATAAATATAAGGAAAACAAGGTTCCACATAGGGACTCAACATCACGATCCTTATTTTGGCGTTCTGCACCGCTTCCGCTATGCCAACCTCTGCTTGTAAACTACGCTAATATAAACGACTCCTGCTCTCCCGACTCGTGCCATAACAGCTACTATGCTGGAAATGTGGTTTGAATAAAGCTGTGTACTCTTGTGGTGTTCGGAGGACGGCAAGTGGCTTTATGTACGTATGATGTTAATATACTGAGATGTTGGAAGATGGGATTTACCAATGTGATTTTTTTAACGCAAAACCACTACGAATACGCTTAAAGACATAGTGCGAAACATGCTTGGCCACTGGAGCTCCCACTTCTGTTACTTTCATTTCTGGACAAGCACTGTAAATACCGAAAATATGAACGAAATTGGTGAGGAAAAGTGGACACGGTCTTCTTTTGAAATTCGCTATAGTATAAGTGGACTTTTATTCAACTGAGACTCGACAGAAGGAGAGAAAATATTTGTAATATGCCACAGATTAATTTTCATCTGAATGATTTGAAACTAGCCAAATTAGAAAATTTATGGCTTATTAGCGATACATAGTTCTTTGTAGTCCACATTACCCAGGATACTCTCGAAGAGATGTATTGCTTATGATATTTGTACAAATAGTCCAATTTTCCAATTAAAATGCTTCCAGTAAAGGAAATAATGTCAATGATTTATTTTTTATCTTTACTGACAACAGAATAACTGCGAATATTTGTCTTGATACTAAATGACTGTAAATTGCATGCATATGAAATTATAATATTAGTAAGCTGTATGTACGGATAACAATCAAAATTTGGTAATATGTGCTTACATAATACTGGATCGCGTCCACTATAAACTGTAGCTCCCCCCTACCAATAAATGACTGGGTTAAAAAAGTCAAATGAAATGTGAGAGGCAGGCAACGGCATATCGCATCCTACAGGACCATGCCTAGTAAAGCACTGTGGTGTTCGAACCAGCTTCAGGATGACGAGAGGTATAATTTTCTATGTTTCCATACATCAAATTTTTTAAATTAGTTGACTCATATGGTTTAACTGTTTTTCTGAATCCAGAATGAATTATCACCCAGCATCGGAGTGAGTTCTGATATGAAACCACCTAGCAGATTAGAACTGTGTTCCGGACCGGGATTCAAGCCAGTGAACTGCATTTTTTTTCGGGCAAGTACTCTGCCAGCTTAGCTTCCCGAACACGACGTGCGACCCGTCGTCACAGTTTTACTTCCGAATGTCCCTCATCTCCTACCTTCCAAACTTCACGGACGTTCTTCTGCGGGGACAGCACCCCTGGGAGAGAGGATATTGCGGAGATACGGCTTAGCCACTGCCTGGGTGATTGCTTCCAGAGTGAAATTTCTCTCTGCAACGGAGTTTGTCCTAATATGAAGCTTCCTTGCAAACTGAAATTCTGTGCAGTACCGGACTCGAACCTCGGACCATTTTCTTTCGCCGGAAAGTGCTCAAGCAACTCAGCTACCCGATTACGACTCACGACCTGATCTTACAGCTTTACTTCCATCATTACCTCATATCCTCAATTGCAAAATATTTATTTGCTGCATCTCTGTTATGAGCACTTTTATTTTCACAAGTCCGACTTTCGACTTGATTACATAGATTTCTTTACACTTTAACTTGACGATGATTTAGATTAGAATATTTTAACGATCTGAAGATGGCGATAAGTCGGAACCGGTCATAAAGTGTAAAGAAATCTATTTGATCAAGACGGACTTGCGAAAATAAAAGTGCTCAAAATAAAATGATCGCTGGCTAATATACAGACTTCATGCTTCCAATCGATAAATCTCTGTTATATTTGGCGCTCTACCTGCTAAATATCTCAGGAACTTACAATCAAAATCTATGCCTATATGCTACTAAGAATAACATGTTTTTTTTTAAAAATAAAGTACAGACGTACAGCCGGCCAGAGTGGCCGAGCGGTTTTGGGCGCTACAATCTGGAACCGCGCGACCGCTACGGTCGCAGGTTCGAATCCTGCCTCGGGCATGGATGTGTGTGATGTCCTTAGATTAGTTAGCTTTAAGTAGTTCTACGTTCTAGGGGACTGATGACCTCAGAAGTTAAAGTCCCATAGTGCTCAGAGCCATTTGAACCGCTTGAATTTTTAGAGACGTACACACCCATTATCAAAACTACACTTACTAACAAATCACTGTAGCAAAACCTGCGCACTTACCATCCCTCTGGTATCCAGACGAATCCGGAATCTGTAAGTCTCATTTAGATGCAAGTTGTGTGCCCGCACACTTTCCAGCTATTTTTAGCACTATTTTGTTGTTCGTGGTTGAGGCTTCTACGTGTTTAGTTGTACTTAACAGCATTTCTTTTGTGTTTGATTTTAGCTTTCCTGTCTAAAAGTTCCCATCGCTATGAACCACTGTGCTGAAGTCACAAAGGGTGTGTCGGTATTTGTGTGTCTCGTACGCTATCTTGAGGTTGTCGTCAGTTCATACACTGAACTTAGGCTACTGAGAGATCCTGATATGGCGAACTGCGTTATTTCGCAAGACGACGAACGCTTATAGATGCATATAAAGTGCACCTAACAATAAACAAATAAGTGCTGTTTATACGTTTACTAAAACTCTTCACCTACAATCTCGAGGTTTAAGGAAAATAATAATTTGGTTTTTTTTGCAGAGGAAGGTTTTGAAGACTCGCTTAAGGTTCAGAACGGAAGAATTAAGAAAACCTTTGATGATATCAGTTGCTCGTCAGTGGAGCTAATTCAAAAATAGTGAGTGCAGAGTGCTGTGCAGCGTCCCCTGTTTCCGTTTGCACAAGTCATTTACACATTTTCAGGCATTTTCAGCATTCAAACGACGGGGCCCAGGACGCTCCATCGAATCTGTCCCTACTGATGTATCAGAAACACATCTGACATCTGCTAAGTTGCAACGGCGCATATTTGAGCCTGGTTCTCTTTACAATCTGTGCCATATACAAATAGTGAGTGGCAAACAAAACTGTGCTTTAACTGTACACCCAGACTTTTCTTTCGTAGTAAGTCTGTTTGCCCCACTCGGTTGTGGACGAAAAGCATACTTTCCCAGTCTAATGAGTTATTATTCACGTCTCATAGCGTACTAACACCATGTTCACAACAAGCTATTACCTGGCTGTTCAGAGGTGAAGCTCGCATTCACTAGACGAGGTCAGACTAAATGGACAGATTACAGATTCAGATCAGTTAACTCCACGTCTGTTTGAAACATCAGAAAAGGGCACACTCGATTTGACGGCGCAGCAAAGTTGCAAAACCCAGCAAACGACGTACTCAGAGCAACAAAGAGTGCGAGAGGGAACGTAAGCATACAGTGCATGGACTTCCTCCGAACGGAGGTACGATGTGACCTTACTCGCTATGGAGCTCTTACAAATGAAATAATTGATTAAACCTTTATTCTTTATGCAGCGTCTTTCAGAAACACCGGAAAACACCTTATGTTGACTAGGATGACTGACAACAAAATATGTATGTGATATGATCACAGAAGTAAACCTAATAGTGAAAAATTTGATAATACGAAAATTAAGAAGATAGTTTACAAACAAAGAATAGAGCACTGGAACTACAACTGACAAGAAATCAGCTGTATTTGAGGCTGACATTATTGTCAGACGTTTTTCAAAATGTGAAAAAAGGGTAATGGAATCAAACCACGTAATGCTGTGGGCATTGAATTAAGATATGACAGAAAGCAGTTTTGAGTTTTGCTCTTTAGGCTCAGAGTAACTGACGATGCCCGAAGTAGGTAGATGTAAAATGCAGACTGCCAACAGAACAAAAGCATTTCTGTAAAAAAATTCTTTAACGTCGAATGTAGATTTACGTGTTAGGAGGTATTTTCCGAAGGTATTTGTGGGGTGTGGCCTTGTACGTAAGTGAAATATGACGATAAACATTTTAAGCTACAAGAAGAAAGTGAAGTAAAGAAACAGTATAAATAAGAATAGGACAGAATGGTTTGAAATGTGGTGTTAGAGGATAATGTTGAGGACTGCATGGGTAGATCGAATAACTAGTGAAGAGGTACTGAATGGAATTGGGAAGAAAATAAATTTATGGCACATCTCAACTCGAAAAAGAGATCGATTGCCAGGACACATTTCTGAGGCATCAAGGAATCTTCAGTTTAGTAGTAGAGAGATGTATGAGTGGTCAAAATTGTAGGAGGACACCAAGGCCTAAGCAGTTTCAAACGGACGTAGGTCTTAGCGCTTACGCAGAGATGTAGAAAGTTGCGCAGCATAAAAAAACCCGGAGAGCTTGTAATGACACAGTAAACTCAAGGCAATAACATTCATTCAAGACAAATACACATTCAAGAGATTAATGGACAACTAAATTTTCTTTATTTTATTTGTCATATTTGTAATGTTGTTTCATTAATGTAGTCTGAAAGCAGTGCTGATAGACAATAAAAGCGGGTTAAAAGCTGTGAGCTGTCTGGGGAAGTTAACCTTGCATTACTGAGCTAGGTATCCAGTCTAGCTTACCAAATTCCCAACCAGACTAACATTAATTATAATCTTTTAATAGTCATACGAAAACCGGTGATATATATATATATATATATATAAGAGAATTTAAATGAAAAGAAATAAATCAGTTTATATTTGGAAATTTATTTTAACATTGATCATTGAAATTTCAGCATATTAAACTTGAGTCATAACTAAGCTGGTGCCTTATTTAGGATTGTGAAAATGTGAGTTTGTAATCTTACGGAACACTTCAAATATGGAGCCAAGATTGGCAGACTGCATACAACACTGCATTCATAAAATAGCACACGAAGAACGTTAAAATGTATGCAAGAGGAAATTAACCACAACCAACCGATTCAATTTTCACCCAAAGAAGTTACGTTCGTAGCGTAATCCTGTCCGTCATGTAATTACCACACACTGGATACTAAATTCATACTAACTCTCTGTGGAATCTTCCCGAAAAGAATAGCTGAGGGCTACTTTGATGATTAAACCACATGCTTCACGTGGTCAACTTGGCTTACACAAAGAGTGTAACTCCATAATAGTTCTGATAATTAAATAAATTAGATCGAAAAGCAAGTTACAAAAGAAAAACCTTGAACTGGTTACTATCGTCTTACTATTAACCTGATGGGTCAAACAATTGTATAAGCACGTGGTACTGGTATCACAAAGTACACCCCACGTGGGTTGAACATAAAGAAAAGTTACTATATTGAAAAATGTTGTTAAGACGAGACGTTATAATCTCACGCATATACGCATTTAAGATTGATGATCTTAGTTAGAGTTACTGATCAACACGTGGTTCCACTTTACTCACAAAGTAGTGACAAAGCAATTACCGGAATACATTTTGAACTTCACACTCGAATTACACTGCGTTGCAATTTAAGATAACATTAGATATTTTAGAGCTAAACCTGAAATAAAGGTGATTAAATTTTCAGTTAGGCTGAACTTAAGAAACCCATTGTCCTACGGACTTAGCAGACACGCGCTTCTTACCACTTCAGACGCTCGCCACGGACAGACTGACCTGCGCTCCTACCAAGGGTGCTTCCGTATACAAAACGGAAGTGACCAGAGGGGCAGGTTCCTATACCAACATGACAAGGGACGGACAGAACCATACTAAGGATAGAAACCTCTTTGCTTTTAGAAAGCGTAGCTACCAGTTCCGACGTTGGTCCTACTGTTCTCTAGCAGACAGGCTTGTCTGCTACCATCCAGCATGCAACTAGAAATACATTTGCTCATTCATCCTCTCACACAGAAGGAAGGGGGATGACAGTATCTTATCATATACAGTATATAAAAGAAAGCGGATGTAGGTTCCGTATGAGACTGTGTGACATGAATTACATATAAACTGTGTTTTAAAGTGTAGTAGTGTGGCAGATCGTTCTTGTTTATGTGTAAAAGTAACACGTTCTACTGCTCAGTCTCCTCCCAGATAGTCAGAAACACCACAGTAAATTTAGAAGAGGAATTTATGCCGTAAATGGCAACAGATTTAAGAAATTAACATGAAAGGAATACCACAGAGATATTTCATATTGTTTTAATAATTCACTTCGCAGTATCTCGACAGATACGCAAATTTTCTGTAAACGTAACAAGTATTGGCATCTGTTAGTGACTTTCACTGCTGTTAGTGTATAGGTTTTTTTGTATGTGCAAAGCTGTAATTTTATTTCTTATTATTTTTCTGAATCATTTTCTTAAAATCTTAAGTAATGTGTAAATAGAAGAGTGCGAACTATAATATACATATAAACAATTTTGTTAAGGTATCAAAGAGAATTTCACTGGGTAAACCAAAGACATTATTTTTTATTAAATCACTCGAACAGTAGTAATCCGTTGCTGGCAGTGTGGTTTGAATAAAGCTGTGTACGCTTGTGGTGTTCGGAGGACGGCAAGTGGCTTTATGTACGTGTGATGTTAATATACTGAGATGTTGGATGGGATTTACCAATGTGATTTTTTTAACGCAAAACCACTACGAATACGCTTAAAGACATAGTGAGAAACTTGCCGCTCTGCCACTAATTTCATAACGTCCACTGCAACAATGCGTCTATTCGGCTGACTGGAAAATTATTTTGTAAAGTGGAGCTTGTTAATGACTTATTTTGAAATTTTTTTGGTTTCCATTAATTAAAAAAAGTAAGTTAAACGAAAGTTGCCTATTTTTTAAACATTTTCCTCAGTATTTACCATCATAAAACAACATTAGTCATTATTTTGGAAATAATGGAAGGTAACTTTTATACACTAGTGCTGTTTGTCATTGAAGTTGTTTTACTTCGTTTCACGAAATCATTCTAACAATGTTTCTAAAAGTTATTACAGTGACGTAACAAACTTTTAGTTCACTTTCTCTTGACGGTACATCCACAACTGTTGATATGCATAATCAATGATAAAATCCGCTAGAGTTGTAAAACTTATGTATTTTTAAAGGGTAAAGCACAACCCGAATTTCTGACGTGTCCCATCTTCAAATGCACCTGAAAAACAGTGATAACAACTATCCTCGGGATAGGTGTTATGACTGATTTATAAATTTGGTTAAAATTGATTTATAAATTTATATACCCAGTGGATAATGTTATCTTTGTTTATAGTTTTGTAGATGCACTTGATGATAGGACCTGGTTCTGCTTTCGTTTCTAGAAAGACATAATTTTTACAACTCTAGCTGATTTTTTCATTGGTGATAAAAGTTTACTACCTGCACAGTGCACATTTATATTAACTACAGTGTTGTCTTGTGCATGGTTAGTCATGTAGTTTCTATGAATACGGGAATGAATGCTCGTTATTACTGTGGCAGGCTTCGGGTTCTCTAATGCGTGATGATGGTCGTAGCCGATTATTCAGGCAGGCAGGTGTGCAGACACACGGGATGAGGATGGAGGTGGGGCATCCACATTTTGGGCCACTATCATGCACGGCTCTCGTCGCTGTCGAGAACAATGTGTGGGACCAGTATCGCTACAGAATTTTGCAACCAAATGTCCAGTCAACATTTCGGCTACGGGTTCGTTCTTTCAAAACGACAATTTACGAACACTCTGCGCCCTCGTCGTGAATACCTTTCTCCAGGAGGCAGTAATCAACCGAGTAGAATGACTTGCAGTATCTACTCGCATGAAACCGAATGATCGGATGGGACCGGTTAAAACTTGTAGTGCGTCATTGTAGAAATCGTTCTCACCCACTGGATGACAGTGGGAAGGCCACCACAGAAGAATGGTACAGGTTTGAGCAGCAACGTTCCAACACTACACTGACAGAATGACAAGCAGGGCCCAAGCTCGTTACAGCCTACAGCGTGGAGAATCGCAATACTGAATATTACTCAGGTGCATATTTTGAGTTTACAAGCCCACAAAGATATGCAGCTTGGAGCTAAATGCTTTTGTTTCGGTTATTATTCTGATTTTATTTTGTAATGAGTTTTTTTAGGTTTATAGGTCTTTTTTTCATTACCTGCTCGCCTTGGATCCAAGCATTTATTTGCTGAGTGACACAGGGCTTTAAAAATAGTTTGCATCAAACGTTTAGAGATGAAAAAAATCGCTTCATGAGGAACAACGTGTGTTGTACGAAAAATGCTCGCTGATGCTTCCCAGCGAAGCTACGTGTCTTTTAGCCCCCTGTCTGCCAATTTCTTTTCAAAATCATTAATGTACGGTTATTTTAATTAACGTGGTAGTCAGAAATAACCATTGGAGAATAATGTTTCCTGCCATTTTGCTTTCCAGTGGGGTTAGGGGTGGGGGAAGGTAGAACGTACAGGATTATTTAGAGATACCTCCAGGGCTTCAGATGATGATTGCACTAAAACGACAGATAAGAGACACACTTCAGTAGAACACTAATACATTGCAATAACATGCAACAAATCACAATTTCTTCTCTGATGACCTATCATGGGGGACATACGTCACTTTGGTAGTCAAAGGGTTAATATTGATTTGTGCCCCTGAGAGTCAGCAGGGCGTACTCACTCTGCAGAGCATGTACGCGTTGTGTGTTGCATATAATCCAGTTATCTGCTCTGCTTGGAAGGGGATAGGTTAAGATCATGATTCGCTTCAAAACTACCTTTCTCAACGTATACTCATATTTAAGGTTTTATTGTTGAAAATCACTCTATCAATTTATCTGGGGTAGGTAGCATGTAGATGCAGAACATCTTGTTAGTAGACTCTGCTATATCGGTATAGTCTCGTCGACCCAGGGCCTGTGGATTCATGAAAAGACGCCTTGCCGCACTGTGAAGCATTAGCGAATATTTCGTCTCTTAACGAAAAATTGTCCCTATGACGCGATCTACCACATCTAGACGTCGATGCAAAGACTTTGAAACACCCTGTATATCTTAGACTGATCGTCCAATTTTTATTTTTAATACGATCTTCTCACCGCTTATACCACGCTCGTCACTTGAACACACTGTGCGTCCGTTAGTACTCCAGCTGTCGTGTGCCCCATAACAAACATCACATTATCATCATCCATTTCGACCATATAAAAAGATGTATGCTTAGCAGAACGGTGGCTCTTATAACAGTGATGGATGGGCTGACTGTACAGAAAGCTCGAAATGAAATACAACAACGAGCAAGCAATGACTGCAAATTTCAAGTTGAAGTCCATTAGCTTTTCATGTATCAGAGTGAACTTTCAAACATATGACGGGCGTTCAATAGGTAACGAAACACACATTTATTTTCTCGGAAAATTTCGATTGCGGAAATGCGGAATTTCTTGAGGACATTGTGGAAAATTCCCGCTCCAGCCCCTATAGTTTCATGAAGTTGCGATAGGTGGCTGCGCTACACATATCCTTCAAAATGGCGTCTGTGACGGAGGTGCGTTCCAAACTGCGAGATGTCATTGTGTCTCTTTTGGCAGAAAACCAGAGCATCGCAGATATTCATAGGCGCCTGTAGAATGGATACGGAGACCTGGCAGGGAACAAAAGCACGGTGAATCGTTGGGCGAGGCGTCAGTGATTATCGCAAATAGGTCGCGCAAAGCTGTCTGATCTCCGGCATGCCGGACGATCGCACACTGGTGTGAGTCCTGCAGTGTTGAAACCTGCGTACATCCTCATTGGAGGCGATCGACAGATCCCAATCAAATACCTCGCTGTTCAATTGGACGTCTCTTTTGGTAGTGCCGACACAATCTTCCGACAGTTGGGGGACTCAAAGGTATGTCCAATACACAGCCCAGATGTAGCACCTATCGACTTCCATCTGTCTGGCCCAATGAAGGTTGCATTCAGAGAGAAGCAGTACATGGATGATGGGGAGGTTACTGGTAGAGCAAACGTCGGCTCCGACGTCGACCAGTAGAGTGGTGGCATTCGGCCATACAGGGCCTCCCAGAAAATTGGCGTAAGGCCGTCGCACTGAACAAAGATTATGTTGAAAAACAGGATTTTGTAGTCAAAAGAGTGGAATAATATGATGTATTGGAATCCTGAAAAGTACCACCCCGTTTTAACAAAAAAATGTGTTGCATTACTTATTGAGCACCCCTCGCAGATCCCAGTAGCTACTGTTGCATTTACTCTACCTTATTCCCGTAAATAAATACCCATAATGCATCGTTTACTACTTACGATGGTTTATAATGTACGGGAGACGCTGGCTACAAATGCTCAACTGGAAGCGTGCTGCGAGAAATACACGGTGGTGAAGCAGACTCGTAAACACCTGACCAGTCGATACAGCCGGCAGCAGGTGGCGCCTGCGACCGTTCAAGGCCACGGCAAGCCACCAGAGCAGCAGAGCAGCTCCTGCCCTGGCTGAAAGCGGAGCAGCCGGTTACCTGGCAACCGACCACGGCCGGCCGTCGGCCGTGACTCGCTATTTCCGCTGCCACGGAGCCTCTATTAACATATAACTGTCCACAACCGCTCGTCTATGTTTTTACTAACGGCATTGTGCAATAACCTACAGCATAAATACAGATATATTATCTTGTTAACTGAATTCAGCTGCAAACACAAATGAAGGGTCTGGGAAAAACCAGGTAAGTCACTTTTTTCGAGATTAAGTTATTGCTACAGCTCTATTTCACACCTATGATACGCAACTGTTGAGAGATTGAAACTCGAAATAAAGCAACTCTAAAGATGTTATCGCTTAAAGTTTTGCTATAAGGGAAAAAACCAGATAAGTCAAGTTTTCAAGGGAAAGAAGCAGATAACACTGGTGACACATGGGGCCACGAGAGAGCAAAGCAAAGAAAATTCTTACGCAATCAGTACTCCTCCGACTAAATTGGAGGCATTTAAAAACAAAAAGAAGGCGCTTATCTGCAAAGGCCTTGCAAAAAATGTACTCGAAAACATAGCAACCATTGACGTTTATTTCAAGCGGCAACTTTCAATGTATTCCTTCAACACGTTATTGCAAACGACCCGTTCTTTTTAATGTTTATCCTAAATGCACTGCGAGAAAAGGCGAGAACGATATGTGGTCATTCCTTTTTCTCATCACCTATGGCTTAGATGAGGACACTGAAGAGAGCTGTACAGGGCGTCCCAGGAGGAGGTTCAATATTCAGGGATATGTTATGAAAGATCATTCAAAGCAAGAATTTCTAGAAACATGGGCTCTAATATGCACACTTCAAAGAACTCTGAGCACTTTTGGGGTAGGAGAGATGTTTCACTTAGCGAAAGTGAACAAGTGCTCATAGCTCTTAAGGTACGCATTTTAAAGCCCATGTTTACTAGACTTTTTCGCTTCGAATGACCATTCCTGTCATTGAATAAAATGTTCTCGGGTTTCCAACCGCGTCAATTGCTTAAAACTAGACGAGCTTTCGGTCAAGCACTCCTTGGCCATTGTCAAGTGGTATGACTGCCGGTGGGCTGTTGTTGCGCCCATATATACGCTAGCTGCCGGCTGTGACGTCACTGGTGCCTGTGACATTGCCATATATGGGCATGTTTTGAGTCGGAGTTCGATGTGGCCTCTTCAACCGCGCGATTGCTGGTTCCCACGCAGCGCTGAGCAGCAAGCCACCGTCCCTATTCAGGATGTTTGCGGCAAATTTTATTTCAATAGCTTCCTTTATTAAACTGTCCCAGAAGCCGTTAGTGCGAGCCACGACACAGGTATCGTCAAATTTTATGTGGTGACCGTTTTCTAACGCATGCTCAGCCAACGCAGATTTCTCTGGACAGCGTAGGCGATAATACCTCTCATGTTCTTTCCTGCGTTGTTCCGCAGTGCGATGTACTTCTGGCCACACTCACAAGGTATTTCGTAGACTCCAGGTGTTCTGAGACCTACTGCGTCTTTATCTGGTCTCAGTAATTGACGGATTTTCGTTGCAAGCCTGAATATTGATTTGATCTTGTGTCTTTACAACAGGCTCCTTATCTTGCCCGACACAGAGCCACAGAATGGCAGCAAAGCAAGTTTCTTTTGCTGCTCTTCGTTGGTGGTCTTATTCTGATATTTCCCAGAAATCACTTCTTTCACTTGATGGGCACTGTAGCCGTTATCCCTGAAAACCTTGCGTAGGTGGCTCACTTCATGGGGCAGGTTATCGTCGTCTGATATTACTCTTGCACGATGCACCAATGTTTGTAATACTGTGCGCTTCTGTGATGGATGATGATAGCCGCTGTGAGCAGATACAGGACTGTGAGGGTGGGTTTTCTGTAGACGCTGTGGCCAAGGAATCCATTTCTTTTACGGTGGACAAGGACGTCGAGGAACAGTTTAATAAGCATTTTAATAAAGGAAGCTGTTGAAATAAAAATTACCGCAAACACCCTAAATAGAGACAGTGGCTTGCTGCTCAGCGCCGTCTGAGATCCAGCGATCGCGCAATTGAGAGGGCACATCGAACGCCGACTCAAAACATGTCCATATATGGCAATGTCACCGGAAGCAGTGACACCACAGCCGGCAGCTAGCGTATATAAGGGCGCACCAACAGCCCATTGGCAGTCATACCACTTGACAGTGGCCAAGGAGTGCTTGCCCGAAAGCTCGTGTAGATTTTTAAGCAACTGACGCGTTTGGAAACCCAAGACCATTTGATTCAATGTTATCGCCGCGAGACTCTGCATTCATACATTACTCTAATATTCCTGGACATTCATCATTCCTCCTAGAACAACCTTTATATTTTGTGATTCTGCTGATGATAAGAAAATGTAATTCACTGTCCTTCATTATGGGGCTATCAATAAAATTTTTGGCTTGAAAAGATATAAACTACATTCCTCGTGCGTGGCCGTTCATAAACAGAGTTCGACAAAAATGTTGGCTTATGAAACACAAAGTCACTGATGGAAGCACATGAAGATTTCAAAGAAATGATCGAAGCATGCAGATATAACACACATTATTTGACTATGGTCAGTGCAATGACGAAAGAGGAACACTGTTGGACTCAAAGAACGCCGAAAAATGCCCTTTCAGTACTTGGCCTTTTATGATAATGCCATGTGAATGGTGTCAATGCCGTATGCTGGAGTATCACGGACGAATTCAAACTGACATCATAAGGACACAATAACAATATCAACCAATGGATGGGCTGTTTGGACTTCCCATATCCGCTTATAGCGACATGTTTACCTTCAGAATTCCTTGCTTCTCTGGTGCGCAATAGCTTTGCAGTTGTCTTCTGTTTACCGTAATACAACTTGACCAATTCTGTTCTTTATTCCATACTTCCAATTTCAAGGCTGAAACGTAAGGAATTGAAAATCCTCGTTAAGTTTTTCAGTCCTGGTACTGTGAAGTTCTTCAGTCAACTGCCCTACGGCTAAATATACGTGCTTTGATTACTGTCGCTGTATTGTTACAACCAGAAATTCGTTTAATCGTGATTATTGTGGAATTACACTGAGGTGACAAAAGTCATGGGAAAGCGATGTGCACATATACAGATGGCGACAGTATCGCATACGCAAGGTATAAAATGGCAGTGCATTACCGGAGCTGTCATTTGTACTCGGGTGAATCATGTGACAAGGTTTCCGACTTGTTTATGATCACAAGACGGCATTAACAGACTTTGAAGGCGGAATGATAGTTAGAGCTAGACACATGGCACATTCCATTTTGGAATTCGTTAGGGAAATTCAGAATACCGCGATGCACAGTATCAAGAGCATGCCGATGATACCATGTTCCAGACATTTCCGCTCACCACAGACAACGACTGGATGTAGCGGAGTTTGCAAAGGGCTATCAATGGTAACAAACATGCAACGATGTAAAAATAATGACAGAAATCAAAACGAGATTACTACGAACGTGTCCGGTAGGGGAGTGCTGCGAAATTTGATGTTAATGGCTACGGAATTAGACGACGGACGCGAGCACCTTTGTTAACAGCAGAACATCCCCTGCAGTGCCTCTCCTGGATCCTAGACAACTGGAAAACCGTGGCCTACTCAGATGAATATCGATTTCAGTTATTAAGAGCTGATGGTAGGATTAGAGTGTGGTGCAGACCCCACAAAGTCGCGCATCCAAGTTGGTAACCACGCCCTGTACAAGCTAGTGGTGGCTCCATAATGATGTGGGCTGTGTTTATATGGAAAGGACTGAGTCCTCTTGCCCAACAAAACCGATCATTGATTGGAAATGGTTATGCTCGGTCACCTGGAGATCGTTTGCAGCCATTCCTGATCTTCATGTTCCCAAACAATGATGGAATTTTTATGGACGACAATGCGCCATGTCTGAACATTCTGGACAATTTTAGCGAACGATTTGGTCATCCACATCGTCCCATATGAATCCCATCGAACATTTATGGGACGTAATCGAGAGGTTGGCTCGTGCACACAAATCTGCACAGGCAACACTTCTCAGTTGTGGACGCCTGTAGAGGTAGAATGGCTCAATATTTCTGCGGCGGACTTGCAACGACTTGTTCAGCCATGCCACGTCGAGTTCCTGCACTACGCTGGGCAAAAGGAGGCCAAAACGATGTTATCAGTTATCCCATGATTTTTGACACCTCAGTTCTTTTCTTCTGTTTCGCGTGACTTGCCTGTTTCTTACCCTTAAACTGCATTTTGGGAAATTACTTCATCCTGGGAACACTCTGTATGACCAAAAAGCTAGTCCCACACCCGCTGAGCCCAAGACGTTTAATTTATGAAATAAAAGGTTTTATATGCTCTTATATATTGATATGATCAGTGTTTAAACTTTAAAATCGGTTTTTCTCGGGTTTTGTGAAGATTAACCTACCTCGTTCCTTTCCCTGACCCTTTATGTAATAATCGTGTCTAAGACATAAAACAGCAATAAATATCTTAGCTGATGAACCTTCTGATATTCCTACGAAGGTAAACGAGCAACATCGCAGGGCACTCTGCAGACCTTAGTATTCTCTTTATGTACATATTCACTTGCTGTAGGAGGTACATTTAATTTCCTCTAGGACTTTCACTCGCAAGCTGAGAGCGCATTACAAACAATTTCAAACAATTTGGTGTACTTCCGATACCGCAAGTAAGGCTTCTTTAGAGGATGAGTAAATGATACGATTTTAAGAGATGTTCTGTCGTGGTACTCACGGTGACAAGACGTATATTTTGTGTCGGAGTGTTAACTCGGTGTCCATTTCGAACTGTCACATTATTTCTATAAATGATGAGCACGCCACGACACGAAAGCTGCCCCAATTTCTGACATTGTTACATAGTGGAAATGAGTCTCTTTGCGTTTTAAGATATTCTAGCCAGCTGAGGCACTCTTCTAAACAAATTTTCCAAAGAAAATAAGTGTTGGTCGACACGTTAAGTGCCGTCTTTCTTCATCTGTATACGTACAAGTCGTTACTGTAGACATGGAATACGACCGTGAACAGTTGATTACCAAGTTTGGTACGGATGTAGAACACTCTCCTCAAAATGACAATTCAAATCAGCTAGTATCTACACAAATAAGCAGTTATCATACAATGCTTCACCATTTTGGCTACAGAATGTCAGTCAATAAAATAGAATAATCTGAAAAGCCGAAAGTACGTAACATAATATTTTCTTTCACCAGTTCTTTGATGTTAGTAGATATCAGACGATATGTTGTTCGATTTAAGACGACGTAATTTTTCTGTGTCTTCATTTCTTTCTTTCGAGGTGCGTACTGATATTTTCTCATTTTTGTAGCCAGTGTCGAGTGCTGGAAGATGACATGAGCAGGATAGTTGAAGTAATCAACATACATACGTTGATTCTTGAGTCATGGAACATCTTATTTTATTCTATGAAGAACTATCAGAACATCATTCATTTCGTTTGACGCAATCTAGTACCTAATATTGCAAGACGATACTTGTTTCCAAGAAACATAAGATATATGAGCAGTCGCAGTCACTCAGACAGTCTTATATTTTTTCTCCTCGAATTTTATGATGTAGTTTCCACTTAGTAAATTTGAAAGTGACCCTGCGTTTGCTTATATAAGACTACAAGTGATTAAGACACAGACCTTCCATTTTATTTACAAAACCCAAGTGTCATTTACAGTATTTCCGAATCTCCATCAAATAATTCACTCGCGTACAGCTGGAAGACTTCTAACCTTTTCCCTTGCGACTCTATGGCGAGCTGTCTCATTCTCCAGTCAACTGAGAGTCCCACAGTGTGCTATTTGTAATGCACTCAGTCGTTTCTCGAAATATTTTCCAGGTTTCGTGTATCTGATTTATTTCAGTTTATTTCTAATTTCAATAGAAAATGGACTGTTACTAATTTGTTGCTGCAGTATTCTTTTTGATATCAACATGGCAATTGTAAAACAGAAATGTCTGATTTTATAGTAAAATTTGTCTCAGTTTTTCAAATATGATTCGTTTACCTTATCAATGCTCGCATTAAAATTACTTCAAAATCAATGTGTGAATGTTGTAAGTTGGATCTTTTGCATCCTAAGCCCTTCGTAAACACTCTACAGTGTTATATAAATTAAAGATGGAGGGGGGGGGGGGGAACAAACGAAAAGAAAGGAAACAGGACTCGAACCTGTGGTCTCCTGCTTACTTCCTTCTTTTTCTTCAAGGAATTGCTGCGGGTTAACGACGGCGGGTAGGGCGGAGTTCGACACCAGAGCAAAGGCTATTCCGTCACCACGCCCACACAACGTGCTCTAGGTTGAGGGAGAGGATTAAGCAGCCTTTTTAATTATACATATATTTTAAAAATATCTTGTGACTGCCGTAACGAGCGCCCGAGGTGTCTTTTCGTCTATTGGTAAGGTTTCTCCCCTATTCCGTCCGTAGGGGATCAATATGCTCCATGACTCTTCTTCAGTAACAGCGTCTCACATTAGGAAAGTCCCAACGAGCAGGAGGATCCGTAGATAAAGAACCTAAATAATTAGTGAAGTGGGTTATGTGCTTTGGCTGGCCGTGGAAAGCAGCATCTGTCGTCATCAATAGCGACCAACAGTCGAGTGTGCTTTTGTGTGTATCACATATGTAGTAAAAGGCTTTGCCTTTTAGCCAATTAACGGCATTCATCCTGGTTTGTTGTAGAATATACCCTGTCGGGATGCAATATGTTGCCGGCCGCTGTAGCCGAGCGGTTCTAGGCTCTTCAGTCCGGAACCACGCTGCTGCTACGGTCGCAGGTTCGAATCCTGCCTCGTGCATTGATGTGTGTGATGTCCTTAGGTTGGTTACGTTTAAGTAGTTCTACGTCTAGGGGACTGATGACCTCAGATGTTAAGTCCCATAGTGCTTAGAGACATTTGAACCTTTTTTTTTTTTTGCAATCTGTCGTCAGGGTAGGTGTCTCCGGCAATCGCCGCAACAGTAACGCCTGCAGTCACCAGTCGGATCACAGATCATACGCCGTGCATCCGAATCAACGACTGCGCAAGTCGGACACAAGAGGTCGTCCGTCAGATGAATGGAATGTAACTGCTCACGCGTAACGTTCACAGCCACGTACCACAACGAACGCACTGACGTATGTAGAAAAGACGCGTCTATTGTAAATCCCACTTGTTCCAGCCAACTTTCGGGTGCCGTGATGCGACTGTGTTGATGGGTTGTTGATGTTGGTAAATGTGATAATAGTCTTTCGTCTGGGGATTTGTGTCGACGGAAGGTCCGTTAGTAAGGAGCTGAGGTGAATCAAAAGCTCTCTGATGTGGACGAGTCCCATTGAAATGTGCCCCACTGAAAATGGTAGTTCTTGAGCGTGGTGCCACTTCAGCTCTCACAGTACCCATCAGATGAGCAGAGAGTGACGTACAACGCATGTTGTTGAGATAGAGCAAACGGTCATAGAAATGAATGAGACCGACACCGCCCGGCCGTATATCTGAATAAAACGTTCTCGGTTTTCAAGCCGCTTCAGTTCGAATATAATCCTCCAGCTTTCGATGACCATCTCCGCCATCGTCGTCAGGAGTTCACTGACTGCCGGGGCTGCTACGGTTTCTCGCTTATATAGGCATGATGACATCATCAGCAGTTAATCAGATAGACCCAATGTGGCGCGCGCGCGTAAGTCGACCCGGGCAGCTAGCGGGGCTATTGCCAGGCGCCACGTTTGAAAATGCCGCTCCCACGTCGCGGATCTGTCTCTGCTTTCTTTCGATGTCCAACGCCCGCCCCCATGCCCAGCTGTGTACTCCTGGTCTCTGTTGAAATTGTTGTTATTTAGACGAATCTCAGCAGCTTCGTTTATAACGGAGTCCCAATATGTAGATGCAAGAACAAACACTTTTGTATTTTCGAAGTGTATTTTATGTACGTTTTCTAGGCAATGCTCCGCTATTGCCGACTTGTCAAGCTCTCTTTGTTTTATATGGCACTTGTGCTCAGCACAACGCTCCGCAACCGTGCGAATTGTTTGTTGATATGGCGAAGAATGGCAAGTTACCATTCTTGGATATTTCGGTTGAGCGGAAGGCAGTGTACCGGAAACCAACACACACTGATCGGTACTTGAACGCCAGTAGTTTCATCCACCCTGTACACAAAAATGCGCAGCTGAACACGTTGGTTCATAGAGCCAAGATTATCTCTAACGACGACCACCTACAGTCTGAATTGCACAACTTGAACCGTGTTTTCGGGGAAAATGGATACAGCAAAACAGACATTGCAAACGCTTTCAAGGGGCGCCGACGAAAGACACCTGGTGAATCAGTAGAAGAGGCCAAACGGACTGTATTCCTGCCATACTGTGGGGCAACTAGCAGCAAGTTAGGACGTCTGCTGCAGGAACATTACTGGTGAATGCACTGCAACGAAGACTTGCATATCGTATGGAAATGCCTGCTAATAGCCGGCGTAGACTATGCGAAGCTGGTTCCAGCACTGCCACAAATAATATTCCAGACAATGGGCATGCCGGTCGCACTGACCATCCAACAACTATGTGACCAGACTGGTAGCCATTCAGCATCATGTGTAGACATCCCCTATGTATCATTCACAGCACCACCCCGCAGACTCTGGAGTGAGACCCATGAATTCCAAAACCGTGCTTAGAAATCCGTGGTCGATTCAGTTGAATGTGTGATCAGAATCGACCACGGCAAGACCACACCGTATTTTGCAGGACCCCGTCAATGTTATTACATAGCATATGCTCTTAACGCTGTATGAATATTGCTAACACCACCTAAGGTGGTCTGATGGGTGTGAATTTCTTTCCCAATAGTGGCATGGAGTGGTGCACGGGGAATACGGCAAAGATCTTGTAATCGATGTTGAGGAGCGTGAGTGGGAGAAACTCGTGCCATCTCCAACCAACACTCAGTTTTGGTATGGGGATCAGAGGGCCACTGGGAGTTCCGAAGGAATAGTAAAATCAGAACAGATCGCTTCCTGAAACATCTGGAGCCACTTGCCACCCATTAGATCATAAAAATTGCGGTGGAATTCCTAGTGTTAACCGTCCGGCCCCGGCGATTTGTTCAGCGCTCTTCGCGCCAAGGCTGATGCCAATTCGTCAGATGTGATGGGTAACAATAGGGTATCATCGGGTACCACGTCGCTAGAGGCGGAAAAATCGTCCAGTAGCTCTTCATAATTGCGGGCGTTCTGAGGACCTTCGCCGGCCGCGGTGGTCTCCCGGTTAAGGCGCTCAGTCCGGAACCGCGTGGCTGCTACGGTCGCAGGTTCGAATCCTGCCTCGGGCATGGATGTGTGTAATGTCCTTAGGTTAGTTAGGTTTAAGTAGTTCTAAGTTCTAGGGGACTGATGACCACAGATGTTAAGTCCCATAGTGCTCAGAGCCATTGAACTTTTTTTTTTTTTTTTTTTGAGGATCTTGCGCGTACAAGGCGCCATAGTACCGGGTGAACGTGTGCGCCATGTCCATTTGTGTCACGGCACATCCTGCCCGCCTCCGCGTTAATAGCCGTGATGAGCTTACTTTTGCGGTGGCGCCTCTCGCGTACTATGTGATAGACTGGCGCCATTTGTGTGGGTTGTGTGGGATGGTGCCTTATACTCAGGCACGGACACGGATGCTTTCTAGCTGCTCCGCCGTGATATGGAGTAGATGGAGTGATGTGTTGTACAGCCAGCTGACGTTCGGATGACGGCAGCTTCGTCGCTAGCTCACGTAATACTATAGAGCGAAACTCCTAAGTTGTCCTTTGCTAGTTCGGCTTGTCACATCCGTGTGCCATCAGGCTCTTTCGAAGTGCAGGTGTGACATGTACAGCCACTACAGTGATGTGGAAGCATACGTGGGCAGCCACCTGAGACAATGACGCCATATGTCAGCAACTGCTTCCCGATATGCTTCCTTACAAAGAAAGGTGTCGCTATGATCCATGGGTCTCTCCTGCGTCTGGTGAGTCGACGGTCGAACCCCGATGGTCCCTTGCCCATTGGAATCGCAACTCATGATGTCGTTGGATCAGCAAGTGAACACATTGAGGTGACCTGCTGCGAAGCTCCATGTTCAACAATGTGCGATGAATGGTGCGCTCCGAAACACTTGTGAGAGGACCAGCATTGTGCTCTTTAGACAGAAATGTCAGAGATCGCCATGTATCATATTTTACAGACCAGACAAGCCTCTGAACTTCACGTTGTGTGAAGGACTGTGGACGTCCAACTATATAGCGCTCAATGGTATTTTCAGTGTCCTTCTACCTCTTTCCGCCGATGCTCACGACACTCGTTCACAGGCTCTGCGTAATAATAACCTAGCCTTTGTCAAAGTCGCTTATCTCATTGGATTTCCCCATTTGCAGCCCGTATCTTCCGTGTCTACTCCGCTTACATGCTTTTGTTAGCGAATCACGTGTCCGCAACCCCACCAAGCGGCATCCAAGGTTACGTTGGTCAGTGGTCATAATGTTTTGGCCTATCAGCGAACAGAGTGACCCAGGAGGAGCGGCCAACATTCTGATGTATGACAGGAACGATAATTCTGTACTGTGTAGTAAACATGGGTCCTAAAATTACACCTTAAGAGCTGTGAGAACTTGATCAGTAGAAGAGATGTGTTTCACATAGCGAAGATGAACAAGGGCTCCTTGCTCTTAAGATAAGCACATTACATCCCACGTCGTTTTCTGATCACAGGTCAAAATAAAGAAAGCAAAAAGCTTGCAATAGAAGGGATTTTTCTCCACAGTATTGAAGATAAAGTGCTCATAGCTCTTAAGGTATTCATTTTAGACCCCGTGCTTACCAATTTTTTGCTTTGAACAATCATTTCCTTCATATTCCTGAATGTTGACTATTCCTGTACTTTTTTTTATTCTGATGATGGCCAAAATCAGTACTTCACTGTCTTCCCCATTATGTATTACGGACCTCTCAATGAAATCAGTAGTTAAAGAATAGAAAAATTACATCCCTGCACGTGGACATTCGTAATTAGAGTCCGATAAAAATATTGGCTTAAGGAATGCAAATTCACTGATTGGAGTAGCTGAAGATACGATTATATTAATGTAAACCATCTCATTTAACTTTGGTCAATGTAAAACAAGAAATGGAAGGTACTGTTTGACTCAAAATGCTCATTAATGTAACATCATCTAAATGCAGCCAGTGACGTATGCTGGAATACCAGACGACTTACGACGAGCGAATCCAAATCGGCATCACAAAAACACCATGTGAATGTCGACTAGTCGATGGGCTGTTTGGAAAGTCCATATCTGCTTACAATACTATTGTCTACAGGTAGTGCACAGTAGTTATGCGCTTTTTTACTGTTTCCTGCAACCTAACTTGAAAAATTTCTTTATTTATTCTGTAAACCCTGGTAAAGATTTTCAGCCCCGGTGCAGTGAAGTTCTTCAGCCAGCTGCCCCATGGCTTAATATATGTGATGTAAGTGCTATCACTGTGCTTTCACAGCCACAAATTCGTTTCATCGGGATTATTACGGAATTATTGCGTCTGTTTTCCTTGACTTACCTGTTTCTTTTCCTTTAAAAAATGACGTTTCACTCCATTTTGGGAAATTTCTTTATTCTGGGAACCTTCCGTAGGCCAATAAACCTAGTTCCACATTCGATGCATCCAAGGTACTTAATTTGTGAAATGAAAAGTACTTTACGTTCTTGTATATTGATGTAATCACCGTTCCAAACCTTAAAATCGTTTTTTCTCGAGTTTTGCAAAATTTGACTTACCTGGTAGTTTACCCTGACCCTTCAAATAATAGTTGTATTTAAGAGATAAAACACCAACAAAAAACTTAGATGATGAACCTTCTGATATTTCTACGAAGATAAACAAACAACACCGTAGGGCACTCTGCACACCTCAGAATTCTCTTTACATACGTATTCGCTGGTGGCACCAGGTACTGTAAATTTCGCCTCAGCGATTCACTCAAAGCTGAGAGTGCATTACGGACAATGTCAAACATTTTCGTGTACTTTCTGATACAGTAAGTAAGGCTTCATAAGGAGACGAGTTAATGATACAGTTTGAAGTGATGCTCTGTCATCGCAGTCGCGGTGACAAAATACATAATTTGTACCAGTGAGTTAGCTAGGTGCCCATCTCGAGCTGTCACACCATTTCTATAACCGATGAGCACACCACGGGAAAAAAGTGACCCCAATTTTTGACATTGTCACATAGAGGAAGATGAGTTTCTTTGCGTTCTAAGATATTCTAGTGAGTTCAGGTACTCCCCTAAACACATTTGCCAGAGAAAATAAAGCATTGATCGAGACGTTAAGTGCCATCTTTCTTGATCGGCATACATATTAGTCGTTACTGTAGACATGGAATACGACCGTGAACAGTTGGCTACCAAGTTTGATACGGGTACATAAGTACCTATCATAAAATGCTTCGCCATTTTCGCTACAGAATATCAGTCAATAAATTAGAATAATCTGGAAAGCAGAAAGTACGTAACATAATATCCTCTTGCACCACTGCATTGATGCTGTATCAGACGAAATGCTATTAGATTTAAGACGTAAATAATTTCTCTACGTCTTGACTTCTTTCCTTCGAGGTGCGTACTGATATTTTACTCATTTTTGTAGCTACAGTCGAGTGCCGAAAGGGGACGTGAGCAGATTACTTAAAGCCATAGAACATCATATTTTATTCTACGAGCAACTGTCAGAACAGCACAATCTAATACCTAATATTGCATATGATACTTGTTTCCAAGACACACAAGAGGGTCCCACGTTTTTTCTTCCCAAATTTCATGACGTGCTTTCCACTTCGTAAATATGAAAGTGACACTGAGTTTGCTTGTATAAGAGGATAAGTAATTGAAACACAGAGCTTTCTTTTTATTTACAAAATTAAGTGCGATTTACAGCATCCCCGAATCTTCAAAAAATGATTCATTCGCGTACAGCTGACAGACTTCTAACCTTTTCTCTGGAGTCCCTGTGGGGAGCTTCCTCATTCTCCACTCTGCTGAGAGTCTCAGAGTGTGATATTTGCAATGAATTTTGTCCCTACTTCAAAAATTTTTCTAGTTTCGTGTAGATCATGTATCTGAATTGCCTTTCTAATTTCGACAGGAAATGGGCTGTAATTGATTTTTCGTTGCGGTATTCCTGTTATGATCAACATGTCAATTGAAAAACAAGAACGTCTGATTTGATCGTTAATCTTATATCACTATTTCAAATATCATCATCAACAGCGGCATTAAAATTATTTAAGAATCCATACATGAGTGCTATAGGTTGGACCATTTCCATCCTAAGCCCTTTTCCAACATTACTTTATTATCTTGACTGACAGTTTTCATGCTTCAGGTCCCACACTCACTTTTTGGATTCATTTCTGGCACAGTATGTCAGGTATCCTAACATAATAGTGAATCAAGGCATACTTACATTCTCCTTCTCTACATTACTGTTAATCATTCTTCCCGTTTTTCCACTGGGGTCGTTCCCATGGTGCTCAATATAAATTCGTTTCTTGTCATAAGAGGATCTATTAAAAAGAAAAAAAAAAAGAAAACACTCGTTGGTTGAGTCTGCCCTTGCCTTCTTCAGACGTGTGCTACCTCTAATGAAGTGTGTTCCTCTAAGTTTATTAAGTCAGTTCCGGTGTATTTTTGATTGATAATGTGTTTTGTCACCTCTTGGACACTTCTTGCTCAACACACATGTGTCGCTTCCCGTGTTCATCGAGTTTACGCATACCATCTGTTCTGGTCAAGAATTCACCATAAAATGCAAAACAATTCTTCGGTCACAATAATATACTTCATGCAAAGATCAGAACGACAACAGAATCTAAAACGTTTACAAACGAAAAACTTTGTTCTTACATCGGCTCGTTCTTGAAAATCAGGAGAAGGGCCGACTACTAACAACATATAACACATAGTGATTTGTTCTGCATAGTTACTAATACCGAATTTTGTATATGTATAGTCATAATAATCGGTAAAGAATTCAGCCTGCCTTTGTGGAGAAAAGACGACTGCAAGTGAAGGTACACCTTCTCGTTTCTACACAACTTGCGCGAAAGAAGAAAGAGATCTTTGTACTTTCTGCAGCGATGGCCCATATCAAGAGATTGCCCAGACGACACTAGTTTCAAGAAGAGTCGTCAAACACGCAGAACTAGAGGACTATGTGGTGCTGACATCAGTATGTTGCAGAATTATGAAACACATTTTATGTCCGACTATTATAACTATTATGGAGACCAAGAATGTTTTTGACAGGAATGAACAATGATTTTTCCTGCTCCGCCACGAAATCCAAAAGCCAGCAGACAGTTGCGACCAGTTTGATACAGTGTTGCTCGACGTGCAGGAGGCGATTCATGAAATTCAGCACAGTTGTTTGTTGATCAAAATACGAGCTACTCGTATCGTAGTATCTGAATAGCATTGTGACAGGATTGTGAATTTCCTAGCAGACTGAGCTGGGTGCGTTCTTCTTAATAGCGAGGAAGTGACATCTGTGAGAGTGATTTGGAGGAGGTGGAGGAGATTAGTGTTTAACGTCCCGCCGACAGCGAGGTCATTAGAGACGGAGCACAAGCTCGGATAAGGATAGGATGGGGAAGGAAATCGGCCGTGCCCTTTCAAAGGAACCGTCCCGACATTTGCCTGAAGCGGTTTAGGGAAATCACGGAAAACCTAAAACAGGATCACTGCGCCACCTTACTCGGTAAAGCGATTTGGGGAGTACCGAAACGGAGTGTTATAGTGCCATTACTGTTCACAAGATGTATAAATACTTTATGGGTAACGTCGGACGCTTAACGAGGCAGTCTGCGAATGTTTCCCTATTGCATACATATCACAACAAAAGAAAGCTGCAGTGAAATGCAAGAAGATCTGAAAAGGAAGATTAGAGTTTAATGTTCTGTCGACGCTGAAGTCATTAAGCAGGAGCAGAATCACGGATTACGGAAGGATACTAAAAGAAATCGTCGATGCCCTTTCAAAGGCATCATCTCTGCATTTGCCTTAAGCAATTTACAGAAATCACGAAGAACATGGATGGCCGGACGGGGATTTGAACCTTCGGCATCCCGTATACGTGTCCTCGCCAGTAAGAATATTTGCGTAGTAACCAGGCTTGGACTACCCACTGGCAGTTGACCTGTAACACACATTATCTGCATATATTCGGGCACCTATTAGTGGAATTAATATGGAGTGTGTCCACCCTTCACCTTTATAACGTCTCTGCTGAGGTGACTGAATGCTTGTGAAGGAATGGCAGCACAATCTTGCTCAAGAGCCAAAACCATGTAAGGTAGTAATGTTCGACGCTGGGGTTCTGGGGTAAAGTCGATGTTGTAACTGAACCCAAAGAGATTCCACTGGCTTCAAGTCGGGACCGTGGGCAGGTCAGTCAGTTTCAAGAATTTTATTGTAATCAGACCAGTGCCTCACAGTAGTTGCTTTACGACACGGTGCGTGTCACGCTGATGCAATCATGTCTCCAAATTGTTCCTCTACTAGACGCAGTACACAGTGCGGTATAGTGAGTAAATTTCCTTTCGTATTTAGCGTATTCTTAAATGCTTTAAGGGAACCACACTCAAATCACGAAAAATACTATCATACCGTACCATCGCTCACTCCTTACTTAACCGCTGCCACGACGCATGATGGCGGCCAACGTTCTCGAGACATTCGCCAAACTCAAACCCTTCCATCGGATTGACACAGAGTATAACGTGATTTATCACTCCAACTCGCTCGTTTGCAGTCCTTCATTGTACATTGACGTCGCTTCTTCATATCGCCACAAGCGTCGCATAGCACGTATTTACAGAAAGTTGTGGCTTATGAGGGGCTGCCCGACCATTGTGCTCGATTATTTTCGACTCCCTAAGCACAGTTACTGTGCTAGCTGTTGGTAGCTATTGCAACCTATGAGTGATTCCTACCGCTGATTTTATGCGAATATTTACAACACCCTTTCGCAATTCTCGACGGTCCTTGTCCATCAGAACACGGCTTTCAGCTGGTCTTAGCTGCAGGTGCTCATTCGAATATTGATTTCACAATCACATCTTCAATAGTAGACTTGGGCATCTGTGGAGGGGCTGAAACGTCGCAAATGGATTTATTACTCAGGTGACATACAATGACTAGTTTACGTTCGAAGTCACTGAACCCTCCTGGCCGGCCTATTCTGTGCCTACTGCTTCTCTACTGACCAACACAGCACTCCGCGCCTCTCTTATTTCGACGGGCCAGCCTCTCGCGACATGTGGTGCTCGATTCCGCGTGACATAGGAGAGCGCGGATGCTATTAGGCACACAGTGTAAACACGATTCGTGTTTTTTAAGCAAGACTCGTTTTGTTGTAGACACTAGCAGTTCGTGCGCATACCTCAACGAGCGCGTGAGTATACCGGCATGCCTCGGGAACAACTGTGCACAATTTCAGCTCTGTAGCTAACCTGTACGGTACTATTCTGTGTTTTCAAAAAGTTTAAGACTATCAACTCGCCCGCCGCGTGTGAGGTTCTTTCAGTGATACGGTTTTTGTTAGCAAGGAACCTGTCTGCTGCAGAAATTCGTCGACAGATTTGCGAAGTGTACGGTGATACTGTTATGAATGAAAGCAAAGTGCGTAAGTGGGTACGAGAGTTCAAAGGTGGCCATAACAACGTCCGTGATGAGGACAGCTCCGGTCGCGCTTCTTTGGCGATTTGGTGGCTTGAGTTGAAGTGAGAATTCGTGAGAACAGGCGCTTCACAACAACAGGTCTCTCAAACGAATTTCAACGAAATCTTTACAACATTGTTTCTGAACACCTGAAGTTTAGGGAACTGTGCTCCCGTCGGGTCCCGAAACTCCTAACAGAGGACCACAAAAACCAAAGATTTGAGTGTTCCATGAAGTTTTTGACTCGTTATCACGAAGAAGATGACAGCTTCTTGGGTCAGATCGTAACTGGAGACGAAACATGGGTTTCGCATATCACGCCCGAATCGAAACAACAGACCATTGAAGGGAGACACACACACTCGCCTGTAAAGGTGAGGGCCAAACAGACTCCGTCCATGCGCAAAATCATGGCGTCGGTGTTATGGGATAGGCATGGTGTTTTGTTGGTTGATTTAATGCAAAAAGGAACCACTATCAATGCAGAAGCATACTGCTAAACCATGAGAAAGCTACGCAGAGCGATTAAAAACAAAAGACGCGGATTGCTGGCAAAGGGAATTGTCCTTCTCCATGACAATGCAAGACCTCACACTGCAGGTCTGACCCTCGATTTGTTTGACAGTTTTGGCTGGGAAGTTTTAGACCACCAGCCTACTGTCATGATCTTGCGGCGAGCGGTTCCGTGTGTTCCTCCACCTCAAACAACACCTCAGTGGCAACCGTTACAATGATGACGATAACGTGAAAACGGCAGTGAACTCTCGGTTATCAGAGCCGGCAGCAAGTTTTTATGAAGAGGGTATTTTAAAGTTGGTTGAGAGGTATGATACGTGTTTGAACAAACTTGCCAACCATGTCGAAAAATAGAGGGAAGTATGTACTTTATCAAAGTAATTTTACTTTTTTGAAATAACCTTTCGTTGTCTACTTATGTTCAAACGGACCTTACTTAAAAAAACACGCCTCATACAATGACGGGAAGAAATCACAACACCACGGGGGAGTTGTGCGATATAAAACGGAAGTTGTTAGGCGTGTTTCCGCATCTGAAAGTTGTCCACTCAGCTTTCGCGTAAGCCGCATAATAGTTGCTCCAGTAACGTAGCTATGAGGATGCAAATCAGTTTTGCTTTAAATACACGCTGTAACGGCTGTGCGTGTTAGTTATCTATGAGATTTGAGTTTATGAGTCAAAAAATCCTTTAGGCGACAAAGACATCATTGTCAACACCTCACTGAACGAGTTCGTGTAATAGGGCTACGAGAAGTTCGATGTTCCTTTTGCGATAATGTAGAAAGACTTAGCAGCATTGTAGCCACTCTACATTATTACTGGCAGCCTTGTTCAAGAGAATGTACGGTCAAGAGAAGACTTGATCCCGACGGCCACGTGGCACTATCGAAGGAAAGACCATCGCTTTCGGCTTATGGCTCAGGCGCGTAGTACTGCATCTGTTTGCATTCAACATTCTGACTGTTACACCGGTTATTAATGAAACAGCAGTTCACATTTGCAATGGCTTATTTCACGCTTACAATAACCTGTGATCTTGCAATGTTAATCACTTAATACACTATTGGCCATTAAAATTGCTACACCAGGAAGAAATGCAGATGATAAACGGGTATTCGTTGGACAAACATATTATAATATAAGTGACATGTGATTACATTTTCACGCAATTTGGGTGCATAGATCCTGAGAAATCAGTACCCAGAACCACCACCTCTGGCCGTAATAACGGCCTTGATACGCCGGGGCATTGAGTCAAACAGAGCTTGGATGGCGTGTACAGGTACAGCTGCCCCATGCAGCTTCATCACGATATCACAGTTCATCAAGAGTAGTCACTGGCGTATTGTGACGAGCCAGTTGCTCGGCCACCATTGACCAGACGTTTTCAATTGGTGAGAGATCTGGAGAATGTGCTGGCCAGGGCAGCAGCGAACATTTTCTGTATTTAGAAAGGCCCGTACAGGACCTGCAACATGCGGTCGGGCATTATCCTGCTGAAATGTAGGTTTTCGTAGGGATCGAATGAAGGGTAGAGCCACGGGTCGTGACACATTTGAAATGTAACGTCCACTGTTCAAAGTGCCGTCAATGCGAACAAGAGGTGACCGAGACGTGTAACCAATGGCATCGCATACCATCACGCTAGGTTATACGCCAGTATGAAGATGACGAATATACGCTTCCAATGTGCGTTCACCGCGATGTTGCCAAACACGGATGCGACCATGATGCTGTAAACAGAACCTGGATGCATCCGAAAAAATGACGTTTTGCCATTCGTGCACCCAGGTTCGTCGTTGAGTACACCATCGCAGGCGCTCCTCTCTGTGACGCAGCGTCAAGGGTAACCGCAGCCATGGTCTCCGAACTGATAGTCCATACTGCTGCAAACGTCGTCCAGCTGTTCGTGCAGATAGTTGTTGTCTTGCAAACTCCCCATGTGTTGACTCAGGGATCGAGACGTGGCTGCACAATCCGTTACAGCCATGCGGATAAGATACTTGTCATCTCGACTGCTAGCGATACGAGGCCGTTGGGATCCAGCAAGGCGTTCCGTATTACCCGCCTGAAACCACCGATTCCATATTTTACCAACAGTCATTCGATGTCGACCAACGCGACATCAACGTCGCTATACGATAAACCGCAATCGCAATACGCTACAATCCGACCTTTATCAAAGTCGGAAATGTAATCGTACGTATCTCTCCTCCTTACATGAGGCATCACAACAACGTTTCACCAGGCAACGCCGGCCAACTGCTGTTTGTGTATGAGGAATCGGTTGGAAACTTTCCTCATGTCAGCGCGTTGTAGGTTTCGCCACCGGCGCCAACCTTGTGCGAATGCTCTGAAAAGCTAATCATTTGCATATCACAGCATCTTCTGCCTGTCGGTTCAATTTCGCGTCTGTAGCACGTCATCGTCATGGTGTAGCAATTTTAATGGCCAGTAGTGTAGTATTCCTGAAATTTCATTACTTCGATTAATTATTTTTCGATGTTGCGATTTTGTTTCCTTGTGTGTGCATGTACGAGGTGTGTTCAAGAACTAATGAAACACATTACTTTTCTCGCCCAATTTCGGTTCAAAATAATTGCTGTAGGACATCACGAAATCTTCTCGCTTCAGACCCCATCATAAAGTGGCGGCGCTAATGTAACCTTTAAAATTTCGTCTGTAACGGAGATGCGCTCCAAGTAGAAAGCTGACATTGAGTCTCTTTTGGCGGAAAACCAGAGCATCGCAGGCACTTGCAGAGTGTCTACGGAGACTTGGCAGAGAACAAAAACACAGTGAATCGTTGGGCAAGGCACCTGTTACCATCGCAACACGCCTCACGAATTTGTCCCATCTGTCGCGTGCCGGCGGGCCGCACACAGCTGTCACTGCTGAGTCTTCACGAAGCGACTTCAGCGTGTTCGTCACAACAAAAGTGCAAACGAGCTTCTTCTCCATGACAACGCATGGCCTGACTCAAGTCTGCACAACTAAGAGGAGCTCACAAAGCTTCGTTGGAGTGTTGTTCCTCATCCAACCTACAGCCCGGATCTCGCAACTTCCGAATTCTATCTGTTTGTTTCAATGAAGAATTCAGTCCGTGGGAAGCAATACGTAAATGATGGAGATGTTATAAATGCAGCCATTGACTCCAGGAAAGTCGTTCCATGCGGGCATATAAACCCTCTCAGGGAGATGACGTAAGGCCGTCGCAGTGAAGAGAGATTATGTTGCAAATAATGGTTTTGTAGCCAAAAGAGTGTGGAATAATATGGTGTATTCGGATCCTGAATGAAACCAAGTTGCTTCCAGAAAAGTATGTTTTGCCTTACTTGTCGAACGCCCCTTGTAATATAACACGGATAAATAATCGGAATTGGCTACTATTACTCTGCTCCGTTATTAACGATCAAACACCGGGAACACTAATTCTTCAAATATCTATTAGTATGTGTTCGGAGAGATTGGAGTGGAAGGACCACACAGAACTAGTTGATGGAGAAGCAGATGCGACATTGAGAGAGAGTTGAAAATTCTTAAAGAAACGCGATTCACCCAAGAAATCGATAATTTTCGAGATCGTCGTTCGACCGATTCTTTGAAGAATGCTTGTTGGGTTGCGACTCTTAGTGGCTGGGTTTAATGTACGAAGCAGAGATTAAAAACGAGGAGTGTGTTTCCTAAAGGCTGATTTAGTAAGCCAGAGAGCTTAACGGAGATAATGATGAAACTCCGGAGCTAGACATAACAAGAGGCAAGAGGAGTGTTTTACATCACTGGGGGTTAAAACTGAGAAAGATCACACAGTGTTTCCTAACATATATCTGTGGAAAACTAAACTAGACGATAAAGTTAGAGAAATTCGAGCTCATTTATAGGTTCTAGGGTGGTCGTTCTTCCCCCATGCCATGTGTGAATCGAGCAGGAAAGGAGAAAACTTATACTCGTAAGCAGAGTTGCTCTCGTGCGGTAGGAATACCAGTATTATGGCTAGGTTTGGTAGTGAAAGAGACATGAATTAATGTGTATGAGAGAAATTGGGAGTTATATTTTATAGTAACAAAAATTATTTGATCACATAAACGTGTGCGCTTTTATGGAACCAATCGAATTACTTCTGATAGTAGCACGGTTTACATACACAAACATAAGAAATCTATATTATTATTGTCGTTTTTTGAATTTTTATAGAAAGTTCTTCATCATGATCAAACGCAAGAGTTTCCTGTTATTGTTGATAAGTGCGAAAGTTGTTTGCGAATAACAGGAGCATCTTTTATACAAGCTCGATGAAGTAACGTAGCTGTTTGATGTGTTTTTGTTTTGCTTTTTTTTTTAAATATTACCTTCGTTTTGAGGGAGTGTCGTTTCCGAGCGTTATATGATGTAACTGTATGTTTCGTGTTAAAAGTCCAATTCGAGTAAAAACTGAATTTATTATTGACAGTTTCAATTTTGCTATAAATATTGATTACTTTCAAGTGTTAGACGGGGTGGATAACTATGTAGAACGCAAATGTTCCGTAGATTCCGCAGCCCTTCGTATATCCTCACTTATTTTCTAGACGGTTCACTGCTTCAGGTTTCTAAGGGAATCTATTAAGATACTGATCTCAATGCAAATATAGCAATTGGAATTAAGTAGCCCGCGTTAGGTATATAACACGCTTAACGTACATGTAACGCGGTTACGATGTTAACTGACCAAAGCTACTAGGAAAACTATCGCAATCTACGCTTACTTGTGGTAGTTTAGAGTAGTCTACATTACTTTTACAACTATATATACAGAACATTCTGTGCCCACATTCCGTGAGGTCGCTTGCAGATCCGGATTATATAAACGTTGAGCTGTTTCCGTAGTTAAGAATGGGAACTACAAACACTCAAGAATGACCTTAAAGCACAGTTTGAGATCTTGTGAACAAAAGGTTCCTTGCAGGCCTTCTACATATACATCTACATAGGCCTATACAATCCGCAAGTCATCATACGGTCTACTGTACTGTTTCTTGTACCACTCCCTTCCGTAAACACCTAATGTTTAGCTCCGCATTACATTGGAGTGTACAGATGCTTTTAATCAGATAATGCAGAACTCTGATTTTTGTTTTGTTTTGACGAGTCCTCACGTGAGATACACGCTTATACCAGTGGAATCGTTCTGCTGCCTGCCGCAAATGCTGGTTTTCTAAAATTTCTAAATAGCGTTCCGCTAAATGAACTTCTTCCGTCCACGGATTCCCATCTGCGTTCGCTGACCAATTCCTTAATATCCATTTGTCGATCGAACTTACTGCTAACAAATCTAGCGGCACACCGCTAAACTGTTTTGACTTTTTCTCTTTGTGGGGATCCCAAACTCTCGAAAAATACTCAAGAATACTAGGCGTGCTTTCAGAAAAGCGCCGATTTGAAAACTAATAAAAATAAAACAAGTAGATTTTTCTTAGCAGTTTTATTTTTACACGATAGCCTGTACTTTAATGTACTTTTCTACATAATTCCCACCAAGATATGGTATCGTAGAACCCTCTTTGAACACCATACATTGAAAAAGTCTGCCGCTAGAATACAAGTTACAATAATTTAAACATTCTTGACACTTAGGAGCGATGGGATGGTACGGAAATGGGTGAGAGATGGCCGAACGATTATGCATGATAAGGAACGAAGTGGGCGACCTTCAGTAATTAGTGATGATTTGGTGCAGAAGGTCAATGAAAAAGCGAGAGAGAAGAGAAGCTTACGATTTAGACGACGATTTGTTACAGAAATTTGATGAAAAAAGCAAGAGAGAACAGACGCTTTACTTTTTCGATGTTATGTGATGTGTTTCAAGAACTATGCTTTATACAATTATTACATTGCTAAGAGAAGACTACTTATTATATTTCTATTTCAAAACGGCACTTACATAAAAAAACGCGCCTCGTAAGCCATACAAGTGTTCTCTCCCTCTTTTATAGACGATTTACACTTTCCTTCAATTCCCTCAGTAAGACGACCATTCGCCTTGTTTTCAACCGACGTTATGTGGACCTTTCATTTCATTTGAGTTTGCAACGTTCCGCCTATGCCAAGCAGCAAACCATTAATACTGTACTCGAATATTAGAGGATTATTTTTAGCTTATTTGTATTAACTTACATTTCTCTGCATTTAGAGGAAGCTGCCAGTCATCACACCATACAGAAATACTGTCCAAGTCATTCTGTATTTTCCTAAAATCATTCAACGACGACTCTCTCCCGCCCACCACAGTGTTATCAGTAACTACTGCTCACCCTATGCATCAGATCGTTTATTTGAAAAGAGAACAAGAGCAGTCCTAACACTCTTCTCTCTGGCACTCCTGACGATACCTTTGTCTCCAACGAACTCAAGCGCTACTCCAAACCTCTGCTGATTTCGGAGAGAAGTTGTTTTGCCTGGAGAAAAGCTGCCCCGTTCCGCACGACGTGTTCAGGTGTGTGGTCGCGCGGGGTCACAGTGAGCCGGGAGCAGGGCGGCCGCGCCTCGGCTTAACTAACGCCTGACCTTCGCAGGCACTGACCTGCGACATTTCGCCGCTCTCTCCTCTCAGCAGGGTCCGGCACGCTAAAGATCCCGTAACAGTCGCGGCCGGCGCAGTTGCTGCCGAGTGCAAACACCCGGAACACTTTCGCATTACCACCCCTCTGGTTAGTCGGCCGCCGTCTGTGGTAGCCGTAGCGACACGACTATGGACAACTGCGAATATATCAGTGTGGTCAGGAAGATACTGCATCGAGAGTTATAAACGAAAATTATAAACTATCAAATTTATCAAAGGTAAAATGTTCTGGCTTCTAAGGTCACGCTATATTTTTCTCCAGTTTCTTGTGTCCTTGGTTAGTTGGCGGGAGAGGACCAACCAGAGGTCATCGGTCCCACCGTATTAGGGAAGGATGGGGAAGGAAGTCGGCTGTACCCTATCAGAGGAACCATCCCGGCATTTCCCTGAAGCGATTTAAGGAAATCACGGAAAACTAAATCGGGATGGCCGGAGGCAGGCTTGAATTGTCGCCCTCTCGAATGCGAGTCCAGTGTGCTAAAGACTGCGCCACCTCGTTAGTTTTGTCCTTGGCTGGCTGATCAACGTCGAAAATCATTGTCGCGTTCACTTATGATTGGAGGTTTTTTCTTCTGTTTTTCGGAAGATGCGGGGCTATTGGGCAAAATTCTTCAGGTCCTCGCACTGGATAGATAAAGACAACAGGTACTGAACGAGAGCGGGAATGTTTACCAAAATATAATTGTCGAGCAGCCGATGTGGATTCCTGCTACTCTTTTTTATTGCTCATGGACTTTTATAAAGGCGTGAAGCAAGGAAGGTGGCAGCCTACAGTCGTCTTCTCTGTTGAAATTAGTTTCATCCTTAATTTCAAGAATTTTACCGAATAACTCTATTTATTCAGACAAGAGCGGGAAATATGCTTTAATAAGGGAAGGCGACGCTGGTTTTCGACATTTTTCAGCCAACCGGCGTCACCAGAAGAGTCCTGAACAAGATCCCAACAGAGCAATTGAAACATCGAACACAACCAAGAAGTTTTTAGCGCAAATGACAATGGCTACTAAAACCTGCAAACTCATATTCTAATTTATTGCTGGACTCTTGACGATGATACGAACTGTAGACATTAATACAATAATTACACTTATCTGTTCAACAAGTACTTAATGCTACGTCCCCAACTCTTGTTCAGACTGGTGTCGTACCCTTTCGAATGAAATGTCACAGGCAGTGCCTATTGCCCAATTACTGACCAATCATTAGCTTAGCCCGTCCACTTACTAGTGCAAATCTGTATGACACGTCTTCACACCTGTGGAGTGCATATTATCACGGGCCATGCCTTTTTGCAGCTACTGAGCGTTCCGTGTCTGGTTGATCAGGCTTCATCCGAGAAGAATACACGTACAGGAAAGAGAGGACCGAGGATTCAGCACTACAGCTTCCATTGGGTTTAGCATGTGTACACCTCACACCTTCTGCTATGCATAAGAGAGTTATTAATATCAGTCCCTCATGGTGTCTGCTCCAATACACACACATCAAAAAAATTTTGCATCACCTGGGTTCCAAGAGTTCCGAAACCTGTACAGAAAATTGGAATAAAGATCAACATTAACATCATTTCCGACCTTTTCATTACTCGTGAAAACCACACATTTCATGTTGCACCACCATGCAGCGAGACCTTCAGAGATGGTGGTCCAGATTGCTGTACACACCGGTACGTTTAATACCCAGTAGCACGTCCTCTTTCATTGATACATGCCTGTATTCGTCGTGACATATCGTGACATACTGTCCACAAGTTTATCAAGGCACTGTTGGTCCATATTGTCCCTCTCCTCAACAGCAATTCGGCGTAGATTCCTCAGCCCTTTTCAATCGATCCAACGCATGTCCGATAGGGTTCACGTCTGGAGAATATGCTGGCCACTCTAGTCGAGCGATGTCGTTGTGCTGAAGGAAGTCATTCACAAGATGTGAACAATGGGAGCGCGAATTGTCGTCCATGAAGACGAATGCCTCGTCAATGTGCTGCCGATATGGTTGCGCTATCGGTCGGAGGATGGTAATCACGTGTCGTGCAGCCGTTACGGCGCCTTTCATGACCACCAGTGGCGTATGTCGGCCCCACATAATCCCACCCCAAATCAGCAGGGAACCACCACCTTGCTGCACTCGCTCTACAGTGCATCTAAGGTGTTCAGCCTGACCGGGTTGCCTCCAAACACGTCTCCGATGGTTGTCTGGTTGAAGGTCTATGCTACACTCATCAGTGAAGAGAACGTTTTGCCAATCATGAGCGGTCCATACGGTATGTTTTTGGGCCCATCTGTACCGTTCTGCATGGTGTCGTGGTTGCAGAGATGGACCTCGCCATAGTCGTCGGAAGTGAAGTTGCGCATCATGTGGCCTATTGCGCAGAGTTTGAGTCATAACACGACGTCCTGTGGCTGCACGGAAAGCATCATTCAACATGGTGGCGTTGCTGTCAGAGTTATACAGAACCATAATCCATAGGTAGCGGTCATCTACTGCAGTAGCAGCCGTTGGGCGGCCTGAGCGAGGCATGTCATCGACAGTTCTTCTCTCTCTGTGTCTCCTCCGTGACCGAACAACATCGCTTTGGTTCACTCCGAGACGCCTGGACACTTCCCTTGTTGAGAGCACTTCCTGGCACAAAGTAAAAAAGTGGAGGCAATCGAACCGCGGTACTGACAGTGTCGATATGGTTGAAGTACAGACAACACGGTCCGTGTACCTCTCCTGGTGGAATTACTGGAACTGATCGGCTGTCGTGTCCCCTCCTTCTAATAGGCGTTGCTCATGCTTTGTTGTTTACATCTTTGGGCAAGTTTAGTGACATCTCTGATACAATACCCGCAGTCAACGTCTATCTTTAGGACTTGTGTTAACCGGAGTGATGATAAACTTCTATTTGATGTGTGTAGTAGTAACTACATACATCGTAAATGCAATTAATTTATGGTACAATCACCGATTCATGGAGCCGCACCTCACATGGTGAACACACGCTGGCCAGTGAACCGGTGGTTACCACGCAGACATATCTGGACTTTTAAATATGCTTTATCCTCCTCCGGCAGTTCCACCGTTCCGAAGATATGCATCGCCGCTAACACTTCCTTTGATTTCTTCGCTGTTAGGCTTGGAAGAAACCATTACTAGGTACTACAACCCGCGTCAGGTTTTTAACGAGGTGTTACCTCTCTCCCTCCTGCTTTTTCAATCGAGCTTGAGACAGGACTAGGCGGAGTTGTATTATTATTATTATTGTTATTATGTACCCATTAAATAGCTTTCCTAATCAAGAGTGTAAAAGTATTTACGAGTTTCTAATGCACTGTTGTAATTTAATAAACACTGTATTTTTATATATTACATCTGGACCCAAAAAGTTGGCATTCGTATAAATATAGTAATTATTTCCACAGAAAATTGGGCTTTCTTATAACATCGAATTACCACACCTGTTATTGTTCGATACAATTCTGCAGTGTTACGTTGCACATGACTGTTTAGACCTCAACACATGTAAATACCTTTCCATAAGTCATAATTCTATGATCCGAAATGTATAATTTTTTTCTCACCTACAGTTTTCAAGTCCTCGCGAAACGATCGCTTTCATTTGGTGGAATTTTTGTGTCTTTTACGTTCGGGAACGAAATTTGTTGTAGAAGGCTCACTTTCATTCGCAAATGATGTAGAAAGTTTACTATTACACATGCTGTCATTTTTATATGATCGAAAACTTGTATTTCCATTACCTAAATCGTTTTCTGGTGATTTTAAGTCCTCACCAGGACTATATTCTGAGGCACTGTCTAGAAACGGACATTCATTCGAGTTGATGACTCTCAGATCGCTAATGTTCTCTGACATTTTTCAATTGACAATGAATAAAATGGTTAAAAAATGGTTCAAATGGCTCTGAGCACTATGGGACTTAACATCTGTGGTCATCAGTCACCTAGAACTTAGAACTACTTAAACCTAACTAACCTAAGGACATCACTCGCATCCATGTCCGAGGCAGGATTCGAACCTGCGACCGTAGCAGTCGCGAGGAACAAAATGGTTCAAATGGCTCTGAGAACCATGGGACTTAACATCTTAGGTCATCAGTCCCCTAGAACTTGGAACTAATTAAACCTAACTAAACTAAGGACATTATACACATCCATGCCCGAGGCAGGATTCGAACCTGCGACTGTAGCAGTTGCGAGGTTCCGGACTGTTGCGCCTAGAACCACTCGGCCACACCGGCCGGCGCGATTCTGGGGAGATTGGGCTCGTACTACAGAGAAAGTCTGAGTTCTTTGATAAATTTCCATTAAAATATCACACCTTTATTGACACTTTTAACATCCAAACAATGATCCGAACTGGAAAATTGCAGAATCTTATTGCAGAACTCAACAGACAGAAAATTCAAATCCTTGTACTTGAAGAGACTAGATTCACCGATTCAGAAACCAGAGACTACAACAACTACTGCATATTTAAAAGCAAAACAAACAAGAAAATGTGCAAAGGAGATGCATTATTTGGCATGGTCTTTACTGTTGACTCTTGACTCTGTTATAGATCTAAATCAAATCAGCAACAGACTAATGACCATGTGAATTAAGCACACCAACAAAACACATACAGTTATTAATATTCACGCACCTACTAACATTGACAACAAAAAAGAACCTGAGAAGATAGAAAAATTTTAGGAAAAACTTGAAATTGAAGTGCCCATAATTCCAAAGGGGCGCGTAAAAATTCTTCTCGGTGATTTTAGCGCACAGATTGGCAAAGAGAAGAAATATTAAAAAAATAGTCGGCAACTACCTTGCACTCAAATTCACGAACAAGAATGGCGTCAGGTTTATTGACTTGTGACAAACAACAATCTAACAATCGTGTCAACACCAATTCGAAAGAACCCTAAGAACCAAAATATTTGGCGACCACCAGTCCTTTACCTAGGTGAATTTCAAATAGACCAAGTTGCTATCTCATATGATTTCCAAAAAGAAATACACGAGGTTTAAGTCCGCAGAGGGGCAAATACAGATTCTGACCATTTTGTTACCAGAGTCAAAATTAAATTCACACCAAAAAGGAAGCAGCCAAAGGAAACACCGTTAATTCCCAAGTTTGATTTGAAATAAATCCAAGATTCAAAAAGCACAGAAATATTGGAAAAACCACCTACAAATAACTGGAGAGATTCTCAAAAGAAAATCATAAGGAAAGCAAGAGAACTGATTGCATTAAAGAAAATATCTAAATACTCAGTTGGAATTCAAATTGTGATAAAGTAAATACAATTGTGACAAATCAGAAACAACACAACAGAAATTTTTCAAAGTCAGAAAACAAACATCCAAAATAGACAAAATACAAGACAATATCTTCATGAACAGTTAAGCTCAATTGAAGACGACTTTAAGAACCACAAAACACAAGACTTTTTACAAAATGTTTATAAATAAAATCAGAGGATAAACAGCACAAAACGATTTTTCAGAAAAAAATGTAAAATTGGCACTAACCGTCAAAGAAAATGGTCAACAATTAGCCAAATATTTCTCACAACTTCTAAATTGCTCACAACCAAGTACGAAATTCCCTAGATTACGACCAGAACACACGAATGAAACGTGACTACCGCCAATCCGAAAAGAAATTCATAATCACACTAAGATACTCTAAAATAATATGTCATCGGGAAAAGATTGAATTGTGGCTGAGCTACGGAAGAACCATGGTCCAAATTCCTTAAAAGAGATCACTCAAATCTTCCAAGAAATTTGACAGGCAGAAAATATTCCAGAGGATTGGAAATGTACACTAATTCATCCATTGCACAAAAAGGGAGGGAGATCAGATGTAAACAACTACAGAGGCATTTCGCTTTTCCCGCTCACTTACAAAACTTTACCCACGTATCTCCTAAAGGGAGCACATAAACAACTAGTACATACAATTTCAAATTACCAAACAGGCTTTCGACCTAACAGATCTTTCATCTTAAAACAGTTTTAAAAATTAAAGCAGTCCGGTCGAAAATAATAATCTACACATTTGTTGATTTCAAAAAAAAAAAAAAAAAAAAAAACATAGGATTCAATAGATAGACAATCTGCACGCAATATTCTAGAAGAACGTGGACTAGACACAAAAACCCGAAAACTGATAGAACATTCACTGACGGAAACCAAATCAAAAATTAAATTTATAGATGAAATTTCGGAAACATTCTTTCTTAAGACAGGAGTAAAACAAGGAGATCGGATCCAGACACTATTATTCAACACGGTTTTAGACAAAGGAAGGAGAGAGTGGGAAATAGAACTAAGAAAACAAAACTTTTGAAGTCAGTCGAAGTAGAAAAAGTTCAAGGAAAATTGAACGTTCCGTATTTAGCGTTTGTGGATCACTTAGCGATTCTGACAGTGAGCGACAGCGAGACTGCTACGGTCGCAGGTTCGAATCCTGCCTCGGGCATGGATGTGTGTGATGTCCTTAGGTTAGTTAGGTTTAAGTAGTTCTAAGTTCTAGGGGACTTATGACCTCAGTTCCATAGTGCTCAGAGCCATTTTTTGACCCTCAAAGAGTGTGCAGAGAAGGTTGGCCTGCAAATCTCCTTTGAGATGACTGAATTAATCAGTTCCAAGTTAAATATTCCGAAACTTAAAACAAATTATGCTCAAATCAACAGAGTCAAAGACTTCAAGTATATCGGGGAAATTATTGAACCAACAGGCGTTGAAAAAGTAGCACAAAAAGAGATTGCAGAAAATCCAGAAAGCTCCGGACTAGTTCAGAATTTGTATTTAAAAAAAACTGTGAAAAGGCACTGAAATCAGGCACTACAACACAGTAATCAAACCGACAGTCACATACGAGTATGCAAGCGAAACACTCTCACTGAATCGAAAACTAGATTTACAAGAAATTAAGAAAGCAGAGAGAAGTGCTATGGACACCTAGACAGATTAACTGGAAACAGAGTAACTAAAAGTAAATTGGACTATGTGACATGACTTGAAGCATCTATACCCTGGGTAACTGAAGGTAAGAAGGATTTTACAAAAGCGAAAGTTGACATAACAAACACATCAGACAGGGATACATTCGGAAGCAAAACTAACAAGTGGAAGTTTACTCCAGAGACGGGACGAAAAGCATACCGACAAAAGTGGACCGAAAAAAAGAGAATACCTTTGGTTAGAAAATGAAGAAATATAGGGGGAATAAGAAGAACCTTAAGAAAGATTGAAAATCACCTGCTTATCATTCCCAATGCGTACATTCGCTAATAATAATAATAATTATTATTATTATTATAATAATCTTAATAATAATTGGGGGCATATTGTGTAAGTGACATAGTCAACCCACAATACTATATAAATTAAAATTTTACTGTTAAATATAATTATTCAATATTATAATTATTCTGGTTTGAGGCAAAGAATGATACGTTATAATCTAGAGCCATCTTAATGAAAATAATCCTACTTCACAAGTTCAGACTCGTCGTCTTCGCAAGCTGGATGCCAAACAGAGGGAACTTATCTATCACTATTACGTCAAATGGGAAAGTATAGATGCTCTTCGTGGTACGCAGCGAGGTAGGTTGTATCAGAAAGTAAGCAATTTCAGTCATTCGCCGAAGAATGGCAGAGGAAAACCTGCGCCTGGACGTAAGACACCTGATTACTTTACCGGAAGACATGTGATTTTATTGCCAAAATTCCCACTCAGGAGAGTCATTAATGTCGCTCCAAAAGTACAACTTTGAAGTATTTATCTGCTCAACTGGCTGTGCGTCAATTACATACAGACTTAATGGTTTTGAAATTTCATAAGCCGAAAAGAGATATTAGTGGCGATTGCACTGAAGTGGATGCACAGTGCAATATAGCACCTAGTGAGCAAGTTGAGGCTGATGTCATGATGGCAAAAAAATTGCACTGGTAGAAAGCTGAATAATTCTCCACATCTTTGAGGACAGTGAAGGAAGCATCTGTGAAAAGTACAACAATACAGAAAACTTGTTCTGATTGTCACAAAAAGGAAGTATCCTCTTCCGGTGACAAACAATGGGAAACAATACTGTAAAAAGCAACTATGGCTGCATAGTTTAGGTGTATGTAGCTTGGCTTCCAATGATTTCAGCTGTATTTACTTTCTCTGCAATATGTCCTCTGTACTATTCGAGGAAAACCGCCAAATGAAGTTATTAGGTGTCAGAGATGTAAATGTCGTGTGACTAGGCCGGGTGCAAGTCTTTCGATTTGACGCCGCTTCGACGAATGGTGCTAGAGATGGTTCCTTGCAAACGCATTCGATCAGTGTGTCAAAGAGTTATATGTTTTCATCGACAACTATGCATAATAATGCAAAAACAGAAGAGGGTTTGTATTCTAGTTGCATCTCTCTGAGGTAAGTTTTTAGAAAGTTTATCTAACTACACCATCACAGCAGATTCTTACATGCCCACTAACAGAATGTTTGTTAGTATTAAGTAGGAAAAGGGAGGACTAGATCAAGTCTATGGTAACATCTTGTTGTACGTTATTATGGAAAAATCCAGACATTAAAGATCAGAAGTTGTTAAGTCAACGACTTAACTTTTCGTCCGTTTTAAGACGACAACTGTTAAATCACAACGATCACACATGACAATATATTTCAAAAAGGTGAGACATATTCCTTACAATATTGTGTATATCCAACCTGACTAAATAAATAAATTTCATTTATTTGCATTGGTATTTTAGTATTTCAGACTGCTTTTCAAAACTTTAACTCACCACTGAAATTTTGAAACAGTGTCTTGTTAACTTCTGGTTCAGAGGGCTTCAGTTTAGCTCGTAGTCAGTAAAACCTCGGGGAAGATCAATTTGGATTCCGTAGAAATGTTGGAACACGTGAGGCAATACTGACCCTACGACTTATCTTAGCAAATAGACTAAGGAAAGGCCAAACTACGTTTCTAGCATTTGTAGACTTAGAGAAAGCTTTTGACAATGTTGACTGGAATACTCTCTTTCAAATTCTGAAGGTGGCAGGGGTAAAATACAGGGAGCGAAAGGCTATTTACAATTTGTACAGAAACCAGATGGCAGTTATAAGTGTGGATGGGCATGAAAGGGAAATAGTGGTTGGGAAGGGAGTGAGACAGGGCTGTAGCCTTTCCACGATGTTATTCAATCTGTATATTGAGCAAGCAGTGAAGGAAACAAAAGAAAAATTTGGAATAGGAATTAAAATCCATGGAGAAGAAATAAAAACTTTGAAGATTGCAGATGACATTGTAATTCTGTCAGAGACAGCAAAGGACTTGGAAGAGCAGCTGAACGGAATGTGCAGGGTCTTGAAAGGAGGATATAATATGAACATCAACAAAAACAAAATGAGAATAATGGAATGTAGTCGAATTAAATCATGTGATGCTGAGGGAATTAGATTAGGAATGAGACGCTTAAAGTAGTAAAGGAGTTTTGCTATTTGGGGAGCAAAATAACTGATGGTGGTCGAAGTAGAGAACATATAAAATGTAGACTGGCAATGGCAAGGAAAGCATTTCTGAAGAAGAGAAATTTGCTAACATCGAGTATAGATTTAAGTGTCAGGAAGTCGTTTCTGAAAGTATTTGTATGGATTGTAGCCATGTATGGAAGTGAAACGTGGACGATAAATAGTTTCGACAAGAAGAGAATAGAATCTTTCGAAATGTGGTGCTACAGAAGAATGCTGAAGATTAGATGGGTAGATCACATAACTAATGAGGAGGTTTTGTATATAATTGGAGAGAAGAGAAATTTGTGGCACAACTTGACTAGAAGACATATTCTGAGGCATCAAGGGTAAAAAAAATGACTCTGAGCACTATGGGACTTAACTTCTGAGGCCATCAGTCCCCAAGAACTTAGAACTACTTAAACCTAACACCCAGTCATCACGAGTCAGTGAAAAACCCTGACCCAGCCGGGAATCGAACCCGGGAACCCGGGCGCGGGAAGCGAGAACGCTGCCGCACGACCACGAGCTGCGGACAGGCATCAAGAGATCACCAATTTAGTATTGAAGGACAGCGTGGAGGGTAAAAATCGTGGAGGGAGACCAAGAGATGAATACACTAAACAGATTCAGAAGGATGTAGGTTGCAGTAGGTACTGAGAGATGAAGAACCTTGCACAGAATAGAATAGCATGGAGAGCTGCATCAAACCAGTCTCGGGACTGAAGACCACAACAACAACAACAATAACAGTCTTTCGAACAAGATTTCTCATGTACGATCCTTTGTTTGAAATTTATACTATTAACTGTACTGCTGATAATCAAGAGAGAAGGGAGTGGGTGAAACGTGTGTCGACGCGTGTGATTTCGCTCCTGGATCGAATCAGACGAACAGCTTAACTTATCGCCCCCACCCGAAGATGGACCATTGTCCGCAATCAACAGGTCATCGTAGAAGAATTATGAATTTAACACGGATCATTGGGATCTGTATGGTGATCCTCTTAGCCCTCCAAACTCTAATGCTGAAATTTTCCTAAGCGCGCCACACTCCATACCTCCATCTATTAGGGAACCGACAACCCCTTGATTATCAAAATACGTTCTTCCCATCGATCCTTTCTTTTATTCAAGTTGCGGCACAAATTTCTTTTCTCCCCAATAAGATTCGTCGTCTTCTCATTTATTGTTAGGTCTGCCCACCTAAATATTTTTCTATGACACGATATTTCAAAAGCTTCCGTCTTCTTGTTATCTGGACTGCCTATCGTCCACTTTCCACCTCCATACACGGTTACACTCCACATAAATACCTTTTGAAAATACTAAGCATCATTTTAATTTATTTTAGGTGCTAACAAATTACTCTTTTTCAGGAAATATTTTCTTGCTATTTCCAATGTGCACTTTATATCTTCCCTACTTCGGCCATCATTAACTATTTTGCTGCCCAAATGACAAAACTCTCCTACTACTTTTATTGTTTCATTTAGTAATCTAACTTCGTAAGCATTAACTGTTTTTATTTAGCTGTATTCCCTTACACCTGATTTACTTTTATTGATGTTTGCCTTATAATGTCTTTTCAAGGCACTACCCATTACTTTGAACCGCTCTTCCAAGTATTAGCCATCTCTGTCAGAATTACATTGTCATCGGCAAAAATCAGAATTTTTGTTTATTCTTCCTTAACTTTAATTCCCTTCCCAAATTTTTATGTGGGTTCCTTCACAGCTTGCTCAACGCACGAGTTGAATAACATGGGGGATAGGCATAAGACCACTGTCTCACTCCCTACTCAACTACTGCTTCCCTTCCATGTCCTTCGATTCCTACGACTGCGGGATACTTCCTGTGCAAGTTGCAAATAACATTTAGTTTCTTGTATTTTATCCCTGCTACCTTCAAAATTTCAAAGAGTGCCCTGCAGTCCACATTGCAAAATTCTTCTGTAAATCTATAAATGCAATAAACATTGTGTATATGGTGTCTGTGCTTTCCTAAACGTCCGCAAGAACAGACACCAGTTTGATCCTGCAGCCATTATCAATCAAGACACGAAGGAATTACGACATGTAGCTGCGAGTGGGCCCTGATTTACATCAATGGGGGAAGTTGAAAAATTGTTCCGGACCAGGAGTCAAACAAGAGTCTGCTGCTTACTAGGCAGACGCTGTGACCTCAGAGCCGTCTGGACACAGTGGCCACGGCAACTGCACGTGCTATCCTAGTATGCCTCCACCTCAACTTTCTGCACAGTACTGACGCAGTGCTCCTACCTATTATCCACATTACCTGCGGCGTTTCGCCGATTACCACAAATTTCGAGCTTGGTGCGCAACTGCACTGAACGTATCATTGGCCAGTCTCGATGTAATTAAAACTGTGGTGTAAGTAGTGAACGGACAAGTTGAGAATTTCGGTTTGACGGGAAGTGTAGGACATAACAATTTGTCCATTTTATTTGGACTATTGAGCTCCGTGGCCGTGGATAATGATATTTCACTGTAAAAATACTGCAACTAGCCACTTTTTAATGCGTTTTAGTTACGCCAATATGCATTTCGGGTGTGCACCCATCTTCAGCTGGCAAATTACATGGATCTTCAGTTACTACAGTAGTACAATCTCGACAGCAGTTTGGATGCTGCAGCAGGCCTGTGCAAAAGCAACGATTCCAATCATTTACTTCTATTTCGCGAGTTTAAAGTCCACATTCGCCCAACATGTAGCAGAAGAAGAAAATCAAGTAACAGACATATCCCATAACCTACAAGTTCTCCACTTAGCCAACAAAGGAAAAAGAATGAACCTCCTAGAAGAAATCGAAATTTATTCACATAAACATGCATCCCCGTCTGACATACTTAACGACCAAACAGAGCTGCCAAACCGAATATTTCTGAAAAACTTCCACACTCTACTTATCAAACCACTTACTAAGCACAATCAACAAATAACATAATCTATTATAAGCCCAACAAATGCATGTAATAATATAAAACATAAAAATCTTAATTCTAAAATCTAAATTCTATCTTTGTTATATTGTATATGTATGAATTACTGCTTTGTATAAATGTGTTACGTTAGTTTATTATCTTCAGTACTACAAAAAAAAGATTGGCTTTTACCAGTTTTTCCATTTTTTTGGAAGTAATTAGTGTCAATACTTTGCAACCCTGACTTATTAAATTGATGGTTCGGCAGCATTTACACTAGTCAGCGCCTCTCTTTTTTGTAACTGAAATTATCAAACTCTTCATGACGTTTGAGGGTATTTTACCAGTTTCATATATCGTACGTAACAAGGAGAATAATTTTGTCATGGATCTCTGTATTCTGAGGGAATGTCGTCTACTCCAGGGCCCTTATTTCCACTTAAGTCTCCGAATGCACTGCCAAATTTTATCACAGTAACGTATCTCCCTTCTCATCTTAACCGACTTCATCTTCTCATTCTATAACATTACCCTCAATTTTTTCACCATGTATAGACCTTTTATACATTCGTTCCACTTCTCAGCTTTCCTTTCTTTGCTCTGCTTAGTGCTGGTTTTCCATCTGAGCTCTTGATACTGAAACAGTGAAATCTCTTTTTTTCAAAGATCTCTTTAATGTTCCTATAGGCAGCATCTGTCTTTCCTCCCACTCATACATGCTTCTACAGGTTTACATTATCTTCTATCCGTTCTTACTTAGTCATTTTGCACTTTCTGTCAATGTAATTTTTAGACGCCTGCACTCCATTTTAGCTGGTTATTTGATGCATTTTTATGTTTTCTCTAGTCGTCAATTAAATTCACTATCTCTTGAGTTGTCCAAGGATTTCTGTTAGGCCTTGTGTTTTTACCTATATGGTCTTCTGCTTCGCTTGTACGTATTATGTTGGTGCTTAAGTTTGTAGTGTTTTTGTTTCAGATGTTGCTACTCCGCTTTCTATCGGTTTGCTTATCGATTGACATGTTTCATTTGTAGTTCACTGTTGCCATTTTGTCATCTGGAGATACCGAGTGGAGTTGTGGACTCTAGAATATGGAGTGCCAAGTGGAAAAATGGGAACATTTGCGACACGTTCTTCTGTTTGAGATAAATACAGGAGTGACCAGCAGAGGCAGCCAGGAACATGTGAGCCGTGTATGGAGGTAATGCCATTGGACTCAGCACAACAAAAATATGGTTTTCTCATTTTAAGCAGCATCGTTTTGGCATTAGTGACTCTACAGGAAGATTTCCGGCGTTTGATGAAGATCTTTCAGACGCATTAATCCACAATGATCCACATTAGTGTACTCGAGAGTTGGCAGAAGTGATGAGCTGTGAACATTCCCCGATCGTGCCACATTTTTGCATGCAGCGGGGAAGATTCAAAAATCGTGTGTATGGGTACCGCTTGCTCTAAGCAAAAATCACAAAAATCAGCGGATGGCCACATGTTTATCTCTTCTTGCTCGTGGTCAGTTGGCTGGTAAACAGCACGGATTACTCCTATCCTCTATCGTTACTGATGACGAGAAATTGGGTCTTCATGCCAACGTAAGGAATAGGAAGGAATGGTTGAGCCCAAACGAAACAACAGTTCCCCATTCAAAGACCTGCGCACATGTACAAAAGAGAATGTTAAGCATTTGGTGGAGCAGGAACTCTCTGATGTACTACGAATTGCTTCTCCCAGGTGCAACCAACACTGAAGACGTTTATTTTCAATGACTGAAAAGTCTTGCATACGCAATCTAAGAACTACTATACTACACTATGATAACACCTGTCGCATACTGCTGGGTTGACAGGAAACAATATACGGGATTTCAGTAATCGTTCTGTGCCCACATTATTCACCTCATATTGCGCCCACACATTTTCACCTTTTTCGCTATCTATCGAATACTCTTCAAGGAACTTCCTACCCGGATGAAAATGCGCTCTGAACATCGCTCTGTGAGTTCTTCGCGGAATCGAAAAGTTACCCCAGAATGGCAGACTGTTGTAAATATTGAAAGAAAATGTATTGTTGATCACTAAAGTCTCTGTTATGGGTATCTGCTGTGTTTATTACAGTTATAGAAACACTCTAGGTACTTATGCACCAGCTCAATAATACAGAAAAACCTGTAGGACTACACAGAAAAAGTAGTCTTTCAGCAGAACACGAATTCGAACTTCTTGCCTTAGCACCACAAGTTATGACACATCAGTCCGTAAATAACAGCTGATGTTATTGTATACGTTTATTTTTTTTTTTCGTAGATTGACTGATCGCTAGTAAAACGATTACTATCGCACATATTTTAACAGCAGGGACGTGAATAAATGATATAGCAGAAGTGTGATGTGCAGATACTTTTTTTCTGATCACATGTTCCGATTTTATTGTATTCGAAACATCGTTGGTGACTTGCATTTTATTTGCTTTAATACTGGGTGAGATACTTCAGTCTTACCATTCTTATAGACTGGAAACAATTTTCACGTTCGCTGATTTTCATGTTTCTGTTTATTTCTTTATGTGTCGCAGAAGTTGATGAAACTTCCGGATTTCGGGGGAAGGCTAACGAGGTCCGGTGGTAATTTACAGAGGCTGCAGAATCAAATTAAAATCATTTACAGAAGCTGCAGTAACCAAGTAGAAATAAATAAAGCGGTTGTGTAAGCTTGGGATTGGCCTCGAATGTACATAAACTGAATAACAGTAGAAAAATTCACGACAGCAACGTTAAGGTTTGCAGAAGCGGTCTTTCTACATTTAATTAACAAAAACATGGAGTGAGTGGTAAAAGGAGGGAACTCACTGTCCACTACGGAATTCAGGTCAAGGATACACCGAACATCAACGAACGGCAGACACACAACTAACAAGATACCAGTAATGGAAGTTTGGCCCAATACTTTCTAGCATAGAAAAGAGCACAAATCCTAATTCATAAAAAGCAAAATACAGGGCACAATGGTTATAAGCGCAATTATTTTTTTGGTGATTGAGAACTGTACTGAACAACGTTTCATCATTATTTACTTCGTTTGTAGATAAGCGGGTTGTAGTTATCATGAGTAGTTTGTTTTTAGGCTGATAATTACTTGTAAGTATGTGCGGCAAAAGCAAGCCATTAATGCTTATTTTCCCCTGCGCAACCATTACTCTATTCTGGCGGGCGTAGTCCACTTAGTGGTGCCGCTACGACCAAACAGTAAACATCAAGTAGTAGCTTATTTAACGTGTTTGTGCAAAGTTTCTTAGAAGCAGAGAAAAAGGAACCAACACACTAATGTGTCTGTACATATTAAGATACCACATATAAAATATCTGCACTTATACCCATAACACCTGTATATCAAACACGGCAAAGCAGAACAGGCATGCCGGCCGGTGTGGCCGAGCGGTCCAGGCGCTACAGTTTGGAACCGCGCGACCGCTACGGTCGCAGGGTCGAATCCTGCCTAGGGCATGGATGTGTGTGATGTCCTTAGGTTAGTTAGATTTAAGTAGTTTTATGTTCTAGGGGACTGATGACCTCAGAAGTTAAATGCCATAGTGCTCAGAGCCATTTTGAACCAGAACAGGCATGACGAAACAATAAAGACAAAGAATATTTTCTCTTCAAACATGAAGTTATGACAGTAGCCTCGAGTTTAGGAAGAAGTGTGCAAGCATCGATGTGTAGAACGCAGAATTTTTCAACAATTAAAATGTGGTGAGACACAAGGATGTTGAAAAGTTAATCGTCAGAAGTGGGACACCCACTGACATTAAGGTATACGAACAACTGACTTACTACAGTTGAGGCAGGTAGTGGAGACAGGGGAGGTGGGAGTTGTCATTTATTTTTTTATACTTCTGAGAACGGAAGATCCATTCCGCGGCTTGTGTAGAGCTAAAAACAAATGACACCCCGTGGATCGCCTTATCGGAACTAGTATTTATATCTGCTGCCACAGATCTCGTATCCGTTTCCTGCTATTCATACGCTAAAAGGGAAAGGGCCGATAAAAACGATTACACCGCAACGTTCCGTGATGCAAGCGCCATTCTTGGCTCGGTGTGGGGCGATGGCGGCGAGTGAAGCGTCTTTGCCAAAGAAGGACAGGACGCGCTGTGCCCTTCATAGCTGCTCCACTGTCCGAGTTCCACTCACATGCCTGCCGCCGACAGCACGCCACGAATCGGAAATTCGTATTCCCGCGACTTGCTGATTTCAGAAATTCTCGCTATACGTGTTCACCACTCTACAATTGTAAAGAAAATGTGCTGAAACGACGTTGTTTCCGGACTTTTCTACAGTTGAGCACTTTTTCTGTGCAGATTAGGCAAAATTATATAGATGAAAAATACTGCACATAATGAGTTAAATGTATAAATGTAGTACATAAATTACACATTGTATAACATTTTTAGAAAATTGAACGTAACGCAAAATCGTGTCATATTGTATATTGGGTGTAGTATAATAATAAAGAACAGATTTTATTTGCTCATAATCTATTAATAGTACGTAATTTATTAATTAGAAATGAAAGAACAGAGACTGTAACTGGGATGTGAGAACTTATGCCTTTCCAGGAACTATGTTTTTATGAGAGTTTTACTTTGCACTTCCTTGCTTTTAGATAAGTACGCAGTAGTTCAACGACGCCAAATTTTTAACTTTAAAATTAAGAAACAGATCGTTACAACACTCCACCCATCCCGGATGAATTTTCGCTTTTCACGACAAAGACTGGTAGTTTCCCAGGTTTAAAAAATAAAAATAAAAAAAATAAAAAAAATCGTATAATCAATAATCTTCTCATAACAGTGACAATCTTCCTACGTGGAGTAGTAAAAAATATTTAATCATCAGCTCGAAAAGATATTCCGTAAATAATTTCTTGTTTGTTTTCCAGTACATACATGCAGTTTTAGTACGCAATAAAATCTTCACCCCACCTCAGCACCCCATTAGAAGAGAAAAAAATGGCGCCTTTATAAAGTGTACTGTCGTGCGATATTTCGTTTTTTTGCATTTGAAAGGAAGCAACGCTGCTACAACCTATACCAATTTGCAGAAAGTGTATGGCAACAGTTCATCATCATATCAGACAGGGATTAGATGCCGCAGATGCTTCCATTGTGAGCAAACAATGAAGAAGGCTCAAGTGGCAGACCATCTCTCTGTTAAAAATCGGAAGTCGCAAGAGAGCTGCTGGCCCTAGTGCTCTATTATGATCGGTATGTCACAATCGAGGCCGTAGTGCAAGATGTAAAAATCTGCCATAAATAGTTTTAAAACGTCTTGCGCACGACAGATGTCTCCACCCGGTGGTTTCCACAACTGCTCACACCCATACAAGAAACCCGTCGCACCGAGGCGAGAGCTGTATCAGCACAATGTAGATAACTCCTTTAGTCAAATAACCACCGCGGATAGGAGCCAGTTGTATCGCTATGACCTTAAGACAAAGAGGCAGAGATAGCAGTGGAACTTGTGGATTGACCACCGCCGAAAAAGGCGAAGACACGTCCATCATCGGGAAAGGTCAGACTGAGTGACTGCCATGCTGTGGTAGTAAGACATTTCACTTGTAATGGGAAAACCGTCACTGGAGCATACTGCCGAAATCTCCTGTCTGGTTTATGGGATGCTGTCAGAACGAAGCATGGCAGGAATATGCTTCCCATACGTCCAGGATAGCCCGGAGGGTTTTGGTTTTTTAGTGCTGTGAGGAGGTTGAAGTCCGAAGTTGCGAAACTTCCGAGGCCTGAGACTGCCGAGAATTTCTTTCTTGTTTTCTTTTTAATTTTAGACCTACATGTTCGAAATAGTGGTTTTAAACATTCCCTTACGGCCGTGCCTCGCTCAGCCGACCTTGATGAAAGCTCTGACGTGGATGGGGAGACGTGGTTACCGGTTCCGCCACAACTTTTCAGTTAGTCATCTGGCACCACACCAGCGACAATGTGTTTATGTTGTTTTCGTGTAAAGTAACTCTTCTACAAGTGTCTGAACGTTCTATCTCTAATCGTTTCTGGGCAAAAGAAAGTGCGTGTTTAGCGTTATGCTGCAATACGTTGAAACTGTGCAATGGCAGTATCAATGAACGTGTTTTTTTGCGCAGTATGTACTAGAGAGCTTTCTGTAGTATATGAAGGAAAGTGATTTTAAAGAGCACGTGACAACAGCTAAATATACGAGTGCTATTACTGCTACTGCTTCACCAAACATAAGACTTTTTTAAGGCCAAAGATGGAAAGTGCAGTGATCTAGAAAGTGCTACTACATTAATACGTTTTCATTCCACACTGATAAACAAGAACTTAGTTTCAAGACATGAAACAGAACATCTAAACTGGTAAAAAAGTCATGTGGCCCAAAAGAACCAAAAGCGAGGCATTTATTCTTAACGTTATTTCACCATTTATATTTGATAACGTATTGCGTTCTTTGGAAAGTAATAATTATCTGACTTTAACGACAGATTGCTGAAATGGATGTGAAATAAAACTTGTTCCGATTGTTGAAAGAGATTTCAGTCAGGAGAAGGGAAGTCAAAAGTTAAATTTCAGATTTTAATGAAATGTCAGGTGAAACTGCTCAAAGTTTGACTCCGTATCCTTTGCAGTGTGTGAAAAAACACAAAACTGACAAAAAGATGGTTTGTTGATGTGCTGCCGAAAGAAAAATACAACTTAATAAATAAAGTTTAATGTTTCAGTAAACTGTTAATATCTACGTCTACATCCACATGGATACTCTGCAAATCACATTCAAGTGCATGGCAGAGGGTTCATCGAACCACCTTCATAATTCTCTATTATTCCAGTCTCGTATAGCGCTCGGAAAGGATGAACACCCATATCTTTCCGTACGAGCTCTGACTGCCGTTATTTTATCGTGGTGATCGTTCCTCCCTATTTAGGTCGGTGTCAACAACATATTTTCGCATTCGGAGGAAAAAGTTGGTTGTTGGAATTTCGTGAGAAGATTCCATCGCGACGAAAAACGCCTATCTTTTAATGCTTTCCAGCCCAAATCTTGTATCATTTCTGTGACACTCTCTCCCTTATTTCGCGATAATACAAAACGTGCTCCCTTTCTTTGAACTTTTTCGATGTTCTCCGTCAGTCCTATCTGGTCAGGAATCCAAAACACGCAGCAGTATTCTAAAGAGGACGGACGAGTGTTGTGTAGGCAGTCTCCTTAGTAGGTCTGTTACACTTTCTAAGTGTCCTGCCAATAAAACGCAGTCTTTGGTTAGCCTTCCCCACAGCATTTCCTTTGTGTTCTTTCAATTTTACTTGTTCGTGATTGTAATACCTAGGTATTTCGTTGAATTTACAGCTTTTAAATTAGACTGATTTATCGTGTAACCGAAGTTTAACGAGTTCCTTTTAGCATGCATGTGGATGACATCACACTTTTCGTTATTTAGGGTCAACTGCCACTTTTGGCACCATTCAGATATCTTTTCTAAATCGTTTACCAGTTCGTTTTGGTCTTCTGATGACTATTAGTCGATAAGCGACAGCGTCATCTCCAAAAAACCGAATACGGCTGCTCGGACTGTCTCCAAAATCGTTCATATAGATGAGTATCAGCAATGGGCTTATAACACTACCTTGGGGAACGTCAAAAACCACTTCTGTTGTGCTCGACGACATTCCGTCAATTACTACGAACTGTGACCTCTCTGACAGGAAACCACAAATCCAGTCACATAATTGAGACCATGTTCCTTAAACACTCAATTTCACTACGAGCCGCTTGTGTGCTGGAGTGTCAAAAGCCTACCGGAAATCCAGAAATACGGATCCGATCTGAAATCCCTTGTCAGTAGCACTCAACACTTCATGTGAATAAAGAGCTAGTTGTGTTTCACAGGAACGATATTTTCTAAACCCATGTTTGCTGTGCGCCAATAGACCGTTTTCTTTAGGTAATTCATAATGTTCGAACACAATATTATGTTCTAAAATCCTTCTGAATATTGACGTTAACGACATGGGCCTGTAATTTAGTGGATTACTCCTACTACCTTTCGTGAATATTGGTGTGACCTGTGCAACTTTCCAGTCTTAGAGTACGGATCTTCCGTCGAGCGATAGACTGAACATTTAAATAATTTCAAAAATTTATCCTCGGTTAGACTCAAAAAATAGGCGGAAAGCTATCAAAGGAGGTGATTTTGCTCTACGAGAACGTCCCAGCTCATACTGCACAATACACATTCACACATGCTGCTTTCGGCTGCCACATTTTGCCTCACGCACCGTATTTTCCTGCGTGGCACCCAGTGCCTCCTTCCTCTTCTCTCGGATGACCAAACTGTAGCGTTGCAGTTATGTCCAGAACTACTACTAAGTGATTTTCATGATGGGTGGGTTCCTGAACAGTCAGGATGTAGGCTTCTACAACCAAGGTCCTCTTCAAGTCATCTGTCGTTAAGAAGAATGCGCCGCTTTGACGGGGGTGAATACTCGGAGAAAGACCAACAACAACACAAGTCTCGTGCCCACAGCTCCATTTTTTCGAGGTGTAAAATTTCATGACTACCCTTCATATATCGTTATGCGAGTAGACAACAATGAAAAATTTCCGTTGATGTCATCGAAATCTGTTTTGTCTATAGGTTCTCTGCTGTCCATGATCCACATTAACCATTTACGAGACTATCTCAGCAGCCCTCTTAGACTGTTTGCATACGGTGCTGTCATTTACAACTTATCAGATGATCGCGACGAACGGCAAAATGAGATAGACATCTGTGTGGTGTAAAAAGTTGAAATTGACTTTAAATAATGAAAGGTATGAAGCCATCTACTTGAGAACTGAAATGAATCCTCTAAATTTTGGTTACATGATAAATCACACAAATCTAAAGACTGAATTCAACTAAATACTTAGGGACTACAATTACACCTAATTTAAGTTGAAACGATCACACAGATAATGCTCAGCAGAAATCAAACCAAAGACTGCAATTTATTGACAGAACTCGTTTTGTAAATAAAACTTCCTTTTCCTGCTGCTAGTTACTTTATATTGCGACTCCATTACGTGTTTCATCCTCTTTGGTATGTTTACGTTGTGAAAAACAGTGCACGACGAAATAGTTGTATAAAGTGACAAAAGAACAATAGCCCACCACAAAAAGAGTGAGAAACATGGTGAACAGCGTGTGGAAGGCGAGAGCACAAAGGTGTGATTATACGGCAGTGATAAAAGTGGTAGTGCGTCCTCCAGACCAGATGTGAGGAAACGCAGGCTAGCAAATCGTAAGTAATTACTTTTTTTACAAAAAAATCGAGAAGTGAACTGTTTAAAACTCTAAAACCAACAAAACTGTGTCGTTATAGATCCCACTGATGATGCCTTAGAACAGGAGAAGGCGAAATGCGTATGGGATAAATAAAGTAACTAGCAGCAGGAAAAGGCAGTTTTATTTTCAAAACGAGTATTTATATGCTTGCTGCGGAGGATGGCCACACAAACAAACTTGTTATTGACAAAACACTTAGAAAATATCATAATAAAGCGACTGCATGCACTACGCTTGTCCGACCTCTTCTGCAGTATGGGATTCGCATCAGACAGTACTGAGGGGGTACATGGAAAAAGTTCAGTGAAGGGCAGCACGTTTTGCATTATCGCGAAATAGGAGAGGAAGTACCACTTATATGATACAAGAATTGGGGTGGCAGTCATTAAAAGAAGGGCAATTTTCGTGGTGTCACGACCTTCTCGTGAAATTTCAGTCACCAGCTTTATCGTCCGAATGCGAAAATATTTTGCTGGAGCTCAGCTACATAGGGAGAAATCGTCATAATAATAAAATAAGAGAAATCAGAGCTCTCACGGTATGATTTAAGTGTTCGCTTCTCCTGCGCGCTGTTCGAGAGTGGAGCGGTAGGGGAATAGTCTAATGGTGGTTCGAGGAACCCTCTACCTGGCACTTACAGTAATTGTGAATTGCAGAGTAATGAAATAAATGTAGATGCATAAGAGAAAGTTTCCATATTCACATAAAGTCTTTGAATAGTGTGTCAAGCGGTGACCAAAGAAAAAGGTGAGCTTCCAGTATGGAAAACAGTGAGTCCAGCGGCCAGAGCGGAGTCCCCACGAGATGACACACAGGCAGAGATCCGGCTGGACAGGTTCTGGAGCGGGTGGACAGGCCTGGCGCCAGGCTTCTGGGCCTCGCTTCAGCTCGGGATCAGTTGGGCTGCCGAACGTTACTCGTCCGGGCGGTATGGCGCCGCAGCACGGCGTGCGTCATGCTCCAAGGGTAGGGAGAAACACTGTACCACCTTAGATGAAAATAAAGTTGTTTACAGGCGCATTGTAGGAAGAGTGCAGCGCAGAGTTTCCGACCCTGTGACTTAAGGAAGTTATACGGGACAATTTTTCCTGCGGCCTCATTTTGTAGGCAACTTGACACTCCCGATTGCTGCTGGCATTCATTCATGACAAACGTACAATGAATTAGTGGAACTGAACTAAATTATTTAGACATGCTTGGCGAAGCGTATACCCATGACTGTCGAGTAAATGGTCGAAAATCGTGTAAGTCAGATAAATGTCGATTCAAGTATTACGTAACAATTTTATCACCCTCTTTCCTATTTTCGGATATAATGTTCTCTTTACTTCCATATTTACGACAGTCTGGTAGCGTTCTTCAAGCAACATGAACTAGTTGCCACTTTTTCTGTCTTCTGTAACGTCTAATTTCTTGCTCGCGAATATAAATAACGATATTAACGCTTTGAATACTATGCTAAATTATCCTATACTCTCTGACTCATTTTTGACCGCGTGTTTACTTAGCGAATTTTAATTTACCTATCGAATTTCTTCTCAGGCGTTTAGTAGACAAACTATTGCGCTGTTCTGTATAGAAACAAAGTATTCACTGCACTACCATTAATTATCGTTTCGATAATTTATGTTTTCCATTAAACATAGTGACTGTATTTACAACTGGAACAGGAAATGTAACCAAACACACCTTGAGAACTTCCTCCTGAAATTCAACTGTACTGTTTGCTATTTTAAATCGGCAAGTTATAATACCACGAATTTGAAAAGTAAAGCTGTTTAGTCACGTTGAAACAGTTACATAAGGTGTGTTTTGATGAAAACTTAACCTGAAGAATCAAAATGGAACTGTTAAGATACTTCTCGACTTCCTTTCCATACTTTAAGTGTTTTCAAAGACCATTTAAAGTGAGCAGTTCTCATTTGACCAGATAATTTACTCTCGAGACTTTAAGAAAATGATTTTATGCAAACAAATTTTGCTCAAGTATTCCAACAAAGCGACCCATCAAATGAATGTAAGACTCTTTCTCATTAAACTGATCTATAACACTGCAATTATTGGCTTTGTTTTTACACCCAGATAGAATTTAAGTAAACTGAAATAGCTATCCGAAATTAAACAGTAAAATGCCTTAGATATACACGACCTGGTCACATGAATGTGACCACCACCTACGTTCGGCGTCAACGTGCAATAACCACTCACAGATGGCACGTGGCAACACCAGTGGTGAAGGGTATATTGAGCTTGTCGGGGATGATGGTGGTGTGTGGGTGGAGGGACGCGGGAAACAGTGCAGCCGTTGCCTTAATGCGATTCATCTGACGTCCAAAACGGCATGATCATTGGCATTCGGGCCAACGATGGACGCACTTCCGAAACGGCTAAGTTTGTAAAACGGTCGTGTGCCGCCTTGGATAAAGTGTACCATGCATACCAACCTGGTACTATTCAGAATCTTCGCCGAGGCAACTGTGGTGCATCACAGGCCATAATGGCAGGGGCGAACGATGGCTTAGAGATGTGGAACTGTTGAGTAACTAATAGCCCATATCAACCAAGGCGGTACTAACAGTGGCCGGTCAACGACCGTTCAGCGAATGTTGCCGCGTATGGGCCTCCAAAGCAACTATCAATTAGTTGATAGGTAGGATCACGTCATCGTTGTTACTGTCTACGAAAACCGGTTCACAGATGATGGCCACTGATGGAATCATCTATACGATTGGAGTTAACCCATTCAGGACCAGTTAAGGCCTGAAGATGGCGTATTTTCACCTAAACTAGTAGCCATATAATGAGTAAAATCGAAACACCGGCTGTAGGAGTTCCATTTTATTACATAAGAAACAGAAATAATCCGGCAAAAGTTGAGGACGCTGAGAGCAGGTGCTACGCTGACATGAAGAAGTTAGCACAGTAGAGAAACTTGAGGTTGCTCTCATCTAACCAATAGTAAGGCTGATGACTCCCCCCCCCCCCTCCTTCTTCCCCCCACCCCACCAAAAAATGTCCACTTGCCGTCAAAGATGTGGTGTTCTTGATGGTCTGGTTTCGTTTCCTTTTTACTACCGTGGTTTGGCTTTTGGAGTAGTTATTAAAGGCCATTGCCTACAGTCAACTGCCAACTTTTTTATGTTACTGTTGCCGCCGCCGCCGTCGTCGTCGGCGTCGTCGTCGTCGTCGTCGTCGTCGTCGTCGTCGTAAACACACGAGAAGTTCTACGCTCCTGAAGCTCAGAATAGCTCTGTTACTTACATATCTATCTTTATTCACAAGTGTCGACATCGTTAATTCTTCTCTGCAGACAACAAGGAATGGAGAACGGAAGAGAACATAAGCCTTATGAGATTCCTGTTTCAAATGCAAGTTTGTAGCGAGCTTCAAACACAGCCTGTTGTACTACACATTTTGAAGCAACGTTCCGATGATTACGCGTATGTGACAGATATGTGCGCCCGGCGTTGTCAGAAGCCTTACACAGATGAAGGACCACGGCCGTATAGTACTACGTGTTGTTTACTGCATTAATCACTAGCTCTGCTACTCGGACAACCTGACAGACGTGTTTTCCTGAAGTTGAGCTGTGCAGTCTCACACAAGGTTATTTGGTACGTAGCCTTCCGGGCCAAGTCTGATTTTCCCAATTTTAACATGCTCGTGATCATGAAGTAGTTCCAAATTTTCGAAAATTTTTGTTCCAAAAATCAATTGGAGGGATTCTTCACAAATGATAACTCTGAGTCTTGATACTGGCTAACACTGGCGCCACCAATTTCACGATGTTCTATACTTTCTAGGTCCAGAAGGTTTTCTCTTCTTCTTCTGACGTAACTGGAATGACAGTTTCTCCGTCCTCTAACGAAGATCTAGATTGTATGGCTCCCTCGACACCATTCATATACACTTGAAACATTAAGAATTCTGTAGATGTACCACTCCGACTGCAGCGAAGGCGCCACTGACCGCTAGTTCGGCGTTGATGCCGCACTACCTTACAGGACGCAAAGTGGGGGCACCTACATGCTTGTGACACATAATGCAATATCATAGCCATGCACATACTTTGATATATCAGCGATAGTACGATGCATCAGGCATGTTATCCCTATGGCTAAGAGTTGATGTTCTGTTTCTCGGTAAGTGAGATATATAACGTAGAGTTTTCTATTACGGCTCTACAGGCAGATTTGTAATTGTTTTATACTCATAGATGAGATCCATACGCCATGTCGCAAAAGAAACTGAGTATCTTTACTTAATTATTTTAAATTTTGCTTTTCATAAATGATGGAATTTCATTTCCTTGCTAAAGAATGAGTTGTTATACTTGTTCCACAGAAATGTTCGTATCAGTCAATTTTATTATAAAGTCTTTCTCTTTGACAGACTACTTAACGCGGGATCTACTTTCGACATGGCTGAGATCGGCTACATGCTGCTATCGACCCAGCTACTCGGTTCCACATCTACATCTACATGGATACTTCGCAAATCACACTTAAGTGCATGGCAGAGAATCCATCGAATCACTTTCACAATAATTCTATATTGTATCATTCTCGAAGAGCGCGTGGAAAAAAAACTAACACTTATATATTTCCGCGCGAGCTCTGATATCCTTTATTTTATTATGATGATTGTTCCTCCCTATATATATCGACGTCAACAAAATATTTTCGTATTCGGTGGAGAAATGAAATTTTGGAAATTTGTGGTAAGTTCCTATGGGACCAAACTACTGAGGTCATCGGTCCCTAGGCTTACACACTACTTAATCTAACTAATTTACGCTAAGGACAACACACACAGCTATGCCCGATGGAGAACTCGAGCCTCCGAGGGGAGGGCCGTACGAACCGTGGCAAAGCGCTCAAGGCCACGCTGCTATTCAGCGCGGCTGGGTGACAAAGTAGGTGACTGAAATTTAATGAGAAGATCCCGCCGCAACGAGAAAATCCCTTGTTTTAATTATGTTCGCCCCAAATCCTGTATCACGTCCGTGATACTCTCTCCACTATTTCTCGATAGTATAAAAAGTGCTTCTCTTATTTGAATTTTCTCGACATACTCCGTTAATCCTATCTGGTAAGGATCCCATACCACGCATCAGTACGCTAAAAGAGGACGGACAAGCGTTGTGTAGGCAGTCTCTTTAGTAGATCTGATGCGTCTTCTAAGTGTTCTGCCAATAAAATGAAATCTTTGGTTCGTCTTCCCACAAAATTTTCTGCGCTTTCTTTCCAATCTAAGTTGTTCGCAATTGTAATTCCTAGTATTTAGTTCAGTTTACGGTCTTTAGATTTGATTAATTTATCGTGTAACCGAAGTGCAAAGAATTCCTTTTAACACTTATATGGATGACCACACACTTCTCTTTATTTACGGTCAATTGCCAATTTTATAACCATACGGATATATTTTCTAAATCGCATCGTAATTTGTTTTGATCTTCTGATGAGTGTACTGGACAGTAAACGACAGCGTCATCTGCAAACAAGCTACGACGGCTCCTCAGTCGTTTATGTAGATACAGAACAGCAAACTGCCTGTGACATTACTTTGGGGAATGCCAGCAATCATGTTTAACTCCGTGAGTTGCCTTCAGTTACTACGGACTGCGACCTCTCTGACAGGAAATCACGAATCTAGTCGCATAACTGAGACGATATTCCATAAGCATGCAATTTCATTACAAGCCGCTTGTGAGGTACGGTGCCAAAAGATGTCTGGGAATTTAGAAATACAGAATCAATTTGAAATTCCTTGTCAATAGCCCTCAACACTCCGCGTGAGTAAAGAGCTAGTTTTATTTCTTAAAAGCGATGCTTTCTAAATCGGTGTTGACTGTGCGGCAGTAGACCGTTCTCATCGAGATAACTTATAATGTTAGAACACAAAATATATTCCAAAACCCTAATGCGTATCGACGATAATGAAATGGGCCTGTAATCTAATGGATTATTCCTATTGTCTTTCTTGAATATTGATGTAATGTATGCTAATTTTCTGTCTTTGGGAACGGCTGTACATGATTTTTAGTTAAATAATGAGCTGCTGCTTCGGAATAAATGACCCTAATTCATATGCAGTCTGGAGTGGAAGACTTGCTTATATTAAAGAGATTTCAGGTGCTTCGCTACTCCGAGGATATCTACCTCTAAGTTACCCATGTTGACAGCTATTGTTGATTCCATATCTGGAATATTTACTTCGTCTTCTTTGGTGAAGGAATTTCGGTAGGTTGTGTTTAGTAGCTCTGCTTTAGCAGCACTGTCATCGATAATATTTCCATTCCTATCGCGCAGAGGAGGCTTTGATTATGTCTTATCGCTAGTATACTTTACGTACGAACAGAATCTCTTTTGATTTTCGGCCAGGTTTCGAGACGATGTTCAGTTGTGGAATTTATTATAAGCATCTCGCATTGAGGCCCGCGCTAAATTTAGAGCTTCTGCAAAATATCGCAAGTCTTGGGGGATTCTGGATTCGTTTCAATTTGGCATGCATTCTTCGTCCTTTCTGCTAAACTGCCCTGACCCGTTTTGTGTATCAAGGGGAATTAGCTTCCTTGTTTGTTAATTTATTTGGTACAAGTCTCTCAATTTCTGTCGCTATTATTTCTTTGAATTCGAGAAGCAGCTGGACCACGTTTACCGATACCCTGTTAATTTGGGAGGAGTGGAGAATGACACTCAGGAGGCGTCAAGCGAATTTTTATCTGATTTCTTCAATACTTGTATTTTTCGTTTATTTTTGGCGGATTTGGGAGTCTTGCTACGACAACCCTGTGTTCACTAACCTCTGTATCCGTTTTGATGGCCGTTATTAGCTCTAGATTGTTCGTTTCTAAGACTTCAAATGTGTGTTTCACAATTGTTTACTATTCGAGTGGGCTCAGAAACCAATTGCTCGAAATACTTTTCAAAGAATGTGTTTAGCACAATTTTGGATGATGTTTTATGCACACCTCCGGATTTAAAAACGTATTTTTGCCAGCATGTCTAGAGAAAATTAAAGTCGCCACCAGCTATAATTGTATGAGTCGGGAACGTGTTTGAAATTAAACTCAAGTTTTCTTTGAACCTTCAGCAATTGTATCATCTGAGTTGGGAGGTTTGTAAAAGGGTGTAATTATTATTTTATTCCGGTTGCCACGAATGACGTCTACTTATACTAACTACTTCAATTTCACTATAAGATAAAGTACTTTTAATCGCAACAAACACGCCACCGCCAACTGTGTTTAGCCTACCCTTTCTGAACACCTTTAGGTCCTTCGCAAAAGTTTCGGCTGAACGTATCTCCGTTTTTTGCCAGCTTTCATTGCCTACAACGATTTGAGCACCAGTGCTTTCTATTAGCTCTTGGTGCTCTGGTGCTTAACCAACACAGCTACGACAATTTATAGCTGTTACACTGGTGGTTCCTAGGCCTGCGTTTTTCCTGTGTTCGACCTGCGCCCTTTGAGATTGAAACCCTTTTTGTATTTCCCTGAGACCCTCTAAACTAAAAAGATTGCCCAGTCCACGCCACACAGCCTCTGCTACCAGTGTAGCCGCCTTCTGCGTGTGATGGACTCCTGACCTATTTAGCGGAATCCGAAACCCCACCACCCTATGGCGCAAGTAAAGAAATCTGTAAGCCTACACGGTCCCAGAGCCGTCTGAGTCTCTGATTTTACTAGCGGCAGCGCCCCGTAACTTACGTTATGTTTTCTGCAGCACACATAAATTTCTATTAACACATGGAAAATCCCCGTTGTCCGGACAGTCGTTTCCCTCTCGGGTGCCTGCTGAATTCCCCATAACGATGTACATACACCACGCTATATCCAGGTCAGGTAATTTAAATCGCCCGATACAAGCAGTCCTTCACACAACGCGGCGCCTAGACGAAATAAGCCATTCTTCTTTTAACATTTCCGTACAAGAGACAAATAATATAGACTACGAGGGCTATTCGCAAACGGAAACCACAGTGAAAATCAAAACTGTTTTATTTGCAACAGTTAGCTACACCTTCCAGCTACTTCTCTACACAGTCGCCCCTCAGTCGTAGCGCTGTACCAACTTTTCAGTTCCCTCGTTACAGAAGACAGTCGCCAGTGCTTTTCGACAATTTTCTACTCTGGACTGCAGCTCGTTGTCTGTGTCAAAATATTGTGTTCATAGCCAGCGGTTCATTTGTTCAGAGATGAACCTCAGGGGTAGCCAAATACGGACTGTATTGTGGCAAATCAAACGCTTCCCATCGGAAACGCTACAGGAGCAGATTCATTGCCCCTGCAGAGTGCAGCCGAGAATTGTTGTGCAGAACGAATCGTATGACAGTTATGTTATGTGGATTGCATAGCTTCTGGCGTAATCTTTCACCAGGCCCTCATACATGACGGGAGACGCTAATTTCTAGTCATTTTTACGTTCTCAGGGTGAGCTCAGAACTGAAAACAGCGACATGATGCGACTGAAGGGCGTACTAGACACAGTGTCCAACGCATCTGTGCAAAGTTTCATCAGATTTTCACTGTATTTTCCAGTTCGCGAGCGATCGTTCCTTACTTTCCGAATAACCGTCGTAATTCCTCACGTAGTTTTTATCGTAATCCTTTCCGCAAAATTGGAATCAATCGTGTAGTCTCACGTGGATAACACCGTACTGTACACTGCAGTGGTTAATTGAAACCCTTATCTAGAATCTCAGTTCACTTGTAATAGAGCTTAATTTAAGGTTAATTCATTATTAATTAGTAACGAACATAAAACTACCCACCAACCTTTGACGTTCTGTCCAAATACCACATACGCAGTTAAATAATCCTTCCCTCCCATAACAGTCCAATAACGTTATTAAATAGCTAAACTCACCAATTAACACCTTATATGGACATTAGTTGCCCTCTCAGCTGTGTTTGTAGCTTCCCATCGTGACGTGCATACACCGTGCGATCTACGGGTAAGGTAATGTAAGATTGTCCAAAAAAGGGGTCCATTAAAGCACGTTATATGCGCCTCTTGGGTCAGTTCTAACGGTGGTGCCATGTAATAGCAGCAATGGTGAGTCAGCATTATGTAACACCGAGTCTTCGCAGTTCAATCCGCAGTGCTACGGATCTCGTCGTTTTATACAAAAACCATGGTTTCGAATTATATTTGATATATCTTAATACGCTGAATAGTTTCACCAAGCTCAGCTTACAAAGGCTCCATATGTCTAACCACGTTAAAGAATACGAAAACGAGAAATATTAAGCAGCTATCTGAAGAGGAAGAAGAAAAAACAGAATTAAGTGGGTGTGAGGTTCGGATGAAAAAAAAAAAAAGAAGAGCACAACTTTTCTCAAAGTCCTTGCCTCCCTTTATGAATGGTGATTCTGTGATTCAGAAAAAAATACCTGGTTGTTGGAGCTTAACATTTATGCCCACAATAGGCAGAACAATTTCGCATGGCGTTATAATACATTACAATCATGCCAGCCACACAGGTTATAGAAGACGACGTTCAGAGCCAACTTGTAAAATCATTGTAAAGAGATTTTGCATATTCTCTCGCTCTCAATGGGAGTGTAGATATCGCAGGCTCACAGCAGCATAAGAAGTTCATAGCAGCGTTAAAGAGAGAGTAGGAAATGTAGTTTTGTAGTGGAATTTATTACTCTTTTTATCTAGGGACAGAGCGCCATTTGTGTTGGATTAAAGTCAGGATTTGTACCACACCTGAATGGAAAATGATAACCTTCCAGCACCCGACTCATGATGAGCTGCAGCTTGAAGTTAGTGATCTGTAATGTGGCAGGGAGTAAAAAGTCTTCTAGATTTTTGCAAGCTTTTCCCTCAGGATCGATATCATCGTTAAGGCGTCGCCGTACGACTCCCCGTCATTAAATAGCTAAACTCATCTATTAACCCCTTATATGGGCATTAGTTGCCCTCTCAGCTGTGTTTGTAGCTTCCCATCGTGACGTGCACACACCGTGCGATCTACGGGTAAGGTAATGTACTCGATGTTGAATGACTGCACTCACCATTTGCTCGTAGCACAGCGCTTCATGAATTTTCACATCTGTAGATGAACTGGAAACTATTTACTAAGCATAGTTCAGATAACTTTTATAATGTCATTCAATGTACGCATGAAACAGTTGGTTCATTAATTAATTACAAAAGACTGAAAATCATCCAATATGAAGTCTCCACGAGCAACATTGTTAAATAGTAATCACAGTGCAGAAAAAATGCATTTGATAAATACCGCAAGACAAAATTCCTATTAAATTTGTTGTTTTTGTTCTTGTTAAACTTGTATTACGACAAAAATTTATTACAAATGAATTTATTATAAATTATTACAGCTGACGTAACGAAGTAAGATGTGTCATATTATAGACTTACAAGGCTTAGATCACAGAACAGAACTAAATTTCACGAGGCACTATACAGATCTTTTTCGTGACGCATCAGCTGGAGAATCTAACTGCTTAGTGATGGAAGCTGAAACCCAGATACTGTAACATTTGATGGGAGATAATGAGGTTCTGGCTTATCTTGTTGTATTAAAGTTTAAAACAAGGTTGAAAACTTGACCTAAATGCTATGATACGTAATAGACAAACATACTGTAAAGCCGAGCGGTCTCAGGCGCTGCAGTCATGAACCGTGCGGCTGATCCGGGCGGAGGTTCGAGTCCTCCCTCGGGCATGGGTGTGTGTGTGTGTTTGTCCTTAAGATAATTTAGGTTAAGTAGTGTGTAAGCTTAGGGACTGATTACCTTAGCAGGTAAGTCCCATAGGATTTCACACACATTTGAACATAGTGGAAAGCAATCTGTGACTAAACACAAAATTAGTGTAAGAAACATAAAATAAGTTCACGAAAGCTGCACTAAGTGAGATTATCACTAACCTTAATTTAGACGAACAGCCGCCATACTTTGGAAGCATACCGATCGGCCGAAATCGTTTCCTGGCCGAGTATTCCAGCAAACAATATAGACGTACTTTGTTAACAGTGTTAAGCAATTACTGTCTGTCAGTGCGTACTGTTGTGTTAATTATGGGAAATGGCGGAAACGTCCTCCACAGGGTTTGAGGAAAACCTGTACACACTGACCAATACCTGTGAAATCCTTCAAATCATTTCGCGAGACAGAAAAGGGGTACGATCAATATGCTAGTAACTAAAATAGGTCGAACATTTGAGCCGCAGCACCATGCCCGAGATGCAACATCTGACAAGCGCTCTAAGGAACAAAGTGAACATCAGTTACATAAGAAGTGCTACGAGACATAACACCTGGTGTAGCGACACGTTGGAAAGATGACTGTCGGGTGCGGTCTTTCAGCCGTACATCCCCAGTGTTACCGACAGAACGGACCGTATATTGCGCAAAGGCTGCGTACGATCGTACACAAATCGACCTAGAAGAGCAGAGAATGTCTTAGTTTGCAAAGGAGAAAAGGAACCCTCTCGCAGTACCAGATAGATAATGCACGTGTAAATATGTCTTTGTTGGAGTGACCAAACGACCCATTATACCAGGATCTTTGCACGTAGATTGAGACAGTTGGAGAAACCGACCGTGGTGGAGCACTCGCTGAATGAGACTGACAGTGCACTAATGCTTAACAACAAGCGGACTCTCCCTGTTCACAGAAGCCACTGAAAGTCATAAACACGACAATATGACATCAAATCAAAACTGTTAATGAGTAATCTCCAGTAATTACAATTTACAACTCAGCCTCAAGGTGAAGGGATCGTGGGTTTCTGTCCTGAAGTCAAAGATGGTTGCATTTAACAAGTAATAAATGCAGCGTTAGTGACCAATGAAAGAACCTCAGACGTTGATGCGACAATTACATACCAGGTGGTTAATGATGGAGGTCCATTGCGGGTTGCATTTATCGTATGGCAGCAAAACTTGGTAGATATGCTAAAGCGTTAATGGGAAACTGATTTACGATGGAAAAAATTAGTTCCAATTTGGGCCAACACGTGCAAATCTGGCGCCGTACAGCATCTCTTGGACGTCTCTAGTGCTCATATTGAAAAAAATTGTGTAAGCGGCAGTTAATAAAATCAATATTCTACCTTTATCACTTGTTTGACCTTTTCTGCCCACGTCCAGTTCCTAATTCATTACATTTGGAAACATTAATTATATACATCTCTCTTGCGTTCACAGTGCTACATTGTAGCTGGTGGACAAGACTGGAACTATTTTTTTCAGTGTAAATCAGTTCCGCGTTAACGCATTTGAATTTGTAGCAATACCAAAATTCGCTGCCATACGATAATTACGGCCACAGTGGACCTCTGTCACGATCAGCATTATCTGTAAAAAGCACTCCGTCGTCAGGCCACGAGTGGCCTACCGGAACCATCCGACCGCCGCGTCATCCTCAGTGGAGGATGCGGTTGGGAGGGGCGTGGGGTCAGCGCACCGCTCTCCCCGTCGTGATGATGGTATTCTTGGCCGAAGCCGCTACTATTTGTTCCAGTAGCTCCTCAATTGGCATCACGAGGCTGAGTGGACCCAGAAAACTTGCAACAGCACATGGCAGCCTGGATGGTCACCCATCCAAGTGGCGGCCACGCCCAACAGCGCTTAACTTCGGTGACTTCACGGGAACTGGTGTATCCACTGCGGCACGGCCGTTGCCTCGTTATTTATAACCACCCAGTGTAATCTCCGGCAGCAGGCTCGACTCCAGTCCGCCACCAGCAAGGTAGTCTAGACAATGCCAGCCACTCGTACAGGCAAAACGTCAGAAATGTCACCAAATACAGGGGGTTGTATATGCGGGTATACCCGTAGGTACAATATATTTTATCACTTTTTTATTTTTTCAGTTATTCCAATCATCCAGCGGATGTGGATACTTAAACAATACTGGAAGACACGGAATGCTGAACAGGTTCGACAGAAATGTACAGAAGAATTCAATACACTTACACGAAGCAGAATATCAATTTACAAGTCGCACGACAAATTTGATCAAGTTGGTCTATCTGTAATGTGCCTAAGAGCGGTCGACAATTGAGTGTTTCTATCCACGAAAATCAAATTCTAGTTCCCAGAATGAGATTTTCACTCTGCAGCGGAGTGTGCGCTGATATGAAACTACCTGGCAGATTAAAACTGTGTGCAGGAGAGCTTCTGTAAAGTTTGGAAGGTAGGAGACGGATACTGGCAGAAGTAAAGCTGTGAGTACCGGGCATGAGTCGTGCTTCAGTAGCTCAGATGGTAGAGCACTTGCCCGCGAAAGGCAAAGGTCCCGAGTTCGAGGCTCGGTCGGGCACACAGTTTTAATCTGCCAGGAAGTTTCAAATTCTAGTTGCTCAGGCATTTATATAAACCCCAAAGAAATAAAAATGAGTGCCTGTATTGAATTAAACGTTTCCCAACCATCCATGTGTCGTCTAATCCAATGTTTCGGTTTGCAAGTGTATAACCAATACTGCATCACGGATGCCGCAGAGACAGGCTGGACAGTGAAGGGGGAGGCGTGTTTATAGTGATAAGAAGTGCATTAGTATCGAAGGAAATTGACGGAGATCCGAAATGTGAAATGATTTCGGTGAAGGTCACGGTTAAAGCAGGCTCAGACCTGGTATTTGGATGTCTCTATAGGCCCCCGGGCTCAGCAGCTGTTGTGGCTGAGCACCTGAAGCATAATTTGGAAAATATTTCGATTAGATTTCCCCACCATGTTATAGTTCTGGGTCGAGATTTTAATTTGCCGGATATAGACTGGGTGACTCAAACGTTCATAACGGGTGGCAGGGACAAAGAGCCCAGTGAAATTTTTTTAAGTGCTTTATCTGAAAACTACCTTGAGCAGTTAAACAGAGAACCGACTGGTGGCGACAACATATTAGACCTACTGGTGACAAACAGACACGAACTATTTGAAACAGTTAATGCAAAACAGAGAATCAGCGATCATAAAGCGGTTACTGCGTCGATGATTTTAGCCGTAAATAGAAATATTAAAAAAGATAGGAAGATTTTTCTGTTTAGCAAAAGTGACAAAAAGCAGATTACAGAGTACCTGACGGCTCAACACAAAAGTTTTGTCTCAAGTACAGATAGTGTTGAGGATCAGTGGACAAAGTTCAAAACCATCGTACAATATGCGTTAGATGAGTATGTGCCAAGCAAGATCGTAAGAGATGAAAAAGAGCCACCGTGGTACAACAACCGAGTTAGAAAACTGCTGCGGAAGCAAAGGGAACTTCACAGCAAACATAAACATAGCCAAAGCCTTGCAGACAAACAAAAATTACGCGAAGCGAAATGTAGTGTAAGAAGGGCTGTGCGAGAGGCGTTCAATGAATTCGAAAGTAAAGTTCTATGTACTGACTTGGCAGAAAATGCTAAGAAATTTTGGTCTTATGTTAAAGCGGTAGGTGGATCAAAACAAAATGTCCAGACACTCTGTGACCAACATGGTACTGAAACAGAGGATGACAGACTAAAGGCCGAAATACTAAATGTCTTTTTCCAAAGCTGTTTCACAGAGGAAGACTGCACTGTAGTTCCTTCTCTAGATTGTCGCACAGATGACAAAATGGTACATATCGAAATAGACAACAGCTGGATAGAGAAACAATTAAAATCGCTCAAAAGAGGAAAGGTCGCTGGACGTGATGGGATACCAGTTCGATTTTACACAGAGTACGCGAAGGAACTTGTCCCCCTTCTTGCAGCGGTGTACCGTAGGTCTCTAGAAGAGCGTAGCGTTCCAAAGGATTGGAAAAGGGCACAGGTCATCCCCGTTTTCAAGAAGGGACATCGAACAGATGTGCAGAACTATAGACCTATATCTCTAACGTTGATCAATTGTAGAATTGTGGAACACGTATTATGTTCGAGTATAATGACTTTTCTGCAGACTAGAAATCTACTCTGTAGGAATCAGCATGGGTTTCGAAAAAGACGATCGTGTGAAACCCAGCTCGCGCTATTCGTCCACAAGACTCAGAGGGCCATGGATACGGGTTCACAGGTAGATGCCGTGTTTCTTGACTTCCGCAAGGCGTTCGATACAGTTCCCCACAGTCGTTTAATGAACAAAGTAAAAGCATATGGACTATCAGACCAATTGTGTGATTGATTTGAGGAGTTCCTAGATAACAGAAAGCAGCATGTAAGAGTGATTTCAGGTGTGCAGCAGGGGAGTTTCATAGGACCGTTGCTATTCACAATATACATATATTATCTGGTGGATGACATCGGAAGTTCACTGAGGCTTTTTGCAGATGATGCTGTGGTGTATCTAGAGGTTGTAACAATGGAAAATTGTACTGAAATGCAGGAGGATCTGCAGCGAATTGACGCATGGTGTAGGGAATGGCAATTGAATCTCAATGTAGACAAGTGTAATGTGCTGCGAATACATAGAAAGAAAGATCCCTTATCATTTAACTTCAAAATAGCAGGTCAGCAACTGGAAGCAGTTAATTCCATAAATTATCTGGGAGTATGCACTACGAGTGATTTAAAATGGAATGATCATATAAAGTTGATCATCGGTAAAGCAGATACCAGACTGAGATTCATTGGAAGAATCCTAAGGAAATGCAATCCGAAAACAAAGGAAGTAGGTTACAGTACGCTTGTTCGCCCACTGCTTGAATACTGCTCAGCAGCGTGGGATCTGTGCCAGATAGGGTTGATAGAAGATCCAACGGAGAGCAGCGCGCTTCGTTACAGGATCATTTAGTAATCGCGAAAGCGTTACCCGAGATGATAGCTAAACTCCAGTGGAAGACTCTGCAGGAGAGACGCTCAGTAGCTCGGAACGGGCTTTTGTTGAAGTTTCGCGAACATACCTTCACCGAAGAGTCAAGCAGTATATTGCTCCCTCCTACGTATATCTTGCGAAGAGACCATAAGGATAAAATCAGAGAGATTAGAGCCCACACAGAAGCATACCGACAATCCTTCTTTCCACGAACAATACGAGACTAGAATAGAAGGGAGAACCGATAGAGGTACTCAGGGTACCCTCCGCCACACGCCGTCAAGTGGCTCGCGGAGTATGGATGTAGATGTAGATGTAGACGTAGACTAGAGTATGATCCAGATCATCGTTTAGAATTCAGCGAGATTCTTTTGTATGAAGAAGTGCAGCGTGATGGCGTAATTCGAAATTTTTTTTTTTTGTCTGTTGAAGCGAATTTTAAGCTGACAGACGCTGTTAATGGGCATAACTGTGTACTATACCACAGAAAATCTCAATGCAGCAATTGAAAAAATTTGAATCAAGAATGAGATTTTCACTCTGCAGCGGAGTGTGCGCTGATATGAAACTACCTGGCAAGAGAGCTTCTGTAAAGTTTGGAAGGTAGAAGACGAGGTACTGGCAGAAGTAAAACTGTGAGGACGGGGCGTGAGTCGTGCTTGGGTAGCTCAGATGGTAGAGCACTTGCCCGCGAAAGGTAATGGTCCCGATTTCGAGTCTCGGTCAGGCACACAGTTTTAATCTGCCACGAAGTTTCATTTGAATCAACCTGGGGTTACGGTTCGGACGCGCCTTTAGCGTCAAGGAATCTTTGGGCGTGCTTTATTTCGACAGAGTTATTGCCCTCGGCGCATAACTCGAGATGCCGCAAGATACTGATATTTCACAGCTATGTATATAGCAGAGTAATGAATAATTCTAATTCCAACAAGATGGGGCTCCTCTCCACAGTGCGTGGTAGTGCTGACACACTCGTCCACCAGCTGCGGCACTCAGAGGTGTGAGCCCGCTGGGGCTCTCGCTGTCTAACAGAAACCATAAAGAACAACGAAGGACCATCTGTGTGGAATTTCTTGCGCATTACGAAGATCATAATGACATTTTTAGTCGAACATCGTCATAGGCGATGAGACGCGGGTTAATCACCTCAATCTTGGGGGAAAAATGGCAGTCCTTCGAACAAAAAGTTCAAAGCTGCATCCTCAGCCGATAAAGTTATGGCGATGGTCCTCTGGGTCTCTGACGGGGCTGTTCTGTTTCATGTCCTTCCTCACAGTGCAACTATCATCTCGGAAGGCTATTCTGCTAACCTTAGGAAATAGAAGAAAAAGACTTCAGCGTTTCATCGCCATTAATATGGAAAGGAACTCTTCCTCCTCATGACATTGCAAGGTCTCACACACGTTTGCGTACCCGAGAGGAGCTCACTAAATTCCGACTTCCATCTGTTTGGCCCATTGTAGGATGCACTCCGCGCGAATCGAAACGAGGACGATGGCGAGGTTATTGCTACAGCAAGAGATCGACCAGTAGAGTGGTACCATCCAGGAATACAGGTCCTCCCAGTAAGGTAGCACAAGGCCCTCGCATGGACAGATATTATGTTGAAAAATAGAATTTGTAGTAAAAAGAAAACATGTGTAAATTGGTGGTAAAATCTTATGGGATCCAACTGCTTGGGTCATCTGTCCCTAAGCTTACACACTATTATATCTAACTTAAACTAACGCTATGGACAATACACACACCCATGTCCGAGGGAGGACTCGAACCTACGACGGGGGGAGCCGCGCGGACCGTGACAAGACGCCCTTAGACCACGCGGCTAGCCAAAAGAGTGGGGAATAATACAGCGTATTGTAATCCTGGATAAAACCAACCTGCTTCTATAAGAAATGTGTTGCATTACTGATTCAACGCCCCTCGTGCTCAGTAATAATAATAATATGTACTGTATACCTTCTCACGCACCTCCCCCCTTTCTCCCGCCCTTGAGATGTCGGACAAAGATGACGACTCGAAAATCAGCAGACAATATGGGTCACCAGAAAAAATAGTATGGGGCCCCTGAAATCAAGTACCATGTACTACAAGTGATATAGGGGTAAACCGCCTCTGGTCAGAGCATTTGTTAGGTACAATGGACGGGAAACTTTATTATTGAGGTTTTTATTATGACAGGTACTGACGTTTCCACTATTACTGAGAACGCATTGTTGAGTGGTCCTGGCAGTGAGAGAACATTGCTGAACATGGGGCTTCGCAGTCAGATAGTTGCAATGCCTGTGTTTTTATCTTAATCCTTTAATCTTGACCCGACAACTTCGTAGCGTCGCACCAGCTTTATGGGTCCACTAACAGGCGAGATCGCAAAAGGCCAATGATGTTTAAGGCATTCCACACCCTAATTATTGACTACCATGCAACCACAATACAGGGTGTTTCAAAATGAAGATACCGATTTTAAGGCGTTGTAGCATTGATTACGTTCAACTTACAATTGTGAATAATACACCAAATGAAAGGGCAACTCAAACAGTTTTGTTTGTATACCGGTATGCAATGGGAAGAGTATGGAATGACAAAGTGTGACTGAAGTTTGAACGAGTGCGAGTCTTACACGCTTAGCCCCAAGAAATATCCCCGCAAAACATTTACGGGGCTTTCCTTTTCGGTGAATCAACTGTAAGTGATGTTTCTTATCTTGATGTGCTACAGCTATGGCCCGTGCCTCAAATCGAAGAACCTGAACAACACATCTTTATTTGGGAGCAAGATGCTGTAATTTACCGTCTAGTAAGGTCATCCGAAGACCAGTATCAGCTGCAAAGCGATTTAGAAAAGATTGCTGTATGGTGTGTCAGGTGGCAGTTGACGCTAAATAACGAAAAGTGTGAGATGATCCACATGAGTTCCAAAAGAAATCCGTTGGAATTCATTTACTCGATAAATAGTACAATTCTCAAGGCTGTCAATTCAACTAAGTACCTGGGTGTTAAAATTACGAACAACTTCAGTTGGAAGGACCACATAGATAATATTGTCGGGAAGGCGAGCCAAAGGTTGCGTTTCATTGGCAGGACACTTAGAAGATGCAACAAGTCCACTAAAGAGACAGCTTACACTACACTCGTTCGTCCTCTGTTAGAATATTGCTGCGCGGTGTGGGATACTTACCAGGTGGGATTGACGGAGGACATCGAAAGGGTGCAAAAAAGGGCAGCTCGTTTTGTATTATCGCGTTATAGGGAGAGAGTGTGGCAGATATGATACACGAGTTGGGGTGGAAGTCATTACAGCATAGACATTTTTCGTCGTCGCGGCGAGACCTTTTTACGAAATTTCAGTCACCAACTTTCTCTTCCGAATGCGAAAATATTTTGTTGAGCCCAACCTACATAGGTAGGAATGATCATCAAAATAAAATAAGAGAAATCAGAGCTCGAACAGAAAGGTTTAGGTGTTCGTTTTTCCCGCTCGCTGTTCGGGAGTGGAATAGTAGAGAGATAGTATGATTGTGGTTCGATGAACCCTCTGCCAAGCACTTACATGTGAATTGCAGAGTAGTCATGTAGATGTAGATGTAGATGTAGATGGTGCACCGCCTCACTGGCTTAACTCAGTACGCGACTGGTTAGACGATTGGGCGCAAGGGGCCGGTTGACATCACTATATGCATGACCTCCACGTTCACACACGATGTGACGCAAACATGTGTATGTGTCTCCGATACTAGCTGATCTATCCGACTGTACAAACAGTGTTATTGCAACAGTTACTCCTGACAAATTGATCAAGGTTCCGGAACAACTCGTCTATGTGTTTCTCTTTCATTTGGTGTATTATTTATGATTTAAGGTGAATGTAATGTGTGTTACAAAGCCTTAAAACCCGTGTATTCATTTTAAAACACCTGTATTAGTTGCTAACGGCAACAGCGGGCGAGACTGGAGGCATCCAACGGTGAGAAATACCATGATAATGTAGAGCGTAGCTAAAGTGCTTACGCTACGGTCGCAGGTTCGAATCCTGCCTCGCGCATGGATGTGTGTGATGTCCTTAGGTTAGTTAGGTTTAAGTAGTTCTAAGTTCTAGGGGACTGATGACCTCAGATGTTAGGTCGCATAGTGCTCAGAGCCATTTGAGACATTTCTAAAGTGCTTAGTCGGACGAATAATTCACAACAGTGCTACAGCGCCAGTGGTGTTGATACAAAGCCGAACAACATTGCATTATATCTACAACCATCTGTCGAAGTTGAAATTTTGTCAGAAAAGGACCCAAGGAGTTTCGCAGAGTGGTAAAAGTGTGGCAGATGAAATACTAGCGTTTATGCAAGATGAGTCAGTGGAATGTGTGGTGTCGTATGCGCTCCACAGTGCGGGTAGTGATGACATACGTTCTTAACAAGTGACGGTGATATTGAAACAGGTCTCAAGCCATGTAGCTCATCACCCTTGTCGGGCAGGGAGCCACAAACCTCGCCTCGAGTGACACGTAGGAAGGAGCGGATACAAAACATAATTATGTACATGGAAGAGTAGCCGCATCATAGCAAAGAAAGAAATTGTGAACAGATTTCGAATAATCCGTAGCAATATGACCTGTAGTGCATAAGAAAAACTATGGATATTCAAGGAAGGATGAAGCAATTTGTTACAAAAATAGGAGTTTGTGCGTTTCAAGAATGGTCGATAGAATATACAGGATGTGCATGATAGTGACTTACTAAGTTATGCACCTCAGATTGAGCGCGACAAGGATTACAGTGATTTCAATGGAAGCAATGGTTGGTTTCATAACTCCAAACAGTGCTATAGGACTGGAAGACATAAGATAACGAAATTTCTAACAAAGCGTCAACTTGAGGATACACAGCAGACTGCAGAATAGACACGAAAATTTGTAGATGTGATTAACAAACATACCCCCTCGTTAAGTAAAGGATTTTTTTCGACTCTGACCAATCTGTATTTGAAGGGAAGATTAGAAGTACCAAAAAGTTGTATCAAGACAACTAACATGAATGCCGTAACTCATTAGTACACAATTTGCCGAATGTTAATCTGGATGGCAAACTGGCTGAAAAGTAATTTATTGGGCTGCGAGAAGTTGGGGGTGTTCTGCTCCCTACGATTGTTTGTCGTGTGCGTGATCTTGCAGGACGGCATGGAATATTTACGTCATAGCAACCAAGAGTGGGAACATGGGCGTAAGAGAGCTACAACTACGGTGTGAGCATTGCTTTTGGTCAATAGCTGTTCAAAGTAACTTACTTTTTCTCGAATCCTGGTCCGCTTCTAAAAATAATACTTCTATAGAGCAAAGTATCCCACCTGGGAAGTGTTTGACACTGCAGTTGATGCCACATGGAACCATTGGACAAATTCAGCTTCTGGAAGTTTGTTTTTTTCCGTGCCTAGAAAACATTAAGGCACTGTGTGGGACTACGCCTTAAAGATAGACAGTTTCACATTAAGCTCCACGACAGACTGTTTCACATTTGGTTTCACGCCATCACTTTCCATCAGTTCTCACCATCCCATTACACCAATATCATGGCAATTGCATTCTTTAAGACTGTATACCTAGCTGAACGTCCTGCATGCGTTGTACCTCCCAAGGAATTCGCCTTAGAACTTGACGGTGGGAATCTTTGTGATCAGCTTTTCATTCCGTGTTCATGGTGTAAGTTAATGGTCTGTTGAGACGTTTCTTGAATGTCAACGATGTCCGTTTCGCGAAGTGTGGTATAATACATGCATCCAATAGAAAGTTGATCCCTGCAACCCCCGGACATTCATGTTCTATTGCCCTCCTCATGCACATGATGAACCATTAGCAGGTGTCATAACTGTTACCATAATACTTTCAAATGAGCCTTACTAAAGACTGAACATTTGACCTCGGGCGCAAGGGGTTTCTTATGTGTTGTAGAGATGGGTAATTTGTGAACGAACGGGTGGAAAGGAACGGTTCACCAAGGTGAACGAAAGGGCCGAGGAACGAATTTCAAGATACGATCGATTCGTAGTTCACTTCGGTCGCGGCGGTCTACTTATAGTTCGCAGGAACGAGGAACAATCGGTTCATAGTTCACTTCGGTCGCGGCGATCTACTTATAGTTCCTGGGAACGAGGAACGACCGGTTCATAGTTCACTAGTTCACTCCGGACGCGGCGGTCACTTGGGCAGTTCTCGTTCCAGCCTCGGTCGCGTGCTCGTCTCAGTCTCGGTCTCCCTCGGCCGCACCCGTCGTTCTTCGCATGACCACCTGTCCCAGTTCCACTGCCGAGTGCTCCTAGTTAGTCCAGTATCCAGTTGTTCGTTTCGTTCACTGCGCTCGCCCATTTTACATGTGTTCCAAACTGTTCTTCCACTTGGGTCTGGCTATTCAGCGTCCACGACCGGTAATCAAAACGCATTCTATACTTACGAAAATTACATAAAAATCAGGTTGTATGTAATAGGTACGTCTTTTCTGGTAACAAAAGGGCATATCAGCTCATTTCATTATATCGATGAACAGCAGAAGACATACTTATAACAAGACAATTTGTTTTTTGTTATTCATATATTTTTTGGTTTCATCGACTTGATTTAGCAACTAACTTTCAATAATTTGCCTAATTTCTAGTGTAAGAAAATTCATATAAAACGATTTTCGTGTATCTTTCATATACAAAACATTACATTTAGGAAGGCTCTAATTATTTTTAAGTTTGGTTGTTTCTAATTTGCATTACCTGCTAGTTTGGTTTCCTTGAGAAAAAAAAGTGGGTTGTGGGTCATTTTGGCTCAGTAGCAAAAGCGGTGCTTCTCCATTTGAAAAGACTGTGCATATATTGGCCAGACGACAAGAACTGTCCATGAACGATGTACAGAACATGAAAGATACACCCGTCTGCGGCAACAGTCAAAATCGGCAGTAGCAGAGCACTGTATTTCATTGGGACATTCAATGGAATACAATGGAACAAAAATTTTAGCTCCGGTTTCCGGATTTTGGGATTCCGTAATCAAGGAATCAGTGGAAATACGTCTTGCCGATAATCTTATAAATCGTGACAACGGCTTTCAACTGGATAAAAATTGGAAGCCTGTTATTAAAATTATACATTCACAGCGGAGGAGACAGCGTCATTCGATACTCAATGACTAGATGATCTTCTACTTTCACCACCGAGGGCAGCACGTACAACTCGGCTATGCCGCGCATGTCAACACGTGCGCGAGAATCGGCATAAATACCGCGACTGCACCTGGGCTCTTCAGTAGTTGTGTACTCACCTGATGATGGCCGGACGTCTCTGGGCCGAAATATCGTGGCAGAATGTCGTCGGGACCCATCTGCATACCCTGAAATTATTAGAAGAACAAATACGCCGGGAAAATTTCAGAAGTCACAAGACATAGATTGCCATAAAATCGTATTTACTTATTACTTCAAAAACATTTGTTCAGAAGGAGCTTTGAAACCAAAAACTTTATTACTGCGAACTTATTATTATTATTGCTGCATTGACTTTTACTAAGCGTGTGTCGTTGTGACGCATGTATGATGAGAAAACCACATTTTATTTTATGCTTCCATAAAGTCTACTTCGCCTACGAACTCAGAGACAACTTGAAGTGTATATAGGGTGTAAAGGATTATTGTCTACAACGTAGCATAGCTATGTAGTGGAAGTCGAAACCAAGAATTTTATAGAAGACACTTGTGGTCTCTTAAATTGGGAAACAGCCACCAACAGGTTTACAAGACTACATTTGCTATAGCCTATGCGCGTCGAGTGAGATTTTCATGTTCTCTTCTCCAGCTGTCTACACATCGTCATTGATTGTTTCGCCATCGTTGCTTGTATTAGCTTGTTAGTTCTTCACTGCCTAATTATTACATGTTTGTCTGTTTGTTGTATCTACTCGTAACGGGCAACACATCGTCCGTAATTGGCGAGCAGTCTGTACTCGGGGCCGGTTTTCCGTGCGTCACCCTATATTATTTCCCTGCGATCAGTCACACAACGCTACAGTTGGCTAAACGAGAGGTTCTGCAGAATCACAGAAATTACTTTTAAGTGTGTAAGAATTCTGTAATGAATAAAAACTCTGTAATCCAGGGGGGAGGCAAGTGCCCTCTCTTGGGGCCCTCCACTACACTACTAGTTTTCAGTTTTTCACAAGAACCATATACCAAGGACAAATGAACGGTGAACGAGTAAAAATGAACGGTTCCCAAAAAAGAACTATCAGCAGTGAACTAGTTCCCAAGGTTGAACGAGTTTGCCCATCTCTAGTGTGTTGTTCTCCGCGCGCCTGGCAGGTCGGCCACCCGCCTAGCGCTTGCTATTTAAGTGGCTGCGGCTGCGCGGCGCGCGACTCACTCTCGCTGCGGACTGCCCGAGACGCGGCCAGTGTTACCAGGAGCCACCGCCCACCAGCTGCCCGTCGCGGCACCATGAGGATCGCGCTGCTCGCCTGCCTGCTGGCGCCAGTTCTAGCCGCCTCCCGCAACAGGCCGGGGCCCGTCTCCAGTCTGCGTGAGTACAACGCTGCCGTCTCGTCTCGTTAGCGTGTGCGTATGACTGAACACAGGGTGTGACATGCAGGGACCTCGCTTAATGTTTCTCTACGTCCTAAGCAAGTAGTCTCGCATTTGCTTACCTAAAGTTTACGCTATTGTGCAGCGTGGAGCACTATGGGAAAATTGTGTTAAACGTATAATCGCGTAGTTCCTGGTCGTCAAATTGAAAGCAGTGGTGCGTGTAAGACTCGCTGCCACAATTTCCATAAATTTGGGTAACAGGTTCTAAGGCAGCGAGCTGCAGGTTAGTTTGTGGTGTTCAGGTTCTGTATGGGCACTGTGTGACCCGGTACATTGTCTAGGTCTCATTTTTCATTAACGTTCGGAGTCCACCAAACGAATGTGCCAGTGCAATGTGGAGCCCCTTATTGACACTTTTTGGGCGCTATTCGTGTAATGAGTGAGGGCAACACCTCTAAAGTCCCAATTCGTTGAAACTAGAGCCATACCCGCTGCCAACGGCCTTCACATTTTCACTGAGTTATGAAATGATTCAAGGCACCACTTTCACCGTTGTTTGGTTATCCATTCACTTCCCGTCCATTTGTATGAGAGCGTGTTGAAAATACAGGCCTCCGAATTTTTTATATGAAAACTCTTACAGGTTTATAAATAAAACAAACTATATTAACATTCTACAGTCTACATGTTTATTCTTCGCCGGCCGCTGTGGCTGCGCGGTTCTAGGTGCTCCAGTCCGGAACCGTGCTGCTGCTACGGTCACAGGTTCGAATTCTGCCTCGGGCATAGATGTGTGTGATGTCCTTAGATTAGTTAGGTTTAAGTAGTTCTAAGAACAGGGGACTGATGACCTCAGATGTTAAGTCCCATAGTGCTTAGAGCCGTATGAACCATTTTTTATTTGTTCTTCAAGTCTACATATTTATAACCATCTGCCTTTAATGTGCTCCGCATTGTAGCGTGTAACATGGCGGTGTATAGCATAACTCTGTCGGTGCGTGAGAAACAGCGTGCTGTAATCGACTTTCGTATTCGAAGAGGTCGTCCACAGATGGAGCAACCTATCCTTCAGCGTGACAATGCCAGACCACACACGAGCGCTGCAACAATCCGATGCCTTGGGTTCACCGTCATCGATCATCTTCCATACAGTCCCCACTCGGCCCCATCCGATTTGCAGTTCTTTCCAAAACTTAAGTAACATCTTCGAGGACTTCACTTTGATAATGATGGAGCGGTGCAAGCTGATGTGAGGTTTAGGCTCTGTCAACAACATCAGAAGATCTACAGTGACGGTATCAGCAAACTGGTCTCTCGTTGGGAGAAATGTATTCGTCTCCATGGTAACTATGTTAGGAAAAAAACATGTAGACGTGAGGAACAGAGATTAAGAATGTTAATAGCGTTTGTTTTATTTAACAAGCTTTAAGAGTTTTCACATAAAAAATCGTGGTATTAGATTCCAGCACGCCCGCGTACCATTTATCAATAATCTGAGTTGCAAGTAAGGTTATCAGATGATGCTGGAAAAGTCTACATTCTTCGATTTTGGTCGATAGTCTTCACTTCTGGTATCCATTCTCTAAAGTGCTCCCTCATCTGCAGTGTTTGACCCAAGTTATGATATCCCCTGTGAAATGATACGCTTGCAAAACCCAAGTCGGATGAAATGTTGTGTGGTGGCATTGTATGACCGTACTATGAGTTAGTTGTTTTTCTTCAATGGTCAAGGCACCACCCTGATGGCCGGAAGGTGCCACCCTCTGTTGACATCACCAGATTTGAATTCACTAACCCAGAAACAAAATTTTCATTGATACCACAGATTGCCCAGGTGCATTTCATATGTGTCACTGTTTGGTCACGAAGAGATGTTTTATCATTTAGTGGAAATCAATTCACCTTTATGGAACCAACCGCTTTCCACACCCAACTAAGCAGTTTTACGCTGATATGTGGTATTCCTTGACCGGAGAGTCTTTACCTCCTGTAAAGTAAATAGTGAAAGTATGAATCTTAAAATACGTAAATATCCTTTGTATATCTGTTGGACACACCAGGCGGACTGCTGTCTTTGACATTCGTGGTGTCTCTCTTCTAATTATGTTACTTCGTAAATCCATACGACACTGTTGAGGGATAATCAAGAACCTCTTTGCTGTATGTAGTTCCTTGACCTTTAGTTGTAAGATCAATCTGTTGAGTGGATACCCTGACGTCTTCTTCTACAGTACTGACTCGGTAGTTATGTTTAATGCACTGTCCACCACAAAAATTCTGACTATCTGTAGAGCACGAATATGAGTTACTGTTTACGGACATCCTCCAAGAAAACCGATAACGTAGACGACAATTTAGTTCAGTAAAGTACTATGATTCATAAGTACTGAACGTTTCGAGAGTCTTGCTACAAGTCTTCGATGACATTTTTCGCGAAGATCGTGGACAGATGGCATTTTAGTTACGACAGCTATGTCACGACCAAATTCGATGTTTACTGCTACAGAGATTTGAGGAAGTTTCTCTCCTCCAGGGTTTGCATTACTTTATTCAATAGTTTCAATTCGTTCTGTCTTCCACTAGTAGCCTTTTGCAGAAGGAACTAACTTTCACTTTACGCCAAAACCGATTAAGACTTTATAAATCAAGAACACACAAACTACTATGACGGCAGGTTACTCATGTATAGTTTTCATGGTGGTACGATTCATTTTTTGTCCCAATATTTTCCTTGTCGACGCTATATTAAGCTAAGAGTGCAAACTTCTCCATCTCCTAGTGCTGTCGTGCATTATCCTTTTCACATGCATTTAACTTAATATTACAGAAATGAAACCAGTCTGCTCGACTTGGCAAACGCCCAAACGTCTCGTCCTGTAATGCACTCATTATACTGGTTCCATCTGACACCTTTCGCTTTCCATTGGTGTTTTTTAAAGTGGTGGCGTCTTCGTTTCTTGGGACTCAACTTGCGCTTGTCCATCAACATTTCTTTCGTCTTGGAAAATAAATACACCAAACTATACTCTTTTGTTGTTGCCTTACACTACCTGACGAATGTTCAGTGATGTTGCCAGAAACAATATATCGTATTACAAGAACGAATCACAGGAAAAGTATGGAGCTTTCCTCCAGATACATACTGCCGGAACGCAACAAGAAGTAAGTATTGGAAACGAAGCGTTAATTTTCTTTCTGAGAAATCTGGGCTTTCCCCCCCCCCCCCCCCCACCCTTCCCCTTGCTCAACCATAACAACGAATTACAAAAGACTCGACACTTTTTCACCTACTTGACACGCATCGAAATATAATCGAGCACCCACTGCCGCGAATACATAGAACATATTAAGACTGTGACAGCGTATACTTAAACTTGTGGACACACGCCATTGTTCGTGAGTGGTAATATGCTACACTTGAAGAGGAAAACTGCCAGCCGAAATAATAGTCCAATCATGTATTTATCATATTGTTTTTACCATCTTTTATTCATGTCACTCTTTCTCCTTCGCGAGTTTTGTACTTTTCTACTTTTTAAGCATTCACTGACCTACTCTTAATTCTAGCAGTATTTCTGGTTTTTGGTTTTCGTCAGATGCAAAGTTTTGCTCTAGAATATTTACCCATCACTTTTACAAACTCAGTCCAGCGCTGCCTACATCGCTTTTCGTTTAGTTCACTTAGCCGTGATAAGACGCTTTCCTTTTCTCAGCCGCTAAAATCAGTTGCTTGCAATACATATTACATCATGAACAATCAACATCATTTAAACATCACACGGCTTTCACTAAATCTTCGCCGTTACGGCAAAATCTCGGCGATCTTGCTTAGAGGTAACGTAATACATTAAAGCACACAATAAACTGTTCTTTCAGTGACGGATTAATTTATCGTAGTTCGCTTATACATCTACAATTATAACTCATTTTTTTTAAAATATGCGCTTTTTTTGTCTGACCTAAAATATCACAATACACAATTTTATATCTACTGTCTCAAACAAAGTACCATGATGATTTCATAACAGGCCTTGATGAACTTTATAGCTTTACTTGCACATATGTTGAATACAAGGCATTCTACGTAAATTTCAAAAATTGTAACGTCTGTTCTTGTTTGACATATATCTCCCAACGCTTGGCCATTCTTCGGCCGATTGGTGCCATGTTAGGAGATATAAACTTGTATTTTTCAAAAAATCTCGTTAGCTGAGTCACCTGTACCTAAATTAGTGTCAGTTATGTTTTTGCAAATGGATTAGTTGTTTAACACCTTTCCCTCACCATTTGCCCCCAATACCTGTGTACCATAGTAAGCAGTTGCCTCATGTTATAACGTACAGCCAAGACGTCCTTTGCAAGTTTCTTTATCCACAAGAACATTTAGACACCGGAAGCCCAACGAGTAAACAGCTTTCGCTGCCTGGACAGAGTCCAGTGGAGACCTGAGGTTGGGGCAGATCATTAACAGCATTGTTTATGAAGATGACCTTCTCCCTGGTAGAAACGCTCAGATTGCCACGGTAAGAGAAACAACTAATTTCCTCGTTTCTTGTTTCCAACATACCAGTCAGACACCTGCCCAATGCAACACGTCACCGTGAACATTCTTCCTTCAGTGTTCCAGCATCTTCCATCCATAATAAAGCAGAATTAGCTGTCACACCAGTATGCTTACTTAATGTACAGGTCGAACCTGTACTGACCAAAACCCATTTCTGTTTCAGCCGACTGGATTGAAGTATGTGGCAGAAACGACCCAGACCTTAACTTGTGCATCAAGGATAAACTAGTCAAGAACATACGCAAAGCAAAAGACGGTAAGTACTCATTAGAGGTTTTCACGTAATTGATAGACTCTATATTACTCTACATAACACTAAGAAATCCGCTAACACACTGAAATGTCATTTCTTTTTGGTTTCCTAGGATTCTAAATAACTTGATTACACATCGCAATACTTATTGAAAATTGTGTCTTTCGCGTTACTTGCGCATTTTAGAAACTATGAAATAATGTGAAAATCTACTTTCACTTTTACAAAATAAGTTCTGCTTTTTAGAAGAAACTTTCCAGACTTACTTGATTTCTGGAACGCTTCTTCTAAAAAGTAGAATATATTTGACTTAAAAGTGAGCTGATACTTATCTAGATACGGAATTCGTTAGCTAAGTTTCAACAACTGCTACGATATGAATTTGCTGTTTCGTGTACTTACTTGAGAGTTTACTGCCGATAATCACTTCAATTGCCCAAATACAATTTCGGCTACTCTTCCCATTTTAATGGTGCCATTGCCCTTGACGGCCGTTACATTACCGACATCGTGGAGGGAAAAATATTTTCTCACACGTTCCCTTTATGAGACTTAGGTTTCCACAAATATCTCTAGCTATAGAATATGGTAATGACAGGTGAGTTCCACTGTGTCCGTTTGTAAATGCAGTATCTCTGGAAAGGGCTGGATCAAATACACTAAATGATTTCGAGAGCTTTAGCTCACACGGCTACCAGGGACAAGGACACGCTGCGAGAAAAAAACTGTAAATCGATATGAGTAGGAGAATCCATAAGTTACGTTAGATCTTAGACAAAATATGATTTTTAAGCCTTGTGCATAGTCAATGGCAAAGCGCAGAAAAATGCTTATAATTAACATTGCATCAATTTGTGGAGTGATTTTACGGAAATTTTGTAGGGAAAACATGGCGGCATTTGGTTAAAGTGAGATGAAAAATATTGGAAATTCAGATCATAATAACCAGAGTAGGTTTAAAGTTGATTTCTACTGAATCAATGTCCAAACACTTAACAGTAGCTGTAACAGTTCCAGTGAGAAAAAAATATGAAACGCAGAATCCTCTGTCGAGGAAGATAAAACTAATTGCTGTATCTTTTCAGTTTAGTTTGATTAAACGCCCATACTTCAGGAGGCATCGCTGCATATATTGGTGAGTATCTCAGAAAGCCGCTGTAACTTTGGTATAAACATTAGAAATCAAGCCAACAACTTTTTCACCGTGTGTCATATCCCTACGAATTCATCTGTTCTGTACAGTATGAAACATGAGTCTCAAATACGCCATCAAACAACTCACTACAGTATTGAACTCCAGTTTTCTTATAAGATTAACGACAGCTTTACTGTTGTCTAGAACACAAAATAAAAGGAATGAAATTGGCACAAATTGCGGTTGATGTAGGTTGGTTTGCTTATCGTAAGGTGCATGAATTTATTTTTCCTAGCCAGCCTTTTTTTGCCGAGTCTGTATAAAAACTAAGGATTGCTCGCTTTTTAGGATGTTGTTGTTGTTGTTGTTGCTGTGTTCTTCAGTCCAAAGACTGGTCTGATGCTCCTCTCCATGCTACACCATCCTGTGCAAACCTCTTCATCTCCCAGTAACTACTGCAACCTACATCCTTCTGAATCTGCTTGCTGTATTCATCTCTTGCTTTCCCTCTACTATCCCCCCCCCCCCCCAAACTTCTTTACAGTACTAAATTTGTGATTCTTTGAAGTCTCAGAATTTTTCCCACCAACCGACCCCTTTTTCTAGTCAGATTGTGACACAAATTTCTTGTATCTCCAATTCTGTTCAGTACTTCCTCATTAGTTACGTGGACCTACCCATCTAATCTTCAGCATTCTTTTGTAGCACCACATTTCAAAAGCTTCTATTCTCTTCTTGTCGAAATTGTTTTTCGTCCATGTTTCACTTCCATACATGGCTACCCTCCAGTCACTTTCAGAAAAGACTATGTAACTCTTAAATCTATACTCGATGTTAACAAATTTCTCTTCTTCGGAAATGTTTTTCTTGGCATTGCCAGTCTACATTTTATATACTCTCTACTATTTGGCCATCATCAGTTATTTTGCTGTCCAAATAGCAAACTCATCTCAGTTCCTAATCTAATTCCCTTAGCATTACGCGATGTAATTCGACTACATTCCATTATCGTCGTTTTGCTTTTGTTGATGCCTATCTTATATCCTCCTTTCGAGACACTGTCCATTCCAATCAACTGTTCTTCGAAGTCCATTGCTTTTTCTGACAGAATTACAATGCTATCAGCAAACATCAGACTTTTCGTTTCTTCTCCATGGACTTCAGTTCCTAATCCAAATTTTTCTTTTGTTTCCTTTACTGCTTGATCAATATACAGATTGCATAAAATCACTCTCCTCTCAACTACTACTTCCCTTTCGTGCCCTTCGATTCTTATAACTACCATCTGGTTCTGTACAAATTGTAAACGGCCTTTCTCTCTCTGTGCTTTACCCCTGCCGCCTTTAGAATTTAAAACAGAGTATTCCAGTCAACATTGTCAAAAGCTTTCTCTATGTCTACAAATGCTAGAAACGTAGGTTTGCCTTTCCTCAACCTATCTTCTATGAGAAGTCGTGGGGTTAGTATTGCCTCGCGTGTTCCTACATTTCACCGGAATCCAAACTGACCTTCCCCCGGAACGGCTTTTGCAAGTTTTTCCATTCTTCTGTAAATAAACAGTGTTCGTATTTTGTAAGTTTGACTTTTTAAGCAGATAGTTCGGCAATTTTCACACCTGTCAGCTCCTGATTTCTTTGGAATTGGAATTATGGTATTCTTACTGAATCCTGAGGGTATTTCTTTTAACTGCTTCATAAACCTTCCTAACCAGATAGAAAAGTTTTGCCAATAATGACTCTCCTAAGGCTATCATTAGTTCTAACGGAATGTTGCATACGTCCGGAGCCTTGTTTCGACGTAGGTCTTTCAGTGCTCTGTCAAGTTCTTCACGCACTGTCATATCTCCCATCTCATCTTCACTTACGTCATTTTACGTTTCCACACTACTGCCTTCAAGAACATCTCCCTTGTAATATGAACCCTCTGTATATTACTTCCACCTTTTAGCTTTCCATTCTTTGCTTAGGACTGGTTTTCCATCTGAGCCGTCGATATTTATACAGGTGGTTCTCTTTTCTCAAAAGGTCTCTTTAATTTTCGTGTAGGCAGCATCTGTCTTTCGCTAGTAATATATGCTTATAAATCCTTACGTTCGTCTTTAGCCATTCCTGCTTAGCCATTTTACAGTTCCTGTCAATCTAATTTTATAGACGTCTGTATTCCCTTTTGCCTGCTTCATTTACTGTGGTTTTATATTTTCCCCTGCCGTCAATTAAATTAAATATCTCTTGTGTTCTACCAGCCCTCGCCTTTTTTGTCTACTTGTTCCTCTGCTGCTTTCACTCTCAAAGGTACCCATTCTTCTTCTACCGTACCCTTCTCTTTTGTTCTTGTCACTCGTCCCCTAATCCACTCCCCGAAACTCTCTACAATCTCCTGTTCTTTCAGGTTATCCAGATCCCAGTTCCTTAAATTCCTCCTTTTTTGCAGTTTCTTCAGTTTTAATCTACAGTTCATAACCAATAAATTCTGATCAGATTCCACATGTGCCTTGGAAATGTCTTACAATTTAAAATCTAGTTCCTAAATCTCTGTCTTACCATTATCAAATCAATGTAAAATTTTCCAGTAAATTCACGTGTCTTCCACGTATACACCCTTCTTTCATGATTCTTAAACCAAGTGTTAGCTATAATTAAATTATGCTCTGTGCAGAATTCTATCATGCGGCATCCTCTTTAATTCCTTTCTCCCTGTCCATATCCACCAACTATTTTCTCTTATTTTCGTTTTATTACTATCGAATTCTGGTCCCCATGACTATGAAATTTTCCTCTCTCTCAACTATCTGAATAATTTCTGTTATCTCATGATACATTTCTCCGGTCTCTTAATAATCTGCGGAGCTATTGGACATATAAATCTGTACTACTGTGGTCGCTGTGCGCTTCGTGTCTATCTTGACGACAATAATGTGTCCAATATGCTCGCCACAGTAGCTTATCCTGTTCCTATTTGTTATCTACTTTTGCATTATTCCTATTTGATTTTGTATTTATGACCCTGTATTCACTTGACCAGAAGTCCTGTTCCTCCTGCCACTGAACTTCACCACCTCCCACTGTATCTAGCTTAAGCCTATCCATTTCCCTTTTTAAATTTTCCAACCTGACTGCCCGGTTAAGGGTTCTGACATTCCGCACTCCGATCAGTTGAATGACAGTTTTGTTTCTTCTGATAACGACATCCTCTTGAGTAGCTCCAGCCCGGAGGTCCGAATAGGGGACTATTTTACTTCATTTAACCATACAGTGGAGCTATACGCCCTCTGGAAAAACTGCGGCTGTAGTTGCCCCTCCGTTTCAGCCGTTCGCAGTACCAGAACAGCAAGGCCGCTTTGGTTTTGTTAAGAGGCCAAATCAGTTAATCATCCAGACTGTTACCCCTGCAGGTACTGAAAAGGCTGCTGCCCGTCTTCAGGAACCACACGTTTTTCTGGCCTTTCAACAGATACCTCTCCATTGTGGATGCTCTGTGATACAGCTATCTGCTTTATGGTGGTTGGAGGGGGGATGGGGTGAAATTTCTAGAAAGATATATGGACTCGACTCGCAACTTGACAGATACCTTTCTCCTTTTAATCCATGAGACTTTAGCCTATTGGAGAGTCATTCTACGTGAATAGTACACTGAAGAGCCTAAGAAGCTGGTACACCTGCTTAATATCGCAGAAGTGCCTACAACACGACGTGGCGTGGATTCGACTAATGTCTGAAGTAGTGATGGAGGGATTTGACACTATGAATCCAGCAGGGCTGTCCATGAATCCGTAAGAGTACGAAGGGGTGGACACCTCTTCTGAACGCCACGTTGCAAGGCATCCCAGACATACTCAATAATGTTCATGTCTGTGGAGTTTGGTGGCCAGCGGAAGTGTTTAAACTCAGAAGAGTAATAATTCTGGACATGTGGGGTGTCGCATTGTCCTTCCATGTGCGGTCAATCCACGAACAATGAGGTCATAAAAGACCCGCGAAAATCCCAACTGGCGAAGAATACGACAGGAAATCGGCTGTGATTGGAACCACACCGACATGCTCGTTAAGTGTTTCTGGGGAAACTGCAGAATATGACCAGACAGAGAATGGAAGCTCACTACAACCGCGACACTCGCCTACGTATGTAACCCCTTTCGTGCATATTGCACTATGCCATTAACATGTATTTCACTTTTGTCCCAGGTAACAGAAATCGCTAAATGTGACAGAAATTAACATCGCCGCGAATGAAACTCTTCCAAAAGTCCGCCATATCATTCAAAATCAATCATACAAAGTCGTCACGTTCAAATATGCCTACTAATTTATGTTGAATTACCGAGATGTCGTTTCGTTAATGCTGCATATATTAGAGAGATACGTATGATAACAAAAAAGTAAAACTGACGTTCTACCGTTCTCCAAAGCCAGACTTTCAGACGTGATTTAAAACATAGATGCGAATTCCAGTTGACTGGAGTTTCCTGTCTTTGTGCAGGATGGGCTGGACTGAACTTCGTTTCCCAGTGGCGACACCACTTGTAAGGTTGTGGGTGAGTGGGTCAGGCAGGCCGCTGGCAGAGGCGGGGCAGAGAAAACAGGCAGGCTGTCTCGAGCAACAGGCTGAGGCAAAGACAGAATGAGAGAGAGAGAGAGAGACGGACAGCATGGAGGAGGCGGAGCGGAAGAAACCGTTACACCGCAAACCGCAGGCGCCGGCCACACAATGCCTCCCGTCGCCCATTAAGCACTCACTTTCTTTCGTTGAGGTTGCCGCCACGGATAGCCGACGCAGCAGACAGTGCAAAAATACATGTCGCAACCACCAGGTCACTCGTGTTACTTATATTTCGTGTCAGAGCTCTGTAATGAGGTATAACAACACAGCTGCTAACTGCTGCTACGAAACCGTTAGAACCACGTAAGCTGTTCTCATTTGTTGGAAACGCATAATTACATGCTGCAGTAAAAAAGTTAACCATACAAGCTCATGTCAGATATACAAGAATGAGTAGCATGCAGGAAATTCACGAAATTTAAGTACAAGGATTTCGGGCTGTATCTCTGGGTTTTGCCGTCACTGATCGGGAAAATGTTTAAGGATACTTCCATTACCAGTTTTTTTTTTTTTTTCCGGAGACGTATAGTTCGGCCTCATTCCCTTCGCGGGTGTCACGCGGGAAAAAGACTTTCATTGTCATTATAACAGATGTAGCCAATTGCCTTGCCTCGCTGAACACAGCATTTTTCCCCAGATCACCGAAGCTAAGGGGGAACGTACATAAAAAAAACTATTTAAAAAGTTCACAACTCCGCGATTTTGGAGATACGGCAATGAAATTTTGTACCGTGCTTTGCAGGAAATTAACAAATTTACTTTTATATTCCTCGACATATATATATTAAACTTTTTATGTAATTTAAAAGTTTTATTTTGAAAAGATAATGTATGTACCTTTCTCGCAGAAACTATTAGTGAGATTTCTACAAAATTTTCTCTGTTTAATATCTTTGCATATAGTAAGCTTCTCTCAAGAGGTTCTTTGAACATATCGAATAGGAGAATTGAAATAATCGTTAATTAAAATTTTGTAGGTATAAAATAAAATTCATGCAAAATTATAAGCACCTTTCCCCATATTCAGCTTTTTCTGAGAATTTCAAAATTTACTATTGAGACAGCATTTATTTTGTTTATAGAAATAAATGTGCTAAATTTCTAGTTCTAACCTTGGTTCAAATGGCTCTGAGCTCTATCGGACTTTACTTCTGAGGTCATCAGTCCCCTAGAACTTAAAACTCATTAAACCTAACTAACCTAAGGACATCACACACACCGCTGCCCGAGGCAGGATTCGAACCTGCGACCGTAGCGGTCGCGCGGATCCAGACTGTAGTGCCTAGAACCTCTCGACCACCCAGGCCGGCCTAGTTCTAGCTTTCGTAGATTCTGAGAGAAAGGTACATAAACTTCAAATTAAATTTTCAGGAAATGCAACTTAAGGTTCAACCTAACGATTTTTCATATGTGACCTCTTCAGAAGGCCCCATATTTGTAATCAGGGTCCTCTTGCCCTTCAGGGCTTCTCTTCTGGTTTCTTGTGTTCTGGCTTCTTTCCTTGACCCGGCCTTCAACTGACGCGCCGTAAATTTATTTTTCTCAAGATGTCTTGAGTGAAATTTCCTGGCTTAAAGCCCATTCTCTCTAATACCTCTATCCTCCCGAGGTTCCCATCATTAAATACAAGAACTACATTATAAGTTGCAATTCTGATAACTGTAGCAGATAAAAATCTGGTTCTAAGGCATTGTTTCCATAGGCGTGAATTTAAAGACTCATTTGTTTCTAAGATACGGAACAGAATCACAGGTGATGCATAAAACCAAAGAGAACAATGTATCTCGTGCACGTTTGCTCTGAAGTAATGCAGGGAATCGTTGTTCACCTAGATAGTATTGAAATATTGCTTTAAAAAGTGTCAATGGAAGGTCGCATTACATATTTAATTATTTTTCAGGTACTTCGGATGCGATTTCATCATTGAAACTTTAGGAACTTATTTTCCATGAGTTCTACTAATAAATAAAAATAAATTGAATTTTTTGGGCGATTTCGTTAAGGTGCCCCCTTTAAGCAACGTTGGGCATGGTCAGCACCTGGATGGGTAACTGGCTGGGTACGACCCATAGTGTTGGCTGCTTTCCCTGCCTTTACGACAAACGGGAGCAGCGGTGACGGTGTAATCCCCTGATCGTCAGTCTTTGTGCCAATGTCCTGGATTAAATTTTAAACCTCTTTGCATTGTCTCATACAGTGAAGCTGCTGACGACATCATTCGTCCTTCGGATGGGGACGTTAAGGTCGGCGGCCACTTTGGTACTTTTTGAGAGGAGTAGGCACGTGCCGGCACCGGGTTCAAGGCTCGTTCTTCTGTCTTCATCATCTAACACGAACATTATACTACACTACACACATACACATACACACACACACACACACACACACACACACACACACACACACACACATCACATTCACCTACACTTACCATATACACACTACTCTCACATTTTGTGAAGGAGAAGTGCCAGTGTGCACGAAGGATAGGAAAACCTTCCCAGTTCGGCGTCTGAACCTGTTCCTTGGCGCATTCCAGTTAGCCTTGCCACACGACTTTACTTTATTACGTTGGAAGTTCTCAACAGCAAAAGCTCGTTTCCTCTTAGAAGGTCGAGTCTCAGAAATTCAACAGTAAGTCTTTCGGTCGGGGACAGTTTCCTTCTGCTACCGACTTACATAGTTTAATGAGCATTTCTGTGGCGTTCTTGCATGGTTCAGTCAGCATGGGACGAATCGTGTTGCTCGCATCGCAGCCAGCTCTTCCGTTAATACACTACTGGCCATTAAAATTGATACACCAAGAAGAAATGCACCTGATAAATGGGTATTCATTGGACAATTATATTATACTAGAAATGACATGTGGTTATATTTTCACGCAATTTGGGTGCATAGATCCTGAGAAATCAGTACCCAGAGCAACCACCTCTGGCCGTAATAACGGCCTTGGTACGCCTGGGCATTGAGTCAAACGCAACTTGGATGGCGTGTACACGTACAGCTGCCCATGAACCTTCAACACGATACAACAGTTCATCAAGAGTAGCGGCTGGCTTATTGTAACGATCCAGTTGCTCGGCCACCATTGACCAGACGTTTTAAGTTGGTGAGAGATCTGGAGAATGTGCTGGCTAGGGCAGCAGTCGAACATTTTCTGTATCCAAAAAGGCCCGTACAAGACCTGCAACATGCGGTCGTGCATTATCCTGCTGAAATGTAGGGTTTCGCAGGGATCGAATGAAGGGTAGAGCCACGGGGCATAACACATCTGAAATGTAATGTCCACTGTTCAAAGTGCCGTCAATGCGAACATGAGGTGACCGAGACGTGTAATGAATGGCACCCCATACCATCGCTATGGGTGATACGCCAGTAGGACGATGACGAATACACGCTTCCAATGTGCGTTCGCCGCGATGTCGGCAAACATGGATGCGACCCTCATGGTGCTGTAAACGGAACCAGGATTCATCGGAAAAAATGACGTTTTGCCATTCGTGCACCCAGGTTCGTCGTTGAGTACACCATCGCAGGCGCTCCTCTCTGTGACGCAGCGTCGAGGGTAACCGCAGCCAGGGTCTCCGAGCTGATAGTCTTTGCTGCTGCAAACGTCGTCGAACTGTTCGCGCAGGTGGTTATTGTCTTGCAAACGTCCCCATCTGTTGACTCAGGGATCGAGACGTGACTGCACGATCTGTTACAGGCATGCGGATAAGATGCCTGTCATCTCGACTGCTAGTGATACGAGGCCGTTGGGATCGAGCATGGCGTTCCGTATTACCCTGCTGAACCCACCGATTCCATATTCTGCTAACAGTCATTGGATCTCGACCAACGCGAGCAGCAATGTCGCGATACGATAAACCGCAATCGCGATAGGCTACAATCCGACCTTTATCAAAGTCGGAAACGTTGGTACGCATTTTTCCTCCTTACACGTGCCATCACAACAACGTTTCACCAGGCAACGCCGGTCAACTGCTGTTTGTGTATGAGAAATCGGTTGGAAACTTTCCTCATACCAGCACGTTGTAGGTGTCGCCACCTGCGCTAACCTTGCGTGAATGTTCTGGAAAGCTAATCATTTGCATATCACAGCATCTTCTTCCTGTCGGTCAAATTTCGCGTCTGTAGCACGTCATCTTCGTGGTGTAGCATTTTTAATGGCCAGTGTCCCACAGTGTTAACCAATACAGGGAAGAAGGACCGATCAGAGCCTCGTGCACCGGCTTCTTCGTGCATCCAATTCTTTATCATTGTTGTAATACCTCTTACTATGGTATCTGCATTCCATCGCTATCTTTAAGTGGTCGCTCCACCATCAATGGACCCATGTGGATGGATAACCTTAATTGTTTGAAGGCTGAGATTGACTGCAGTAATTGTTCGCCATTAATGAAATCGGGTGAATTCTCCTATTTATGATTATTACGTCTGGTTACGTCGGCGGTCACCTTCCACTTTCAGCGCTATGTGTTGATCAGCTGCAGATTATCCTACGCTTTAACAGCACTTGTGTATTCATGCGATATTTCCCGTTTACAACGGGCCTTCAAGGAATAGCCTCATAAAGCTACCTTCATGTGTCTGTATAAAAGTGTTCACTAAATTTTTAACTTCAGTGACGTTATTGTTAAGTACGAGTTTTACTGAAGAGTAATGTGCAAGTGTATTTTTACACTTGTAGCTTGCTGTGCAAAGACCTTAGCATCTTGGCTATGAAACATTTGTTGATGTCAGGATTGCCTTGCAATGTCTCTTGAAAAGAAACTTCGAACTCAGCGGAGACTACCAAGTTCACGTCTAGGTAATCTCAGAATTATTATCAGCCAAGATGATCAGAAAGCACTCGAAACACGAAATCATGTTCTAATAGTCTCACAGGAAACAGATCTTCGAGCACCCGTTTCTTCTTAGTTTCTGCTTCTTAAAAACCACATGTGAAATGCAAGTCAGTGTCCTCAACCAAAGATCACCGATTCTTTTAATTCTCATTAAAGACACAGTCTTATACGCAAACGCGCCATACACACTACTAAAGCAATCAAGACCTATCTGTCTTAGGAGGAAGGAAGAAAATACCCCGTGTTCTCTTGAAAGGAACCCTCCCGGCATTTTTGTATTTCCAGCTTGCTGGGTTAATAACACAACAGCAATTTGTGTTAACCATTTCGATGTAGAAAACAGCCCAAGTTGTGAAATTCAGTGATCGTTTTTGGGTATCAAAACCCATTCTCAAACCATCCATACATAAAAATGGCGTTCCCGTTACAGCACGAAAACCATGTTAAAACTGTGCATGTTTGTATCTAAGTCAAAATTTTTGTGAGCATTGGCACGACAAGCAGAGAACTGACGCCAGAATCTAATCGTCAGTTAAATAAAAAGAACTGAATTTCTCAAGTTTGGATGTTCTCTACATCAGATCCCGGTATTTGCCTTATGTGATTTAGGGGAAACCACAGTAAACGTAAATCAGGAGGCCGGATAGGCGACTCCATCCTGTAGAACGCGACTCCTGTGCCTCGCCAGCCACTGCGCCGTGTCGCTCGCTCTTACTTAATTAATGTCAGTGATTCCACCATGAATCTGATTTGAGTCCTGAGCGTGCTCACATGCCTTGTACTCCGGGCAGTAAAAGGAAACTGGATACTGTTCTACGGTATGGCTATCAGCACATCTTTCAGTAGTAGGATAATTTTTACAGAGTTTCGACGTATTAGTATACCTCTGGAACACGTTTATCAACCCTAAACTGTTCTGAAGACCATTGACAATCTGTTTAGAGAAAAATTAAAACAATAAACGTTCTTTCTTTTACTGCTTGTATCTTTACTGTTTACGGCATTTGTACCGTAAACAAAGTTTATAAATTTCGTATCATTCATTACTAATGACAGTCAAATTATGTCTGAGAGCCTCTGAATTCTATACATTTATGATTAATTGCTGTCAGCATAGCCAGTTATTATAAAAAGCAGCTAACTAATGTACACAGTCTTTAATGTCAGAGTGAGCAATGGCAGAAAACGAAAGCGGTCTCCATGTTACAATAGACTAGAATAGAATAACCTATTGCTTGGTGTACCAAAATAACAGTAAAGTGTAAAGCAAATATTTCTTCAGCAAGGTTTATCGGAAATCAAGAATTACTGACGCTCTAATATCATTTGCGGAGTGCGAACAACAACTGGTTCTACTGTAGTGTAGGCTTGTACGGAAGTGAAACGTCGCCGATAAAGAGTTTAGCCAAGCAGGAAATAGGGACTTTTGAAATATGTTTGATGAAGAGCAATGCTGAAGAGTAGATGAGTGAACCGTATAGGTAATTAGGCATACTGAGTCTAACTGTGGAGAAAATAAATTTATCGCACAGCTTGACTGAAGTGATGGTTTGATAGGACATGAAGGAATAGTCAATTTGGTGATGGAGGAAAGTGTGGACGGTAAAAATTTTACAAGGGGAGAAAGGCGCGACATCAGGAGTCATGGTGAAATGGATGTGCGTTGCAGCAGTTATGCGAAGATGAAGAGGCTTACACATAACATACTAGAGTGGAGAACTGCAATAAAATGGTAACTGGATTGATGCCGACAGCAACAACAACAACAACAATAAGAAAATGGTTCATGGAAGGTGAAGGTAGTGTGAAGCTATGGAACTGAGCTATAACGTTTGGAAGATCGTCCATCGATGGAAACAAGTGCCGTTTCCGTGTAGATCAGGGACTAAAATGCGGAGCCTACACAGTAGAACAATGTCAGGAAGAAGTAAAGAATGTAAGTAACACTGAGCAGCAGTGCGATGAACTGGGTATCCCACTCAGACTGGGAACTAGATGGCTATACTCGAAGACACACAAACACACACACACAAACACACACGAACGTCCTCCCCCACCAGACAGGTCACAATAGTTTTCACCAAACATTCAAAATTAGTGCCACACTGAACAGAAACAACACGATGAAGAGGTCATCCGGTACAATAAAATAGCGCTTCTCTATGAGTATAGAGAGGTTTAAGTGTTTACTCGAATCAGATTTTGTGCACAAAAAAAGTCGAAACAGATGAGAGTGGAACTTAAAAAAGAAGTGTAAAACTGCGTATACAATGGCAACGCAAAAAGAAAATCGACCACAGACGCGCAATTGCACGAAAAAGGCAAGGTCAGTGAAATACGCAAGCACTACTCTCGAAAAATCATTTCAAATATAAACAAATTTATTTACGAGTACTTTCTAGATGACTTGCTATAAAAACGATAAAAAGGTATAAAAGCAAAATTTTTTTATAAGTAATGCAGTTTCAGGTGAGCACTAGAAACAAATTAATAAATACACAGAACCTTCAACATCGCAGCGCGTCAGCAATCGTTGGTTAGTATATTAAAAACCTAAAACCCACCTCGATTACGAAAAAAGAACCTAGTGTTAAGTGTTAACCCAGGTTTCGGCGTAGATAACTACACCTTCTTCAGAATAGCAATGAAACCCACAAGAGCCTCAGAAGACCTTTGTCAATGATTAAAAGAACACCATGGCTATACATTTATAAACGAAAAAGAAAAGGAAACACAAACAGCACTTATGTGCATAGTCAAAACCACTACTTAACCTAATGGTGTACGCTCCACCTCACACCGGCCTATGTTCGATGGCCCATGACCACACTAGGTGCTTTTTTCGCAATCGAGGCGGTTTTTAGGTTTTTAATAAAATAAATACACATGTTGTAGTTTTTGAGGTTTAACCCAAAAAGCAATTGCGAACTTCGTGGGATATTTTAAGAGATAAATCGAGACCCATAAAAGATGACACGTAGGTGTCGAAACATATGTGGGTAAACAGAAAAAGAAATACATTGTATTTTGCGTAAGACGAAGTTTAACCCCCCCCCCCCCCCACACACACACACACACACGAACACACAAAAAAGGAAAAACAAAGGTTAAGTTCTTCCAAAAATTTTAGTAACCTGTGTTTTCATACGGCTACGTTCTGCTTCAGTCTAATGAATGGTATTTCGCATAAACACCATCGCTTTCAGCTGAACGCCTACTGCACCTACCGGAGCAGACAACAGACATTGTACCGGTAGTTAAGGTGACCGCGACCCGTTATAGATGGAAAGCTATTGATGCAGTCGTAATACACTTCGTGGAAACGCGTGCGTCAGGACGCCGTGCAGCGTTTGACCTTGGAGAGTGCGGGGACAGAGAAGAGCGAGCGCGCATTACCCAGCCGTGCGGCTGTCAGTCGCAGAGTGAAAGCGTGGGAGGCCGGCCCGTCCCAGCCTGCGGGCTTCCGTCAACAAGGCGCGTCTCAACGCGCGGCCCGCTTACGGGAGGCGGCGGGAAGCAGCCGGCAAGCTGGCTCTGCTGACAAACAGTTCTGATGGCGCGACCGACAGGAGAAACCGTGGGCGCGCCAACTCAGCGACGCCTCTGCAGCGTCATCTCCGAAGAAATATTGTCATCAGAGGAAGTTTACTGTACGTGAGGAAGTACTTTCTCTAGCTGAAGACTGAAGCCTCTCCATCACTGCGGAGAGTGCTAACCTCTGTGTCGTCACACTGCGTCCTCATGGTGAGGTCGTAGTCAAGTAGGAGTGGTATCGCGCACCGTACAGCCTGACAACCAGGACCGTTGGTCCCGGGTGCCATTTCGGTTCATAGCAGGATCCCTTTGGCTGTCGTCCACGACCCCCTCACAGCACAAGGCTACATCGACGATGTTCTATACGCCGTTATGTTGCCCTTCATGACAAGCCATCCTGGGCTTAAATTTTGCAAAATAGTTCCCCTTGCGCAGGCGGAGAGAGTTTCTACTGCTTGTCTTCGTACTTGCCAAACCCTGCCTTGGCCAAGGAAGTTGCCGGGTCTCTCCCCAACTGAGAAAGTTTGGAGCATTATCGGCAGGACCCTCCAACCAGCTTGGGATTTTGACGATATGTAGCTTCAGTTAGGAAGAATTTTGCACAATTTCGCTCAAGGAGACATGCAACAACTCCAGCTATCAATGACAAACTGAATAACTGTCAGCATAAGGGCCAGAGCTACAACCACACGTTATTGACTTGCTCAGAAAAAATGGCTCTCAGCGCTATGAGACTTGACTTCGGTCATCAGTCCCCTAGAACTAGTTAAACCTAACTTACCTAACTAACGAAGTTTAACCCCCCATACACACACACACACACACACACACACACACACACACACACACACACGCATACAAAAGAAAAAAACAAAGCTTAAGTTCTTCCAAGAATTTTAGTAACCTGTGTTTTGATACGGCTACGTTCTGCTTCTGTCTAATCAATGGTATTTCGTATAAACACTCTCGCTTTCAGCTGAACAATTCAATTCAATTGGCTCTGAGCACTATGGGACTTAACATCTGAGGTCATCAGCCCCTAGAACTTAGAACTACTTAAACCCAACCAACCTAAGGACATCACACACATCCATGCCCGAGGCAGGATTCGAACTTGCGACCGTAGCGGTCACGCGGTTCCTAGAACCGCTCAGCCACTCCTGCCGGCGACTTGCTCAGTTTGTGAAACTCTATCTCTTGGATAATTTGTCCAATTTTTCTGAAATTGTAATCCTGTGTTTGTCTGAACATGTACATCACATTATAACGATGCTACATTCTTCTTGATCGTTACTTAAAATCACTTAACTTTTTTCTGGAGTTAATTTTGATAAAACAACATAAATTTGCTACTTCTCATTATTTATTGACAACAGAACAGCATTCTCGACACGTTTAAACAAAGCACTTCACAGACAAGACTAATCTCTTTGACAAACTGACCTCACGGGTTGACTTTCAAACACACTCTCAAGCAGACTCAATAACAACTGTCTCGCTGCATCGCTATATATATGAATTTTAACAATCCTTTCCAAAATATTCCATCGTTAGTTTTGTAAAATTTCAATGTTACAATTAAAATTTACAAAATGTAGAGAAACTGAAGTTAGAGCCGAATAAGGAAAAAATTACAATATTAATTGACGTAATTTTTGTAGTATCATCACTAGTTCCAAATATGAAAATCGATCTGAGCTTTAATTACAGTAATGTCTCTTGTATTACATTAGGTATGTAATTTATTACAGTTCGGTTTTGGTTACTAATATGTAATGGTAGTACTGAGCTCGTGCTTTTTCCGATTAAATACGTAGAACGTACAAATAAAATCTCAAATTCTGTAAGTTGGAAAACTGTGACATGTAAACAACTGGAGTGTTGATTAGAAATGTAATTGCAAAGAATATTAATTACAGAGGAAGGCATAAAAATAAATAACACATGAAAATACATCGCTTGGTAATAACTTTCAAGCCATTTCTCAAGATAATGAGGTTCTTTGTCTTAACTCGTTACTCGATTGAGGCGCCGGCCACCTATACCAACACTTCTACAGAATTTTAATATTTTCCGCCAAATATTTATCGCTTCAATTTCTTTATTATACATTCAATTCAGCATTTGTACGTAATTTTGTTAATGGCAACAACTCTTGATAATGATGAAGTACACGTTTCTCCAAAAACATGTTACAAGTCTTCACAAAATATTCAGCTTTCTAGCAAATTGGAGGCAAATGACACTTGTATGTGTATCTCTATAAAGTCCTAGGAAGCATCAAATCGTCCGACAACCAACCGGATACATACAAAAAAAAGTGATATTAGACATTTCCTCTGACTTTTGCGGAAGCCCGTTTCATTACAACATCTATCGATTCCCGTCTCATTCGGATGATTCCTTCGTGGTGCGTCGTTTATTTACTTATTTGCATATAGACTTATTTATTTATTTTTAATGTACAGGGTGTTTAAAAAATGACCGGTATATTTGAAACGGCAATAAAAACTAAACGAGCAGCGATAGAAATACACCGTTTGTTGCAATATGCTTGGGACAACAGTACGTTTTCAGGCGGACAAACTTTCAAAATTACAGTAGTTACAATTTTCAACAACAGATGGCGCTGCAAGTGATGTGAAAGATATAGAAGACAACGCAGTCTGTGGGTGCTCCATTCTGTACGTCGTCTTTCTGCTGTGAGCGTGTGCTGTTCACAACGTGCAAGTGTGCTGTCGACAACATGGTTTATTCCTTATAACAGAGGATTTTTCTGGTGTTGGAATTCCACAGCCTAGAACACAGTGTTGTTGAAACAAGACGAAATTTTCAACGGAGGTTTAATGTAACCAAAAGACAGAAAAGCGATACAATAAAGGATCTGTTTGAAAAATTTCAACGGACTGGGAACGTGACGGATGAACGTGCTGCAAAGGTAGGGCGACCGCGTACGGCAACCACAGAGGGTACCGCGCAGCTAGTGCAGCAGGTTATCCAACAACGGCCTCGGGTTTCCGTTCGCCGTGTTGCAGCTGCGGTCCAAATGACGCCAACGTCCACGTATCGTCTCATGCGCCAGAGTTTACACCTCTATCCGTACAAAACTCAAACGCGGCAACCCCTCAGCGCCGCTACCATTGCTGCACGAGAGACATTTGCTAACGATATAGTGCACAGGATTGATGACGGCGATATGCATGTGGGCAGCATTTGGTTTACTGACGAAGCTTATTTTTACCTGGACGGCTTCGTCAATAAACAGAACTGGCGCATATGGGGAACGGAAAAGCCCCATGTTGCAGTCCCATCGTCCCTGCATCCTCAAAAAGTACTGGTCTGGGCCGCCATTTTTTCCAAAGGAATCATTGGCCCATTTTTCAGATCCGAAACGATTACTGCATCACGCTATCTGGACATTCTTTGTGAATTTGTGGCGGTACAAACTGCCTTAGACGACACTGCAAACACCTCGTGGTTTATGCAAGATGGTGCCCGGCCGCATCGCACGGCCGACGTCTTTAATTTCCTGAATGAATATTTCGATGATCGTGTTATTGCTTTGGGCTATCCGAAACATACAGGAGGCGGCGTGGATTGGCCTCCCTATTCGCCAGATATGAACACCTGTGACTTCTTTCTGTGGGGACACTTGAAAGACCAGGTGTACCGCCAGAATCCAGAAACAATTGAACAGCTGTAGCAGTTCATCTCATCTGCATGTGAAGCCATTCCGCCAGACACGTTGTCAAAGGTTTCGGGTAATTTCATTCAGAGACTACGCCATATTATTGCTACGCATGGTGGATATGTGGAAAATATCGTACTATAGAGTTTCCCAGACCGCAGAGCCATCTGTTGTTGACAATTGTAACTACTGTAATTTCGAAAGTTTGTCTGCCTGAAAATGTACTGTTGTCCCAAGCGTATTGCAACAAACGGTGTATTTCTATCGCTGCTCGTTTAGTTTGTATTGCCGTTTCAAATATACCGGTCACTTTTGAAATACCCTGTATTACAGTTGTAACAGATGTTAACGAAAACGGGAGGAACAAAGAGGGCGAAATCCACTGCAGGTACATTGCCTGCTTCTGTCGAATATTACCCCGAAATCACTGAACCTGAAGCCCATACCGACGAACAGGTTATGATCAACAATATAGCACGCGTCATGCAGTGAGAAATAGCAGCGAAGTTCTGCATTTGACTTAGAACGCTGGTGTACAGGGTAGTGATCAAGGACTGTACGTCTGTACCTTTTCTCACCTTGCTGCACGAAATAACGCACAATGATACGAATGTGGCAAAGACGAAAAACTGGTAATTTTCACTTTACTTGTAAAATTAACACGATGTTATATTTTATCCGACAAAACATATCCGGACACTTTTCAATTCCAGAATATCTCCTGAAAAATGTTCAAAAATTCCGTCTAAACCGATAAATACCGCCTGACATTCTTATTGACACTTTCCCTCGACCACACTCCATATGCCACTGACGGGCTAACTTATCACGTGCATGTGTGGCCGTTGCGAGAAATTATGCCTATCTCTTGACGCGATTATTGTACGACGAGGTCAAAAAAGAATGAGATGAAGATGTTTGCTTCCAACACTAGAGCTAATTCCTTCCTCGTGTCATATTTCCATTGGTACAAAAATTCCAGTTTCTATGAAACCATGATTCCAACAAATTTCATTTCCCGACCCACAGGTCAACCTGTGTCTGATTAGGTGTTTCAGTTGACATTGCTAACCAGATTCTAGATTACAGGGAGTGGTTTTGCTCCGCAGGCATCTCGGAGCTGGGCCTGCCGCCCCTGGAGCCGTTCGTTGTGCGGGAGATGCTGGTGGAGTACCGCCAGGGAGACGTGGCCGGCAAGATGCTCATCAAGAACTCACGCACCCACGGCCTCACCGACGTCATCGTCGGTGATGTCAGGTACTGTACTCCGACCGTCCTAGTGGTAATATACCTCACCACTCCACTAAAAAATACGTGCTTTTTCAGAAAGATTCATCCGGTTTCACAAAACTATGTCTTCTATACGAACGAAGATGGAAACTTGGCTTAGATTTTGGCTTACATATCGAAATTAAAAGATTACCTTGGCGCCAGTTGTGAGTTTCTGAGTCACATGGTTGTTCTATGATATTATTATCTCGTTAACGAAAACAATGTAGGGCCACTCGGGATGGCGTCAAGACAGCAGCAAAAGGCGTTATGAGTTCTCCGTTTCAACAAATACAATTCATTTACAACTGTGTGACGTGATTTTCGCGTAAAGTACGGCACTGCAGCTCCTACATTTCAAAGAATTCGGCAATGGCAGCATAAGTTTCGAGGCACTTGTCGTTTACTTAGCGGAACATTCACAGTTTGCCTTAGTGTGCTCATCCAAGCCGTAGGCTCTACGTCTTCCAACAGAGTTCTGTACGTAGTCCACAGAACTCTAATCGTGCCAACCGAGAGTTAGCTATTCCTCAAGTGTTTATCCGGCGTTTTTTGTGGCGACGTTTGTGTTTCAACCCACACAGTATTCTCAATTGCTACAAACCTTCACGCTTGTGATAAACAGAAACGCCCGGAGTGAAGTCAGATTTGAGGCAGAGAGGGAAAATTACAATTTCCTTTCCCTTTTAGTCGTCAGTGACGGAACTGCATTCCATTTAAGAAGAGAAGTAAGTCGTGAAAACGTAATAATATGGGGGATCCAGCAACAACATACGATAGTCGAGCGCGAGAGAGACTCTATAACACTTTTTGTTTCTTGTAAAAAAAAAAAAGGTGGTACTTTTTTGAGGAAAAGACGGTACAGGAATTACGAACCTGCGTCTGTTGGAAATCTTTCTTTTCCACAACTGCGAGAACATGTTGACAATTCGGTTTCCAACAGGGTGGAACACCAATGTACTGACACATGTGTGTGAGAATATTTCTTAACAGCGAACCTAACTAACCTAACGACATCACACACATCCATGACCGAGGCAGGATTCGAACCTGCGACAGTAGCGGTCGCGCGGTTCCAGACTATAGCGCCTAGAAACGCTCGGTCTCCCCGGCCGGCTGTAGACCAAAGCTTTAATCATTAACATACTTTTGGCAAGTACTCCGAGATTCTACGAACATGCATGTAAAATATATGGGCTTGGAAAAACACACTGGTTTTTTGAAAATAAAAAATTCTAGTCCTATGAGTAAATTAAGATTTTTCTCAAGCTTCTATATTCGTCGTGGTGAAGGTACAGTCTTGTCAAATCTAATGACTCTTTCTGAGATATTGTGAACTGCAGTCTCCAATCCCTATGAAGTAGCGTACAAGATACATGGTGCAACCATTCTCAGGTATTACAAGATGAACGCTACTTGGATGAGCAATCTTATTCTGTTCGTCCTGACAAAGTAATTCGTTTATGTGAAAGTCCACATAACTCGTGTGATAGCGGCTCATCCAAATCAGTATACAGCCTTGAACCGTGGAGTAGACCAGAAGCAGTGCGTCACAGGTTTACATTCGATCCGTTATTAGTATTAGCAAATACTCACAAATGCTGGCTATCATTTTTAGTCCACTGTTGAGTGACATTACAATTTACTTCTTACTGTGATCATTTTTATAGTCTGCCTTCATGTAAGTTGTCAGTGATTCACTCATGTGGTAGCTGCAGGTTTTTCAGTTTTAACTGGATTCAGACGAAGTATTTACTTTAACAAACATGGGGCCTTCCCACGACTTCCATTCATTTGTTCGATAAATACCATGTACCGGTAACGATAACGAAAGTCTAGAGGTTTTTACGACGTACTGAATACTAACTGAATTTTCACATTTACGTATAGCTGTTGTTTACTTTCCAGCACGATATTTTAACTAGGCACGTACGAGTCATTTTCAACTGTAGGAAAGACAATTTACATGGGCTACTCATGTCACACTATTTATTAGCACCGTGGATGGAGTTCACGAAGTGTTAAGAAGCTTGATAACAATGCTAATCACAGTAGGTGGTGCCGCGGGCAGCGCCAACGGCTGTGTACGTGCGAAACTCAGCTGTCCGATGGGTTGCCGCTCGTCAGGGGTTTCGGCGTGTTCCGTCGTCTACGCTGAGAGCAACTGTGGGAATGACGGGATCCCACGCACCAAGTACTCAAAAGTATCCGAACACCCCCAAAAACATGCGTTTTTCATATCAGGTGCAGTGTGCTGGCACCTACTGCCAGGTACTCCATATTAGCGTCCTCAATAGTCATTCGACGTTGTGAGAGAGCAGAGTGGGGCGCTCCACGGAACTCACGTACTTCGAACGTGGTCAGGTGATTGGGTGTCACTTTCGTCATAAGTTTGTACGTGAGATGTTCACACTCCTAAACATCCCTATGGCCACTGTTTTCGATGTGACAGTGAAGTGGAAACGTGAAGGGACACGTACAGCACGAAAGCGTACAGGCCGACCTCGTCTGTTTACTGGCAGAGACCGTCGACAGTTGAAGACGGTCGTAATGTGTAACAGGCAGACATGTATCCACACCATTTCACACGAATTCCAAACTGCATCAGGATCCTCTGCAAGTACTATGACAGTTAGGCGGGAGGTGAGAAAACTTTGATTTCATGGTCAAGCAGCTGATCATAAGCCACACATCACGCCGATAAATTCCAAAAGACGCCTCACTTTGCGTAAGGAGCGTAAACGACGACTGAACAATGGAAAAACATTGTGTGGAGCGACGAATCACGGTACACAATGTAGCGATCCGATGGTAGGGAGTGGCTATGGGAATGCCCGGTGAACGTCATATGTCAGTGCGTGTAGTGCAAACAGTAAAATTCGGAGGCGGTGGTGTTATGGTTTGGTCGTGTTTTTCATGGAGGGGCTTGCACCCCTTATTGTTTTGCGTGGCCCTATCATAGCACAGGCCTACATTGATGTTTTAAGCATCTTCTTGCTTCCCACTGTTGAAGAGCAATTCGGGGATGGCGATTCCATCTTTCAACACGATCGAGCACCTGTTCGTAATACACGGCCTATGGTGGAGTGGTTACATGACAATAACCACCCTGTAATGGAATGGCGTGCAAAGAGTCCTGACCTGAATCCTATAGAGCGCCTTTGTAATGTTTTGGAACACCGAGTTCGTGCCAGGCCTCACCGACCGACATCGATGCCTCTCCTCAGTGCAGAACTCCATGAAGAATGGGTTGCCATTCGCCAAGAAACCTTCCAGGACCTGTCTGAACGTATGCCTGCAAGAGTGGAAGCTGTCATCAAGGCTTAGGGTAGGCCAACACCATATACAGTTCCAGCATTACCGATGGAGGGCTCCACGTACTTGTAAGTCATTTTCAGCCAGGTGTCCGGATACTTTTTATCACACAGTGTATCTAATTGATAGTCGCTAAACTGGTTAATTAGATTATCCGTAATGCATACCTCCACAAACTCTATAATCCAGTCCGACCATGATGTTTCTGCAGCCGGAAATATATTGTTCCCTTGTTTCATTGCGTGTCTGTTGGAGAGCTGATGGTTGGCAAAAGCAGACTTGATCCGTTAAAAAAATGAGATTTTAGTACTGGTGTTTACTGCAAATCTCTTCCACAGTGCGTGTGGTCCGATCTACATATACCATGTCATTCTGCCTATTCCAATTTATTGCAGCAGTGAGCGTTTCTGTCTGTAATACCAGGTGGAGAGTGGAAAGTCACTAACTTGAAATATGCGGAGGAGTTTGACTGTCTTAGATGAATCACTCAATACGGAACCAAAGTTACGTATTTTGCGCGCTTTCTGTCCTCAGCCTCCATTGGCTGGGTTATGGCTTTAACTGTTATGCTGACGGACTCGAAATCTATTGTCCTTATACTTAGTTTCTCCTAGGATTTGACCTAAATCAAAACAATCGCATCGAAAATAGTATGTATTGTACGTAAGCCTGAAAGATTTCGTGGCCGCATCAATATCTTTTGCAGTTTCTTGTTACACAGCTAACGTTTCCACCCCTATGCTGTGATCTTCTTGAGGCTGCTCTCGTGTGTATGGTTGCCTGAGTGCTCAACTAACTGGGACATCAGAAGATCCCGACAGAGGGGATCAAACGGCAACTGCACAGGAAGAAGCTGAAAAGAAGCATGACGCGGCTGTAACACAGAGAAAATTTTAATTCCAGTATGCATTCTGGGCATTATGTTTTGAGCACGCCTTGATTTCCCAAGGACAATTACAACAACTGGCTGAACAAAAGAGATTGAAACAAAATATTAGAGTAAGTGAGATTACGTTGAATCTATTTCCTCAGAGAGCCATTATTCATCTGTCTGATCAAACCATTCAGGAATATGGAACAGCTATATTTCTCTACTACGATGGTGAGCTGGTTACTCTTTTGAACAGATCTGAAATGCTGTATGTACGAGGGTCTCCTTATTTTTTTATATGAAAACCCGTAAGGATTTTTAACTAAAACAAACTTCATTAACATTCTACATCTCTTTCCTTCATGACTAAAAATTTATTTCTCAACATAATCACCCTGGCGAAAAACAAATTTCTCCCAACGAGAGGCTAGCTCGTTGATAGCGTCACTATAGAATGTTTGATTCCGCTAACGGAACCACAATTTCACCTCTGCTTGCACCGCTTCATCACTATCAAAGTAAAGTTCTCGAAGTGTTCTTTACGTTCCGGAAACATATAACCAAATGAAAATCGAGTATGTCCAAGTCTGGACTCTAAGGAGAATGGTCGTTGACTGTGAAGCCAAGGCATCGGATTGCTGCAGATCTCCGCCGCACGGTGCGGTCGCGCAATTTGAGGCGCCATGTCACGGACTGCGCGGCATCTTCCGCCGGAGGTTCGAGTCCTCCCTCGGCCATGGGCGTGTGTGTGTTATTCTTAGATAAGTTAGTTTAAGTGGTGTGTAAGGCTAAGGACCGATGAGCTCAGAGGTTTGGTCTCTCAGCAATTCACGCATATCTAGACATTTTTTTTTTGCAGATCTCGCAGCGTTCGTGTGTGATCTGCCATTGTCATGTTGGAGAGGGTGCCCCATGTGTGGAAGAACTCTTCGAATTCGTTTTCTGTGGGATTACAACACGCATCGACATAGATACGTTACACACCGTCATGTTACCCGGTACAATTTGGAGCCCTCTAGCGCCAGAGCGAACTGGCGCAGCCGACCGAGTAATAAGCATACCATATAGTATCTCAATCAATACCGAGAACAGAATAAAAAATTAGAAGGCATTACTTTTTGGCAAGCCCACGTATGAGATGTATTTCTCTTCCCAGTCGGACCACACCACAATACTATAACGTACCTCCAAAACACAGGCTGGTTTAAAGGCTGCTGACTTAAAGACCATCTCCTCAAGATATAGAAGAAACAGGGCACCTCGAATGGCAAACATGCCGGCCCGTTAAAAAAAATCCTGCTTAAAAATAAAGTATGTTCAGGAAACAGCACACCGAAACAAAGAAGCGATGTCCGCATGAAAGTTATTGGCAACCAGAGTTAAACATGTTTTGTTTGGGATCCGTATGTTAAATGTCTAAATGATAATTTCGCCATTTGGCTGTTCTTTTATTTTCTTTTGAATTGCTTGTTCGTTTATTTTCTTTCGAACTCTACTGCAACTTTGACACTGCAGTGTCAAATAGTATCCAAATAAAATAAAAGAATAGTTAAATAGCGAAAATGTTATTATTTACACTGTTCTACACGACCGTGAATCTCAAATATCATAAAAGCACTCTCTCGTAATGTATAAAATAATGGATGTTTGGAACATTTACTTCAGTGATGGATAAAATTCTAAACAGATGGCTACCTAACTAGATTTCACATTTCTTACGGACGAAATCTGAGTGGCTAGTCGAATTTTCTCTAATTTCACGAGCCGTAGGCAACGGCCTTGCCGCAGTGGATACACCAGTTCCCGTCAGATCACCGAAGTTGAGCACTGTCGGGCGCGGCTGGCACTTGGATGGGTGACCATCCAGCCGCTATGCACTGTTGCCATTTTTCGGGGTGCACTCAGCCTCGTGATGCCAATTGAGGAGCTCCTCGACCGAATAGTGGCAGCTCCGGTCAATGAAACCCATCATAACGACCGGGAGAGCGGTGTGCTGACCACACACTCCTCCTAACCGCATTCTCAACTGAGGATGACACGGCGGTCGGATGGTCCCGATGGGCCACTCCTGAAGACGGAGTGCTTTGCTTTCACTTGCAATGGTCATTGGAAGTAATGCAGCTGCTAATGATATAGCCTGGCTTTATAACTGAAATTCGCCTTTAATGGCTTTTAATTGGATCGTCGTCATTGGACCTAACTGCAAAGACTAATGGTCTAGTCTGGCTTTACAGCTAAAAATTCAGCTTTCAACTGGCCTTACCACATCACGAAATCAATGAGACTGCAAGGAATAAACATGTTTGTTCTGTAACACACAATTCCGATACCGACGATGGAAGAACGTTAGTAACGCCACAACACAATAAAAATCAAGAGTTTTCCCATTCTTGTATTAAGGTTATCCTTGGTAACAGAAATGAATGCCAAACCTTTAACAGGACCAGCGACGCTACTTTGTTGTGGATGGGAGCAGGTTTTCTTTACATTTCAACTGGAGTACAGCCGATAGTAACTTTCTTCTCTGAGATAACGCCGTACTCTTTAACAGCAAACGCATTTTATTGCTCGACGTCTCCGAGACATGGCGTTTATGTATATACAAATTACAGGCTGACCGAATATGTAAAAAGGATACCACAGTAGCTGATACAACGATCTGTTGTTCATGATGTTGAGGATAGCGTAGGTTTCCGAAAGGCAAGGTTTATTTTTATTGGAAACAGACGCTCCAGTTGCCAATTTTTTGATGACACGGATTGTTACTAGTCAATTACGAACCATTCTCAAGCGTTAATGTGATTATGCAACGCAGAACGTCTAACAAAATGTATAAAATGCTTCTTTGTCAGATGGAGTAAAGTGAAAGTTGAAATTTATATATATACTCAACCGGCAAACACACTGATATAGGCATTCATATTCAAATACAGAGATATGTAAAGAGGCAGAATACGGCGTTGCGGTCGGCAACGCTTATATAAGACAACAGTTGTTAGACCCTGGGGCATGTCAGCAGTAGGCGGTTGAAGGTGGTAGAGGCTCTGTAATGGATAGGGTGTGTGCAGTTGGAATGATATGAGACCTCTGATACGTCTAGGTAAGACTCTGACAGGTGACAAGCACGTAAGTATCCTGTCTGACCACCTGTATCCATACATGTCGATTGTGCATTCCGATGGACTTGGGTAATTCCAACACGAAAATACGACACCCACAACTCCAGAGTTGCTACAGATTGGTTGCAGGAACATTCTTCTGATTTTTAACAACTCCGATGGCCACCAAACGCCTCAGACATTAACTTTGTTGAGCATATCTGGGGTGCCTTGCAAGTTGCTGTTCAGAAAAGATCTCCACCCTCTCGTACTCTTACAGATTTATGGATAGCCCTGCAGGATTCATGGTGTCATTTGCCTCCAGCACTACTTCAGACATTAGTCGATTCCAAGCCACTTCGTGTTGCGGCAGTTCTGCGTGCTCGCGGGGGCCCTACACGTTATTAGGCAGGTGTGCCAGCTTCTTTGGCTCTTCGGTGTATATATATCTGTCTACTGTGAGAAAGAAGACATGATAAAACATAAAAGAGAAAGCATTGTTTACAATAATGCTTTGTTTCAGTATTGATGTTCATTTGACTGAATACAAGTTCTTTATAATTCGGAAAATAACAATGGGCGATGCTATACAAAAGGAATATAATTTCAGATGACAAAGACTTCGGCATTTGCGCCAAAATACATTTTTATTGTCACTGCACTGCTCTTCACAAAGGACGTTCTAGGGGACTTCATAAAGTAAGGTACACTGTCGTCCCACGCTAAATCGTTGCTTAACAAGAGTAGCGCAATGTCAGAAGACAATACATGTTCTGGGACGCGTGGGGTAGCCGTGTGGTCTAGGCGTCTTGCCACGGTTTGCTCGGCTATCCCCGTCGGAGGTTCGAGTCCTCCTTGGGGCATGTGTGTGTGTGTTGTCATTAGTGTAAGTTTAAGTTAAATTAAATAGTGTGCAAGCCTAGGGACCGATGACCTTAGCAGTTTGGTTCCATAGGAACTTACCACCACCAATACATTTTCTGGGTTTACGGCACACACTGTTCTCCTGTGGTGCCTATAACAGGGTGCGATGGAATAGCGTGACAACTGGAAATGTACTACAAAGTTGAAATACACAGGACAGAACGATTCTTGTGAACAAAATGTCTAAACTTCACACAGATACATCGTCAAATTTGGGCGATTTATGGACGAGATATAATGTCGCGAACAGCCGTAATGAAATGGTGGCAACAATCTGACGAAGGCCGCACAGACGCGGCTGATGCTGGTCGGCAACGAAGGCCATCGACATCGACCACAGACTACAATCTCTACTTAACCGAGGAACTAACTGGCAGCGATCACAGTTTTTCCGACGATGAGGACGTTCACACAATTGTCCTCGAATATCTCCGTGACCAAGCAGCGGATTTCTAACGGCGAGAAACTGAACAACTGCTAGAACTTTACGACCGTTGTTTACAGAGAGTTCGTGACTGTGTTGGGATATAACGTCAAATTTCTTAATCACTTTGGAATGTAGTGCAGCAGTCAATGAAAGATACTTGGCTTACCAAAGATACTTGCCTCGCCACAATAATACGTACACTACTAGCCATTAATTGCTACACCAAGAAGAAATGCAGATGATAAACGGGTATTCATTGGACAAATATATTATACAAGAACTGACATGTGATTAAATTTTCATTCTATTTAGGAGCATATATCCTGAGAAATCAGTACCCAGAACACATTTCAAATGTAACGTCCACTGTTCAAAGTGCCGTCAACGCGAACATGGGGTGACCGAGACGTGTAATGAATGGCACCCCATACCATCACTGTGGGTGACGCGCCAGTATGACGATGACGAATACACGCTTCCAATGTGCGTTCACCGCGATGTCGCCAAACACGGATGCGACCCTCATGGTGCTGTAAACAGAACCTGGATTCATCCGAAAAAATGACGTTTTGCCATTCGTGCACCCAGGTTCGTCGTTGAGTACACCATCGCAGGCGCTCCTCTCTGTGATGCAGCGTCGAGGGTAACCGCAGCCAGGGTCTCCGAGCTGATAGTCCATGCTGCTGCAAACGTCGTCGAACTGTTCGTGCAGATGGTTCTTGTCTTGCAAACGTCCCCATGTGTTGACTCAGGGATCGAGACGTGACTGCACTATCCGTTACAGCCATGTGAATAAGATGCCTGTCATCTCGACTGCTAGTGACACGAGGCTGTTGGGATCCAGCACAGCGTTCCGTATTACCCTGCTGAACCCACCGATTCCATATTCTGTTAATAGTCATTGGATATCGACCAACGCGAGAAGCAATTTCGCGGTACGATAAGCCGCAATCGCGATAGCCTACGATCCGACGTTTATCAAAGTCGGAAACGTGATGGTGCGCTTTGCTCCTCCTTACACGAGGCGTCACAACAACGTTTCAACAGGTAACGCCGGTCAACTGCTATTTGTGTTTGAGAAATCGGTTGGAAACTTTACTCATGTGAGCACGTTGTAGGTGTCGCCACCGGCGCCAACCTTGTGTGAATGCTCTGAATAGATAATCATTTTCATATCAGAGCATCTTCTTCCTGTTAGTTAAATTTCGCTCCTGTAGCGCGTCATCTTCGTGGTGTAGCAATTTTAATGGCCAGTAGTGTAACTTACCTTTTGACAGGATTGATAACAACAGCCAATACTTTCTGAATTAAAGATTTATCAAACCTTCGACAAATATAAATGTGTCTTCTTTTGAAGAGAAATGTCAACCAAGAAGGAGAACGAATTCGATGAATAATAACTTTGTTTATTTTTCCGTTTATTTAGAAGGGTATACCTCACTCGTAGAAACACATAAACGGATATTGATGCCAAAACGCTCTTGTCTAGTACAATGTGCAATTCACCGTCAATCACAAACATCTAGTTTTAAAATACGTAACTGAAGGTAGTAGCCCAATGCTCAGGAGTACAAGTGCCCTTCCATCCAGCTGACATTTAGTGTGGCTTTGCCGTAAAACGTTTAAAGTAAAACACTGCATCCTGCTGACATTTATTTATTTACAAGTTCTGCCCGTGCCGCTTTATGTACGCATTTGCCTATAATTAGCACTGTTTAAGTAAGCCTGCTTGCCCTTTGGAAGCTACATGACTTCAACTCCTCACTCACCCTGTCTCCCGCGTTTTTCCTATTTTAAATTGTTTTAATATTAGCTATTAACTATTTCATTTGCTGATTTAGACACTGGCTGCTCAGTGCGAGTATGTGCGCAGATTCATTAGAGCAGTAAGCATCACCTACCATACTTCACATACTGCCAGTGTCTGCACATCTTAATCAGTTCGCTCCTGTCGCTAGCAATGTATGTGCCATAGTACATGTGAACCAGATAGATTGTCAAGTGTGTTTTATTTTAAAAGTGTTACGACGAAGGGGTACTAAAAGTCAGCTGGACTCAATTGCGCTTGTGTTTTACTTTAAAAGATTTACGACAAAGCCTTACAGTATCGAGCTACTACCTTCATTTATGTATTTTAAACGTCGATATTTATGGTTGATATGCACATTGTTCTAGATAAGAGCCTTTTGGCTCCACTATATGTTTTTTCGACATGTGATTTTACGAGTGAGAATGCTCCTCTAAACAACTTCTAATATATTGTTTATCAATTTTGGTTCCTTTTCTGGTTGACATTTGTAACTATGTAGTAATAATTTGTTTAGTAGATCCATTTACCTACTGAAGAATTTTATATTTGTCGAAACCAATGCAAAGGGTTAATAAACCTTTAATTTTGCAATTGGTTGGCTGTTATTTCCAATCCTATCACGTTTCTGCATGCACCGTTGCAATAGCGCAGCCTTGTTTAAAAAATCTTACTTTTTGAAGTCTGCCAGTAATATCTCAGCAGCATAACGCCAGAAGTATCACAGAATCTCCTGAAAAGAAGTAAATGACCAAGAGTAATAGGGGAGCGAAGTGGTGCTCTTCCGTGGTTTTTTTTTTTTTTTCTGCGGAGGTAAGGCGCCAATACTGGAGATGCACTGTAATTTTACAAATGATGCCTGTAATTTGAGATGCCGCTCACTCACTGTGACAAAGTGAAAGGAGCGCCATATCTGACGTAGCGTGCTATTTCTACGCAACTGGAGGCCACAATGCCCTCGACTTACTAGCTCGGACGAGGTTCTGTCACACCGTAATTATTTGAATGTCTTCTTCTTCTGCAAGATGGTTCAAATGGCTCTAAGCACTATGGAACTTAACATCTGAGGTCATCAGTCCCCTAGACTTGAACAACTTAAACCTAACTAACCTAAGGAAATCCCACACATCCATGCTCGAGGCAGGATTCGAACCTGCGACCGTAGCAGCAGCGCGGTTCCAGACTGAAGCGCCTAGAACCGTTCGCCATCAGCGGCCGGCCTTCTGCAAGAGACCCGCTTTTCTTCCCTACGTGCCGCCACTTACAGATTAGCAAATAGGACACCAAAATCGTCTTCCGACCGCCATTCAATACAAAAAAAAGTCTTGGATCTGTGAAAAAACCACTTGTACTTCACATATCAACGATGATGTACGTATAAAGTAAGCCACGTGAATGTGGACAAACGCAACGCTAGATAGCTATTCAAACTGGTGGCACTAATGTGCATTTCGTGCAACCGTTACAGCGTCATGATCGGCCTCACCTTAATGCGGCTGTTAGGCACGTCAACATGGTGCTGGGGAGTAGCTTCTCAGTTTTCCTTACAAGGGCTGAATGCGACTCATGAGACAGGGTTAATCTTCTTAACAGTAATAAATAACTTGTAAGCTTCGAACGCAAAATGATTCAGATATTCGACCTCTGGACAGAAAAATGCACACCACTACCATTTCATATACTGCCTTCAGCTGGTTTCCAGTAGCTTCTGCGACCATCTCTGCAGGAATAAGACAAGAAAACAGATAGAAATCAACAGGAAAAATGCCTCAAAAACACGCAACGCTCTATTTTCCTCAGAAACAATTGGAATTTGGCTTCAATCAAACCCCACCGACTTCATCACATTCACAATAACACCACCGTCCAGCTACGAGAGGAGTTCAAATAGTAAGGTACACGTTATTATGGCAGGCCGAGTAACATTTATTGAATGCTGCGCTGCTCTTCAGAGCGACACGAGTACGTATCACTGTTTTTCATCACAGCCACTAAATATCTCTAAACAATGGTCGGGACGGTATACCAATCGTTCACTTCATCGAAGACAGGAATCAGCTCCTTGGTCACGGAGCCATACGAGAACCTCTGTGTGAACGTGTCCAGCGTTCGAAAGTCTGCGACTGCTCGACGGCGTGGAGATTGTCGTCTGTGGTCGATGTCGATGACGTTTCTTTCCGATAAGCACGATCCAAGTCTGTGCAGCCTTGAACAAATTGTTCACACCATTTCCCTACGACTGGACGCGACATGGCATATGGTCCATACACCGGTAGAATTTTACGGTGAATCTGTATGATACACACATCAAAAAAGTTTTGCAACACCCAGGTTTCCAGAACTGCTGGAGATAGACGTTTACTGTCGATATTGTATCACCGACACAGTCCCTTTGACTGTCACTAAATCAACCCAAAGATGTAAAGAACCATGCATGAGCAGCCCCTATTTGACGGAGGGGGTCCGACCGCCGATCAGTTCCAGTCATTCCGCCAGGAAGGAGGTAGACGACTCATGTTGTCTGTAGCTAAACCATGCATAGACGGTCAATACCGCGGTTCGATCGCGTTCGCATTGTTACTTTGATACAGAGAGACCCGAACTGTCGATGACATACCTCGCTCAGGCCGCCCAGCGACTACTACTGCAGTGGATGACCGCTACCAACGACTTATGGTTCGGAGGTACCCTGACAGAAAAGCCACCATGCTGAATATTGCTTTTCGTGCAGCCACAGGACGTCATGTTACGGCTCAAACTGCGAGCAATAGGTTGCATGTGTGTGCAACTTCATTCCCGACGTCCATGGCGAGGTCCGTCTGTGCAACCATGACACCATGCAGCGCGGTACAGATGGGCATAACAATCCGAAAGGACCGCTCAGGATTGGCATTCACCGATGAGTATCGCATGTGCCTTTAACCAGAAATTGTCCGAGAGGTGTTTGGAGCCAATCCTGCCAGACTGAGAGCATTAGACACACTGTCGAGCGAGTGCAGCAAGGTGGAGGTTCCCTGCTGTTTTGGGGTGGCATTATGTGGGGCCGTCGTACACCGCTGAGGGTCATGGAAGGCGCCGTAACGGCTGTACGATAAGTGAATACCATCCTCCGGCCCATAGTGCAACCATATCGGAAGCATATTGGCGAGGCATTCGTCTTTATGGAGGACAATTCGCGCCCCCATCGTGCACATCTTGTGAATGACTTCCTACAGGATAACGACATCGCTCGACTAGAGTGGCCAGCATTTTCTCCAGACATGAACCCTATCGAACATACCTGGGATAGATTGAAAAGGGCTGTTTATGGACCACATGACCCACCAACCACTCTGAGGGATCTACGCTGTATCGTCCTTGAGTAGTGGGACAATCTCGACCAACAGTGCCTTGATGAATTTGTTAATAGTATGCACCAAAGAATACAGGCATGCACTAATGTAAGAGGACGTACTACTGGGTATTAGAGATATCGGTGTGTACACCGATCTGGACCACCACCTCTGAAGGTCCCGCTGTATGATGGAACAACATGCAATGTGTGGTTTTCATGAGCAATCAAAAGGGCGTAAATGATGTTTATGTTGATCTCTATTTCAATTTTCTGTACAGGTTCCGGAACTCTCGGAACCGAGGTGATGCACACCTTTTTTTGATGTATGTATTTAGACGTTTTGGCCGCAAAAATTGCTCTGTCACACGTAATTCAACTTTCGAATACGTTTCCAGTTGCCGCACAATTTCATTTGCACACTGTGAGCACCTGTTAACTGTACTGCAGGAGAACTAGTCTACAGGGAACCCAGAACATTTGTTCTCCTCTGACAATGCATCATTCTTGTTGCGCAATGCTTATCGTAGGACGAATGTGTAACGTAAGTTTCGGTCCCCTTGCAGATTCAAGGCGCGTTTGAAAAGTTCGATGAAAAATCCTAGAAAATGAAGGAAACAAGATTTACAAACAAAATACCTTTAGCGCCTTCAAAGTAATCACCTTTAGCTACAGCATACCTCTGACATTGAATGTAAAGTTGCGGGTGATCGGCGACTGTATTTCAGAATGGGAGCAGAAGAGTTGACGATGAGCAAATACAGTACAAGCACTATCGTTCACGAAATTCTCAGACGTTGCAGATATCCAACAACGCGTGACCACGCTGCTTCGAGCGATTCCACAAGGAGCGTTTACTGTCAGATTCCAGCAGCCTTACAGCTGATGGCAGAAGTGTGTTGCTGATTACTTTGAAGGACAGTAAAGGTATTTGGTTTGTGGCTCTTGTCTCCTTTATTATCTGAGACCACTCAGCAAACTTTTCAGACACGCCTCGTGCATTGAACCACAATATAATTTGTGGGTGCTATCTGTTGTGCGTGTGCACACTCGCTAAAAATCAACAGCCTACAAGACCAGAAATGATTCAGTTCCGAATTCAACGCCCTCACATACGAATATGCTTTCGGGTTCTAGCAGGGTTTTCTGTATTTGAGAAATAAACACGGTTGTTCACTTACACTTAATGGCTATTGACTGCAGAAAATCATTTTGAAGCCCCACCTCCTCACAAGAGGGTACGATCCACGCGGTTACTTTACATTACTGCCATTCTACCATTCCGCTGCAGGAGCCGAATGCAGACATTTCAGTTGGCTGTTGCTTAATATCACTACCCCATAAAGTGCTGCTTCCTGCCATAACTTTCAGAGCTTTATCTCCACTGAATGGTGTAAAACATCTGCGGCCAAGAGAAAGTCGTTAGCGCTTAAGCCAGCCTTGCAGTCCTTGACCACAACCAATTTAGAAGAATTTCGATAGACCTGCATCTACATACACGTTACGAAAGCCACCATACGGTGCATAGCGGAGGGTACCTTCTATCACTAGCAGTCATTTCCTTTCCTGCGAACTCGCTAATGGAGCGAGGGAAGAACGACTGTCGACTTGTTTCCGTAAGAGCCGTAATTTCTCTCGTCTCCGCGGACCTTACGCAGAATGTACACTAGCGGCTGCAGAATCATTTTGCAGTCAGCTGCCAAGGAGAGTTCTCTAAATTTTCTCAGTAGTGTTCCACTAAAAGAACGTCCTCTTTTCTCCAGGGATTCCCATTTCAGTCCAAAAAGCATATCCGTAACACTCGTGAGTTAGTCGAAACTGCCGGTAACAAATATAGCCGCATGCCTCTGAACTCCTCCGATGTCTTGCTTGAAACCGAAGTGGTTGGGATACAAAACACTCTAGCAGTACTCAAGAATATGTCGCACTAATCTTCTGTGTGCATTCTGCTTCATAGACCAGTTCCACGTTCCTACCATTCATCCAATAAAGCAAAGTCGACCACTTGTGTTCCCTACTGCAAACCTTACGTGCTCGTTCCATTTCGTATCAGGTCTTTATGTCCGTCTTGGTTATCTTAATTTTAAAAAATGGTAAGTTTCGGTTTAACGTGAACCGTTCTCGGATCTGATTGTATCGGTTACAAAAGTAACCCGTCCAACTTACTCTCGTAATCGACAGAATCAGGTCTGAGGATGGTACATGTTCAAACCAAACAGATAATTTTAATACATTAAGATGAAATAAATATGTTTTACAACCATTGAAAGCGGATTTTCTGCAACGACATTAAGTCATTTTTTTCCAAAGTCCATTTCATTTCGCTATGCAACATTACACCTATATATTTATCAGGCATGACTGCTTCAAATAAGACACCACTAACACTGCATTCGAATATTACAGGATTGTATGAAATGCAATCCGACAACAAAGGAAGTAGGTTACAGTACGCTTGTTCGCCCAATGCTTGAATACTGCTCAGCAGTGTGGGATCCGCACCAGGTAGGGTTGATAGAAGAGATAGAGAAGATCCAACGGAGAGCAGCGCGCTTCGTTACAGGATCATTTAGTAATTGCGAAAGCGTTACGGAGATGATAGATAAACTCCAGTGGAAGACTCTGCAGGAGAGACGCTCAGTAGCTCGGTACGGGCTTTTGTTAAAGTTTCGAGAACATACCTTCACCGAAGAGTCAAGCAGTATATTGCTCCCTCCTACGTATATCTCGCGAAGAGACCATGAGGATAAAATCAGAGAGATTAGAGCCCACACAGAAGCATACCGATCAATCCTTCTTTCCACGTACAATACGAGAATAGAAGGGAGAACCGATAGAGGTACTCAGGGTACCCTCCGCCACACACCGTCAGGTGGCTTGCGGAGTACGGATGTAGATGTAGATGTAGATTGTTTTTCTACTCATCCGCATTAATTTTTTACACATTTAGGGCACGCAGCCATTCGTCACACCAAATATAAATTCTGTTTAAGACATGCTGTACGTCTCCTACAGTCACTCAACGATGAAACTTTTCCGTAAACTAAAGCGTCACCAGCAAGCAGTCGCAAATCGCTGCTCCCCCCGTCGGTCAGTCGTTTGTACATATACAGATCATGAGCGATCATATCATTGATCCCTGCGGCACTCCTGCCGATACCCTTGTCTCTAACGGACACTCGCCTTCCAGAATAACGTAGTAGGGTCTATTATTTAAAAAGTGAGACTATCCCATCATCTGGAGACTGGACAGAAGCTCACGTCCTTGGCTGCTGGAAACCGACTCTAGCATTCGCAATTGCGAACAGTAAGAGCACCGAGGCGAGGCCAGAAAACGATTAGTTGCATCTTGAAATGGATTTGTATGTAATGAATATGTATTAGCATCCGCTAGTAGTGACACATGAAAATCTGTGTCGGACTGGGAGTCGTACCCAGGTTTGCCAGTTGTATGGCCGGTCGACTTAACGAGTTCGACTGTCCGAGCTCGCTCTCAGTGCTGACCCAAACCGTCATGTGTCACACACTCACAATCCAAATGGTCTCACATTCGTGAAATTAGGCATACGCAGACAAGTGTTATTTTGTAACGTTATTTTAGCCAGGCTAGACGCAGTTGAAAGTACCCTTCCTCCCATTTGAATTCGATTGCAATATTTTGACGTCTGAAATAGAAAAACAGCTACATCAAAGGACAGTTTCATGTTGTAATAGATTGTTACCATTCTCCTGTCAGTATTTCCGTTTATTTTATCAATGACATTAGACGTTTCTCTCTGCAGTCTGCAAAATAATATTCTCGATAGAAGAAAGAGTTGAAATTGCGAAAGCGTATATGGAAACAGCTTCGATTAAACTCCCGAAATTTTCGGGTCAAGTATCCGGATAGAAGACTACCATCAAAGAGAGTACTACAGAGTCTGTATAAGAATTGACGCACCTACGGATCTGTGCAAAATGCAAAACTACAGAGAATTCCTTCATTTCGGACACCAGAACTTCTTACAGACATTTGCCGAAGAATTATTCTACACGTAAAATGGTCCAAAAGACGTATGTAAATAGGGGCAGTTGCTAGCGGATACTGACAGGTCTTAACTTGAAGCTATATCATGTGACGGTTGTGCAGCATTTACAGGAGGCTGACACCCAGAAATATGTTAATACTGTAGGTGGCTTTTGAATAACATCAGCGATGGTTTATTAGACTATTTCCTTTACATCATGAGCGATGAAATATGGTTTCATCCTTCCGGTCATGTGAATTCACAGAAAACGAGGTACTGGGCAAAGGAGAACTCTTTAACATTGTGTGTCAGCCACCACTCTATTATGAAAAAATCGGCGTTTGGTGCGGCGTTCCAGGAACGCGCCTTATTAGACCGATATTTTTTGACAACACCTCAACACGGCTGAATATAACGAAATTTTTGATACATTTTGTGTTCAGCTCACTGAATATGAAAGACAAATATATCACACATCTAAGATATCTCTGGAGCGAGTCCACGATGTCTTGACTGAGGAACGAAGTCTCAGCAAACATTTATAGTAACCACGTTTGCCGGATCTAACAACATTCGATATTTTCCTGTGGGGACACATCAAGAACAAGGTCTATGAAAAACAAAATCCGTTCACAATGCAGATTTTGAAAGACAACATCAGCCGTGAAGTTGCCGACATTCATAACCGAACTTTACGCCAGGTGTATCTGAATATGCTTAGCCGTGCACAGCTGTGTACTGATGTTGCAGGTCACTTTCAGCATCTTATAGGAATGTATGTTTTACTGTATTTTCACTGTAAATATATGGGAAGCCCATTACAGGTCTTAGTTTCTGTACATTCAATGCATTTCCTTTATACTTACACGGGCTACTTTTGTCTGCGCTATCCTGTACTAAATGGCGACAGTGTTTGTGTCGATTCAGTAACTGAATTTATTACAATCCAATGTCCCTCAAATGTGCATGCATGTCTGAAAGAACTGGCACTGTCTATGACGATTTTCAGCTGTGGCACTCACGCCTGGGGGGGGCTAAAATGCCGATTCAAAATTACACTTGATAATGACCTGTGGCCGAAATTGCAATAGTGAAATAAAAACCTATAAGAATCACTGGCGTAAAGATGATGTCCTTCAAAAAGTTACACCTGTCTGCCTATGCTCGGTTTCACGAATGTGCGAGCTTTTGGATAGTGACTGTATGGCATATGACGATTTGGACCAGCACTGCGCGTGTGCTTGGATATGCAAAAAGTCTGAAGGACACTTAATTGTAACAAATGCAGTTAGTGCTTCAACACAGACACTGTCACCATCAATGATTACGTTGCAGTTTGATATGGCTAAGGACACTTCACGCCCGTGGGTTTTCTAAGGAAGCTGTTAGGGTTGGTCAGACGGTGATTCGAACCTAAGTAGTTCTGAATTCTAATCTAGTGTTGTGACAGTTTCACCACTATTCTCGGTGGCTGCGTCAGTATTAGCTGACTGGCTGACTGTGCATTCCGCAGTACTTACATCTACATCTGCAAATGTGTTACGCAAGTAATTGAACATTGTAGAATGGACGGCACTCCGCACCAAAGTAAAAGATATTCTCTATTATTCTATTCCAGAAATCTCTATCCCATTGTCATAATCTCTACGTGAGATGTATGACTGAGCCATCAGGAGTGTCACACACACTTCCATGCCCGTAGGTTTTCTAAATTTATCCAGAGCGTATCACAAAAATGTCGCCTTCTTCCAAAAATGACCGTTTAAGTTCCACGGCTGTCGCTGTTACTTTTCAACATGTGCATACTGACATGTTAAGATGGTAATAGAAATGGATCACCACGGACGTATTTTCAAAGTATTTATTACTCAGACCACTAGTTTCAACGCTATATTTTCTCCACCTTCAGCTTCTACTGTTAACCAAACATGTACTGTGAAGTGGTGACTACACGTTCGGAATATACACTCCTGACGAACAACGATCCATGACACTTATTTATTGTATGGGTCCTAAGAAACATGATCCAATGACTGGAAATATTTATTTGGTTACTCGTAGGACGTAAAGGTGACTCAAATGTAGCGTTGAAACTAGTCACCTGAGTAATAAATACTTTGAAAATACGGCTATGGTTTTCCATTTCCATTACTTGTATTCTTAGATGCTGTCCCATGTCTATAAGAAGGATAGACTTTCACATGTTACGATGGTAGTCTAAACTAAGACTTCTCCTCGATGTACCACCCACATACCGATAGCCTCTAGCAGCTGTCAGTCCAGTCTCTCACGGAGGAAGAGTGCTTAATAGTTTGTCAAACGATAATTCCGATCATGGGTTCATAATGAAGGCTTGAATAAAAATTGAACGACTGTAACTATGACCGATTAGCTTTAATATATAATCAGTCATAAAAATTAACTGGCAGACATCTGTAATATCAATTTTCCGTCAGTCTTCTGGATCCACCGATGTGTTGTGCAGATGCAGAACCATCGGATGATGGGGAGACAGTTAATTCCAATATAAGTCGATCAGATACTTTAAGAAAATGAAAAAAAAGACAAAAGTAGGTAAGAAGTGTCGCCGTTGAAATCGTAGTAGTAGACATGCGAGACAAGAAATGGATCTTATAATGGCGGGAGCTACAGTTCAGGCGCCACCGCTGAGTGTCCAACCTAAGTAGAAGGAAGTATTCCCCGTCCCTCCGGCCATGAAGTCGAAGAAACCGTCAGTGCTGCCACCTGTTAAACTTGGCTATAAGAACTGCTTTTTGTCACCTTAAGCACTCCGAGGCAAGAAAATTAAAACCAACATCACTGCGGCCTCCATTCGGTTGGAGATTCTTCACGAAGCTCAGTCGGTGAAAGATTATTGTCACACCCAGTCAGACATAGAATCTTGTTGATTCTTAGTGTGACGGTCCCCACTATCTTTAACTTAACATGGACTGAATTCCATTACTTTGGAATCAGTTGTGTGTAAAATCACATCGGGAGAAGTTCTGTCTCGCCAATGCTGGCCACACGGGTGTCAAGGAGTTATTGATAACTGATGGATGGTCGTTGGTGCATGTGAATGTGTTACAGTGTCTCACCCTAAAGCATATCACATGCACTCCATGGGATTTGAGCGAAGGGAACGGGCAGGCCCGTCCATTCGCAGAGTATCCTCTACTTGCAAGAGCTGCTCCAGTTGCACTGCTGCATGCGGTGGCGCGTTGTAGTCCAGAAAAATGAAGATCCTTGAAAATATCCTAATGGAAAAGGAGTACAACATCACACTGGCGTTGAACGGTGAGCATAGCATGTTCCAAGATCTGGAGGTCAGTACGCCCATGCAATATCATGCTTCATCACATCATAACACCTGGACCAGCAAAACGATCACGTTCGACAATATTTCTGTGCGCATTTAGTATTACCATCTCTCATACACTATGTGATCAAAATTATACGGACACCCCCGAAAACATACGTTGTTCATATTAGGAGCATTGTGCTGCCACCTACTGCCAGATACTCCATATGCCGACCTCAGTAGTCATTAGACATCGTGAGATGCAAAATGGCGGGCAGTGCTGCAAAATGGTTGAAGTCATACGTTGCTAACAGGAAACAAAGGGTGTCAGTGCAAGGTACTAGGGAATTAAGTCATCAGTCATCATCATAATGGGAAGAAATTACATGTGGTGTCCCACAATGATCCATCTTAGTACCATTGCTTTTTCTTGTGTACATTAATGATCTCTCATCAGTTACACCGCCAGAAGCAGAGTTCGTTTTGTTTGCAGATGACACAAGTATTGCAATAAATAGTATGTCGAGTGTAGTTCTAGAAAGATCTGCTAATGGTATTTTCATGGATATTAATAAATGGTTTAAAGCCAACTCACTGACATTAAACTTCGAAAAGACTCACTATATGCAATTCAGAACCTGTAGGAGGTTTCCACCCAGCATATGCATAAAGTACAAAGAGGAGCAGATAGAAGAGGTTGCAGTCTTACATTCCTGGGATTACAACTTGATAATAAATTCAGTTGGGAGGAGCACACCACAGAATTGCAGAAATGCCTTAACAAATCTGTATTTGCAATTCGAGTGTTAGCTGACATAGGCGACATAAAAGTGAAAAAGCTTGCATGCGTTGCCTACTTTCAATCCATAATGTCATATGGTATAATATTTTGGGGTAACTCTTCAAGTCAAACAAAAGTTTTCAGAGTCCAAAAGCGTGTAATACGTATTATTTGTGGAGTAAACTCACGGACGTCTTGTAGAAACCTCTTCAAAGAACTGGGTATACTAACTACTACCTCTCAGTATATTTACTCCTTAATCAAATTTGTCCTAAATAATATATCTCTTTTCCAACAAACAGCTCAGTTCATACATACAATACCAGGAACAAAAATGATCTGCACAAGGACTTAAAAGCACTTGCTTTAGTTCAAAAAGGGGTCCACTACTCACGAACACTCATCTTCAATAATTTCCCAGCAAACATAAAAAAATTAGTTACAAATAAAGATCAGTTTAAAAGGAGCCTGAAACACTTACCAGTGGCCAACTCCTTCTACTCCACTGACGAATTTTTTAACAGAAACAAAAGATGTATTGCATATATTCATACTATTAGTATTGTTATTTCAGATTATTTTAAAAAAGTGACATGTTCCACACCCACGAGGATCTCCTCAACACGGATCTATGGAACCAAAATCTAATCTAATCTAATCAAATCTAATGGGCCGCTCGGCAAAACTCACGGACTATGAACGTGGTCAGGTGATTTGGTATCGTGGACGAATGGAAAGCGCTGCCACAGGAACTCGTTAGCAGCCTTGTGGCCAGCATGGCAGGGCGTGCACAGCATGTACTGACACCCATGGTGATCATTATTTACTATGAATCACGTCCCACATTTTCTAACGCTCAGAGGACCATCGTGAATTAGCCGGCCGAAGTGGCCGAGCGGATCTAGGAGCTACAATCTGGAACCGCGCGACCGCTGCGGTCGCAGGTTCGAATCTTGCCTCGGGCATGGATGTGTGTGATGTCCTTAGGTCAGTTAGGTTTAAATAGTTCTAAGTTCTAGGCGACTGATGACCTCAGAAGTTAAGTCTCATAGTGCTCAGAGCCACCATCATGAATTGAAGTGAGTTCAGTGTATTGTTTCCTTTAATAAAAGAGGCATCTCTGTTTGTTTCATTATATATTTCTTTCAGTCTGCATATTTCTTGCTGTACTGTAGTATACTGTACTGTAGCAACACTTTCTGTGTACAGCGTGGTCCATTGATCATGACTGGGCCAAATATCACACGAAATAAGCGTCAAACGAAAAACCAACAAAGAACGAAACTTGTATAGCTTGAAAGGGGGGGGGGGGGGTAACCAGATGGCACTATGTTTGGCCCATGGCGCTCCCATAGGTCAAATGAATATCAACTGCGTTTTTTTAAATATGAACCCCCATTTTTATTACATATTCGTGTAGTACGTAAAGAAATATGAACCTTTTAGTTGGACCACTTTTTTCGCTTTGTGATAGATGGCACTGTAATAGTCACAAACATATCGCTCAAAATTTTAGACGAACAGTTGGTAACAGGTAGGTTTTTTAAAATTAAAATACAGACCGTAGGTACGTTTGAACATTTTATTTCGGCTGTTCCAATGTGATACATGTACCTTCGTCAACTTATCATTTCTGAGATCGCATGCTGTTACAGCGTGATTGCCTGTAAATACCACATTAATGCAATAAATGCTCAAAATGATGTCCGTCAACCTCAATGCATTTGGCAATACGTGTAACGACATTCCTCTCAACAGCGAGTAATCCGCCTTTAGTAATGTTTGCACATGCACTGACAATGCGCTGACACATGTTGTCAGGCGTTGTCGGTAGAGCACAATACCAAATATTCTTCAACTCTTCGCACAGAAAGAAATCCTGGGACGTCATAGCCGGTGAACGTGTGGGCCATGGTATGGTGCTTCGAAGACCAATCCACCTGTCATGAAATATGCTATTCAATACCGCTACAACTGCATGCGAGCTATGTACCTGACATCCATCATGTTGGGAGTACGTCGCCATTCTGACATGCAGTGAAACATTTTGTAGTAACAACCGTAGAGTATCACGTAGGAAATCAGTATACAGTGCACCATTTACATTGCCACCGATAAAATGTGGGACAATTATCCTTCCTCCCATAATGCCGCATCATACATTAACTCGCCAAGGTCGCTGATGTTCCACTTGTCGCAGCCATCGTGGATTTTCCGTTGCCCAATAGTGCTTATTATGCTGGTTTACTTTAACGCTGTTGGCGATTGACGCTTCGTCGCTAAATAGAACGCGTGCAAAGAATCTGTCATCATCCCGAAATTTCTCTTGTGCCCAGTGGCAGAATGTACACGACCTTCAATGTCGTCGCCATGCAATTCCTGGTGCATAGAAATATGGTACGGGTGCAATCGATGTTGATGTAGCAATCTCCACACCGACGTTCTGAGATTCCCGATTCTCGTGCAATTTGTCTGCTACTGATGTGCGGATTAGCCACAACAGCAGCTACAACACCTACTTGGGCATCATCATTTGTTGCAGGTCGTGGGTGACGTTTCACATGTGGCTGAACACGTCCTGTTTCCTTAAATAACGTAACTATCTGGCGAACGGTCCGGACACTTTGATGATGTCGTCCAGGATACCGAGCAGCATAAATAGCACACGCCCGTTGGGCATTTTGATCTTAATAGCCATACATCAACACGATATCGACCTCTTCCGCAACTGGTAAACGGTCCTTTATAACACGGGTAATGTATCACGAAGCAAATAACTTCCGCACTGGCGGAATGTTACGTGATACCACGTACTTACACGTTTGTGACTATTACAGCGCCATCTATCACAAAGCGAAAAATTGGTCCAACTAAAACATTCATATTTCTTTAGGTATGACACGAATATGTAATGAAAAAATGTGGTTCCTATTTTTTTAAAAAAACGCAGTTGATATCCGTTTGACCTATGGCAGCGGCATCTAGCGCGCAAACCATAGCACCATCTGGTTTACCCCTTCAAGCTAGACGAGTTTCGTTTTTTGTAGTTTTTTCGTTTGATGCTTATTTCGTGAGATATTTGGCCAGGTCACTAACAGTGGACCACCCTGTATAGTCCAAGTTTCATCAAGTTGTGTTATTTGACAGTGACACATCACAAGAAAATTACTCTTGTCCTTAGGTTTTGCATGTGACTGTAGAATCATTCCATTTATTAACTGCACATATGTCATTGATTTGTGGCCTTCTCACTGCCCCTTTTTGTATCACTCATTCTGTCAGAAACACCTGCCGAAGTGTCGTCATGTAACGCTGCCACGACGAAGGGACAGGAGACGTGCAGGTAAGATGTCTTTTATCTGATGTTAGGAACGTCGTACCAGATAGGGCAGCGAAGGGACAGGAGAGCTGCAGGTAAGATTTCATTTATCTGATGGTAGGAACGTCGTATCAGATAGGACAGCTAATTCGAAGTAATTAATCTCTCCTTATATCAGTTAACACATTCACAAGTGGTACAGTAGCACAGTGGCACTGGTTTCGTTCGTTGTCTGCTGTCGCGCGTAATTGACAATTACTCCGGACGTTGGAGCAGTACTGTACAATTGCACGGCGTCCGGAGATATGCTAATGGTAGGTGCAATGTACGTAGAAAGAGAAGTTTAGGACAGCACACTGTGTGTCGTTTCACACAACTCAAGCAGCGGACACGATTCCCTTCCGTTCCATTAGCCAGAGTGCTGCTGTCGGCTGCAGCTTTGCTGTCCAGGAGCAGCAGACTGCCTTCCTAAGTTTGGAAGGCCAGCGGGAATCCGGTCTGAGGGACCCGCACGACAAGGCCGGCATTCATTTAGAACGAGCCGGGCCGCTCCTAAACCAGCGGGCCTGGTCTATTGTTAACTTACTGAGAGCTAAGCGACGGCGACAATCCGTCTTCATAAGGCACCGCTTTCCGTCGAATCGTGAATACGTTATCACTAAAGTCAAAGAGTTAAGAACCGTGGTTCCGCTGTTGAAAATCTGACAGACTGTAAAGTTTGTCGGCCGCGTAGAAGGACTGTGGTACATTTATCTCCCTAGGAAATGTTGTATGTATCGCAAAACCTTGAAGAGGTTGGCTGAAACAAGCTGGTTCCTTTAGCACAAGGAAGAAGAGAGAAAATCATAAAAATACGGACACTTTCTCAGCCGCTGTCAGTTCCATTAAAATCTTCCTGGGTGTACTACCTGGTCGTTGTACACCATGTATCATATAGTTAATAGGGAAAACTAACAGAAGTAAATTTATACTGTAAAAGGAGCAAAAACAAACACTAGTACACAAACGAGTCAATTGTGAGATAATTATCAATATGTGGTTATAAGTCGCCACCTGACTTCAGTACCGAGCGAGGTGGCGCAGCGGTTAGTACACTGGACTCGCATTCGGGAGGACGACGGTTCAACCACGCGTCCGGCCATCCTGATTTAGGTTTTCCGTGATTTCCCTAGATCAGTTCAGGCAAATGCCGTGATGGCTCCTTCGAAAGTGCACGGCCGATTTCCTTCCCCATCCTTCCCTAATCCGAGCTTGTGTTCCGTCTCTAATGACCTCGTTGTCGACGGGACGTTAAACACTAGTCTCCTCCTCCTCCCTCCTCCTCCTGACTTCAGTATGAAGTATGGTTCTAGGAGCAAAAATTTCTTTTACATGTGCTATTTTTCTACATAGTTTTGCTTCACGTTCTATGGTCTCATGACAGCCTTGTTTACCTCGATAGGAGCCGGCCGTTGTGGCCCAACGGTTCTAGGCGCTTCAGTCCGGAGCCACTGCTAATCCTGCCTCGGGGGATCGAAGTGTGTGATGTCCTTAGGTTAGTTAGGTTTAAGTAGTTCTAAGTCTAGGGGACTGATGACCTCAGATATTAAGTCCTTAGTGCTCAGAGCCATTTGAACCATTTTTTTTCTCTATAGGGTATGGAAGGGTGTTGAGTCTGCACAACAGCTCACCTGGTGTTTGTGTGCTTCCCACACCTTGTAACCACTACTTCTCACTCAAGCAGCTGAGCCTGAATGCACCCCGTTCCAGTCTCCCTACCGACGAAGATCCCCTGGCAGTAAAGGGAATCGAATAAAGGTCTCCTGCAAAGCAGTCCGACCGCTGACCACTTACCTGTGGAGGTGGACTATGTATATATGCCTTTTTAAAAGTACCTCAAATGGAAATAGACTGCCAGTTAAAAATATGTGCTTACGTTGTTCAACTTAGCAGTTTGAGACAAGTTTCGGTATTACCATGGTAAGCTGGGGATGAGCAAAGATCTATGGGTAGGAGGAGCAAAAATATGGTAACACCAAAAACAGAACACATTTCCAAGCGTAATTAGTTGCAGGAAAACCATACAAGACATGTATGGTTTCAAGCGAATATTATTTCATTCATCATGCAACTTAATGACAAGTTCAGATAACGATTATGGAGTTGGGTAGTGATCAGGCACGCTTCCCTCCAAATCAAAACTAAAGGATCAGTAACATTGAGATATTGTGACTGCCGGCCGCTGTGGCGGTTCTAGGCGTTTCAGTCCGGAACCGCGCTGCTGTTCGGTCGCAGGATCGAATCCTGCCTCGAGCATGGATGTGTGTGATGTCCTTAGGGTAGTTAGGTTTAAGTAGTTCTATGTCTAGGGGACTGATGACGTCAGATGTTAAGTCGCATTTGAACCATTTTTTGATATTGTGACCGTGGTGGTCAGGGGAGATCCTACAACTCATCCTCGTGCTGACAAAACCATTCCTGGACAATAAGAGCTGTGTCAACAGGGGACCTGTCGTCTTAGAACAAGTCACCACCGCTGTAGAACAAACATTGCACCATGTAATGGACCTGATCAGCCACAATGGTCACATAAACGTTGGCAGTAATGCGGCCTTACCGAGTAACCACGAGGCCCACGGAATACCATCACATGGCTGCCCAAATCACCTCCGAACTCCGCCATGTTTCTCTTATCGGAAGTAAACTCGGCTAGAAACTGAAAACAGTGTAAAACAAGACAAATTCGACCAAATGACATTCTTCCATTGCTCCATAGTTTTATGGTTTCGCTAACAGGTTTTTCTGTTACGAGCATTTGCGTCACTGACGGTGGTTTTGAAATTGCAGTTGTTCCTGCAATTCCCTGCTGCTGGAGCTCGCTTCGAGTTGTTTTGGTATCGACAGGGTTCGTGAGTGCGGCATTCAATTCTGCAACGACCTTTTCAGCTGTCGTCCTCTTATTTTTCATTGCAATCCTCTTTTATTACCTTCCGTCACTATCACTGAACACACACTTCCGTCCGCATTGTGTGTTAGTGGATGATGTTTATTCCTCTTTCACTGTATGCGCTGTAACTCCGGAAACACTCATGTTACGAGCATCAACAATTTTTCCACGTCGTAATTCACTGTGCTCCGACATAACGCACACACGACTGCACAGAACACTGTTCTTACCTCTACTGACGCTTCCAACGTCTTTGCGATATGTACGGGTGCAGTTCGTGGTCAAATAAAACAGTATAACCTGCACACTTTGCTAGCATCCGCATTTATGTTCAAGCATGCGTTTGTCGTGGTGTTTCTGTATTTTTGAGCAACCCCTGAAATATGAGAATCGAGAACGGATGTTTAATGTAACGTACTATAGTAGAAGGTAAGGGCCAACGAGCGTAACCAGGCTGCAATCACTGGAACCGTAGAGTGGAGTGCGTTCCATCAGTGAAGTGCGTACATGACCATTCACCGTATCTGCAGGGGTTTTGCAGTGGACAGGCTAATATGTGCTAATATGTGCACTGCTCTACGTCCACTGTATATCAAGAGAACACCGCAATATTCACAAATCAATCACTGTTTAGTTGTAAAGTGATCTCCGAGAAGTGAAGTGTTCTACTTGGCGTTGGAGGGGGAATTGTCATTTATCTAAGGTATTGTTTTAATAAAGTCGTCTGGATAACTTACTATATTTCCTTAAAAACTTCATTTCGGCTACTGGAACAAAAGAGCGAGAGGTTACAGGGTAATGATATGGAAACATTTTGCAAGACATCTGTAATCTGAGGCTGTTGCCTGAGCGGACAAAGCCGACCTATCGTCTGTTTTTTTCCTGGAAGGACGTGTTACAGTATTGGCTCATTATTCCTCCACCTCCCTGAGAAGACAGAGGTTCTGAATGCACAGAGAAACCGTAGAAATAGCCTACGGCATGAAATAGTGAATCTTAAATTACGAATTATAAGTACATTGAGCTATGTGAAGTAATTAGAATGTTTAAAACTAAAAAGACTCCCATTTAAGGGACATGTATGTTCTATATATATTATATAATCAGTTAGTATTAGCAATAACGGGAGATGACTTTACTTGTGGTGGGGAATCTCGTGAATGCTGACTGGCTCAGTTCAAAATCGTGCACTTAAGTGTGAGGCAGATGGCAACTCTTGTAGGCTGCAGGCCTGTGCGTCGCTCAAGGCTGAAACTTTACAAAGAAAGAACGTGCCCTAGGTCGCTCCACGAGATAGGTTGAGCATGTCCGATAACGAGTAAAAATTCTATATAAGCTCTGTAGCACACATCGATGAGTATCTAGGATCAGATTTGTGGACACTATGCTGCTATTTATTTATCTGATTTTATTATTTCTAAGATCTCTGTCAGTAATTGGAAATACATTTATTCATTTATTGAAATATCGACTAATGTTTACTGTGTCTTATGGTACAGAAGCGCCAGTCAGTAAAATTCTAATAGCGACGTTGTTACACTAAGATGTTTTTGTCACATTCCAGAGTTAGCAGTCGACTTGTAACAGGTGCTTAGTCAAACTCAAATAGAACAACCTGTGCGACGAAAATGGGGCTACTAAGTTAGTATATGTATTATAAAGCTGCAGATTTTAGACGTTCACTCACCAAAACTTGGAACTTGTAAACCAATCTGCAGTGTTTCAGTGAAACCTAAGCGGAGCGTCAACTGTCAACTCGGCTTAAAAAATTTACAAAGGTACAAACGTGCTGGCTGGGACGTGGTGCTCGTGTCGGGTACGTCTTCATATTTTTCTCATTATGCTTATAAAACGACAGACAGTCTTTCAAATCAAAAACATTGTATGTGTATGACAGAAAAGATGAAAAACATGTAAGTCACTCATGGTAAACCATATGTCCAATGTCACCTTGTTGGTACCACTCTGAATATACGGTGCGATATTTGGTTAGTGAGCTGTGTACTGAGCCGGAAAGAATTATGGGATACCTCCTAATATCGTATCGGACGTCTTTTCTCCCAACGTACAGCAGCAACTCGACGTAGCAAGGACTCAACAAGTCTTTGGAATTCCCTTGAAGAAATATTGACCAACGCTGCCTCTACAGCCGTCTATAACTGTGAATATGTTACCGGTACAGGATTTTGGGCATGAACTGACCTCTCGATTACGTCCCATAAATGTTGCGTAGGGTTCATGTCGGGCAGATAGCCCTGGCCAAATCTTTCGCTCTAATTTTCCAGAATCGCGAACAACTGTGACGCAGTGACATTGTACATTCTCATATTCTCATCCATAAAAATTTCACCTTTTTTTGTGTGGGGGGGGGGGGGGGGGATATGAAGTCCATGAGTAGCTGCAAATGGTCTTCAAGTTGCCTAATGGTCCATTAAATTGGACCACAGTCCATGTAGACCCGGCCCACAGCGCTATAGAGCCACCACGAGCTTGCACAGTGCCTTGTTGACAACTTGGGCCCATGAGTACCTAGAGTCTGCGCCACCAGCTCTTACCAACTGTGACCAGGACTCATCCAGAGAGGCCACTGCTTCCAGTCGTCTAGGCTCCAACCGATATGGTTATGAGCCCAGGAGAGGCGTTGCAGGCGATGTCGTGCTGTTAGCAAAGGCACTCGCCTCGTCGTCTGTTGCCACAGCCCATTAACGCCAAATTTCGCCGCGCTGTCCAAACGGACACGCTGGCCGTTACGTCTCACATTGATTTCTGCGATTATTTCATGCAGTGTTGCTTGTCTGTCAGCACTGACAACTGTATGGGAGGCAGCTGTTCTTAGTCGTTAAGTGAAAGCTGTCGTTCACTGCGTTTATCGTGGTGAAAGGTAATGCCTGAAATTTGGTATTCTAGGCATACAGTTGACAGTGTGATCTCGGAATATTGAATTCCCTAACGATTTTAAAAATGGATTGCCCCAAGATTTTAGCTCCAAGTACCAGTCCGTGTTCGAAGTCTGTTAATTCCCGTCGTGCGACCATGTTCACTTCTTAAACCTCTCCACATGAGTCACCTGAGTACAAAATGCAGTTCGGCCAATGCAACGCCCTTTTACACGGTGTGTACGTGTTACTTCCTGTATATGTGCATATAGCTATTTCGTTTCTGTCATCTCAGTGAATAACCACTTTTGATGCAAGCTTTTATTTCTATGAAAAACATTACAATGCACTCCCTAATATGGCGGAGTGCAGAATTCGCTGGCTTCACGATTATTCCGTCAGAGGGTTGCCATAGATCCTAATTCCTTGATTACAACCAATGTTTATCGTTAGACATTTCAAAACGCATTTGTTACTTGACACGTCTTTGCTTATAGATCATCTAAGTTTGATGTAGATATTATTTTGTTTGTGCAATATTTCTAGCATCTGACAAATGTATAAATATATGAATTGATGTGGCGATATTCAATTAAGTTTGTGCGGGTGTTAGTAGAGACAACTGAAAAATGGCATTCCTGTATCATGTTTAATACTTATCTGGGGGTAAGAAGTCAGTATCAAATGGTTGATAAAATGTCATGCAATATGGTGAGACATAACATTGTGGACAGTGTTGGTAGATGTACTGAGGCGGGGTAAGCAACGCTAAATGCAGGAACATTGTGTCCACAGGACCAACCTCGATGATGGCGGCCTCTTCAGGATGGAAGTGGATGTCGGCTTCCAGCAGTTGTTTCTAGAGGGCGACTACAAGGCGCAGGGCAAGATCATCGTCTTCCCCATCAATGGCAAGGGCGTCTACAACATCAGCATGGGTAAGTCGCTGCAGCCACGTGATACACAGGCGTTAAAGAGCATATTGAAATCTTTGCCTAAACACGCTTTGAAAATTAGAAACTTTCCTTTGTCCAACCATACTTTCGATCGGTGAATCCATCAGATCTCTTAACTCTCGTTCTGACTTAATATGGTTATCTAACTCTTACCAATCCCCACGGAAAATACACTCCTGGAAATTGAAATAAGAACACCGTGAATTCATTGTCCCAGGAAGGGGAAACTTTATTGACACATTCCTGGGGTCAGATACATCACATGATCACACTGACAGAACCACAGGCACATAGACACAGGCAACAGAGCATGCACAATGTCGCCACTAGTACAGTGTATATCCACCTTTCGCAGCAATGCAGGCTGCTATTCTCCCATGGAGACGATCGTAGAGATGCTGGATGTAGTCCTGTGGAACGGCTTGCCTCGCCATTTCCACCTGGCGCCTCAGTTGGACCAGCGTTCGTGCTGGAGTGCAGACCGCGTGAGACGACGGTTCATCCAGTCCCAAACATCCTCAATGGGGGACAGATCCGGAGATCTTGCTGGCCAGGGTAGTTGACTTACACCTTCTAGAGCACGTTGGGTGGCACGGGATACATGCGGACGTGCATTCCTGTTGGAACAGCAAGTTCCCTTGCCGGTCTAGGAATGGTAGAACGATGGGTTCGATGACGGTTTGGATGTACCGTGCACTATTCAGTGTCCCCTCGACGATCACCAGAGGTGTACGGCCAGTGTAGGAGATCGCTCCCCACACCATGATGCCGGGTGTTGGCCCTGTGTGCCTCGGTCGTATGCAGTCCTGATTGTGGCGCTCACCTGCACGGCGCCAAACACGCATACGACCATTATTGGCACCAAGGCAGAAGCGACTCTCATCGCTGAAGACGACACGTCTCCATTCGTCCCTCCATTCACGCCTGTCGCGACACCACTGGAGACGGGCTGCACGATGTTGGGGCGTGAGCGGAAGACGGCCTAACGGTGTGCGGGACCGTAGCCCAGCTTCATAGAGACGGTTGCGAATGGTCCTCGCCGATACCCCAGGAGCAACAGTGTCCCTAATTTGCTGGGAAGTGGCGGTGCGGTCCCCTACGGCACTGCGTAGGATCCTACGGTCTTGGCGTGCACCCGTGCGTCACTGCGGTCCGGTTCCAGGTCGACGGGCACGTGCACCTTCCGCCGACCACTGGCGACAACATCGATGTACTGTGGAGACCTCACGCCCCACGTGTTGAGCAATTCGGCGGTACGTCCACCCGGCCTCCCGCCTGCCCACTATACGCCCTCGCTCAGTCCATCAACTGCACATACGGTTCACGCCCACGCTGTCGCGGCATGCTACCAGTGTTAAAGACTCCGATGGAGCTCCGTATGCCACGGCAAACTGGCTGACACTGATGGCGGTGGTGCACAAATGCTGCGCAGCTAGCGCCATTCGACGGCCAACACCGCCGTTCCTGGTGTGTCCGCTGTGCCGTGCGTGTGATCATTGCATGTACAGCCCTCTCGCAGTGTCCGGAGCAAGTATGGTGGGTCTGACACACCGGTGTCAATGTGTTCTTTTTTCCATTTCCAGGAGTGTATATTATTATTTCCTTTTTCTTGCACATTTTCTTGTTTTTATTTATTTTTTATTTGATTCCTGTGACGTCTGTGGTCATAATTGTAGGATCTACGACTAAAATTTATGTCACAATCCTAGTTCTATTTTGGTTAACAGTTCTGCGATGGATTTTGTATTACCTTGTTGCTTTTGTATTGTTGGTTACTACAACAGGAGAACTGATATTATATCTAGGCAACCGAGAACAGAATAATTCACCTTACGTATTTTCTAGGTTGCATTGGTTCTTTAGAACATGATTGACTGGGAGTTCATTTGAACATACCCTTCACTGATCCACTCTTAGTGTAGTCTGTTCTCGTCATACCTTCTGTTCTGCTAAAACTAGACCTTCCGTTCGCCTGTAACACAGCATTAGTTTTTCATATACATGTTTTTAAATTCTCGTTGGTGTAACTGCCATCCCTAAAATTAAGTCCAAAGTCCTGATAAAGGAAACTGATCGGCTTCCTGAGGATTGCCTGAAGATATTAGTCCTGCTGAAGAGAAACAGTCAGTCGATCTGATCACTGCCTATGTCTTCTGACCTCTGAAACAATTAACAAGCCCTTCTTATGAGATAGCTTTCCTCAGTGCACACCTAGCAAGGGTTGATTTCAGTGTGATGTATATCTTGCACTTGATTCTTTTACTCTAGTACTTTTTTCTTCTTTTTTTTAAATTTCATTCCCGTGCCCCATATGGACAGGGGAGGACTGTCAGTGGCACTATCTGCCGCTCATCAGCCGAGTGACATGACAGCTAATAAAAAGAGAAAATTATACAGATAAAGGTGATAAAAAGGGGGACACAAGAAAAGAGTAAGGGGAGGTAATGGAGGGAAAATATACACTGACATGGAGACGTTCATAGGGGAACAATTAAAGAAGTCTACATAAAGTTAAAAAACACAGTTGGCGATTCATAGAGCACAAAAAAGACACTGGAGTCAGACACACAGGTTAAACGTTTGCCTCAGTATGAAAACACTCCAGAACAAAGACACCTTAAAACGACTTGAAGAGATGAAGCACACACGACAAAGAATAAAACCTGCCAGGAGAGACTAGCCGAGGGAGAGGCCTGAGAGGATGGAAAAAGATGGGAGAGCAAGGCGCAGCGAGGGAAGGGGTGCGATGAAAGGAATAGGGGGGGGGGGGGGTAAGGGGGTGTACCAACACAAGAGACAGGATGGGCAACGAGATGAAGAGGGAAGACAAGGCAGAAGTGAGTGCACAGACACTGAAGGGGAGCACAAGGGAGGGAGAGGGTGTAGGAGAAGGAAAGCTGCTCAGGAGAAGGGAGGGGGAGGAGAGGGAGCCCTGAGGAGGAGGCAGGAACGAGTTGGGGTTAGAGCTGATAGGAGAGGTAGTCATCAGGGCGAAATTCATCATCTGAGAGGGGCAGATGCTGGAAGTTTCGTTGGGAAAGGAAGTGGAGGGTGTCGAGAAGGAGAGAGGGCGGGACACAGAAGTAAAGGCGCGGCTACTCTAGAATGAAATGTCTTAACATTATGTACGCGTTATTTAATTGTAGAGCAGAGATACTAAAAATTCCCCTTGCGGTAATTGTTTAACATAACTTGCCCCTGCTTCGGCCACCTGTCACTGCTTGTTCTACAGAGAGAGTACATTAGATTTATCAAAGAACAAAATAATACAGCTACTTGATTTCTTTCATTTCATTTCTTTAAATAATCAGTATCATTGTTCTGTTAAGCATGTATTTCAGATATTTTATGTAAACGGTTTCTTAGCCAATTGAAGAAGGTGCTGCTCTCTGACATCCAAGCAATGCACTATTTGCATTTCAGCTGACGTGACAGCCACATGGAACGTGACAGGCGAGTACTTCAGGAAATCTGGAAAGAAATTCCTGCGACTAACGCGCTTCGACATGTTCCCTGAGGTTGGTGACATGGAAGTCTACGCGTCCAACCTTTTCACTGGAAATGACGAGTTCAGTAAGTACAACTCTAACGTCCTAAACCAATGCTTGCAATCAGCTCCTTATAAATCAGTGTTAAAGTCGAAAATCTCTAAGTTAACTCTTTTTCGTGTCTTGAGCTGTGTACATATTGGTGGTCTTCAGATAAATTTCCTGAATAAGTGTCGATCTTTACATAAAGTTTTGATCCAAGAAATGATTTATAATGCAATGTGCCATGTTTCCAAAATATGTTTAGGAGCAGTTAGTGCTGACTTTGCTCAACAGAAAGAATTTTGGCATAAATGAATATCTGTGTGAATTTTATGATCACAGTTACTTCTAGTAATTTAGTAATATGATTCGAAGAGTGTATATACGATCCACCTTATACGTGAAGATTGTGCAATGAGCATGCTTGACTCCATCTGATAACATAACACTTTTCTGTACAAATTTTGAAGTATAAGGATCCAAAGAAATCACATCCAAATTGACATGATCACCAACCAGTAGTCTCGGAATATCCATACACTTACTTTTATCCTGAAAAGAAAGAATAACTAAAGGTTTCTGCTGATTGCAGTTCCTAAAAAAAATTGCAGTGATAGCTCTTGTGCCTCGTATTGACAAACTTTACTGCTGGAGGCAGAAGAAGGATGAGTGTTCTTAATCAAAGTTAAGTCCAGAGTGCAAATGTATACAATACTACGTAAGTAGTTGTATGTTTCAAATAAAATTCATCAGTGACACAGGAATATAAAAAAAATTATACAAGCATCAGTTCATTGTGTAATTATTACAAAAAAGAAGACCATAATCGTGGGTAGAGAGGCGAGCACAGTTGTCCGTATGTGATCTACGTGGTATACAAGGCCACCATATAAAATGTAATTGAAGAAAGGAGAATTCTAGACACATTAGAAAATTATATGAATGCTCAGTGATCCCCCTTACATTTACATATAATGTTCACAGCTGTGGGACCTGCGTAGTGCTTGTCCTTTCGAAGGAACAGACGCCTATGCGTTCATTAATTGATAAGCTTGGATAGATTAACTTTCTTCAGTGCGAATGCACGAAAGACGTCCGACCTCTTGTGGGAATCTGAGTAGCGAAAGGGAGTACAATGGACAGGGACTGCGGATAGATGACGCTAGGGGGAGTGTGGATCGGCAGTGAGGCGTACCGAGATAGTACATGCAGCTACTATAACGCTGTGTCCCGGCTGCCGCAGTGGTAACCGCTCCTCCCTAGTAAGCAGGAGATCCCAGGTTCGAATCCCAGTCCGATGTGTATTTTCGCTCGACGCCGTTGATTTCGCTTAAAGTCGCGCTGCAGCTAACAGCAGTGATCCCCCTTCCATTTACACATTAGAAATTCTTGGAAATCATTTAAATAAATGAGAGTGTTATGTATTAAGGACGCCTGTTATTCGGAAGGCATAGTGAAAACTTGATTCTGTACAGCGAAACGTTAACTTTGGACACAATTAAAGACACCTCAAAGACCTGAAAATGCTGCAGCATATATTATACCAAGCTGGCTACCCACATTATTACCGTACTTTTGTAACTCCTTGTTTGAGAATGAACTTCAGAAACCAACTTCGCAGGAAGCCACTTCATGAGTCATGCATAGCAAGAACCTGGAAGTAACAACCCGAGCTGCTCATGGAATATCATCCAGAAACACAGGCAGGAACAGACAAGAACACTATGTGTTATTCAAATTGCTCACAACGCCTAGACCACATGGTTATGCTGGCTTACTATTGATTCACACTTCTACTCGCCAAATTACCTCTTGGCAGGCAGCTTTTACTCCGTTAGTCAAAGAATATGATACCTTCACTAGTATATCGTTTGGTGTGGAACATTCTTGCAATATACAATCTACAACGCACAGAAGCAAGAATAATTTTAAAACATGACAATGAGAAAAGCGCTTCCATATCCTGCATCTAATAAACAGTTCGATATTACCTTAAATTATAATGAATTATAATATTAAAAAATTGGAAATGGTGAGCACACTTTTATTAGGTGCTAGAATGCAGTGCTGCTTTTGTGACTAAAGATCAGCATCGTTATATCAAATATTTTTGTGATAATAAAAGATCCAATAATTTCTTTTGGTGATAGCTGACACTATTCTGTGGAAAATCATTTTCATTAATACAGATTTTATTCTTGTCTGTCCATTCATCAGTTTTCCCTATCCACATACTGTAAGAAATTTACCATTCACTAAATTGTGTTACTGAGTGTCTGTTTTCTACAATGTATACAGTGACTGTGGGCTTCTTGAAACTTTTGTGCAAAAATATGTCAAGGATATTAGTAAATGGGACTGAACTTCTCTGACACTTTACCAACTTCTAGTATGGATCAGATTTATGAACTGCTGTATATTGTGATAAGGTGTAATTCTGATATTATCAACTGATAATAGTTTCTACAATGCTTATCTTGACTAGAATTCCAATAGAAATTGAGATTTAATCTAACAGGCTTCTTAGGTTGTGCATAACTGTAAATTAGCGATAGACTGTTTGATTAGTCACTTAAGTGAAAAGTAATTTGTGACTAGTCATTATTTAAATTTGTGATTTTTGTTTTATTTTTATCTCACACTGTCCGTGTTAAAAGTTAAACTGCTAGTAGAAGAAACCTATTCATATAACTTACTTATCATCCATGTACTGAAATTGTGTGTACTTTTTCGCTGTGGTGACTCATATATGAAAGTTAACATATAACAAAATAGCTTTAGCAGGAACTATGTCCAGGCATTAATGGTTTCCTGTACCTTGCTTCTTACATCTGTTTTATCATTATTACAGAGTTATTTATTTCATTTAAAAACAAATGATAATTCCATTAAAAATAACTTTATTTCATATTGTTTGGTTGATTATCTTATTATTATTTCCCCTGTTACTATCATCAACATTTTAAATACATGAGATTCTTGGCTAATGTGTGATTCATCTCACATTTACTTTGTTATGAGTTCTGTGAATGTATGAATAGAAATTTTCTGATATTATCAAATTATGTTTCCTGCTTTATACATTTTCCCATGGACTGAATAATCTTCGAACCCTTGTTTTCACAAGAATATCTTAATGATTGTGAAAACAAGGGTTCAAAGATTATTCAGTCCATGGGAAAATGATATCTTAATGATCCTCTCCCTAATGAACTATGCACCTTGCTGTTGGTCGGGAGGCTTGCATGCTCAACGATACAGACAGCCGTACCATAGGTGCAACCTCAATGGACGGGTATGTGTTGAGAGACCAGACAAACGTGTGGTTCCTGAAGAGGGCCACCAAACTTTTCAGTAGTTGCAGGGGTACCAGTCAGGACGATTGACTGATCAGACCCTGTAACACTAACCAAAACGGCCTTGCTGTTGTGGTACTGTGAACGGCTGAAAGCAAGGGGAAACTACAGCTGTGATTTTTCCCAAGGGTATGCACCTTTACTGTATGATTAAATGATGATGGCATCTTCTTGAGTAAAATATCCTGGAGGTAATATAGTCCCCCATTCGGATCTCCGGGCGGGGACTAGCCAAGAAGATGTCGTTATCAGGAGAAAGAAAACTGGCATTCTACAGATCAGAGCGTGGATTGTCAAATCCCTTAATCGGGCAAGTAGGTTAGAAAATTTAAAAAGGGAAATGGATAGGTTAAAGTTAGATATAGTGGGAATTAGTGAAGTTCGGTGGCAGCAGGAACAAGACTTTTGGTCAGGTGAATACAGGGTTATTAATACAAACTCAAATAGGGGTAATACAAGAGTAAGTTTAATAATGAATAGAAAAATAGGTGTGTGGATAAGCTACTACAAACAGCACTGTGAACGCATTATTGTGGCCAAGATAGATATGAAGCCCATGCCTACTACAGTAGTACACGTTTATATGCAAACTCGCTCTGCATATGCAGAAGGAATTGATGAAATGTATAATGACATAAAAAAAATATTCAGGTAATGAAGGGAGATGAAAATTTAATAGTCATGGGTGACTGGAATTTGTCAGTAGGAAAAGGAAGAGAAGGAAACGTATTAGGTTAATATGGATTGGGGCTAAGAAATGAAAGAGGAAGCCGTCTGGTAGAATTTTGCACAGAGTGTAACTTAATCATAGCTAACACTTTGTTCAAGAATCATGAAAGAAGGTTGTATACATGGAAGAATCCTTGAGATACTGGAAGGTTTCAGATAGATTAGATAATGGTAAGACAGAGATTTATTAACTGGGTTTTAAATTGTAAGACATTTCCAGGGGCAGATGTGGACTCTGACCACAATGTATTGGTTATGAACTGTAGATTAAAACTGAAAAAAATTGCAAAAAGGTGGGAATTTAAGGAGATGGGACCTGGATGAACTGACTAAACCAGGGGTAGTACAAAGTTTCAGGGAGAGCATAAGGGAACAATTGACAGGAAAGGGGGAAAGAAATGCAGTAGAAAAAGAATAGGTAGCTTTGAGGGATGAAATAGTGAAGGCAGCAGAGGATCAAGTAGGTAAAAAGACGAGTGCTAGTGGAAATCCTTCGGTAACAGAAGAAATACTGAATGTAATTGATGAAAGGAGAAAATATAAAAATGCAGAAATTGAAGCAGGCAAACAGGAATACAAACGTCTCAAAAATGAGATCGACAGGAAGTGCAAAATGGCTAATCAGGCATGGCTAAAGGACAAATGTAAGGATGTAGAGGCTTATCTCACTAATGGTAAGAGAGATACTGCCTACAGGAAAATTAAAGAGACCTTTGGAGGAAAGAGAACCACTTGTATGAACATCAAGAGCTCAGATGGAAACTCAGATCTAAGCAAAGAAGGAAAAACAGAAAGGTGGAAGGAGTACATAGAGGGTCTATACAAGGGCGATGTACTTGAGGACAATATTATGGAAATGGAAGAGGATGTAGATGAAGATGAAATGGGAGATATGATACTGCATAAAGAGTTTGACAGAGCACTGAAAGCCCTTAGTCGAAACAAGGCCCTGGGAGTAGACAGTGCTGTCGAAACTCTACCATCTGGTGAGCAAGATGTGTGAGACAGTAGAAATACCTTCAGACTTCAAGAAGAATATAATAATTCCAATCCCAAAGAAAGCAGGTGTTGACAGATGTGAAAATTACCGAACTATCAGTTTAATAAGTCACAGCTGCAAAATACTAACACAATTTCTTTACAGACGAATAGAAAAACTGATAGAATCCGTGAGGCAATACTGACCCTACGACTTATCTTAGAAGGAAGATTAAGGAAAGGCAAACCTACATTTCTTTCATTTGTAGACATAGAGAAAGGTTTGACAATGTTGACTGGAATACTCTCTTTCAAATTCTAAAGGTGGCAGGGGTAAAATACAAGGAGCGAAAGTCTATTTACAATTGGTACATATACCTGATGTCAGTTACAAGAGTCGAGGGGTCTAAAGGGAATCAGTGGTGGGGAAGGGACTGAGACAGGGTTGTAGCCTCTCCTCGGTGTTATTCAATCTGTATATTGAGCAAGCAATAAAGGAAACAAAAGAAAATTTCGGAGTAGGTATTAAAATCCATGGAGAAGAAATAAAAGCTTTGAGGTTCGCCAATGATATTGTAATTCTGGCAGAGACAGCAAATGACTTGGAAGAGTAGTTAACGGAATGGACAGTATCTTGAAAGGAGGGTATAAGATGAACTTCAACAAAAGCAAAATGAGGAAAATGAATGCAGTCGAATTAAGTTGGGTGATGCTGAGGGAATTAGATTAGTAAATGAGATGCTTAAAGTAGTAACGGAGTTTCGCTATTTGGAGAGCAAAATAACCGATGATGGTCGATGTAGAGAGGATATAAAATGTAGACTGGTAATGGCAAGGAAAGTGTTTCTGAAGAAGAGAAATTTGTTAACATTGGGTATTGATTTAAGTGTCAGGCAGTCGTTTCTGAAAGTATTTGTATGGACTGTAGCCATGAATGGAAGTGAAACACGGATGATAAATAGTTTAGACAAAAATAGAATAGAAGCTTTCGAAATGTGGTGCTACAGAAGAATGCTGAAGATTAGATGGGTAGATCACATAATTAATGAGGAGGTATTGACTAGAATTGGGGAGAAGAGAAGTTTGTGGCACAACTTGACTAGAAGAAGAGATCGGTTGGTAGGACATGTTCTGAGGCATCAAGGGATCACCAATATAGTATTGGAGCTCAGGGTGGATGGTAAAAATCGTAGAGGGAGACCAAGAGACGAATATACTAAGCAGATTCAGAGGGATGTAGGTTGCAGTAGGTACTGCAATGTGAAGATGCTTGCACAGGATAGAGCTGCATGGAGAGCTACATCAAACCAGTCTCAGGACTGAAGACCACAACAACATCAACAATCATAATGATCACGAAGTAGTCACAGTACCAACTACTGTTTTACTTGAGAGCTGTTGTTACGAGTCTTGCTAAATTAGATGACAGCAGCTCCCCATCTGAAGCCTAAATCTTTCTTTTTCTTTGTAATTGTATTTTGTATGTCTTCAGTCTGATCTTTATATGTGCTTACGGGTCAACATATATCTAACTCTCAAACCTATACCAACTCTCGCTACTATAATTACAGTTGGTTCATTTTGCCTAGCTGAAGTGCTTGCTTCATCAGCCATTGCCTGTCATCATTATGAATATGTTCTTATCAGTCTTAAACATAGAAATCTGCCAATGGCATTTTGTGGGTTGCATTCACTGCGTACAGACAGAAAAGATTGTCAGCCTCAATCAGAGGTACATGATACTGCCATTATGTTTTTGTAAATATGTTTTTGTAGTTGGTACTTGCTGTTATGCTTAACCTATGAAGATCTGGCAATATACATAAATAAATTCCACATATGTAACTAGATCTAAGTTTAATGAAAATATATTTCCACAAATAGTCCTTTTCTAAAATGAAATTTAAGAGTAAGATCTATGCTTATTTTAAGGCAAACTGTTCATTATAATTTTTTTTTATTTCTGTTGTTTTATACATTATGTAATTACCAAATTATAAGTGTGACTAGCAGAGCTGTCTTATTCTGCATAATTGAAAGTGGAGTTTTCAGTTGGTAATTTTAAACATTAAAAGCATGCATGCACTACATGTTGTTTATTTGACGGAACAGTACTAAAGTTATGAACATATAAGAATTTAGTGGCACAAATTAATCACCTTATACTACTAGCGTATGTTCAATACAGATGTATAATGTGTGTAGAATACAAACTTTTATTAGCATAACCTTGAGAACAACTATGATGAAGTTGCCAGAATGAGATTTTCACTCTGCAGCAGAGTGTGCGCTGGTATGAAACTTCCTGGCAGATTAAAACTCTGTGCTCGACAGAGACTCGAACTCGGGACCTTTGCCTTTCGCAGGAAAGTGCTCTACCAATTGAGCCACCGAAGCGCGAAAGGCAAAGGTCCCAAATTCGAGTCTCTGTCAGGCACACAGTTTTAATCTGCCAGGAAGTTTCATGATGAAGTTGAGCTATTTACCACATCCACATAACATTTAAGCAATTTGTGCAAAGAAAGAAACCAGTCTCAGTACATATGAGAACTCGACCCAGTAAAGAAAAGGATGCAGTGTAGGTTATGTAAGCAATGTAGACATTCACTCTATACATTGATTGGTAGAAAATTTTAATATATGAACCATTCAAAATTTTCTTACATTCCTAGACAATGCCTCACAAGTCAGAAATGGAGTATTTGCTCTGGTCAAAATTCGTAAGTAATCTGATTTAAAGATGACTGAAAATCATCAAAGTAACTAAGCTGATGAATTTACTTTCAACAGTAGACTGACAGTTTGTTTACTCTACTAGTAATGTTGGCTCTAAAAGGTGGATGTGGTCATTAGAGCACTACAGAACTATTATGATGTGGCCTTCCCATTAAAATCAATGCCCTAAAATAAAATAAAAAATAAAAGCTACAGCCACTTGAAAACCCCTGTTATACACAAATAGTGCAAAAATGAGAGGTTACTTTACATATATCCAGAATAAAAAATACATCATATAAATAATTTGATGCTTATTCAAGCAGTATTAGAAAATACTTAGGAAAGATATAGTTACAGTTCATTTTTGTCAACTGATCATATTCCACAATGATATTGGACACATCATATTGCCAATTTTATACAGAACAAATTTCTTCTAAATTTGTCACTTATGGCCAATAATAATTTTTATATAACGTAAGAGATAATATAGAAACTTTCAGTCATGGTGTATAATAGTACCATACATTAATTTACGCAGTACTATGGGACACAAAAGGAAAAGTAAAGTTGTTTGTTTTTGCTATACTGCTAAAAATAGTAAATACATTTATATAAACTAAAACTAGTTTTTTGGTAATTTATTTTTGTCTGTACTGCAGAGAATTTAGATGTTTATGTGTAGACAAAACTCATTTAAATCACATTTGCACGAAATATACTTGCTCCATATGTTTTCTGTATTTTCAGCACTGCACTTTGGTTTCCTTTCCTTCTTTCAGTAACTTTGTTTCCACATGAAAAAGGAAGTCATTTACTCCATTTCCATCTATATTTACGTTTCTCTTATTGATCTGCCTGCAATTACTGCTTCACCTTATACCACTGTCCAGAGATGAGATGTTCCTCCAATCTTCCTTTGAGGGTGCTCAGTTCCTTTATTCTCTCCATGCTAAGTGACATTTCGTTATAAAATTAGCTTCCTGAGTTTATAGACTCAATATCTGTCATTCTCAACCTTTTGCTGCATATATGTTAATATTTTAAATTCTTTGCATGTGTTTTTGCAGGATTACCATGGTGTTAATTTTGCCATGCAGCTGATGGCTTTCTTTTGAAATTTAAAATTCCTTGAATGTATATATCTGCTGCTCCTCCACATATTGGTATACTATACAATATGTGTGATAAGTTAAATCTGTAGTACTTTTTAGCAAGGTTTTTGTGTAGACTCTACAGCACATTTTCTCATTAAGAATATATTTGTACTTCTTTTTGAAAATCTCTCATCAATGTGGTTTTCCCAGTCCGCCCCCAGTAGCTGAGTGGTCAGCTTGACAGAATGTCAATTCTTACGGCCCAGGTTCGATTCCCTGCTGGGTCGGAGATTTTCTCCTCTCAGGGACTGTGTGTTGTGTTGTCCTAATCATCATCATTTCATCCACATCGACGCGCAAGTCGCCGAAGTGGCGTCATAGCTAAAGACTTGAACCCAGCAAATGGTCTACCTCACAGGAGGCCCTAGTCACACTACATCTACGTGTCTGAAATGTGTGCACTTCTGTTTCCAAAAACCTATTACTGTCCATTTTGTTTAAGTCTACATATCCACTGCTAAGAATACAGCCCTCTGTGCTATTAGTTCTGTGCTATTAGTTCTGTTCTAATTTTCTACACATAGTTTGCTTACAGCTGATCAATAAATTATATTATCTAAAATAACAGTCTCTCTTTTCTAAATCCTTCATTGAAGTAAGAAGTAATGTTGTGCATAGAAGTAATGTTGTGTGCATAGAACTAATGTTGTGTCATAAGTATACTTAATCACTTTTTCATTTCCTGCAGTGAACATGTCGTTTATGTACAGTACTGCTTCATATTTTACCTGCAGAGTAACAGACTGGACATTTTTCTCTGTATATGTGGATTTATGTTTTATTTCAACACACTTGTCTGTTTTCAACAAATTGTTTTGTAATATCCACAGCTTTTCCTCTTGGGCCAGAGCAGTCCAATATCCCTAGAAAATTTTATGTCAGATACAATCAAAACTTTTCAAAGGTACACAGTAAATACTTTCTTATGTTGACCCAGGGCCTCAGTGATGTGTGAAGTTTGCAACTGCAGTTTTAGTGGATCTATCCTTTTAAAGCCAATGTTGTGCTTCATTTAGGATGTTTTGTTTCCCTATGAAGTTTATAATTCTATCCTTAATCACTGGTTCTACTAAGAGGGAATAGTTGTGACTTATGGGGCTACAGTTTCCTGAATATCTTTTTACCCCCCCCCCCCCCTTTAAATAGTTATACTACCCTATGAAGTTTATAATTCTATCCTTAATCACTGGTTCTACTAAGAGGGAATAGTTATGACTGTTATGGGGCTATAGTTTCATGAACATCTTTTTACCCCTCCTTTAAATAGTTGTACTACCTGCTCCTTTTTAAACATTTTGGGAAAATCCTTCCTTTATTATTGAATTTAGCAGTAATGTCAGAGCCTTTGCAAGGAAACTAGCACAGTGTCTATAGTTTCCTGGACCTTCTTTTTCCCCTCCTGTAAATACTGGCACTACCTTGCTCATTTTTAACCATCAGGAATGTCAGAGGCTTTGCAAGATAAATTATTTCACCAATTTTTGCTGATGTGCCATTCAGACCCTCTATATTTTTATTTTTTTGAGCTCCAATTATTTCTGAAACTTCCAATTCATCATTAAGGTGTAGATATAAACTCTCAGCCACCCTTTTGGGACTTTCCATACTCTTTGGTACTGTTATGTTTTATTTCAGAAGTTCCACCATTACATCAATATAATACTGATTGAAAACATTACACAGTTCTTGTGAGTCTGCTACTTCTTCCCCATCTCTTTTCAGTATTATATTTATATTTTTTAAGAGATGTCAATTTTTTCTGTAATCATTTATTTAATTTCTGGGCTATTTTAGAGAAACGAGAGGAATTTTGCATTTCAACTTCTTCATGACTACCCATTGCTTCTGTTATTATCCTAGTTTATGCTTTCTTCTTGCACCTTGAAGCCACATTACTGTCATGCCTTTTACCTTGCCGGTTATTATCACTGAGCTCAATCAATTGACCTCCCTTTTTAAGGTTTTATGGTATGCCATTTTTTTCTTTTGTTTGATGCAAATATTTCTGTATATTTTAGGACGAGCTAATCTATGTGGAGTCTTCGCTGCCTTCTGTGAACAAATCATTCCAGTTTTCAGATTTTGGCAAAAAGTTTAATTTGTCTAAATTTAGTCACTATGTTGGCCTCACTTCCCAGTTCAACTGTGTGTCTAAAATGATCTCCAATAATGGTATTCACAACCTGAACATCTCTGGGTGTATTTGAGAGAATCTGGTCTGTTAATGTACTTGAAATTTCTATATACCTTATTGGAGTTTTTACATGAAACTGAAGTTTGAATATCCTCATGTAGTTGTTGTGGTTTCCAGTCCTGAGACTGGTTTGATGCAGCTCTCCATGGTACTCAATCCTGTGCAACCTTCTTCACCTCCCAGTACCTACTGCAACCTACATCCTTCTGAATCTGCTTAGTGTATTCAATTCTTGGTCTCCCTCTACGATTTTTACCCTCCACCCTTCCCTCCATCACTAAATTGGTGATCCCTTGATGCCTCAGAGCATGTCCTACCAAACGATCCCTTCTTCTAGTCAAGTTGTGCCACAAACTCCTCTTCTCCCCAATTCTATTCAGTACTTCTTCATTAGTTCTATGATCTATCCATATAATCTTCAGCATTCTTCTGTAGCACCACATTTCGAATTTTCTATTCTCTTCTTGTCCAAACTAGTTATTGTCCACGTTTGACTTCCATACCTCGCTACACTCCATATAAACGATTTCAGAAACGTCTTCCTGACACTTAAATCTATACTCGATGTTAACAAATTTCTCTTCTTCAGAAACGCTTTCCTTGCCATTACCAGTCTACATTTTATATCCTCTCTACATCGACCATCATCAGTTATTTTGCTCCCCAAATAGCAAAACTGCTTTACTACTTTAAGCGTCTCATTTACTAAACTAATTCCCTCAGCATCACCAGACTTAATTCGACTACATTCCATTATCCTCGTTTTGCTTTTGTTGATATTCTTCTTATATCCTCCTTTCAAGATACTGTCCAGTCCGTTCAATTGTTCTTCCAAGTCCTTTGCTGTGTATTTTACCCCTGCCACCTTTAGAATTTGAAAGAGAGTATTCCAGTCAACATTGTCAAACCTTTCTCTATGTCTACAAATGATAGAAATGTAGGTTTGCCTTTCCTTAATCTTTCTTCTAAGATAAGTCGTAGGGTCAGTATTGCCTCACGTGATCCAACATTTCTACGGAATCCAAACTGATATTGCCGAGATCGGATTCTACCAGTTTTTCTATTCGTCTGTAAAGAAACTGTGTTACTATTTTGCAGCTGTGGCTTATTAAACTAATTGTTCGGTAATTTTCACATCTGTCAACACCTGCTTTCTTAGGATTGTAATTACTATATTCTTCTCGAAGTCTGAGGGTATTTCGCCTGTCTCACACATTTTGCTCACCAGATGGTAGAGTTTGGACAGGACTGGCTCTCCCAAGGCTGTCAGTATTTCTAATGGAATGTTGTCTATTCCCAGAGCCTTGTTTCGACTTAGGTCTTTCAGTGCTCTGTCAAACTCTTTATGCAGTATCATATCTCCCATTTCATCTTCATCTACATCCTCTTCCATTTCCATAATACCGTCCTCAAGTATTCGCCCTTGTGTAGACCCTCTATATACTCCTTTTACCTTTCTGCTTTTCCTTCTTTGCTTAGATCTGAGTTTCCATCTGAGCTCTTGATATTCATATAAGTGCTTCTCTTTCCTCCAAAGGTCTCTTTAATTTTCCTGTAGGCAGTATCTATCTTACCGCTACTGAGATAAGCCTCTACATCCTTACATTTGTCCTTTAGCCATCCCTGATTAGCCATTTTGCACTTCCTGTCGATCTCATTTTTGAGACGTTTGTATTACTTTTTGCCTGCTTCAATTTCTGCATTTTTATATTTTCTCCTTTCATCAATTACATTAAGTATTTCTTCTGTTACCCAAGGATTACTACTGGGACTCATCTTTTTACCTACTTTATTCTCTGCTGCCTTCACTATTTCATCCCTCAAAGCTACCTATTCTTCTTCTAATGTATTTCTTTCCCCCATTCCTGTCAATGGTTCCCTTATGCTCTCCCTGAAACTCTGTACAACCTCTGGTTTAGTCAGTTTATCCAGGTCCCATCTCCTTAAATTCCCACCTTTTTGCAATTTTTTTCAGTTTTAATCTACAGTTCATAACCAATACATTGTCGTCAGAGTCCACATCTGCCCCTGGAAATGTCTTACATTTTAAATCCAGTTCCTAAATCTCTGTCTTACCGTTATCTAATCTACCTGAAACCTTCTAGTATCTCCAGGGTTCTTCCATGTGTACAACTTTCTTCCATGATTCTTGAACCAAGTGTTAGCTATGATTAAGTTATACTCTGTGCAAAATTCTACTGTTAGCTATGATTAAGTTATGCTCTGTGCAAAATTCTACCAGGTGGGTTCCTCTTTCATTTCTTAGCCCCAATCGATATTCACCTGTTACGTTTCCTTCTCTTCCTTTTCCTACAGCCGGTCAGGGTGGCCGTGTGGTTCTAGGCGCTACTGTCTGGAACCGCGCTACCGCTACGGTCGCAGATTCGAATCCTGCCTTGGGCATGGATGTGTGTGATGTCCTTAGCTTCGTTAGGTTTAATTAGTTATAAGTTTTAGGCGACTGATGACCTCAGAAGTTAAGTTGCATAGTGCTCAGAGCCATTTGAACCTTTTCCTACTATCGACTTCCAATCACCCATGACTATTAAATTTTTGTCTCCCTTCACTATCTGAATAATTTATTTTATCTCATCATACATTTCCTCAGTTTTTTCGTCAGCTGCAGAGCGAGTTGGCATATACACTTGTACTACTGTAGCAGGTGTGGGCTTCGTGTCTATCTTGCCCACAATAATGCATTCACTATGCTGTTTGTAGTTGCTTACCCGCACTCCTATTTTTTTTATTCATTATTAAACCTACACCAACATTACCCCTATTTGATTTTGTTTTTATAACCCTGTATTTACCTGACCAAAAGTCTTGTTCCTGCTGACACCGAACTTCTCTAATTCCCATTATATCTAACTTTTATTATCTGTTTCCCTTTTTAAATTTTGTAACCAACCTACCTCATTAAAGGATCTGACATTCCATGCTCCAGTCCGTAGGACGCCAGTTTTCTTTCTCCTGATGATGTCCTCTTGAGTAGTTCCTGCCCGGAGATCCGAATGGGGGACTATTTTACCTCTGGAATATTTTAAGCAAAAGGACACCATCATCATAATATTATGAAAACTTCTTGCATAGCCACTGTCTTTCAGCAAAGCAATATTTGAGTCTCATACTACTAATACAGAAATAAATGTATTTATTCATGCCTTTATCGTCCAATAAAAAATTTTCAACACTTGAGCTAGTTGATCGATATATTCGTATTGAAAGATGTTCTGCCTCTGTGAATTTTGTTTGTACTACTGCTGCTTCAAAGTAAAAATGATTGATAATACCAGCCACAGGGCGATAAATTTCCTTAACATCAAGAAAGTGTTACCAAACAAAGCAAAGACTGCATACATAAATTTTACTTTTGTGTGAGAGTAAACATGTGAAATTCATTGTATAGTCATTGACACTACCCTTATCAAGTAAGAAAAGTAATAAAAATTTTTGGTATGTGGACAGATGACACCTTGCAATAGCTTACACATAAATAAAAACTTTCAAGCAGCTGAAGTAGCTTTCGATACTGTTTGTTTCCTGAACCATGCCTGTAATAATAAATGATCAAAACAGTGTAACTTGATTTGTGTTGTCACTTATCTCATAAGGTATCAATTTGAATTATGGATATATATTCCTCATGCAGAAAAGTATGTACGAAAATAATGACAGAATATTCATTACCCTCTAGTACCAACAACCTATAACATGAACCAAATGTCTTGTCAGTACCATGTATGTATATCCTTGAAAATGTCCGTTTTATTCATCAAAGTGAACCAACACCAAACCCACTACTTAAATAATATTTTTTATAGTGAAAAAGCATTTGCATAAGCCTTATGGTAGTGTCAGATACATAGAGGTACTCATGTACAGTAAGTTATTTCACAATCTATATGTAAACTAGAATGGGTTCAGAGACAGACTAAGAAAAATACTCAAGAAACATTACTTATAAATATAGTAAAAGATTGAATGGAACCCATATTAGTATAATCAATGTGGAAACATTTGTAACTCATTATAGTTTCAATGCTGAAGTTTGTTAGTTAGTAGTAAATGCTTATTTCCATAATGGATATAACCATTTTTCTATTTTGTGTAATTTGACATCAAGTATGAATTATGCAGTTGTTAGTTATTCACATACACGTTGCTTTTAGCTAATCCATGTATGTAATATAGTTTTTCTACACTCTGCATTAGCGAGGGAGAATACAAAAACCTATTTTTGGGGCAAACAAATACACAAACAGATGTGTCAGTACATTTTCCTTATACAATTTTTCTTGGAAGTACATATCATAGAGATTTCACACACGTCTTCAACTCAGGTCTGTAGTGCCATTAGCTTACAAATCTTTCACATTGAACCACAGATATTGTGTTACTTTCATTTGTCTTGTATTCTGCTCAGCTTATACAGCCCTTCCTATTTTTCTTCAATCTAAAACTGAATTCTTTCAATAACTAATTTTTTCAAAGATAACCCTTCTCAGAATCTCATAGAAACTAAAAGAAAATCTAATTTCAGAAAACAGCTAATGGTATCTCTCGTATACAACAACAAACATTCCGGTAAAGTTGTCAACAGGTTAGTCCACTATGAGAAACCTCATTCACCTTCACCTCACCCAAGCAATCATCTACTGAAACAGTGTCCTTTCTCTTTCTTATCGCTTACAGGCACTGTCACTGTATTTTCAACTTAATAGCCTCTGATTACCACAGTTTCCAAAAATTAATATATTTGCTTGTGATCTGTATTTTTTGAAATTGTTTTTCTTCTTTCTCTTATCACTATTACCACAGTAAAATAATTATTTCTTAACATTAACTGTTCGAGCAGTGACACACATATGTAATCTGATTAAAGAATTTAGAGATTAAGCTTCGAAAATATGTATGCTTCCTGATTCAAGAGCGCCCCAAAATAAAAATACAATAAGTAAACAAGGAAACAAGTGGATGAATTATTTGATAGCAACCAAGAGAGTTTTACTGACACAAAGCCATTCTGTTTCAGACAAAGCGGCGCTGGCATTTGCCAACGAATTTTGGCCAGTGCTGTACACCGAACTGCTGCCGTTTGCCAATGAGGGCTGGGACAAAGTGATGAGGAACGAGGCGAACAAAGTGCTGGCGAGGATACCTTTCAATCTACTCTTCCCAGATGAGTAGGCCAGGGCACCCGCCACTGCAACGACATGCTCCAACCTCGCGCCCGTCAACCTACTGCCAATGTGGTCTCTCTCTCTCTCTCTCTCTCTCTCTCTCTCCTATCTCTCTCTCTCCATCTCCATTCTCACCTCGATCAAGCCCCACTTTCCCCTTCTTCAAATGTTGTCACTACAAATGTACTGCCGATCCCAATATTCTGAGCAGTGCAAATTACAGAAACAACTGATGTGCTACAAAAATGTAGCGACTGCAGTTTCTTTGAAATGCCTAGAAACATTTTGACTATTTGTACGTACACTTACAATAAGTAATTATACCTGTAAAGGTGACTGAATGCAGAAGACGTTGTTCCATTTGGTTACTGAACAATAATATTAGCTCTTACAAACTGGAAAATAACAGATTTGGACGATCGTCAGTTCGTACTACTCTCAAATATTTTAATCATATGATAACATTCTATTATTATACATCCTCAGATACATCTACAATACTATAGAGGGTTATGTGAGTCCACAGATATAGACTGAAGTGGGTATTTCATTACTGCCCCATTCTAATTTATCGTGTAAATAAGAATGTAAATTTGTACAGCTTTTTTTTAAGCTAGAGAAAAATCGCCTTAAGATACTAATGTGCAGAAGTTAGTGAAGCGCTAAAAGTTACATAGGGTGATGTCTGGTAAAACTTATAGTATTCCATAATCGGTTATGCATATGTTAGTTGATCAATGCATCCTCACACATTGAAGAAAAGGTGAATGAAACGAATATTGTAAATTTCGGAAATTTGCCTTACACTTGTGTCCTTCGAGTACCTTACCTTAATTTTTTATAAACGGAGATATCTGAGACACTGTGAGCAATATGCATTCAGAGGCTTATGACTAACCACTCTCACAATTCTGCATGTAATCATGGTGCTTTGCTAAAGCTGTTCTTCCTTTCAAAAAGTCATTTTTTGCATGATATCTAAAAATGTAAATGTGAAATTACTATAGTATGTAATTGATACAAATGTATATAAATGTGTTTTATATATGTGATATGAAACCCATGTGTATTTATAACTTAATTAATAAAGGAACATTTCCTTGCCTCATTTTCAGCAGTATCTGTTATGAAATGTGGGACACAAAAGAACATTTCAAAAACCAAAAAAAACTGCCTATTTTATATAAAAAGACTAAGGTCTGAGATTGTTCTAAAAAAAATCGCTAGACTCCAAACAGTATTCATATCGTTAGACAATCTTGACACAGATCTCTTTTTTTATGCATTTCTTTATAATTTTTCTTGCCAAGAAGGCTACATAAAAACTTCAACAATGAAACCACATCAGTGAAACCTGAAGAGGTAGCAAATACCAATTACTATTTTCTGTATAGATTATTAGCAAATGATAATTTCAAATCTGATACTGATCTGAAACAGTTGTTTGAGAGTCAACAGCTCAGCTGAATCATGGAGCACTAATTTGAAACATAATCGGAAATAAAGCAATACTGAATAATATCAGATAGATGAATGGTACATTCCTAAGATAATACAATTATTTTCCTCAAAGAAAACAAGTCACTCATTCCAATGAACCTTCTACAGCAATACAGGTAGACACAGGAGAAATAATAGAACTGGGGAAAAAATGTTGAGTCTGTGTCCATTTCTAAAGTACTTTTTACCAGACCACTTTTGTCCACAATAAATGTTCTCAAAAATTACTTGTATGGAAACTGATATTAACTGCTGCTTCTGAGGAGAAAATTGGATGGCGATTAATGGTCTTATTATTACCTGAGACAGATGGAGCAAAAGGCATTATAAATTGCTAAAACAGGCAATAATGGGCAATGCAGAAGAACTAAGTATTCCCATTATTTACTTGATTGCACTAATTGGACGATGTTGTGATATATTTTTAAAGTAAGCTGAAGTTTTAAACAAAATGCTTATTGTACTTATCAGAAAATTGAAAATGTTTCTTGAAAGCCTATTTATTACAATGCCTTATAGGTTTATTGGTTGCACATGTGAACCAGATGCTCTCGAAATATTCTGTAATCATGTTGAGTCTCCTGTCAGATAATATATTTTTCAACTGATAAAATGTTGTCTCCGTGTCTATAGAGGTAATGGAGTAACTATAAAACACTGAGCTATTATAGGGTCTATTTCTGCTACAACAGCATTGTCACTTCGTGGAATATTTGTAATGTTTCTAAATTTGTCTAGGCTAGCATTTTTCAAATGCACCGTTTTACACTTTTTCCAAAGTACAAGTAATGAACCGTGTTTCCCTGGTATACTCTCTAATCTTTACTCTGCATCATCCACAATGTTCACAGACTTCATCAGAGGCTGCCCTGTTTCTTAATGCTGGCCGACCGAATTCGACCACAATGAAAGTTAAGTCGTTTCTCACTTCCTAGGATTAGAGAGTTTATTAGTTGCTACAGTTAAAGGTGATGCGCAGTATTTACCACATTCGTCATACTCGGGAAACTTAAGTGTAGTAAGCTGCTGAAATTCCTGTTCTCCGTCCTGTTATGATAGGGGAACAGGGGTATTTGGTGCAATGCATTTAATTGTCTCAATCTTTGACGGGACAGTCAAAAAGCTCTTCTTAGCACTGAAGATGAGTTTGTCGACATCCGGAAACAAGTTCGGTATCCCTTCAGGCTTTTCCGGCGAGATCTTGAGATGTGGAATTATCGGGTCTACTGCCGGATGTTTGTGTCGCTCTGGCACAATATTTCGGCCACGTAACTCGTTGCCTTCTTCAGGTGCTACTTGAGGCTGCTGTATTGGAGGATCTTGTCCAGTATTTATGCCCAGAGGGCGCTGGGAGCTCTCTCTGCCTCAGGAGCAGCACCAGGCGGGCGCGGACCGCTAACGGAACGCCCGACACGGGATGGGCCTCAGATAGCTGCCACAAATGGCGACCAAGTCGGGCGCGGACGGCAGAGAGGGCACCCAGCGCTCTCTGGGCATAAATACTGGACAATATCCTCCAATGCGGCAGTCTTAGGTAGCACCTGAAGAAGGCAACGAGTTACGTGGCCGAAATATTGTGCCCGAGCGACACACACATCGGGCAGTAGACCCGATAATTCCACATCTCAAGTCTGGTATCTCTTCTGACATCACGTGCTACGCAGACTATGGTGAAACTCGGGCGTAAATAGCGCTTTTACAGTTGTCCCACACTTTTACATACTTGGTGCAGTGTCTGAAATGAAATGTAATCCACTGTTCCATTGAATCCCTTCAGGTCACATTACCCTAAATGAATTAGTAAATAATTGCGCGTTAGTTGAATCGTAAACTTTTCCTAGACCCTGTGTTGTACACAGGAATAGCTTTATTAATGCACCTCCTGAAGGATTTATGATCTAGTTATGACACTGACAATAAATTAACCCAAAGGATCAGCTGACTCGTCAATTGAAATCCAGGTGTTTTTCATTTTTTATTTCATCTTTAACGATTAGTATTACTTCACCATAGCATTCATTGAAGCAACATTTTCGCAAACTTGGCTCACTGGGCTTTGATACGTTCGTATACTTCTCGAAAAACTGTCTTAATGTAGGATTCCTTAGTTTCCACAAAGTGATTCCGACATCAACAAAAGCATGACACAAATCGAATATAAATTGCGTTTTTTGACTCGATATTGCAATTGCAGTTGGAAACAAAGAAATCTTTTTTCCCACAACCTTAGAAAGCGCATTTTACGGTGTGTTGTATTGATATATTGAGAAATGCAATATTTCTTTTCGTAATTCGTTGACGGCTTACGTACTTTGCACAAAAGTATTATACCGGGAGTAGAAAATAAGTCGTGTCTGAAGGTATTCACCTAACTTGACAGTTTACTGTGTAAAGCGACAGTGACTTCGGCACGTTGGACAACAACGTCGCAATGAAAACTGAGAGAAAAAAAGTTAGAACTATAATGAAAGTATAATTTAGTTCCAATACTCATCGTAGGAGGAGGTGGTCCAATTAGGACCTAAATAAACACAAACCACGATTAAAATACTTACCTCGTGTTACCTCATTTTATGGCTATATTCACTGTTTTCAATAATAAAAAAATGCAACAAAGACGCAGAAAATGAAGGGCTGAGACCTTAGGCGTTTCAATCACAAAGATGTAAATCATACAGAATCACGTTCACACTGAAGACAGATTTAACAAATATGAAAAGGCATCCTTCCAAAGTTCAAGTCTCTGGTTATTAACAAGACAATTACAACAAGGAGTTCATGCATCACAGATTTCCGAAGTGGTCTAAGAACACTTGTTATATCACCAGCTGGGTCACGACGCCAAACCAACTCCAGAAATGTAGCGATAGTTGTAGTTAAAACACACCCGTCAACGAAGTGCATGTCCGAGGACGCTGGTTTCACTGGAGCTCTGCAAAGCCGGTAACTTGATATCAGGTGGTTGCACTTTGACTGGTCTGTGTAATTCTTCCCTAGTATAAAGAAACTCGCCGACAGCGCCGCCTGTGGTACGCCAGGGGACACTCGTGCTGGCTACACGAGGCCATCGAGGTCACCGCGAGAATATCCTCGCTGGAATCCGTACCCCTATCGCCGGACTCGACATTTTCCCCTGAACTCCTCTGTAAATGGATTTGACGAGAGTCCAAACACTCATGGTGTATGTTTGTTGTTATATTCAGGAGGGCGCTACCAAATACATTGAGAAAAGCGCCTTTGACAAAGGATAGATTGTTATGGCCCGTCGCTTGGAGCTATGATCCTGGAACAGGAGAGGCTAGTCGGCTGTTAGCGTTTTACTGTCGTGAGCATGTACAGAATATCGTTAAAGGACGGTGAACCCACGAGTGTTGACCATTCATGTCCATCACAGAACGTGGAGGTCTGAGACTTGTCTGCTTTGTGAAGCAGGACAAACAGTGATCTGTGGCAGACCTGATGACAGATTACAGTGCCGAAGCAGGTACAAGTATTTGAGAGCACTCCTATCAGAGCTCATTGTTGGTCTTGTGTTGATCATGGGGCTCGGTATGACACACTCCATATTCCCATGTAGTCGATATAGTCACTTACAACTGCGTCTGGCACGGGATAATTGATATTGGGCCATCAATGAATGGAAATCTGTCGCATGGTCGTACGAATCACGTTTATTGTTACATTCAGGTCGACGGTCGTGTCCGGATACGATACGATACGATACCCAGAGGAACGGTTGCTTGAAATAAGGACCTCCTCATTCTTCAGACCGACGAGGGCGGTATTGTACTATGAGCGATATTCACGTAGGCTTCCATGGGACCAATGGTAGTAGTCGAAGACGTCATCACAACTGTGGACACCTTGAACATCATTACGGACCACCTTCGTCCCTTCATGCTTACCGTCTGTCCCGACAGTGACGGAGTCTTCCAACAAAATAACTATCCGTGTCACAAGGCGAAATTCGAGACGCAGTGGTTTGAGGGGCATGACAGTGGATCTCGTTGAAGTTTTGGCCACCAAATTCGCCTGATCGGAACCCGATGAAACACTATTGGAACGCTACACGGAGTCTCCTTCGTGCCCACAAACCACCGACCTTTAATTGAAATGGTTTGGGCAACCTGTGCTTAGACAGCAGGTGCCACAAACCTTTTGAAACTTGCTAAGAACTTGTGGAAGTCATGCCTATAGAAATGGGTGCTGTAATGGATTCCAAAGGTGAACCCATACGTTGTTGAGAAGATCATAATGCTACAGCTCATCAGCGGACATCTAGTTCGAAATAAAAAAAATATCCTCGGAGATGAAATGACATCCACGTATTTTGCAAACTAAAGCTGATATCTAAGAAACACACAAAATGAATGAAGTTAAGGTAATGTAAACCGCGTGAAGACTATGAATATATGAAAGACACTCAATAGTGAAAAGGGATATCACAGAAAGAAAATAACACAAATTCTCAAGGTTATATTTTACGCTGAAATAGAAAGAATAGTGGACAGTTGCTGTTAAAATGCCATTCGTAATACCGTTTTATGATTTGCTATCAGGAAACTGTTGGAACTGAAAAAAGCCCACTACAAATATTCCCAAACGGGAACCCTTCACCCCACCCAATATTTGGTCGGATTAGAGAGAAAACAAATTCTAGCCAACTTGCCCTCGTTTTTGCGTATGCACTGTGTAAAAGATAATAATCAGAAAAAAGAAGCTCTATATTCTGATATAGGTTTCCAGGCAATTTACCATCGTCGTAAGCCAAAGGAAGAAAATGATAATTTCCAACTGTTTTCAATTAGGAACACCTTGCCCCTAGACAACATCGCTAAGATTTGGCTAAAACGACCTGAGAACTCTACAACGAAAGGCTCCGCTTGCTTGGTTAGGCAATGAAAGTGGAGGAAAGCTACATTTTGTGATTCATCATAATTTTGTTCTTTATGTTCTCAGGAACAAGCTAAAACGTTTCAAAAGTGTGACTGTGTGTCTGTGATTAATTTATTACTTACTTGCTCTTCCTTGCGTGATAAGCAAAAAAACTGAAATGTCCAGATATTATCACGTTTTTGAATCCCTGATCTACACAGTTTTATCGGTAATAAAATAATCTATATTGTAGTCCTCCTTTTAAATAATGGTGGAACGTAATATTGATATCTTAAGTCTGTGTACTTTGTGTCATTTGTTGTACGCTAATGATACTCGTAAATGTATGTTAAGAGGGAAGAGAGTCTGCCCTCCTGGGTATGCTGTGTCAAAAAACTCATAGCATAGTTGTATAATTATTCTGATCACAGTTGGAATCACATTGTAGAAGTTTATGTACCTAACTCATAAACTGACAAGATACTGAAAAGCATTTAAGAAAGACATCAGGGTGGCATAACACAAGAAAGGTTTGAAAAACAGATGGGAAAGAGAGACTGGAATGTGACATACTGATAACGTGAATAAGGCAGATAACTCTGTGAATATACCCTATAAGGAAAAGAAAAGAGAGGTAAACTTATTTCTATTGGTGCATCCATTTAAAAATAATCACGGGATAGGATGGCATACGTGAAGGAAATTTCTGATATGTCAGACAGACTGTCTGATGAGATGATCGAATATTGGGTAATAAAAGATTTTAAAAAAGAAGAAACCTTACTATGACGTGTGACAAGGATAAATCTGATATTGATTAGATGAAACAGAAATTCATACGGGATGACAGCTGCCATATGCAAAAATACAGAGGGCAGCTCAGTAGAAAACATTAATACACTAAAGAGAGAAATAATTACGCTTAGGAAAACATAAGAGAAAGAAGCTGTGACAGAAATACGTGATACATTTGATGCATTGTTACTATTAGAATTTGTAAGTAAAATTGAATGTGTTTAGCTCATACAAACTAGGGGGTATCGAAGACCAACATTTTTAATAACTAACGTCATTGGCAGACGTAAGAAAAGAGGCTTATTCACTCTGCTGCCCTAAATAAAGCTATAGAAACGTGGTCAGACTTCCATATGGACGAAAATGTTATTTTCTCATTCTATACAAAAGTAGGACAGGAAATGAGAGTACTACCTATCTGGGGAGCGAAATAACTGATGATGGTCGAAGTAGAGAGGATATAAAATGTAGACTAGCAATAGCAAGGAAAGCGTTTCTGAAGAAGAGAAATTTGTTAACATCGAGTATTGATTTCAGTGTCAGGAAGTTGTTTCTGAAAGTATTTGTATGGAGTGTAGCCATGTATGGAAGTGAAACATGGACGATAAATAGTTTAGACAAGAAGAGAAGAAGCTTTCGAAATGTGGTGCTATAGAAGAATGCTGAAGATTAGATGGGTAGATCACATAACTAATGAGGAGGTATTAGATAGAATAGGGGAGAAGAGGAGTTTGTGGCACAACTTGACTAGAAGGAGGGACCGGTTGGTAGGACATGTTCTGAGGCATCAAGGGATCACAAATTTAGCATTGGAGAGCAGCGTGGAGGGTTAAAATCGTAGAGGGAGACCACGAGACGAATACACTAAGCAGTTTCAGATGGATGTAGGTTGCAGTAGACACTGGGAGATGAAGAAGCTTGCACAGGATAGAGTAGCATGGAGAGCCACATCAAACCTGTCTCAGGACTAAAGACCACAACAACAACAACCTAGAGCTCCACACATTCGATGGTTTCCGTTTCAGAAGAGTTGGGGACGAATCTATGACTTTATTCTATACATTAAAAAAACTAAGATGCACTGAAATAAACCTATATCTGTTCATTCTGCATAGCTCTCGAACAACGTGAAATTTAAAAATGTCAGAAATTCTGAGGAGATAAGACAACAAGCATAACGTATAACACATACTGAAGTAGGGGAAGGTCAAATGAAAGTAAAAGTTAAGAAAAGCAGGCCGTATTTAATAAGAGTTTTTGTCTCATATGTTTGATTTACGAATCGAAGGACAATTAAGGCAGTGAAAGTGTGTTGTACAAGCAAATGGAGTACAAGCAAATACCAACACACAGCCTCGCAAATACCTTTCTCGCGGGAAGGCTGTAAAATGAGCTGGTCGGTTTGCTAAGAGCAAAATGTGGGTTAAGCAGAAGAAAAACAATATTATATAAGATGTCTGAGACAAGACAAACGTCTAATGGAGAGAACGGTGCACGTGAAGAACGTTTCTCTCTAGGTAAGATAACGGCCAAGATTTAGAAGAAATGGTTCTTGGTCAGTACGTTTAGGGAACAGTACTGCACGGAAGTGAAACATGGACACCAGGAAACGAAAAACATGAGAAAATGAAAGCATTTGCGAAACTATCAACAGGGTAGGGAGGCTGGCACTTAATTTTCAGGGACAATTACTGTCGAAATGGAGAGGGTAAAATGGAAGAGCTTGGAAGGTCGGGTATGATATAAATACTAACAAATACTTCTCATGGGTTTCTTTAAATCATTTCGAGAAATCGTTCTTTAACTCACACTCAACACAAAACGTATTATAACAACGTAAAGAAAAACACAAAAAGTCCGAAATAATAGCTGCGGCTATTTCAAGGACTTTCTACAACTTCATAGCATTTAATACTAAAATTTCACGCAACGCAGTGCTTCTGTCAACACAGAAGAGTGGACTACTTAAACACGAGTGATTTAACTACCCAGATATAATGTGTACATGATGTGTGGGTATTTTATATGATGCAAGGGTCTTTTATTACAGTACAATTATTTAATGATTAGTTGATAGCGGTGTTGTCTTTCAAGCATTTATTCAGATCGTACTTTTTGTAAGCAGCAATGAACCAATGCACAGTAGAATAACCACAAAGAAGAACGATGTAAATGTGATGCAAGATGGTATGGCGATGGTCCAATGATAATTTAAAACAATAGTAATAAAAAGAGGAGAAATGGTACTAAATAATGTAAAGTTGGTACTGGGCAAGAAATTTTACCTTTGCCTAACCCTTCGGAAAACCATACTTATGACGTGCTTTTTTCTACAGGTACATAATAGATACATCACAGACTGCTTAAAATTCATTACTTTTGTTTTGTTTTGTTCGCCATGTCCTTTATAAAATATAATTTTGTATGTTTCTCTAATTGGAATTAGTTTTTCCCCTGAGAGAAAGAAGGACAATTGATAAGTAATAAAATTACACTTAAAGGTGAACCTACAGGGCCCGAAATGCACCGTGTACACGATAAGGAACAATACTTCTTACAAAAGGCAATGTTTATCACAGTTACACATCTTCAGTACAGTCATTTGGAGATGTTATATAGTGATGGAAAATAATTCCAACACCAAGAAGGAGTTGCTTCTACATCTGAACGAAATTGTCTATCCAAATTTAGAACCAGTCGCATAAGTGTGTCGTTAGTGGCGTCACTATGAGGATGCAAATAAGCTTTACTTCACATACACCCTGTACCGGTCCTGAGAGTTAGTTACCTACGAGACTGGCCATGGTGCGTTGACGTTAGTCAAGAGTGCCTTTAAGGCGACAGAGACTCCATTATGAATAACTCACTGGGATTCAACGAGGTCGTGTAACAGGGCTATGGGAAGCTGGATGTTCCTTCTGCGATATTGCAGAAAGACTTGGCAGAAGTGTAGCCACTCACATGTTTGCTGGCAGCGGTGGCCACGAGAATGTACAGTCGCAAGATGACCAGGCTCCAAACAGCCACGTGGTACTACCAAGAGTTAAAACCATCGTGTTCGGTGTATGGCTAGGACACATCATAGTGCATGTGCAGCAGCGACAAGAAAAAAAAGAGTTGGCGCCACAGTGACACAACGAACTGTTACAAATCGGTTACTTCAAGGGCAGCTCCGAGACAGTGCATTGCACTGGCCCCAAACCACCGCCAGTTGCGGCTTCAGTGGTGTCAAACGAGAGTTCATTGGAGGGCAGGATGGAGGTCTGTTGCGTTTTCCGATGAAAGATGATTCTATCTCGGTGCCAGTGATGGCTATGTGTTACTTAGAAGGACGACAGTTGAAGACCTGGAACCATCCTGTCTCTGTGCTAGATACACTGGGCCTGCACCTGGAGTTATGGTCTGGGGTACAATATCGTACGACAGCAGAAGCACTCTGGTGGGTACCCAAGCACCCTTAGTGCTAAAATGTACGTCAATATGGTGATTAAACCTGTTATGCTGCCGTTTATGAACACCATTCGAGGTGATGTTTTCCAACAGGATAACGCTCGTCCACATCCCGGTGTTGTAGCCCACTGCGCTGTACAGAGTATCGACACGTTTCCTCAGGCTGCTCGATTACCATCCGTCTCGAATCGAGTTCATATGGTACATCATCAGACATCTCCAGCACCATCCGCAACGTCCATTAACCGTCCCTGTATTGAGCGACCAAGTGCAACAGGCTTGGAACTCCATCTCACAAACTAACATCCTGATGCTGTACAATTAAATGCATGCACGTTTGCATGCCTGCATACAACATGTTGGCGGTTACATGGGTTATTATTCAAAAATGGTTCAAATGGCTCTGAGCACTATGGGACTTAACTGCTGTGGTCATCAGTCCCCTAGAACTCAGAACTACTTAAACCTAACTAACCTAAGGACATCACACACAGCCATGCCCGAGGCAGGATTCGAACCTGCGACCGTAGCAGTCGCGCGGTTCTGGACTACGCGCCTAGAACCGCGAGACCACCGCGGCCGGCTGGGTTATTATTGTACCAGCAGTTCTTATTTGCAACGGTTTATCTCTCGCTGAGATTAACCTGTGATCTTGCAATGTTAATCAGTTCAATATTATCCTTAGACAAATGTATTCCCAAAATTTCAGCACTCAACATCATTTTTTTGTTTTGCGATGTTTTACGTCAATGCATATACACTCCTGGAAATGGAAAAAAGAACACATTGACACCGGTGTGTCAGACCCACGATACCTGCTCCGGACACTGCGAGAGGGCTGTACAAGCAATGATCACGCGCACGGCACAGCGGACACACCAGGAACCGCGGTGTTGGAGGTCGAATGGCGCTAGCTGCGTAGCATTTGTGCACCGCCGCCGTCAGTGTCAGCCAGTTTGCCGTGGCATACGGAGCTCCATCGCAGTCTTTAACACTGGTAGCATGCCGCGACAGCGTGGACGTGAACCGTATGTGCAGTTGACGGACTTTGAGCGAGGGCGTATAGTGGGCATGCGGGAGGCCGGGTGGACGTACCGCCGAATTGCTCAACACGTGGGGCGTGAGGTCTCCACAGTACATTGATGTTGTCGCCAGTGGTCGGCGGAAGGTGCACGTGCCCGTCGGCCTGGGACCGGACCGCAGCGACGCACGGATGCACGCCAAGACCGTAGGATCCTACGCAGTGCTGTAGGGGACCGCACCGCCACTTCCCAGCAAATTAGGGACACTGTTGCTCCTGGGGTATCGGCGAGGACCATTCGCAACCGTCTCCATGAAGCTGGGCTACGGTCCCGCACACCGTTAGGCCGTCTTCCGCTCACGCCCCAACATCGTGCAGCCCGCCTCCAGTGGTGTCGCGACAGGCGTGAATGGAGGGACGAATGGAGATGTGTCGTCTTCAGCAATGAGAGTCGCTTCTGCCTTGGTGCCAATGATGGTCGTATGCGTGTTTGGCGCCGTGCAGGTGAGCGCCACAATCAGGACTTCATACGACCGAGGCACACAGGGCCAACACCCGGCACCTGGCATCATGGTGTGGGGAGCGATCTCCTACACTGGCCGTACACCTCTGGTGATCGTCGAGGGGACACTGAATAGTGCGCGGTACATCCAAACCGTCATCGAACCCATCGTTCTAACATTCCTAGACCGGAAAGAGAACCTGCTGTTCCAACAGGACAATGCACGTCCGCATGTATGCCGTGCCACTCAACGTGCTCTAGAAGGTGTAAGTCAACTACCCTGGCCAGCAAGATCTCCGGATCTGTCCCTCATTGAGCATGTTTGGGACTGGATGAAGCGTCGTCTCACGCGGTCTGCACGTCCAGCACGAACGCTGGTCCAACTGAGGCGCCAGGTGGAAATGGCATGGCAAGCCGTTCCACAGGACTACATCCAGCATCTCTACGATTGTCACCATGGGAGAATAGCAGCCTGCATTGCTGCGAAAGGTGGATATACACTGTACTAGTGCCGACATTGTGCATGCTCTGTTGCCTGTGTCTATGTGCCTGTGGTTCTGTCAGTGTGATCATGTGATGTATCTGACTCCAGGAATGTGTTAATAAAGTTTCCCCTTCCTGGGACAATGAATTCACGGTGTTCTTATTTCAATTTCCAGGAGTGTAGATAAATTAAACTGGAATCATAAATTAATCCTTGATACCCGATTTTCAAATGAATATGACTCGTAGAAAGAGAAAGTAATATAAATAAATGCCGTATCGAAAAACCAGATGGGTATCCGACAGTCATCAGAATTAGTGTAAGGGGTATCACGTCTTTTCAGAGTGAACTTCTGTAATTTATACCGGAGGTGTACAGAATTCGCTGTTGTTGTTGTGGTCTTTATTCCGAAAATGATTTTAAAGCAGTTCTCCATGCTAGTCTGTCCTGTGCAAACTCTGTATAACTACTGTAACATTCATCCATTCGAAACTGCTTACCGTAGTCAAACTTTGTCTCTCTCTGCAGTTTGCACCTGCCTTACATCCCTCCAAACTTTCGATTCCACATTATGTCAGGATATGTGTTATGAACTGATTCCTACTTTTAGACAAGGTATGTGAGAAATTTCCTTTCCCCCCTAATCGACTCAGTCCTCTTGATTATTTATCTGATCTACCCATCTAATCTTCAGCATTCATATACGAGATAACACTTCAAAGACTTCTGTTCTCTTTTGGACAAACTGTTTGTCATCTATGTTTCACTTCTGTACAAGGCTACACTCCCGATAAATCCTTTCATATTAGACATTCTAATAGTTATATTTATATTCCATATTAACTGTTTTTATAATTCACAAAAGTTTTTTTCTTAATGACGTACTGCAATTTATGCTCTCTCCACTTCAAAAAACGTCAGTTATTTTGTTGCCCAGATGGTAAAACTAATCGACTGTTTTATTGTCTCATTTCCCAATTCGACGATGTTCTATTACTCTTGTTTTAGTTTTTTTAAGATTTACCTGAGAATCAATTTTTGAGAATACCCACTCCATTCGACTGTTCTTCAAATTACTTTACTGTCTGGAATTACAATATCATGCTCACATCCAAGCTCAGTATTAAATACGAACATTCGCTTCAGTCGTAAAGAGATGTAGTCAAATGCACACGACTTGTATTAGTCATAAAACTCAACTTCAGTTATCTAACTTTCTGCAATTAACACTGAGTGACCGTTTTCATTGCCACACTGATGTGGGCTACACAGGTACAATTTGCTCCTATAGAGTATCGGTGTGGGGGGTTTCATCTTTCAAAATAGTTACAACTTGTATAACTGAATAGCTTTTTAACGGTCGATCTATGATACCTGTGCTGTTGTAAGTCGAGTGCGAAAGCCGTTCAGGCTGACGTCACCACCGTGGATTTTCGTGTCCTTTGGAGGGCACAAGGGTTTCACATTTCCTTTGTGCTCATTTGATTTTGAGTCGTGGTATTAAAAGCATTTTTGGTTAACAGTCTTATTGTATCTGCATACCAAGTAGAAATGTAATCCTGAGAGTGTGCCATGCATACATTATAGTGAATGGTGTTTAGATGCTATAATATTGCGCAATGGAGAATTGTTAACATACAAAGTATCAACAGAAATTCAATTTTATTTAAAAAAAAGTAATACTGCCATCTATAAGAAGTCACTTTAAGCAATCCACGTATTTATACTTGTTTTGCAAATCAAACTGCCTTTTCCTGTTGCTAGTTATCTTATTAATCCCATACGCTTTTCGCCTTCTCCTTTTCTAAGCCATCATCAGAGGGATCTATAATGATACAGTTTTGTTAGTTATAGATTATCACACAGTTCACTTTGCGATTTTTTGTAAAAATGTAATTACTTACTGTTTGATAATCTATAACTAACAAAATCTATATCATTATAGATCCCACTGATGATGCCTTAGAAAAGGAGAAGGCGAAACGGGTGTGGGATTAATAAAATAACTAGCAGCAGGAAAATGCAGTTTGATTTGCAAAACAAGTATTTATATGCTTGCTGCGGAGGATGGCCACACAAACAAACTTGTAATTCACGTATTATTTGAACTCAGCCTCGTCCCCAAAAGAACATAAATTTTAACTACGAAAGTAAAGTACAAATGTTCACTTTTCATGAATGAACGATGTCTGGTACTTGAAATGTACCACACCAGGTTCTGTGGGACTGTACTACTTTGTAATACAATGAAACAGTAAAATAGTCTCAAGATAGTTTTCCTCTGAAATGCAAAAGAAATACTTCTTGGATTACGTTGCAAAGAGAAAATCCAATAGTGAAAAAAAATTCGCAATTCTGAAGAACACGCATATAAAAAAAATGCGAGAGAAAGAGTGGATTAGAGAAAAAAAGATAAATATGCATTGGTAGTGAGGTATTAGGAGGCCACCACTCACCAGATTTGGCATCCTCTAGTTTGCTTTCTTCCATGTCTTAAGATGTTACTCTTAGTCTATCGAAAAAGTTTCTCTTTCTATCAGTAGGTTACGCCACATCTATATGGATGTTTTAGAGACCTTGCAATTAGCAACTATCGGAAAACGGTGGACGAAGTGCACTGGGGTAAAAGCATCTCTACAGAAGATCAACTAGCATTTTTCATCTTAAATAATAAAATTTTTCGTTGACAGTTTGTGAAATGTTTTCCCGTCCTCATAATACAGCATTTAAGGAGTGAATACAATTCGCCACGAAAATGAGATAGATACTCTAGTTGATAATCTCAGATGACCTACTACTGAATTACCTACGAAATTATTCTTTTAGTCTCAGAGTAGCTCTTACACCGCACGTACTCCGTTACCTTTTTTTTTTTTTTTTTTTAATTTCGCTCTCTGTTTCCCGCGATACTTTTTTCCCTCTGCAGCTCTATTGCTATGGAGATTTAAACATGATCTTTGGCCTCTTCCAAGATATTCTATTTTTTTTTATAATGGCAATCAAGCCCTAATGGCTTAACACACGTTCTATGCTTCTGCCCCTCTTTCAAATTAGTGTTTACCACACACTTCTTTCCTTGACAGTTCTGCGAACAAGCTCGTAATTTCTTACCGTTACAGCCAACTCCAGCATTTTACGGTGAGAAGATATCTCTAACGGTCCATAAATGTAGAAGATGGTAAACACGTGTCATCAACGACAGAAGAATACGTATTACGGCAATAACAAACAGAAAACTGCAAGTAATTCGCCAAACAGTTTTTTTCTGAGATGGGTGAACCCTTGTTGACTCATGCGCATAGCTTATCGCGTAACACAGCAGATTGCAGGACAAGACTGAATCCGAGCGGCAGCCGACCAGCTTTAATGTACTGTTTAGTCGTTTTTCCACGCGCGGTTACTCAAAAGCTAGTACTCGGATTGGAAAGGAATGGGTCAAGGATTCACTCTTTCGCCTCTACTGTTCAATCTGTACGTCAAAGAAGCAATGCTGGAAAGTAAAGAAAGGTTTGGGAGTGGGGGTGAAAGGATATAAATAACGACTTCTCTGATGACATTATCATCCGTAGTGAAGGTGAGGATGAATTGAGGAACCTTTGAAATGAAATGAACAAACTAACCAGCTCATACTCTGGGTCAACAGTGAACCTAATAAAGACGAGAGTAATGACGAGTATTGTAGCAGAAATGAGATGAGGTGGCCATGAAGTAGAAGAAGGGACGGAAAAGAAAATGACGAACATAAAAAGAAGACTAGGACAAGCAATGGGAGCATTCTTAGACAAAAAGAAGTCAACTAGTATCAAAAATGCGCCCTAACTTACAGAATAAATTTCTTGGTATGTACGTCTGGATCAGAGCTTTGTATGAAAGGGAAAGTTGGACAGCAGGAAAACCGAAACAGGACAGAATCGAAGCATACGAGATGTGATGCTAAAGAATAATGTTGAAAATTAGGTAGATTGATAAGGTAAGAAATGAGGAGGTACCAGGCACAATCAGCGAGGAGAAAAATATGTGGAAAACATTAAAAAGAGGACGGGACATACGACGGTATGGTAAGACGCCAGGAAATAATTTGCATACTACTTGAGGGAGCTGTAGAGTGTAAAAACTGTGGTGGAAGACAGGGATTGAAACTAGTGAAAAGAACGATCACTAAAACAAGACGGTGGGAGGAGGGTGGGTGAGAGAGCTGGAACCCAATATCCACCACACAAAATAAGATTCACAAACAGTTGTTACAATATGATAACACACACATCAAAGTTTGCACAGTTCACACAGAGATGTCGCACACGACATTCCTCTGCTGTGTTAACTATCGACTGCGGCGGCAAGAAGATAATCCGGCCATGAAGTTAAAATAAATTTGCCAAACCATGAGAACACCGGACCCCATCTACATCCGTACTCCGCAAGCCACCTGACGGTGTGTGGCGGAGGGTACCCTGAGTACCTCTATCGGTTCTCCCTCCCCATAGGAGTGGCTAAACAGTGGGAAAGAGATGTAGTGATTTGTAGCCTGCAGCCAATGAAAATCCATCTCAAAGTTTCAGTCTTCTTCGTCCACTTTTTCTCCATCACCCCGTATACTCAATTATTTTTTCTTTTCCATCCTCCCTTACTATAACATTTAAATCTCCCGCATTCAGTAGCCTCGGAATACTGCTTCTGTAACGAACAAATGTTAAGGTTTCCAAGAATTATTCTCAAGCGCAAATAGCTGTCGATGTACGTAGAAATTCAAGCGCGGTTAGCTAATTTCTAAGAGGTAAAAATGTGTCGTCGTAACCAAAAACGAAGAAGAAAAATATTTTTAATTCGTCTAGATCTAATACGAAGTCATTCAAAGTTCAATACAACACCCTAAGGAAGGCCTTTTGCAACAGTGGCCAATACGTTGGAGAATCTTACATATTGACAATATTGTCACATCACACCCAGAAGTATTTTGTTGACAGTAACAGTGGCCATGGAATCTATGTACTTATTGTTAGGTTTTCTTGCTATGATCTTAAAAATATTGCCGTACATGACACGTACGTTTGGAAAAAGTAGTCTTTTGCAATGATGTTTACGGTCGCAGGCTCGAACCATGCTTCGGGCATGGAGATGTGTGATGTCCTTAGGTTAGTTAGATTTAAGTCGTTCTAAGTCTAGGGGACTGATGACCTCAGGTGTTAAGTCCCACAGTGCTTAGAGCCATTTGAACCATTTTTTTGCAGTGATGTTAGACAGAACACGCGTAACCTCAGGGTTATGTGTTTACGCTGTCTGCGCTGCTGCTCGTATCTGATATGTGAGTCATGGACGGCTACATACCGGAAGGTTTTATCCACCTGGCTGTTACGCCACCCAGGAATGGCGCACCTTTGATACGGTTTCAAAGCTGTTGCGGCACCGTTACATCAAACTGACAGGCATCCCTTCTGATTAATGCTACTCCTGCGTCGTGCCCTGGGATCTTTGAATATTCCTGGCCTGATGGAGACACTAAAGTACACAGCGTTCTTAGTAACAGGACGATGATGTGTCAGAAGTCAGTGATTCTATTGCCCTAGCCCGATTACTTTCATGAGTACTGCACCTTACAAGGAGACCACACGGCAGTCAGATTTTCGTAATTTTTTTTATTTGTGGTACGTGAAGTCTAGAATTCAGATATCAGTTTGCCAAGCAGTTCGACGCAACCCTCAGAAATTGTCGAGAAAATTCAATTTGAATTTTTCGGACCATCCTTGATACACTAAAGTAAGGTGGCTTTCCTCGATGGTAGCGTGGGTGCCCACCGAGGGTGTTACCGAACTAGAGGGACGGGGAGGAGCTTAGAGAGACCCCTTTGCAGTTTTATTCATGCGCACGTAAATGTCGCACTCCCGCGTGATCACGCCACAGACGAGCGGAAAATAGGAGGGTTCAGAAAGCATAAGTACTCTTTATTACTTCGAATCGCAATCAGATTTCTTTGAATGGTAACGAACGGTCGCTAGTGATTTCAGCCTGTACACGAAAGCCAAAACTGCGGTCACACTGCACAGCAAAAGGGTGCGAAAACGTTCAGTACGGAAGCAAACCAACTATGTCTTTATTGAAGCGTTGAAGGGTACGAATTGTCAGCAGTGTCGAAGGTTGTCAAGGATATCTTCCTGTTGCTAATCCTGTCGTTTTCAATCGATAAGTACACTACCGGCCATTAAAATTGCTACACCACGAGGATGACGTGCTACAGACTCGAAATTTAACCGACTTGAAGAAGTTGCTGTGATATGCAAATGATTAGCTTTTCAGAGCATTCAAACAAAGTTGGCGCCCGTTGCGACACCTATCATGTGCTGATATGAGGAAAGTTTCCAACCGATTTCTCATACACAAACAGCTGTTGACCCCCGTTGCCTGGTGAAACGTTGTTGTGATGACTTGCTTAAGGAGGAGAAGTGCGTACCATCAGGTTTCCGACTTTGATAAAGGTTTGATTGAAGCCTATCGCGATTGCGCTTTATCGTACCAACACATTGCTGCTCGCGTTGGTCGAGATCCAATGACTGTTAGCAGAATATGGAACCGGTGGGTTCAGGAGGGTAATACGGAACGCAGTACTCGATCCCAACGGCTCGTATCACTAGCAGTCGAGATGACAGGCATCTTATCCGCATGGATGTAACGGATCGTGCAGCCACGTCTCGATCCCTGAGTCAACAGATCGGGGCATTTGCAAGACAACAACCATCTGCACGAACAGTTCGACGACGTTTGCAGCAGCATGGACTATCAGCTCGGAGACCATGGCTGCGGTTACCCTTGACGCTGCATCACAGACCGGAGCGCCTGCGATGGTGTACTCAACGACGAACCTGGGTGCACGAATGGCAAAACGTCATTGTTTCGGATGAATCCTGGTTCCGTTTACAGCACTATGAGGGTCGCATCCATGTTTGTCGACATCGCGGCGAACACACATTGGAAGCGTGTATTCGTCATCTTCATACTGGCGGAACACCCATAGTTATGGTACGGGGTGCCATTGGTTACACGTCTCGGTCACCTCTTGTTCGCATTGACGCCACTTTGAACAGTGGACGTTACATTCCAGATGCATTACGACCCGTGGCTCTACCCTTCATTCGATCCCTGAGAAACCCTACATTTCAGCAGTATAATGCACACCGCATATTGCAGGTCCTGTACGGGTCTTCCTGGATACATAAAATGTTCGACTGCTGCCCTGGTCAGCACATTCTCCAGATCTATCACCAACTGAAAACGTCTGGTCAATGGTGGCCGAGCAACTGGCTCGTCACAATACGCCAGTCACTACTCTTGACGAAGTGTGGTATCGTGTTGAAGATGCATGGGCAGCTGTACCTGTACACGCCATCCAAGCTCTGTTCGACTCAATGCCCAGGCGTATCAAGATCTTTGTTACGGCCAGAGGTGGTTGTTCTGGGTACTGATTCCTCAGGATCTATGCACGAAAACTGCTTGAAAATGTAATCACATGTCAGATCTAGTATAATATATTTCTCCAATGAATACCCGTTTATCATCTGCATTTATTCTTGGTGTAGCAATTTTAATGGCCAGTAGTGTATGTGGAAAGCAATGCGCCAGGGAAGGCGGCGATTTCATTGACGGCCTTTACACCTCCTGATACCTTTTCGTGTCTATGGTATGGTATGTCTGAAATGTTTTCCTCGGCCACTCATAAGAAAACCACCTGGTGTCAACGCAGGGTGTCGCGGTTCTGACCGCCATCACAGAGACGTCAAAAGAAGGAGTGAAGCGTGGGTAAAAGGAACTGTGATGACCTTCGCATCGTGTGACACTTCCAGGATGGTGTTAGGCAGGACTGCGGTAAAATCTGGTGCCAATGTGACACCATTAGCCCACTTTACAGCTCACATGAACTTCTGAGCTGTGACATTTTTCTCGCGTGTGAAGCGTCGCCGAGCCCGAGTGCGATATCGCAGGGAGCCTCGCTGTTGTACCACTACAAAGTAAAGCTGTAGACAACTGTGAACCAGATTTAAAAGATATGTCCATCTTTTTGAAGACGGTTGCGAGACTCGGCTGTTCCATACAGGTTGACAAATTAAACACCTTTCATCTGTCTACTTTCCAAACTTATTTTACTTGGCTACCAGTTTCGGCGATTTACTACGCCATCATCTAATACCAGTACTGCTGGCCCTGTTTTCTTCAGAACCAAGGAGGAGTCTTCCTACACGTCTGTCAGGGGCCTGAAGATGGCGTAGTAAATCGTCGAAACTTGAAGCCAAGTAAAATAAGTTTCGAAACTAGATGGGTGAAAGGTGTTTAATTCAACATAAATGATAATTAATTGGAACCCTCAGCTGCCGACAGGTGTTGATATACCTCAATGGGGACAGCCGAAAGTATGTGCCCAACTCACGACCTTCCTGCCCTCCTCCCCCGGGACTCGAACTCAGGATCACCTGCTAACATGGCATACACTCTATCCATCTGAACCACCGAGGACACAGACGAAAAGCGTGACTGCAGGGACTTATGCCTTGCACGCTTCCCGTGAGACCCACATTCCAAATTTGTCCACAATCTACAAACGTAATGTACCTAACAGATATTTTCCCATCCACTCATTACTCGCGCACACTAAGGTGTCGATTCCCGTAAGAGTCTGTGCGAATGCGCACAGGTTTCCCAAACTCTTGAGGTAATCGTCACCTTAGCGTGCGCGACTAATGAGTGAATAGGCAAATATCTATTGGGTAGATTACGTATATAGATTGTGGACAGTTGGGAATGTCGGTCGCACGAGAAGCGTGCAAGGGTAAGTCCCTGCAGTCGCGCTTTTTATCTGTGTCCTCGGTGGCGCAGATGAATTGAAAACCAGATTTTTGCCGGCACGGTAGCTCACCGTGTTCGATCGGTGGGTTATCAGCCCTCTTCAATAAAAAAGATGAGTTAATGGATCAATAACGAACTTCAATGGCTGTCATGGGACGTCCGCCGAGAACAAGGCTACGAACATGAACGAATAAAATGAGTTAAAAAAAAAGATGGATAAAGCGTCTGTCATGTAAGCAGGTGATCCGGGGTTCGAGTCCCGGGTGGTGGCACATATTTTCGGCTGTCCCCATCGAGGTATGTCAACAACACCTGTCGGCAGCTCAGGGTTTCAATTAATTGTCATTAATTCTGGAGAGGGTGCACGGTCATCAGTGGTATCTGTTCTTTCGAGAACAGTTACTATCTTTATTCGACATCTTTTGAAAGATATGCGTTGCAATGGGAGACCATTAAGGGTTTCGAAGAAGTGTTCGTTTGTTACTGTTACGCAGTGTATTTGTATATATCGTACATAAAAATTCAGTTTTCACGGTGAACATAAATTCTTGATTACGGATCTTTTATACAAGAGTTTTTAAATTTTAGAAAAGTTACTTCATTTCTTATCATCTTTACGTGTTTTATGCTTCACAGAAATGATCATCTAATAAGCACCTTTGCTTAAAATTTTTGTCATGGATGGTCATCCAAACCAAGCCATCCAAATGGTATATTAGCATTCTACCACAGAGCAGCGTGCCCCATCAGAGCCACAGGTTTTCTCTAGGATAGCTCTTTAAACGTGTGCTGAACAGTTTGTCGCTCTGGAGAGTCTGTTGCAAAGTCAGTCGAAACGTCGCCATTCTATTTGTTTTAGTGTTTCATAATGATGCAACCTAATACGAAAAAGATGGACACGAAACTCACTCCTACGACAGTAGTACAAGTTTATATGCCAACTAGCTCAGCAGACGATCAAGAGATTGATGAAATGTATGATGAGATAAAAGAAATTATTCAGATACTGAAGGGAGACGAAAATTTAATAGTCATGGGTGACTGAAAAGGAAGAGAAGGAAACGTAGTAGGTGAATATGGAATGGGAGTAAGGAATGAAAGAGGAATCCACCTGGTAGAATTTTGCACGGAGCATAACTTAATAATAGCTAACACTTGGTTCAAGAATCATGAAAGAAGGTTGTACGCATGGAAGAGGCCAGGAGATACTGGAAGGTTTCAGAGAGATTACATAATAGTTAGACCGAGATTTAGAAACCATGTTTCATATTGTAAGAAATTTCCAGGGGCAGATGTGGACTCTGACCACAATCTATTGGTTAGGAACTGTAGATTAAAACTGAAGAAACTGCAAAAAGATGGGAATTTAAGGAGATGGGACCCGGATAAACTGACAGAACCAGAGGTTGTAGAGAGTTTCAGGGTGAGCATTAGCAAACGATTGACAAGGATGGGGGAAAGAAATATAGTAGATGAAGAGTGGGTTTCTTTGAGAGATGAAATAGTAAAGGCATCAGAGGATCGCGTAGGTAAAAAGATGAGGGCTAGTAGAAATCCTTGGGTAACAAAGGAAATATTGAATTTAATCGATGAAAGGAAAAATATAAAAATGCAGTAAATGAAGCAGGCAAAAAGGAACACAAACGTATCAAAAATGAGATCGACAGGAAACCCAAAATGGCTAAGCAGGAATGGCTAGAGGACAATTGTAAGGATGTAGAGGCATATATCACTAGGGGTAAGATAGATACTGTCTACAGGAAAATTAAAGAGATATTTGGAGAAAGGAGAACCACTTGTATCAATATGAAGAGCTCAGATGGAAACCCGTTACTAATCAAAGAACGAAAAGCAGAAAGGTGGAAGTAATATATAGAGGGTCCATACAAGGGAGATGTTCTTGAAAGCAATAGCATGGAAACGTAAGAGGTCGTAAGTGGAGATGGGAGATGTAACACTGCGTGAAGAATTTGACAGAGCACTGAAAGACCTACGTCGAAACAAGGCCCCGGGAGTAGACAACATTCCATCAGAACTACTGATAGCCTTGAGAGAGCCAGCCCTGACAAAACTCTACCATCCGGTGAGTAAGATGTATGAAACGGGCGAAATACCTTCAGACTTCAAGAAGAATATAATAATTCCAATCCCAAAGACAGAAGCTGTTGACAGATGTGAAAATTACCGAGGTATCACGTTAATAAGTCAAGGCTGCAAAATACTAACACGAATTCTTTAGAGACGAAACTGGTAGAAACCGACCTCGGGGAAGACCAGGTTGGATTTCATAGAAATTTTGGAACACGTGAGCCAATACTGACCTTACGACTTATCTTAGGAAAGGCAATCCTACGTTTCTAGCATTTGTAGACTTAGAGAAAGCTTTTGACAATGTTGACTGGAATACTCTCTTTCAAATTCTGAAGGTGGCAGGGGTAAAATACAGGGAGCGAAAGGCTATTTACAATTTGTGCACAAACCGGATGGCAGTAATAAGAGTCGAGGGGCATGTAAGAGAAGCAGTGGCTGGGAAGGTAGCGAGACAGGGTTTTAGCCTATCCCCGACGTTATTCAATCTGTATATTGAGCAACCAGTAACAGAAACAAAAGAAAAATTCGGAGTAGGAATTAAAATCAATGGAGAAAAATAAAAACTGTGAGATTCGCCGATGACATTGTAATTCTGTCAGGGAGAGTAAAGGAGATGGAAGAGCAGTTGAACGGAATGGACAGTGTCTTGAAAAGAGGATACAAGATGAGCATCAACAAAAGCAAAACGAAGATAATGGAATGTAGTCGAATTAAATCGAGTGATGCTGAGGGAATTAGATTAGGAAAAGAGACACTTAAAGTAGTAGATGAGTTTTTCTATTTGGGGAGCAAAATAAGTGATAATGGTCGAAGTAGAGAGGATATAAAATGTAGACTGGCAATGGCAAGGAAAGCGTTTCTGAAAAAGAGAAATTTGTTTACATCGAGTATAGATTTAAGCGTCAGGAAGTCGTTTATGAAAGTATTTGTATGGAGTGTAGCCATGTATGGAAATGAAACATGGACGACAAATAGTTTAGACAAGAAGAGAATAGAAGTTTTCGAAATGTGGTGTTACAGAAAAATGCTCCAGATTAGATGGATAGCCCACATAACTAATGAGGAGGTATTGAATAGAATAGGGGAGAAGAGGAATTTGTGGTACAACTTGACTAGAGGAATGGATCGGTTAGTAGGACACATTATGCGGCATCAAAGGATCACCAATTTAGTGATGGAGGGCAGCGTGGAGGGTAAAAATCGTAGAGGGAGACCAAGAGATGAATACACAAGCAAATTTAGAATAACGTAGGTTGCAATAGGTACTGGGAGATGAAGAATCCTGCAGAGGATAGAGTAGCATGGAGAGCTGCATCAAACTAGGCTCTGGACTGAAGACAACAACAACAACAATACGAAGAATGATTTTATTTAAATTGACCTTTGTCTTGTGAGTCTATGACATTACACATTTTGTAACAAAAATAAAAAATAAAGCATCCACAAGACATGCTTGGACGTCAATGCAACTTGACGGGTACATAAATCATTAATGATTACTGTCAGGTAGAAAGGCCACCCGAGTGCATTACAGTTGTTCGTGTTTCGTAATGTTAACAAGACTGATAGGGTATATAAGGGGCGCAAATAACATCAGATGTTGAGTGATTACTGTGAAGGATTCGGAGACGCCGTCAACTTGTGTGAAACAGCGTTATCATCAACTGACAGAGATTCAAAGGGGCTTCGTTGTGGGTCTGTTTTTGGCCAGTTGGTGGTATGGTGTAATATCCAAATTTGTGAGGCATTCAAATGTTACGTTGCCCCAACGTTGGGCTGCACGGGAACGTGAGGGCAGATACGCTCTGCGTCAAGGTTCCGATCGACCACCTCTCACTATTCTAAGGCTGGATCACCGTTTTGTGCCTAAAGCCGTCGGTACACGGACCCTGCATCCGAACGTTCAGCGTTGAGGGTGCCGAGTTTCTGACGTCGTGCCGTGGAATAGCACGTTCTGGAGTCTTTCCGAACGTGCAGAGCGATATCTAGCACATATTTGAGCGTGCGTCCGAGCGTTGACCAATGGGCTGACAGAACGCAACCTACGTCACGTGCACGCCATCTCCCTTCAGCACAGAGCTGTGAGGCACCATATTGACATTCAGTTGAAGTCTATACGTATATATGGCGTTTGTGAGCACCAGAAAATTGAGAATAACTCGAAATCCCATTGTTAACTGTGCGATTCGTTGCAATAAAATTATGAGAAACATAATATTCGTGGCTAAAAAATTATTGTAACTTGTGTATTATGAGAATATGCCATTTGAAGGCCACAACACACTGAAATCCACTGTTCTTGGTACAATTTGTCATAGTTAAATTTCAATTAGTAACACAGCTACAATTAATACTTTTAGAAAGTGCAAAGATGGTAGGATCAGACACGACGGACATGTTGGTGTGGTGTGGTGGACAGCGAGAACGATTGTCAATATGACGTGTGATCTGGTGGTGGTGGTTTGCGTCTCGTCGCGTCTAGATTTTTTTCCCTAACATTCGCGTTTTTAATAGGTTCTAATGCTTTAATATAAGTATATACTGTAATATTTGTTGTTACGTAAATATAAGTTCACCTTTTTTTGAGGACTGAGTTTGTTCGATTGGTTTAATCTACAGGACGGCTTGCACTATTTGTATAAAGGTATTTTGCTCCTTTTTCTTTTAAGTTTCGTAATTCACGTGTTGTAAAGATTCTGCTACTGGGTAGGAACAATGGTCAAATAAGAATGACCTTAGTGTTTTACTGAAATGTGGGAACGATGAAATAATGTTTATCTTACGTGGAGAACTATTGAAAACTTGTATCGCACTGCTTTAATATCACTTTTATTATCCTGTGGCCTTACTGGTTGGACATGGTACTTTCCTTTTCGTCTTAAAACATGTACTTGGATATTGACGTTTTTATTTGTGTATATTACATATAGAACAATATGACTAGCATATGGACAATGGAGGAAATGTACGTTTTAGTAGAGCTAACGTGGGAATTTTACGCGCGTCTGTTTAGTGATTTACGAGCTAGAAACATCCCGCAACTACCGCTGGAGTGCGTTGCGGTCGCGTATACCACATTGGGTCCCACGTACCGTACACACGAGTCGCATCGTCTCTGAGCGTTCAACAGCACGTTGATATCAGCACGCTCAACTTTGACGTTCGACAGCACGGTTCGTGTGCAGACGGCTTAAACACATCGTAACTCCCTCTATATGTGCGCCTGCCATCTGAGCGTGAGTAACGGACCCTCCCATAACATACTGTGTCATCCTGCACTATCGGTCGGAGCCGACAGGCTGCGTTAGCACCACAGCACAGGCCGTGACTGAGAAGCATGGACAGCTGATCAATGTTATGTCATTGTGTTGAGTGTTGAATGACACTTCTGCACTACCGCAGAGGACCGTCGTCCGCATGTACAACGTCGACATTGAAAGAGGTCCAGTTATTCCACTGTTCGAGAAACTCAAAACTGTTACTCGGGAACTCCAACGGCGCAATGGTAGGTACATCGCAGACATTTTTCTATACGTTATCTCTCATGCGGCAGTATCATGTCACCAATGTTCAACAGGACAATTCTCGTCCAATCATGTCAGATGTCTGTGTGAACTGATGTGATGACGAGGTAGTCACGTGGCCACGAAGATCCCCAATATGTCGCAACACGTCGCGTGGAACCATCTCGGACTTTGGCTCCTTTCCGGTATCAGAATCCAGCATAGCAAGGACAAGTTACAAAAGTTTGGACCAACTTGCCTCTGGAGGGTAGAAGTCAGAAGTGAGCTCCGTATAGTCACTTTAAACTCGCTATCAGTTCCCATGACATAATTTCCGAACTCTTCATCTCCGTAACTCGAAGACTCGACTTTTCCCATGTTACCTCGAATTCGTCGCTTGGACCACCAGCGTAGAAGGTGAGCGAGTTCACGAGGTCACAAGTAAGAAACGAGCACTCGTGGCATTGCTGCTACATTAACAACTTTTGGGCACGACTACTGCTATATACCAGTACAGTGACTGATTGATCAGTAGCAAATATTGTTTTGTTTTTATAGATTGATCAGAAACAGTCTGAAAAGATAGTAAGGGTGTTGTGGAGTAGGTTGTGCTGAGATGCTGAGAAATAATTGATCAGCAAAAATTCTGTAGGTTAATTAGCTTTGAAGTTAGCCAATCAGGCTGTTGCACGCGGAAATTGATGTCTTCTGCCACAGACAGTGGAACAGACGTATTCTTGGTTTGGTTTCCTAAAACCGAACAAGAGAGGGATTCAGAAATAGGGAATTGGATGGTAATGAGAAGCGAAGCCGATTCAAAGGCTGAACAGCCTCGTAAGCTATCATCTAAGCAATGAGAACAACCGACACTAATTGTATGTAGCACTTCGCTTGAATGTGCGAGCGGTTCAATTGGATAACTTCGGCGCACCGATTAAATTTTTTTCTTAGCAATTATTTCTCAGCACAACATACCCCACAACACACTTACATGCATTTTAGCTCTTGACCACCCTCTATATATAAAACATATTATATAAATGAATGCCGGCCGGAGTGGCCGAGCGGTTCTAGGCGCTACACTCTGGAACCGTGCAACCGCTACGGCGCAGGCTCTAATCCTGCCTCGGGCATGGATGTGTGTGATGTCCTTAGGTTAGTTAGGTTTAAGTAGTTGTAGGGGACTGATGATCTCAGAAGTTAAGTCGCATAGTGCTCAGAGCCTTTAGAACCATTTTTCTCTCCAAAATACTTCTTTCCAGATAATAAGTAGTATGTGTACCAAGCGCTGTTATCGATTCATGGATTTAGAAGGAGCTTATTACTAGAGGCTTTGCCCGCATACTCACGTATTACATATATTTGATATATTATGCACATACTTATACATATATTTTATCGGCATGTGTAGAATTTCACCCTGCAGTTTCGTTTTCATGTATCACAAAGTTCACGTCATATCTTTTGAACTATATGTCACATAATTATATAATTCTGTGTGTACATTGAGCTGCGTAGATAGATACTGTCTGCAAATGTCTTACGACTAGAGTCTGCAGCAAAGAAGTATTAAATTTAAATGTCATGTATTACGGAACTGTTTTTCACGGAGCTCTGTGTTTATGCTGTCATATCTCCTGAACTGTATATACACTCCTGGAAATTGAAATAAGAACACCGTGAATTCATTGTCCCAGGAAGGGGAAACTTTATTGAGACATTCCTGGGGTCAGATACATCACATCATCACACTGACAGAACCACAGGCACATAGACACAGGCAACAGAGCATGCACAATGTCGGCACTAGTACAGTGTATATCCACCTTTCGCAAGAATGCAGGCTGCTATTCTCCCATGGAGACGATCGTAGAGATGCTGGATGTAGTCCTGTGGAACGGCTTGCCATGCCATTTCCACCTGGCGCCTCAGTTGGACCAGCGTTCGTGCTGGACGTGCAGACCGCGTGAGACGACACTTCATCCAGTCCCAAACATGCTCAAAGGGGGACAGATCCGGAGGTCTTGCTGACCAGGGTAGTTGATTTACACCTTCTAGAGCATGTTGGGTGGCACGGGATAAATGCGGACGTGCATTGTCCTGTTGGAACAGCAAGTTCCCTTGCCGGTCTAGGAATGGTAGAACGATGGGTTCGATGACGGTTTACATGTACCATGCACTATTCAGTGTCCCCTCGACGATCACCAGAGGTGTACGGCCAGTGTAGGACATCGCTCCCCACACCATGGTGCCGGGTGTTGGCCCTGTGTGCCTCGGTCTTATGCAGTCCTGATTGTAGCGCTCACCTGCACGGCGCCAAACACGCATACGATCATCATTGGCACCAAGGCAGAAGCGACTCTCATCGCTGAAGACGACACGTCTCCATTCGTCCCTCCATTCACGCCTGTCGCGACTCCACTGGAGGCGGGCTGCACGATGTTGGGGCGTGAGCGGAAGACGGCCTAACGGTGTGCGGGACGGTAGCCCAGCTTCATGGAGACGGTTGCGAATGGTCCTCGCCGATACCCCAGGAGCAACAGTGTCCCTAATTTGCTGGGAAGTGGCGGTGCGGTCCCCTACAGCACTGCGTAGGATCCTACGGCTTGCATCCGTGCGTCGCTGCGGTCCGGTCCCAGGTCGACGGGCACGTGCACCTTCCGCCGAACACTGGCGACAACATCGATGTACTGTGGAGACCTCACGCCCCACGTGTTGGGCAATTCGGCGGTACGTCCACCCGGCCTCCCGCATGCCCACTATACGCCCTCGCTCAAAGTCCGTCAACTGCACATACGGTTCACGTCCACGCTGTCGCGGCATGCTACCAATGTTAAAGACTGCGATGGAGCTCCGTATCCCACGGCAAACTGGCTGACACTGACGGCGGCGGTGCACAAATGCTACGCAGCTAGCGCCATTCGACGGCCAACACCGCGGTTCCTGGTGTGTCCGCTGTGGCGTGCGTGTGATCATTGCTTGTACAGCCCTCTCGCAGTGTCCGGAGCAAGTATGGTGGGTCTGACACACCGGTGTCAATGTGTTCTTTTTTTCCATTTCCAGGAGTGTAGTACGAGAGGACATAATTTTGCAGATTCGTATCGGGAATATAATTAGTTCTACAGAAATAATAAATTAGAACGTTATGCTTGATGGGGCTATTTTACTCAGTGAATAATGATAATGTAGTAAGCTATAAACTTGTTTCCTATCATCATTTTGAGGGAACAGGCAGCGAGAAAAATTTTCGTAAAAGTTTGAAATTATGTGTAATGTTTGCTACAAGTCACCAAGAGCTCTCTTTCTCCAATACTGAATGAAGAAATGCGGAGTAGTCGGGTGTCATGGGATACACTTGCTTTTCATTAGCCACCTGCACTCCCACTCTTTCGATAGACGGATGGCTCTAGCCTCCACAACGATTCTTTCCAGACCGTAAACGATACGTACATGTATTTTGATTGAAATCGGTCCAGTGGTTTAGGAGAAGTTACTAATGAAAAAAAAATTTCCCAAGAGTTGTGCGAGATAAACGAATGTTAGCAGGCGCTTTTCTGTATCTGACAGATGACGTCAGTTGAGACTTCGTGCCTGCTGCGTGAGAGTGGCGCTCGTGGAGACACTACAAGGATGCAAATAAGGTTTGCTTATACGCGCTGTAACGGCCGTGAGCGTTTGTTACGTGTGACATTGGTCGTAATGAGTTGATATTACTCAAGAATGCCTTTAAGACGACGAAGACGCAATTAACTTGTTGCAACCAAACGTTCTCGTTCTCACCGCTGCCAGCAATCACGTACAGTGGCTACATTCCGATCAGTCTTTCTGCAGTATCTCAGAGAAACATCAGTTTCTTGTAGCCCTATAACACGACCACGTTCAAACTCAGTGACTTTTTAATAACGGTGTCTTTGTCGCCTTAAAGTCATTTGAAACTAACATCTACTCAACACATCCAATCTCAAAAGTAGCTAACGATCAATAACATTACGGCGAGTATTTAACCCTCTCATACCCGTATTTTTTCTGGAGGAGGAAAAATTTTCTTTTTGTTGTAATGCTCTTAAGCACTCCCTCTTCAGGTCAATAATGGCCCATCGGGACCATCCGACCGCCGTGTCATCCTCAGGTGAGGATGCGGATAGGAGGGGCGTGTGGTCAGCACATTGCTCTCCTGGTCGTTATGATGGTTTTCTTTGACCAGAGTCGCTACCATTCGGTCGAGTAGCTCCTCAATTGGCATCACGCGGCTGAGTGCACCCCGAAAAAATGGCAACAGTTCATGGCGGCCCGAATGGTCACCCATCCAAGTGCCGACCAAGCCCAACAGCGCTTAACTCCGGTGATCTGACGGGAACCGGAGTAGCCACTGCGACAAGGCCGTTTGCCCGTAGTGCTCTTAGGTAACTTTTAATGATTTTTTATATAAGATTTTTACTAAAACACGTACCCATTTTCAAAATATACTTTATATTTGGCTTCTTTTTATGGACTAAAATAACTAATTTTGAAATACTCACTGTTGTAATAAATTAACTGATCATTCGATATTTACCACGAAAAAAAACAATATTTTTGTCCATTTATACGGTGGAATATGGCGACCCGACCATTTCCGTGTATACTGGCTGTCACAAGCTGCTGCACAGAGCTACATTGACTTGTTGACATTTTTATAGAAAAGCCTAACAGTTTGTAGCAGTTGTACATGATAGAAAGATGGAACATTCACCAATGTGTACATGATTTTTCCAGTGTGGAAAAATATTTCTGCTGCAGCTAAAGGAAAATAAAATTTTCCATACACAACTGCAGCCAGAGGGCCTGAAAGGTTTAAAGTAGACCTGATTTGTGTCCTCATAGTGGCGCCACTAGCGCCACTTTTATACGTCTGGCGCGAAATCTGAATCGACAATTTCTTCCAGATGTAGAAACACGCGGTGTCTTTTAAATCTGCATCTATGATTCCAAATGACATCGTTAAGTATTCCTGGGTTCTTTGAGCTTCCGGGTACATTGATGTTCCGAGTTTGGCTAAGTAATTTCATTAGCGTTCGTGTTCCTGACTCGTCGTTTGTTTGATGTACAGAACAAAAAAGCGTCGTGAGTTGCGCTACTGCATTTGTTTGTGAACAACGTGTAGTGTGTTTTGTTTTGTTCTGTGTATAGTAAAAGTCTTGGCTACGTAACACACTTTACATACTTCCTCAAGAGGGAGGTGAAGAAATACGGCAAGTTTACAATGCAGTTAAAATGGTTCAAATGGCTCTCAGCACTATGGGACTTAACTTCTGAGGTCATCAGTTCCCTAGAACTTAGAACTACTTAAACCTAACTAACCTAAGGACATCATACACATTCATGCCCGAGGCAGGATTCGAACCTGCGACCATAGCGGTCACACGGTTCCAGACTGTAGCACCTAGAACGGCTCGATCACTCCGGCCGGCAAAATGCAGTTATATACGCATTTTTTTCCAGTAATTATTATGAATTTCTTATAGCGCCATTTGTAGCCATTGATGCATTAGTAGGTATGAGGTATGTGAAAATGAATTTGTATCATAAGTGTGTATTGTGCTTGTTCTTCTACAGGTTGAGGTGGAAAGGACAGGTGTTTTAAGAACAGATAGCATTCGTGCTCAGGTAATAGGAGTGGGGGAACTGATGTGGTCACGTGTTTGGTGGCTCCTGCCATTTTGTCTTGTCTATATCATAGCGCCGTGGACTATGCAATATCGTGTGTTTGCTTACGATAGTTTTGTACGTGATAATGAGTCTATTGTTGTAGCTGAGTGTAAGTTTCGTCGTCATTTCAGTCTTGCGAAACATGATAGTGTTCCCACCGGTAACACCATTTCCTGTTGGGATGAATCATTTCATTTACGAGGAACAGTGATGAGTAGAAAATCGCCAGGGCCTCCTCGCTCAGTACACAGTGTAGAGATCTGCTACGGGACATTCTGCTGAACAGTGCCTCAGTAACCGTTCAGTAAGGCGCATTTTGCACATTGATCTAGGATTTTATCCCAATGAAATGGCTGCGGTGCAACAATTTAACCCTAGAGATTATGTACAGTGGCTAAATTTTGCTCGAGATACAGAGGCCATACTTGAGCAAAATTACAACATTATTTTGTTTATGAGTGATGAAGCACATTTTCATTTGAACGGAATCGTAAATTAGGAGAACAGTCTTTATCAGGCCAGTGAAAATCCAGAACTATTCCTTGAGATACCATTACATAGTCCCATTGTGGCTGTTTGATATGCTGCAACCGATAGCGATGTTATTGGTCCATACTTTTTCCAGGAAGATAACGGGAACACTGTAACTGTAACTCCTGAACGTTAGAGATAGATCATCACTGAATTTTTCCTACCTGCACTAATAAGGAAACGTATTCCTGTCCGGCAAGTTTGCTTTCAACAGGACAGGGCCGAAGCTCACACGGCAAGAACGTCAATGGAAGTTATGTGGACTGTTTTTCGTAGTCGCGCCATTTACCGTTTTGGTGACATTAGTTGGGCTCCTCGTTCGCTGGACCTGTCCATGTGCGACTACTTTTCGTGCAGTTACCTCAAATCACGTGCATACGAGCATAAACCATGTACACTTGAAGGACTGAAGGAAGCTGTTCGTGTGAAAGTCGTTCAGGTTGACAAAGCGATGTTGGAGAGAGTGAAAGCCAACTCCCAAGAGCAGCTTGAGAAGTGCATCACTGAAAATCTGAGAGATGTTCTTTTCGAACATTAATTTTGTAAAATGGCAACATCATTTGACTATTATTCGGTAAATAAAAACAAAATTTAAGCGCAAGTAACGATATATTCTTTGTTTAAACATCCATCCTTTATGCCTCACTCGTTCTAATATTTCGTAGTTTTTATTCTTGCATCATATTTTCTTTATAGGTTAATCATGGACAACGTGAAGCTCTATAGGACAATGAAATTCTTCTTCTGTGTGGCAATGAATCTGAAATATCAGACGACGAAATTATTTCGGATGGTGAAATTGACATCGACGCATCAGTGCAACAACCATTGCCTCAAAAGACAGACGTTGAATTGGACGGTTTAGATGATTCTCATACTGATGATTTAACTCCCCTAGTTGTATCGCTTGAAACGTTAGGAGCAATAAATGCAGACTGCCCAATTTATACGTGGGTATGCAAGGACCTGCAGGCTATGGATGTTAAGTGCGCTGTGCAGTTTTCAGATCCACGAGATGAAGAACATACTCCCTTGCAATATTTTGAAAATTTTATTGATGAGGCTATGACTGACAATTTAGTTACACAGACAAATCTATACTCAAGGCAAGTGTTAGGCCAAAGATGTACTGGGGAAATGAGGAGAGGTGTAATCAGATAGCTGACATGATGCCATTCTGTCTACTCCACAAGTTGAGGAGGTATCTGTATGTGAACGACAATGCAAATATGTTACCCAGGGATGACTCACACCATGACAAGTTGTTCAAGGTGAGGCCATTTTTAGATCAACTAAAAAAACAGTTTCTCAAAACTGAAGTTCAAGAATATAATAGCACTGATTAATTTATTATTCCTCTAAAACCACATACTTATATCCGCCAGTATATAAAATCAAAGCCACACAGATGGAGCATAAAAGTATTTGCTTGAGGTAGCTACATACATGATTTTGAACTGTATGTTGTGAAGGCAACAAACACTTCAAGTAATTCTGAGTTAGAAATGAGAGGAAATGCAATGATGTGGCTGATTGAGAACTTATCTAGGCATGCCAATTTCAAAGTCAGACAACTGGTTTACTTATCTCAGTCTAGCAGTAAGGCTTAGAAATTAAGGAATACATATTGTGAGAACCATCAGAAAGAACAGGCTGGGTGGATAAAGCCTGAAAAATGATGCAGAGATGAGAAAGAAGGCAGAGGAACCTGTGATTACAGGGTAGCTGAAAAAAATTATAGTTTTCAAATTGTTTGACAATAAGTTGTCCACCGACTTCTACTTCTAAAGGCAAGGAACGAGTGTCAAATGTGGAACGTTGGAGTCAAAGAAACAGATTGTATGTAGGAGTTCTATGTCCCAACATTGTGCAGGAGTATAATATAGACAGGAGGGGTGGACTTTCATTATATGTTGGTCCAGGTAAACCAAATAAACATAAAAAGCAAGAAGTATTATCTGAGAATTATTTTCCATTTCATAGGTATGGCTTATGTGAATACTTGACTGCTTTACAGGAAACATTGTGGTCACAAAAATGAGAAAAATACACCACGCCTGACATTTTGAGTAGACGTAGCAATTGCCTTGCTCAAGAAAAGGATTGGTACACGAGCAACAATGAGGGACCATCCACCCACAGGCTCCCTAAGACCATTTCCTCCCAAAAGAAAATTTATAGCAATTCGCCCAGTTGCTGATGTTTGATTTGACGAAGTGGGTCACTGGCCAGAGCATTTAGATTCAGAATCTAGATGCAGAATTTGTATAATGGCTTATTCAAGAGTCAAATGATCCAATTGGAAGGCTGCATTGCATTTTAACAAACAAAACAACTGTTTAGCATATACAACCACCTAATTTTCAACATTCGTCTGTAGCACCACATCTCAAAGCTTCGATTCTCTTTTGTTCTATGCCACCTCTTCATTCATTCATCGAAGCTTTGAGATGTGGTGCTACAGACGAATGTTGAAAATTAGGTGGTTGTATATGCAAATGAATGAAGAGGTTCTGCTCAGAATTGTTTAGTTAAGGAATCAAAGGCACGTTTCTTTGAATCTCATTTATTTTTTATGCAAAATCATGCTACAAATAGGTTTATTATTGATTTATTTACAATGAAAATTTCTGAAACAGTTGTTTTGTTTGTTAAAATGCAATGCAGCCTTCCAATTGGAGCATTTGACTCTTGAATAAGCCATTATACAAATCCTGCATCTAGATTCTGAATCTATATATATATTTGAAGCATGAATTAGCCATAGTGCAACCTGTAAGTATCAGATGAATTTCCAATATACTCATGGGCCAGAACTGCCATAACCCAACTACTTCCAGTTACATAACAGCGTGACTTGCACTGGCCGAGTTCTTATTGCGTGTTGGTCGGGATTCTAACATTGAGTTTAACATGTTCATTTTATCTCTGTTATACAGAGGCAGCTGCAAGGGCGACAGAATGTCTTTGCGCTAGCACATTCGGTGGAATGCCAGGGAACCCCCCGCCCCCCTCCTAAGTGGATACTACACATTGCTAAAAGCCGAGAGGCTTAATAACCATACTATAAAACATATTAAAAAACATATTAAAAAACAAGAATCTAAATCACAAAATCATATATTTACGCTAATTACCTTAAACCTAAGTGAGAATTATGGTGAATTTCAGTAACAGTGATGTCATTTGGAATCATTATTTTATTTTTTAACCAATAGCTGCAAAAGAACTTATGCAATTCAAATGGCATATGTACAACATGCACAGTAAATATTCATTACAAATTTTTTTTCATAATTTTTTTCTAATCGCGATGCACAGTGTGTTAAATAGAGACGCCCATTTTTAATTGCTGCTTCGTATTCTGCGGAAAAAATACATCAGTTTTGCCTGCGACATTTTTCTTTTCGTTTTGTGACAGATGCTCTCATAGGAAAAATCAAAATGGTTGGAAAATTGTATGTTTCAAAATTCTATCCAATGAAACTTGAATGAACTGAACCCCCTGCCCCCCCCCCCCCCCCCCCCCCCCCGTCACATACACCTTCCGAGGTTAGGACAGCCATCAAAAGGAACTGATCGACGCACTACTGTGGCGGAATAGCGAACAACGACTTACTATAACAGACAGTGCAGTTCCATTACAAGTTCAGAAATAATTGCCTGTCCTACCTTCGCACCATGGACGTGAAATGTCACAAATAGCATTTTGAAACATACAGTTTTCTACCCATTTTGATTTTTCCGATTACAGCGCCTATTACTGTTGCAGAGCGAAAAAATGCTTCAGACAACACTTTATTTTTTTCCTTCGTAATCTGGAATAATAAATGGAAGCTCCCAATGAGATTGTTATCATTGGATGTATCCCTCTGGAACGAACAAATTTTAATTGCAAATTTTGGGTCCAATGTGTTGTTTTTGAGATTTTTCATAGTCTTCAGATAAAGTGAACACCCTGCATGCACACATCGGATCTAAATAATTTGTAGTCAAAATTTATTCGTCACGGAGGGCGACATGCAATGATACCGAACTCGACCGCCCATCCCATAATCATTTTATTACACTTAATAAGTGCAACTGACCCTGCCGAATGACGCAAAGCTATTATACTTGAATCTTTGAAGTTCCCAGACAGTTCTCATTTTTTCTCTGTGAATCCTTTTTAGTTCTTCAGTTCACTTTATGCCTGGTCTGGTGGTGATTTCGTTTCCTGATAGTACTTCCACTTCGCAATTTTTTTCTTGTCTGTATGAGTTTCTGCGGAGAATGTCTTATACGAGGTTTTCTTAAGACCTTTTCAATCTGATGGATCCGCGGTACGGGTTTCAGGTGTTTTACATAAGTATGAATGGGAGATTCTTAAAGGCAGCTGAGTCACCAGAGTGATCTGTTTGAATTAGTGCTGGATTGGAACAGTCTGAGGGTAGATACACATCTGAGTGCTAAAACGGTCTTTCTACCACAGTGATCCACGTTGCAAGATCTTAGAAGTGAGTGGAAGAAGGAGCCTCATTCATTGACTCAGGTACCTTTTAACACGCATTCTTGTAGCATGCTTTGCCTGAACCGATTTCCCATTGTCTTATAAGCCGGTGTCTAAAGTTATGTCTACGCTCGCATTCGTGAAAAATTAATAGTACTTTTATTAATATTTATGTCGGTAAGCTCTGATTGTTGTACAGTGGTCAGCATGAGTGGAGGGGGAATACAAATCATGTCCAGAATAGACAAGGAAAACGGAAAAATCCAGAAGAATATAAACGGGATATATCAAAACAGCTCGCCTCAAAGAAGAAGAATACTCTGACTATGGTGGTGTTGGAAGAAGAGCGCAAAAGACCCTTTTCCTTGAGGGTATGTGTAATTAACAACGTACTGTATGTCCCTGAACAGACCTAATTAATTATTTATAGAATTTAACTAACGGAACCTTGGCACTGCGTTTTTTACTGCAGGTGCCAAAGAAAATTCTGTGAGCAGTTTGGTGATGTCGATGGAGCAGATATCTGTGATTTATTTGATACGTTGGCTTCCAAAAATGGACAAGATGTACATCTACAGAGGATCACTGATGTATGTGTATTGGGCAAGAACCTGCGAAGAAAAGAAGAAACCATACGCAAATAAAAAAGTTTCGGGTATTACGTGCTAGTACGTTAAATAAAGGCAGAGGCTTGTAGAGAGGCCTATTTTTGGCTTATCGGCGTATCTGGTAGCAAATTAAGACGTTTGCGAAAACACTTGTTGGAAGAAAAATCTCACAAGCCTAAGCAAGGTCAATATCCTTCTTCTTTAAAAGTGGAGGGGAATGATCTTTTCCAAGTAGAGACACATATAAGCTCTTTCAGGCAGTTACACTTAACCTGCAGCAGAACTTCCTGTTGCTAAAATATACAGCCTTTTTAAAGAAACGTATCAGAGTTCAAAAATTAAACATGAATTCTATTTTCGCTATTTCAACGAAAATTTCAATATCATGTTTTGCGGGCCACAGCTGGACACTTGCTATGAGTGCGAGGAGAAGAAAAATAAGCTGAGAAATAGCATGTTAAATGATAATTCAAAAACAGTAGTTGCTGAAGAGTTAACGGTTCTTCAAAATAAAACTAAAAAATTTCCAAAGACTTTACAAGTGAATGAACAAAAATGTAAACTATGTGATGAGACTCTGGGTCTTGTTTGTAATTACATGAAAAATCTTGAACTGTCAAAAATTTATATTCAGGAAATATTTATGTGAGACAGCTTATCATAAGCGTGTTCTGCGTGCCTAACATGAACACGTGTTCACTGCTATTACGTATATCACAAAGGAGAAGTCGGGAAAGAACAAAACGATGTTGCATCCTTTTAGCTTGACGACATCAACAGTAATGTAAAGTCTGATGTCAAGGAGCTTCATAATTTCTGCTTCCCCCCCCCCCCCCCCCCCCCCAGACTCTGGCAGATTCAAGACAGACAGTGTGTCTCCCTGCGAGGTCACTGGTTCTCGCCATGTGACTGGAAGCTCAGAGTTAAAAAGCTTCCAATACAAAGAAAAGACAGTATTTATACAGTGATGAATATCTGTGATCTCACTTGTAATTGATCTCAGAAGGTCGAGAAACTGTAACAGTGGTTGAGAGTGGCATACTTCCTGACATTAAACCCTTGGGGCAATGTGCTATGATCAATCAGTGAACTCACTTGAGACCAGTAACGCTCGTCATTACTTAAGAGAACATTTCAACAGATCCAAGTTCCTTTATTTTGAGCCCTGCAGTGAGTTGAAAAGCGTTGTGAAAGCACCAGAAGCAATCAATACCGATACATGTTTGCTATTAACAAAACGTTACGATTGAATCTTTCATTACAACAAGCCTACCCATCTGGTAAGATACTGCTTAAGAAAGTCAATCTGGATGACATTCAGAAGCTGCACCGCAATTTTCCACAAGAGCACTCTGATGTATATGAAGAAATTTTACAATGGCCCACAGTGTCTGGTGAAAACTATGATTCCGATGACTGGTCACTGCAAGACCATTGTTAGCATATTATTATTATTTATTTCCTTTCTCAGAAGTTATGTCTGGTTAAATATGGAAAGTGACGCGGCGCTTCACCAAGTGAGACTTCCTTTTAACTGTGTGGTATATGTTACATTGCATTTAGGAACTTTCGGGTAATTGAACATGCATCAATAATTACAGATTTCTGTAGTTGTATATATACGTTTGGGTGTAGCTGTATTGCGTTGATGTACTGCTGGATATTGTGTGGTATGACTCCTGTAGTTGATAATATAATTGGTATAATGTCAACTTTATCCTAATGCCACACGTCCTTGACTTCCTCGGCCAGTTGGATGTATTTTTCAATTTTTCCTCCTGTTTTCTTCTGTATATTTGTTGTATTGGGTATGGATATTTCGATTAGTTGTGTTAATTTCTTCTTTTTATTGGTAAGTATGGTGCCAGGTTTGTGATGTGGTGTTGTTTTATCTGTTATAATGGTTCTGTTCCAGTATAATTTGTAGTCATGGTTCTCCAGTACATTTTGTGGTGCATACTTGTATGTGGGAACGTGTTGTTTTTATTAGTTTATGTTGTATGGCAAGCTGTTGATGTATTATTTTTGCTACATAGTCATGTCTTCTGGGATATTCTGTATTTGCTAGTATTGTACATCCGCTTGTGATGTGATCTACTGTTTCTATTTGTTGTTTGCAAAGCCTGCATTTATCTGTTGTGGTATTGGGATCTTTAACAATATGCTTGCTGTAATATCTGGTGTTTATTGTTCGAAAGTGTATTGCAAACATGAATCCTTCCGTCTCACTGTATATATTGCCTTTTCTTAGCCATGTGGTGGATGCGTCTTGATCGATGTATGGCTGTGTTAGATGATACGGGTGCTTCCCATGTAGTTATTTCTTTTTCCAATTTACTTTCTTTGTATCTGTTGATGTTATGTGATCTAAAGGGTTGTAGAAGTGGTTGTGAAATTGCAATGGTGTAGCCGATGTATTTATATGAGGGATTGCTATGTGTATTTTGCTAGTTTTTGCTCGTTCTATAAAGAATTTTCTTAGATTGTCTACCTACCCATAATGTAGGTTTTTTATGTCGATAAATCGCCTTCCTCCTTCCTTTCTGCTTAATGTGAATCTTTCTGTTGCTGAATGTATGTGATGTATTCTATATTTGTGGCATTGTGATCGTGTAAGCATATTGAGTGCTTCTAGTTCTGTGTTACTCCATTTCACTACTCCAAATGAGTAGGTCAATATTGGTATAGCATAAGTATTTATAGTTTTCGTCTTGTTTCTTGCTGTCAATTCTGTTTTCAGTATTTTTGTTAGTCTTTGTCTATATTTTTCTTTTAGTTCTTCTTAAATATTTGTATCATCTATTCCTATTTTTTGTCTGTATCCTAGATATTTATAGCCATCTGTTATTATTATTATTATTATTATTACTGGACGGCAGTTTGTTCTCTTCTGCGCTGTGCAACAAAATCAAAGGATCGGCGCCCTGTAATGCCACTCTCGTGTTCGAGAAATAGGCCACGGCTCAGAAGCTCCAGTGAGCTATAATGTTCCTTTGCCGCGTCCTTGGTGTAGAATAGAACTGCGACACCCAGCGTTGAAGGCACGCGTTTTTGTTATGAGTGGCCGACAGAAACATTTCAGACACATCGTCGCTCAGAATTGACACAAAGAAAACTCGAGGGATGGCATAAAGGTCGTCAGTGACATCATCCCTTCCCTTAAGGAGTTGATTACCACACATTTCGCTGTCGGAAACGACAGTTTTCAGTGCAGAGAGCAACAGGTAACGCTCTTGACAACTTTAGACACTGTTGCCATCTCCTGAGCGCTTCGACCCTGCTCTAAGAAAACTGGGGTTTCAACCTCATTGAAAGTGATATGGCCGGCCGGGGTGGCCGAGTGGTTCTAGACTCTACAGTCTGGAACCGCTCGACCGCTACGGTCGCAGGTTCGAATCCTGCCTCGGGCATGGATGTGTGTGATGTCCTTAGGTTAGTTAGGTTTAAGTAGTTCTAAGTTCTAGGGGACTGATGACTTCAGAAATTAAGTCACATAGTGCTCAGAGCCATTTGAACCATTTTTTTGAAAGTGACATGACCCCTTTGGAGTGTAGTTCGGCTGCAATTTTTGCTCTGATATTCAGGGTGGTATCGCTAGGGACCGTTCAAACCATTCGACGAAATTTGAACGTGATCCGAAGCACCTATAGGGTTTTACGCTTTCTCAGTGTTTCTTTTTCGCACCCCAGATTATCATGTGAGTAAATAAAACAGCAAAATGTCCTTGTAAGATCCCCCGTTTGGAAACATCCTCGGTGTCACACACGCATCTTTGTTGGGGATTTTAAAACTGTACCTGTCGGAAACGGGCACCCATTTAGTCCAGCAGTTGCTCTAGCGCCTAAAGGTAGGTAAGCCCCACTTATGGAGCGTCGAAGTCGTTGCCTAACCAACAGGTGTATGACACAACACAAATGAATTATTGTTTATCATTGAAACCTCAGGTATACCGCAACATGGCGTTAATAATTAAACTGAGACGGGTGCAATTTCATTCCGCTAGATCGAATCACGCACACATCAAGTTTTGTAATGCTCTGGGAATGTTCATTGCTATTTTCAAGAGTTTTGTAAATAAGTATTGTTTTATTTTATTAATTTTAATAAATGTATTGTCCATTTTAAGTGACTGTTAATCAACGCATCTGCAACTCAAGAATGCCCTCGACCAACTGCGACTGCCTCAAATATTATGACCGGCGCGCACACAATACAATAACGATAATTCAAAAACCATTTCAGCAAGGAAAGATTAATTTTTGTCTCTGGTTATAGCCTAACCAACAGTTGCTGGATCCACAATAAAGAATAAGCTCTGAAAATGCAAAAAGTAAATAATGAAGATTTGATGATACATGATCCTTATATTGTTCATCGAAAGGTGCTCTGCGTTTGAACAAACGATTGTTGTGTTTATTTATTTATTTACTATTTTCTCCTAGTCTTTCATCTGTATAAAAGAACAGAGCGAATGTCGTCCATGAACTGGCGTCAGTATAGCACATCATATCATAACAAATTTTCAAATGTGTTATTAATAACTAAGTATAATGCTTTTTAAACGAAAAAGCTACATAGATTATCTACATGAAAAGCAAAATAATAATAATAATAATAATAATAATCACAAAGAAGGTGTACGTATTACCATTCGTCCATATGGCGCACAGATACCTGCTCATCCGAAATCCCGAAGACGCACGTTACCGGTCTGTTACACTATGAAGCATTGGTATATCGCAAATTTTGTAATTTGTAATTCTCGGCTACACTACTACATAACTCTACGTTAAACAACAGTACAGTACACAACACTGCACTACTGTACTTGGCATCAAAACAATCTGGATTTCTTGTTTATCTAGAAGGTTAGCCCCCAGTGTGCTGAGATGCAACTCAGATTCACAGATGCTGCGGTCGCAGGTTCGAATCCTGCCTTGGGCATGGATGTTTGTGATGTCCTTAGGTTAGTTAGGTTTATGTAGTTCTAAGTTCTAGTGGACTGATGACCATAGATGTTAAGTCCGATAGTGCTCAGAGCCATTTCACCATCAGATTCACAGAAGCTGCGCTCTTGTGCCGCCCAAGGTGTACAGATTAAGAGATGGCTGACAGGGTCTCAGGAAGCCCTTCCTGGTCCTCACTGAGGCTCATCTCCTCGCTGCTTCCAGAATATTGTTGCAGGTGGATGTTCTGCCGTGGCGCGTCTCGTTATAATGATCTGAGGCCTCTTCTTGGTTGTCTTTCAGCCATGTAGGCTTGCAATTCATAAGCTGATACTTTAATAGTCAGCGAGTTCAGCTTATGCCACAGTTCGACATTCCTTATTATATGATAGACCGTTGCATTTCCGAATGCGTTCCTGTCCTGTTCTGTAACAACTTTTCTAATGGAACGTTCCTAGACGATGTGATCCGGGGTGGCGGTCTCTCCACATACACAACTGTCTGTGGTGCACTGTCATAGATTTATTAAGTGCATTGAAATAAAATCACGATTGTGAGTGAAGGCGGTAGTTCTTTTATTTACGAAATTAATAATGTAACGGAAGAAACACTGATAGAGAGGGATAAAATGAAATTTTTTAAGTAGCTGAGATCTGGGTCATGTTTCGACAGGTAGAGTATAGCTCGTTAAAAGCAGGAATGAAGTATTTCGCACTTGTTCTTTCTTTTACGTTAGGAAGGAAGTGGTAGGATCTTCTCCCTGTTTCTGCCCGTCCCAGATTCCTTGCCATTCTCTATCGGTGTATTATTTCCTTATTCGACACGGCTCTTGTGCTCCGTATCTCCTTCACTTATCATTTTCGGGTGTTTTGAGCCAATAATGTGCACCTCTCTTTCTAACTGCTTGGTCTGGAGGCAGCAAAACTACACTGGTCTTCAAAATTAAACGAACTGCTATTTCCCCGTCCCGTGTCTAACTCACGATATAATCAGAGAAACTGTTAACAGATGTCGTTCCGACCGTGTTCTGCACAGAAATGGCATTCAGATCAAAGGACAACCACGGCAGCAATGACGTCAGGGCACCTATCAAGCGGGGTAGTGTTTGCAGGGTAGCCCCACATCCCCAATCGCTGTATATACAGTCACAGACGGTGCAGTAAGGCACAGAGTAGACGCCTACAGACCCTATATCTGCATTATCTACATCACACTCCGCAACCAACATAATGGTGTGTGGCGGAGGATACTTTCGGTACCACTATCTGATCCCTCCAACCCTGTTCCACTCTTGACTAGTACGTGAGGAGAATGTTTGTCGGTAAGCCTCTGTATTGGCTTTAATTTCTCCAGTTTTCTCCTCGTGGCCAATGCGCAAGAAGTATGTGGGGTGAAGCAATATGTTGTCCGCTTCCTTCTGAAAAGCGCTGTTCCGAAATTTCAATAGTGGATCTCTCCGTGGATGCATAATTCCTCTCTTGCAGCGCCTGCCAGAGGAGTTTGTGTAGCATATCAGTAACGCTCTCTCGCCAGCTAAACGATTCCCGTGATGAAACGCGCCGCGCTTCGTTGGATCTTCTCTATCAGACCTACCTGACAGGGATCCCATGTAGACGAACGAAGCTTAAGAATCGGGCGAACAAGCGCCTTATCAGCCACTTCTTTCGTGGATGAATTACGTTTCCTTCAGATTCTTCCGATGAATCTAAGTCTGTTGTCTTGCTTTTCCCACTATCTGTTTTAAGTGGTCATACCACTTAATGTCGTTCTGGATAGTTAAGCCAAAATATTTTACGGCAGACGCTGTCTTCAGCTGTTTATCATCAATAGTGTAAATGTAGAGTAGTGGATTTTTTTTCCTATGTACGCGCAGTATGTTACATTTATTTACGTTCAGCGTCAACTGCCAGAGTCTGCACCATTCATCAATTCTCTGCAGGTAGTTCTGCAAATTCTTACTATCTACTGGCTTTGCTACTTTGGTATATATATATATATATATATATATATATATATATATATATATATATATATATATATATATGGTAAACAGTAACGGTCCTACCCCACTCCCGGTGGTACTCCGGATATTACCTTTACATCTGTCGATTAAGTTCCGTGAAGAGCGAGTTCTATCTGCAAGAAAGTCTCAACACCGATACTCCGTATGCTTATATTTTTTCATTAAACGGCAGTGCGGGACGGTGTCAAATGCCTTACTGAAATCAAGGAACTTGGCATCAACCTGAGCGCCGTTGTCCACTGCGCTGTGGATCTCATGGAGGAACAGAGCGAGCTGAGTTTTGCAGGATCTCTGTTTACTGAATCCATGTTCATTTTTATAGAGGAGATGTTCATTGCCCAAAACGTCATAATTCTTGAACACAAAACATGTTCCATAATTCAAGAGTTGACGTCACCGATACAGATCTATAATCTGTTCCTACGGCCCGTCTTAAAAATGGGAATGACCTGTGATTTCTTCCAGTCGCTAGGTACCATTCGTTGCTCAAGCGGTCTACGATAAATTACTGCTACAAGTGGAGCAAGTTCTTTGCTGTCATCTTTGTAGGATCTTATATGTATCTCACCTGGTACTGACGCCTTTCCACTACTAGGTGATTGTGGTTGCTCTTCTGTTCCGAGGTCGGTTATCTCAGTATCTGCCATTTCGGCATTCGTACGACGATTGAAATGAGGGACCGTGTTATGATCCAGGATGAAACAATTTCGGAAGACCGAATTCAGTATTTTGACCTTCCCTCCATTATCTTCAGTTTCGGATCCAGTATGTTTATTGAGTGAATGAAGAGATGTTTTTGACACGCTTACTGATTTTACATACGACCAAAACCTATTAGAGTTTTACTCAGCTCGGTTGACAAAGTTTTACATTCAAGTAATTGAACGCTTCTCTCATTGCTCGTCTTAAGTTCATTTTCTCTTCGTTCAACGTAGTTTACTTCTCTTGAATCTGAGATCAAGTTATCTTTTTTGTTTCTAACACGACTATTAAACCAGGGTTATCTTTCCCATACCTTAAGTCCTTAGTCAGAACATACTTCTCTTGGAATATATTATGCCTTTGAATTTTTTTCCACTTGTTCTCCACATCTTTAGTCATCATCACCGAATATTGGACGCTGACTACTCAGATAGTCTGAAATTTGTATGCTGTCACTCTTGCTAAACAAAAGTATGTTCCTACCTTTCGTAACATTCGTTGACAGGTTGTCATACTTGCTGTCACAGATTTATGATCAATGATACATTCCCTTATGTTAACTGATTCCATAAGTTCAAGTCTGTTTGTTGCCAGGAGGTCTAAGACGTTATCCTTAATAGTTGGTTGAAACGTCCCCTTAGAAAAATTATAAATGACTGTGCTTAAACTGACACACAATATTTTGAGCTCAACGCAATCTGACTTTCAATAATCCCTACAAAAGAATGGCCCTTACTAACAATAACCTATACCTTTTATGAATCACTTACCTCACAAAAATCTTCGTTTCTCAAACTACTGCAATATAGAGAGCGCCACTACTGCCACCTAAATAAAAGATTCAACCTACTGAAGGCACTAACTACTGGTAGGCATAGTTAGCAAATGAAAGATTTTGATAGAGAAAAACAATGTATTTACCTTAATAGTGTTCAAAAGTCATAATATATATATATATATCAGTCCATGATATCCAATATTACAAATTTACTCTTTCTGATGGACACACGTCCAGATCGACCGCTCTCATAATTCCGCTGTCTCTCTCCCCACATCCACCACTGCTAGCGGCTCACCTCCAACTGCGCAACTCTACGCGCTGTTAACAGCCAACTGCCCAACTCAACAATAGCAAATTCCAACAATGCCACCCAGCCACAGACTGCACACAGCACAGCCAGTGATTTTCATACAGAGCGCTACGTGACGGTGGCGTTACCAATATAAGAACCTAAACAGCCTACTAACATGTTTCTCTGACTATCTGTTCAATGTAATTTCCGGGCAAGACATCCAGAACGATCTCACACGAATCCCTATCTCTGGCATCAAGTTTGGTAAGCATGACACTCCCACTCTATATCTCTGAAGTTGATGTCACCTCCTATTACAACGGCTGATTAGGAAAATTGTTAACGATGTTTTACACGTTCTGTCTGAAGCGCGCTAGCATTGGAGCTCCTTATCCAGGTGGTCTATAAAAGCATCCGATTACCATTTTTGACGGAGATTTCATGCTTAGCTTCACCCGATCAGTTCTCAATCTGAATCCGTGATAACCGCGCTCGATTTTAACGAATTATTTACTCCAACGTACGCAACGCCACCACTGGCGACTTCCCTATACTTAAGATAAATTTTCCAACCTGGGCTTAGAATTTCTTTGTCATTGACGGTTCGTTTCAATCAGCATTCTGTTCCTAATTCTATGTGTGCATTATACCTTCAGTAAGTGATACTAGATCTGAAACCTTGGATGCTTCTGCAGTTTACTGAAATCATATTGATCTTCTCTATTTATGATCTGCGACGATGAAAATTCTCTGAGGACTTTATGGCTAATTTATCAGGCAAATTGTCTTTGTTCCCAAGGGAAGGTACTTCTAACCTAAAAGAAGCCCATGTGCACGCTACACTTACTCCGTACCCTAGTAGCCGCCTCATACATGTAGTGTGCGACTGACCAATTAAGGAGAACCCTATAGTTCTGCCCACGACAGTGGAGGAGTCGTCTGAGCGTCCAGTCCACGCCTTCCACTCTGCTCCAAATCAGAGGACCGCGACGCTAGAATTTTTTTTTTTTTTTTTTTTTTTTTTTTTTTTTTTTTTTTTTTAAGCCATCATTGTTCTGACTGGACTCCGGACTGATGCAGCCCGCCACGAATTTCTCTCCTGTTCCAGCCTCTTCATCTCAGAGAACTTCTTGAAACATACTTCCTCAATATTTTCTGGTTGTATTCCAACCTCCATCTTCTCCTAAAGTTTTTGACCTCTCCAGCTCCTTCTAGTAGCATGGAAGTCATTCCCTGATGTCTTAACAGATCTCCTAACATCCTGTCCCTTATTCTTGCCAGTATTTTCCACATATACTTTTTCTCCCCGATTCTGCGAAGAACATCCTCATTTCTTACCTTATCAATCTATCTAATTTTCAACATTCGTCTGTATTACTATATCTCAAATGCTTCGATTCTCTTCTGCTCCGGTTTTCTCTCAGCCCATACAATGCTATGCTATGCTGCAGAAGTACATTCTCAGAAATTTCTTCCTCAAATTAAGGCCTATATTTGATTCATGTTATCATTGATATCCTTTCACCTTGAATTTTAGTTCCACTCCTGAACCTTTCTTTTATTTCCATAATTCCTTCTTCGGTATACAGATTGAACATTTGGGGTGAAAGACACATCCGTGTCTTACACGCTTTTCAATCCGAGCACTTGGTTCTTGGTGGTCCACTCTTATTATTCTCACTTGATTCTTCTACATATTGTATATTGCCCGTCTGTCCCCATTTTTCTTAGAATTTCGAACATCTAGCACCGTTTTACATTGTCGAACCCTTTTTGCAGGTCATCAGACCCTATGAACGTGTCTTGAGTTTTTTTTACTCTTGGTTCATTACCAATCGCAACGTCAGAATTGCCTCTCTGGTGCCTTTACCGTTCCTAAAGCCAAACTGATCGTCATCTAACACATCCTCGATTTTTTCCATTTTTCTGTATATTGTTCTTGTAAGTATCTTTGACGCATGAGCTGTTAAGATGATTGTGCGATAATTCTGGCACTTGTCAGCTCTTGCAGTCTTCAGAATTGTGTGGGTGATATTTTTCCAAAAGTCAGCTGGTATGTCGCTAGACCTATACATTCTACACGACTATATGTGTAGTTGTTTTGTTGCCACTTTCCCCAATGATTTAATAAATTCTGATGGAATGTCACCTATCCCTTCTTTCTTATTTGTTCTTAAGTCCTCCAAAACTCTCTTAAATTCCGATTCTAATAATGGATCCCCTATATCTTCTAAATCGGGTCCTGTTTCATCTTCTATCACATCAGACAAATCTTACTCCTCATAGAGGCTTTTAATGTACTCTTTCTACGAATGCACTCTCTCCTCTGCATTTAACAGTGGAATTCCCTTTGCACTCTTAATGTTAGCATTCTTGCTTTCAATTTCACCGAAAGTAGTCCTGACTTTCCTGTGTGCTGACTATGTCCTTCCGACAGTCATTTCTTTTCCGATTACTGCACGTTTTTCATGAAGCCATTAAGTCTTAGAATCCCTGCACTTCCTATTAATTTCATTCGTCAGCACCTTGTATTTCTGAATTCCTAAATTTCTGTATTCCTATATTTCCATGAATATTTTTGTACTTTCTGAAGCATTCTTCTTTTACCCATGGTTTCTTCGCAGTTACCTTCTTTGTGAGTATGTTTTTCTTTCCAACTTCTGTGATTGCTGTTATTAGATATGTCCCTTCTTCTTCAACTGCACTGCCTACTGAGCTACTCCTTATTGCTGTATCTATAGCCTTAGAGTACTACAAGCGTGTGTCGTCATTCCTTGATACTTCCGTATCCCACTTCTTTTCGTATTGATTCTTCCTGACTAATCTCTTAAACTTCAGCCTACTCTTCATCATTACTACTCTGTGACCTGAGTCTATACCTGTTTCTGGGTACCCCTTACAATTCAGTATCTGATTTCGGAATTTCTGTCTGACCATTATGTAAACTAACTGAAATCTTCCCATATCACCTTCTCCTCTTGTGATTCTTGAACAGAGTATTCGCTATCACTAACTGAAATTTACTACAGAACTCAATTAGACTTTTTCCTCTCTCATTCCTTGTCCCAAGCCCATATTCTGTGTAATGTTTTATTCTACTTGTTCCAGTACAACTATACTTCAGTTCCCCATGACTATTAGATTTTCATCTCCCTTTACGTCCTGTATTACCCTTTCAATATGCTCACATACTTTCTCTATCTCGTCACCTTCAGGTGAACTATCGTTGTCAATGTTGGTTTCCCGCCGATTCTTATAAGCACACTCTTATCACTGAACTGTTCGCAGTAAACACCCTCTGCCCCACCTTCCTATTCATAACGAATCCTACGCTCGTTACACCATTTTCTGCTGCCGTTGATATTACCCTATACTTATGTGACCAGAAATCCTTGTCTTCTCTCCATTTCGCTTTACTGACCCCTGCTATATCTAGATTGAGCCTTTGCATTTTCCTTTTCAGATTTTCTAGCTTCCCTACCATGTTCACGCTTCTGACATGCCACTCCCCGACTCGTAGAACGTTATCCTTTACCTGGTTATTCAGTCTTTTTCTCATGGTCACCTCCCCCTTGAGAGTCCCCTTCCAGATATCCGACTGAGGGCTATTCCAGAATCTTTTGCCACTGGAGAGATCATCACGACACTTTTTCAATTCCAGGCCACATATACTTTAGGTACGGGTTTTTTGTATCTAGTGCAGTGGTTTCCATTGCCTTCTACAACCTCATGCCGTTGATCATTGGTGATTGTTCCACCTTTAGAAGCAATTTCCCACCCCAAGGACAAGGGAGAGCCCTTTCCGTCTGTCTGCTCCTCCGCCACCTTTGACAAGGCCGTTGGCAGAATAATGGTGATTTCTTAAGCCGGAAGTCTTCCTCCGCCAGTGCTGATTATTAATCGAAATTGAACCGGTGGCTGGTGTCGAAGCTGGGACCGAGAACATTTTCATTACTAATCGCAGACGGTACGCCTGGATCACAGGTGAAAACCCAACCATGCCTACGATGTTACATATAAACAACTTAGCCTGCATCCAGCATACGATGCCAGTTGTCTTCACGCAATCAGCCGAAAGGAGCTGAGGATGGCCTCAGAACGCAAGCGGCAGGCGTCATTCGTGCCGACATGTGCTACTGCATGCACCCGGTTGCAACCACTGCACTCAATAGTCACCGGCAGCGCCTCCTCCACATCACGGACGAAACCCTCACGGCAAACATACCGAGTGCACACTGGCAATGTTTCCCGCGTTGCCTGCTATGTCTTTGAAGGGCTCCATCATCCGCCTAACATTGGAGCTCCCTATGACAAGCAGAGCCACCCTCTGCACTTAGGGACCGATGACCGTAGCAGTCTGGTCCATTCCATCCCACGAACAAACCAACCTCTGCACTTGTTCGTACTGGGCAGGAAAATCGGTCACTGGCCCAACAGGAGAGTCATCCCGTGCTGGTTCAGAGTTATTATCACCTCGTATATGTTGCTAAGACGTAGAGAGCCAGCGGCGCGGCCTGGTCCCTCTTTGACCTGCCGTCCAGTGACACACGAAACCACCACTGACCGCCACCAACTCTCGAATGAGGACGGACCGGTCAGATGTTGAATATCAAAAGATGCAGGGACACCTGGGTCATCAGGGAGTTCCGACGGCAGCGAAGGTGTCGCAGGTTTTGTCACCAACACCCCGATGTCGCCGCAACTTTGAGCATTTGCCAAAAGCTCGTCGACGTTAGCCAACCCAAATTTCAGCTGTTTAAGGACAGCAGCCGATTCTCCTTGTGTCCGCTCACGACAAAAAAAAGTCCCTAAGCATATCGTAGTATGTAAAAAATGGATACAAGGTCTCAAACCACGCACTGTCTGAAGCGCCTTGCCACAATTCGCGCGGCTGCCCCCTTCGGATGTTCGAGTTCTCCCTTGGGCGTATGTTGATCTTAGCGTAAGTTACTTTAAGTTAGATTAAGTGGTGTGTAAGCCTAGGGACCGGTGACCTCAGCAGTTTGGCCCCATGGGAACTTACCACAAATTTCGAAGGTCTCACATGCCGCTACTGCGTTTGGAATGTAAGCAGAATATAACGCGGAGAATAAAGCAACAATAAAAACTATTCTGCAGATTTGTCCTTACACCCTGTTTCTTAAACAGAAACAAATTTCTCTACTGAAGTGGATGTATCTATAGTTACCTGTTACTAGAAACTCTGTTTACCCAAAAGCTACTGCACGAGGTAAGTATGCCAACGTGAAGGCACGGATCGAAACTATATGCTGTGTATGAGCATGAGATTTGAACTTAGTGGCGTGACGTGGAGCTTCTGGCGGCGGGAAAATTACACTAGGAAACAGGTTTACATAAGGATATACTCCAAGATTCACGCACAAACAAAAACTTGGAGCAATTTGCTAACCACTAGTCTACAAAGTAGAAAACAATCTTTTGCAGACGCACGTGAAAAAGAAAAAACAGAAACTAAAATAAATTACTGTGTGTCAGACAGTTGCTGCAAGCGACGTTACGTCTCAGTGACACATCACGCGAAAGTTACTTAAGTTTTGCGCACCAGTACATTAAATATATAGTCTCGGTGACAGGATACTTCCGTCACGCAGAGCTTCCTTTTTCCCTCTTCCATTGTCTTCCAGATCTTTGAAATCCACAACGTATGGACAAGGGTTTCTAAAATTGGAGTAAAATTGAAGTGTTTCGTTATTTCGTAAACTTTTTAAATATTATCCTGTAGTTGATCGTATTATAGGCCCCCGTAATTTTCTGTTCCGCAAAACAGTTATTTGCTGCATCAAATTCAGAACTTGGTACGTGTCGCACATACCTGCTCTAAACCTAATTTAATGAGGTATTAAATATGACTCGATGGTAACCAGTAATCTATTGACAATCATTCTCTCCAACAGTTTATACACATGCCAGGTTAATGATATAGGTCCATAACTTTTCAGGATCACCGTGAAAAGTTTATGCATAAGGTCTGAAAAAGGTTATCACTAGGCTTTTCCTCCAGGTTTTCGGTAATTTATCTGATTTCGTGCATTTGTTCAAGGACTTCACCACCCATTTCCTTGCTGTGCTACCAAATGTTTTGATTTGCTTATCTCCATGTCGTCAAGAATTTTAACTTTACCACTTTTTCACTTATTTACTAGTTTTTCAAGATTCTCTATGTCAGATGGCTTTGATAGATCTTTTGCACTTGTTCAGCTTCCTTCTCGAATTTCTTTTTCCAATTTATGACGTTTGTGTTATCGCTTTCGTTGGATCAGAGGCGAAGCGTTTAAGGAGTGACAAGACGTTTAAGGTGTTTTATTCTGCATTAAGGATCAGAAATTTTATCCATCCTTCCTTGTGTCAGGAATACTAGAGACGGTATTTTGAGCTTTTGTGATGGTTACTTGGCTGAAGGGATCTTGTTCACAGAGATCATAAGATTCCTGTAGCAGCTTTGGGAGCAAATCCTGGTATGTACACTGATCAGCCAGAACATTATAACCACCTGCTTAATAGCCGGTGTGTCCAGCTTTGGCGTGGATAACGGCAACGCGTCGTCGCATGAAGCAGTGAGGCTTTGGCAGTTTGCTGGACGGAGCTGTCGCCGCATCCGGACAGGCAAGTCACCTAATCTCCGTAACAGTTTACGGGGGCGACGAGCTCTGACGCCACCTCCCATCACATCCCAGATGTGTTCGATCGATTTCAGAGCTAGCAAACTGGGGGCGCAGCACATCATTTGGAACTCACCACTGCGTTCCTCGAGCCACTCCATCGCACACCTAGTCTTGTAACATGGTGCATTATCTCGTTGAAAAACACCACTGGCGTCAGTAAGGGGTGTACGTAGACTGCAACCAGAAAGCGACATTCCTCGGCTCCCATGAATGCCCTCGTGAATGTTCTCGAGAGCATAATGTAGCCGCGGCCAACCTGTTTCCGTCTCGCAGTACATATATCAAGTGGCTGTTCCCCTGGAAGACGACGGATTCGCAACTTCCCGTCGGCTTGATGAAGAAGATACCGGGACTCATAAGACCCGGCAACACTCTGCCACTGTCCAACGACCAGTACCGAACGTTCAGTGTTCACTTCTATCATAGTTGCCGATGCCATGGTGTTAACATAGGCACATGCTGAGATCGTCGGCTGCAGAGGCCCCTTCATTCGGTGCATTGGGTGTTCAGACAGACGTGTTTTCTGCCCGGCCTTAAAGTCTGATGTTGCACTGAAGAGTCAAAGAAACCGGTGCACCTGCCTAATATCGTGCAGGGTCCCCCGCCGCCGCGAGCATGCAGAAGTGCTGCAACACGATGTGGCATGGACTCGTCTAATATCTGAAGTGTTGCTGGACGGAACTGACACCAAGAATCCTGCAGGGCTATCCATCAATATGTAAGAGTACGAAGGGGTGGGGATCTCTTCTGAAAAGCACGTTACAAGGCATGCCAGATATGCCCAACAACGTTCACTCTGGGGAGTTTGGTTGCCAGCAGGATTGTTTATACTCAGAAGAGTGTTCCTGGAGCCACTCTGAAGCAATTCTGGACGAGTGGGGTGTCACATCGCCTTGCTGAAATTGCCCAAGTCCGCCGGAATGCACAACTGGCTTGAATGGAAGCAGATGATCAGACAGGATACTTACGTATATACATTCGACCATTTCACGAGTATACCGTGAATATCACGAATCCGGTAAAACATCAGATCTCCGAAATCGCTGCGGCTGGAAAAAGATCCTGCAAGAACGGGGCCAACAAGTAATGTAGAGAATCGTTCAACTTGACAGAAGTGGAATGCTTCGGCAAATTGCTGCACACTTCAGAGCTGGGCCATCAGAAAGTGCCAACGTATGAACCATTCATCGAAACATCATCGATATCGGCTTTCAGAGGCGAAGGCCCACTCGTGTACCCTTGATGACTGCAGGACACAAAGCTTTACGCCTCATCTGTGCTCGTCAACACCGACATTGATGACTGTAAATATGTTTCCCAGTACTGTCAGAGTCAGGAGTCCCATATCACTCCAACTGCACAGTATCTACACCATTACAGAGCCTCCACCAGTTTGAACAGTCCCCTGATGACGTGCAGGGTCCATGGATGTATGAGGTTGTCTCCATAGCCGTACATACTCTCGATACAATGTGAAACGAGACTCGTCCAACCGGGCAACATGTTTACAGTCATCATCCAGCCACAGACTGCACACAGCACAGCCAATGATTTTCATACAGAGCGCTAGGTGGCGGTGGCGTTACCAATGTAAGAACCTAAACAGCCTGCTTACAATATCTCTATACTGGAATACGCGTGCCTAAACCAGTTTCTTTGGCGCTTCAGTGTAGTTCAGCCACGGTTCGCCGCCTGTCCTATTTTAACAGTCTGCCCACCCTTGGACGACCAACATCTCTAATGACGGCTGGCCACCCAACCCCACGACGTCTGGACATGGATTCACCTCGGTTTCGCCACGTGTTGGAGACACCACACCATCTACATCTGCATCTACATCTACATGTACATGGATACTATGCAAATCACATTTTAGTGCCTGGCAGAGGGTTCATCAAACCACCTTCACAATTCTCTATTATTCCAATCTCTTATAGAGCACGGAAAGAATGAAGACCTGTATCTTTCCGTACGAGCTCTGATTTCCCTTTTTTCGTGGTGATCGTTCCTCCCAATGTAGGTCGGTGTCAAGAAAATATTTTCGCATTCGGAGGAGAAAGTTGGTGATTGGAATTTCGTGAGAAGATTCCATCGCAACGAGAAACGCCTCTCTTTTAACGATTTCCAGCCCACATCCTGTATCATTTCTGTGACACTCTCTCCCATATTTCGCGATAATACAAAACGTGCTGCCTTTCTTTGAACTTTTTCTATGTACTCCGTCAGTTCCATGTGGTAAGGACCCCACACCACGCAGCAGTATTCTAAAAGAGTACGGACAAACGTAGTGTAGGCGGTCTCCTTAGTATGTCTGTTACATTTTCTAAGTGTCCTGCCAATAAAACGCAGTCTTTGGTTAGCCTTGCCCACAAAATTTTCTATGTGCTCCTTCAAATTTAAGTTGTTCGTAATTGTAATTTCTAGACTCCTCGAACAACCGACAAGTCGTGCAGTTCCCGAAATGCCGGGCCGAGCTTCTGTGTCATCACAATCTGCCCTCGGTCAAATTCAGATAGATGGCGCGCCTTCCATACTCCACACTAAAGCTGTGTATAAAAGAAAGAACGGCCATCCTTTTTCCCTGCGTTTGCCACCGCCCACACTTCAGGATTGGCTGAAACCGTCTCACGTGACATTACCAGTCATTGTGGGCCCAAGCGTTATGTGTGAGGCATAGGAAATGTTGTGTATCTTCGAAGTTATAAGTAGAATAATGCCTCACTGCCGTGCTTTTGGCTGTTGGTTTCGAAGCGAAAAGAGAGGAAAACTGTACATAATTCCTTCGGACGGAGAGATGCAACAAGAAGGAGAATATTTTGAGCAATGGGAAAGGTTGGAGGAACTCGACTTAACCATTCAGTTAATTTTATTCATTTCGGGGGTTTTGACTTTGTCTCGTTTTTACATTTCCATTTGAACAGCAAAAAAGTCCGAAGAGCTAATAGGATGATTTAATGGTAACTTAATTACAAAATATAAATCTTGGAGATATAACTGCCACTGTTATCACATAAAACGAAAATAGTGAATGGTACCGTAAGACCTTATCATGACTGGTAAAAAATTTGACCTGACTGACTGTACTTATATTTACTATGCTCAAAATAATAAATTGTACTTTGTTCCACACAATGTAATGTGAAAAAAAGAAAAAAATGCACTAACCAAATACCGACCTTACGACATTTCATCCAGGAGACTACTATCATTGTTGCAACCTGGATGCTAATATACATTACCTTAATACAAATACAGTTGTTACTATCGTACAGCCTACTTTCGATTGTAAAGCATGTGTAACCATAAAGGCACGTTCATCAATTCTATTTACAAAGGTACCACGCGTGTATATTTGAATCCAGTGCCTGATTTCTTGTAACAAAGAGACATAGGGCGAATTTTCGTAGTACCGAGTAGCAGGAACAAGAAGTAAGTCGATGCAGAGCTTTAAATTAGTGACGGATTTTTCCTTGCACTTGCGAACTATTATATGTTTCCTTTTATCCTGGTGACTATTGTATAGCACCAATTTAACGCTAATTACAAAAATTAATTATGGATAGCAGTGAAAAAGCTTTGTTTCATGCTTGCCACAGCAAATGCTTTTCTACTCATTTAGTTTAAATTTGTTGAGGGCTTTTTTTTTAGTGCACTTCTTTAGCATACACGGCTAAATATGCTGCAGAAGTCAATGTATGACCAATGGTGCAGTGGGCCCAAAATGGCAGCCACTGGCATTGAACAGCGTAGAAAGAAGCAAGGGTTGGTGAAGAAACAGTCAAAAGGCTGTAGTGTTAATATATGCAGGCATTCCTGCTCAGTTGCTACTTCAGTCATGTTTATCATAAAGATAGGAATAAATATTGGAAACTGAACGTTTGTTGTTATTTTCGACCGGACATGTTCTATCAATTTGTATTAGACATCATCTAGTGGTTTTTATGTCCCTCATTATTTGCGTATGTCCAACGGCTCGGGTGTAAACACTAGATGAACACAGTACAAGTTTAAGTATGTGACACAGTTTGGCGTTTCACTGAACATATGGTTTTTCGCTGTACATTGCACTTGGCCTTGCTGCTGGAGTTAACCCACACGAAGTGTTAAGGAATGTAATCCAGTGAAGTTCTTAGATTTGATGCACAGTTAATCGGAAACTTAAAATGTGTTAATCTAAGGCTTATGCAAAGCCAATGAGTACACTAAATCAAAAGGTAACGTAAGAACTTCTGATGATGGTTAATACGATCAAGAGAAGTTCAGTTGGAAACAATAACAGACCCTCAGTTGCAAAAAATACGTGATATTTATTCTTTTCTACACTGATGAGCCAAAACATTATGACCACCTGCTTATTAGCTTGCTTATCGGTTTTTGGAGCGATATACCTCACTGACTCTACGTATCAGGGATCCGACTGTTTGTTGGTGGGTTGGGGGAGGTATGTGGCGTTAGCTGTACACGAACAGGTTATGTAACTCGTATAAAAAACGGACCGCTGACTTCTGTACGCGGTGATGGCGTCCGATAGCGACCCAGATGGGTTCCACTGGATTTACATCAGCGAACTTCGTCGCCGGGACATCAGCGTGAGTTCACGATAATGCCCCCAAAACCACTGTAGCAAGGTTCTGGCTCAGAGACACGGCCAGTTATACTGCTGAAAGATGACATCGCCGTCGGGAAAGACATCAAACATGAAGGGACGCAGGTGGTTCGCAGCCCTCAGTATGTCTTCGATTACTACCAAAGGTCTAATGCAAGCGCATAGCATAATAGTGCTCCCACCAGCCTTCATCCGTAGCGCACTGCACATTTCGAGCCGTCGTTCACCTCGATGACGGCGTTTTGGAGACGACCATCGACCTAGTGTAGCAAAAATGTGACTCACCCGAAGAGACGACACGTTTCCATTGATCGATGGTCGAATCCCAATGGTCCCGTGTCCACTGCAATCGTAATTGACGACGTCGGTGGATGAACATTTTAACACATAGACGTGGTCTGCTGAACGTTCACGCTCTTTGTGCGTGTAAAGATCCCACAGATCACCTTCTATTCTACTTTACAGAACAGGCAAGGCCTCCGAACCTCACGTTCTGTGAAGATTCGTTCACGTCCAGCCTTTCAGCGCCTAATGGTAGTTTTACAGTCCTTCTACCTCCTTCAGTAAATGCTCACGACAGTAGCACGTGAACATTCGAGCATCTTTGCCATTTTAGAGATACTCGTTCACAGACTCTGCGCAGTAATAATTTGCCCTGTAGCAGCGTCTCTTATCTCAACGGATTTTCCCATTTGCAGCCCATATATTCGCTAGGTTGATCCCCCGTCCACCTTTCCTCCGCTGACATACTCTTGTTGTCGCGTCACGTGGACGCAACGGCATCAAACGGCAGCAAACGTCGCGGGGACAGCGGTCATAATGTTTTGGCTTACATTATAGCTTAAAGTCTGTTAATACTTCGTTCTCTTTATAGCTGTGACCTTTTAAGTGCTACGTTCGTAAAACAGTGAGTTGTGGGACACGTGTGCATTTACCTTCGAGATAGTGTGCTAAGTAGCTTCTGTTTAAAGTGGTGTCATAAGTTGACAGTGGCTTCATCGTCAAGTTCTTCTGGAGAATTATAGGATTTGTGTTTATGTTAACCGTAATTTCTGCGTTTCACACTGCTCATTTCCTGCTACGCCTTAAATTTGCTTTTCACGTTCTAGAGTCATTATTTTGTTAAGCGGTGGAGCTACATTTAGTATGTTCTTACCACGTAGTCCACTTATAGTAACTTTACAGTCTATTCAAACGAATGGAAGTTGGCACTCCGGTGTGTACTAACAGTGTTTAGAACCTCGGTAACCGCCATACTTTAATTCAGCGGAACCGGTTCGCGGAGTTATGAACGGCTGTTGTGGTGGTACTGCAGTTTCGGCGAGGATTCCTGTTCGTTGCTTTGTATCTTAAGCCAACTTAACACTTTCAACGTACACGATGTCATGTGGTAGGCATCCTAAATCCAATGAAATCAAAAGTAATCTGCAAAAGCTGGACTACAACGTATCCAATCGTATTAGTGAGTTCATTTACTGACGTCGTCCTATATGACACGAGTCTATTAGGCTCAGGCTGGCGATTCGTTAAATTTAAATTTTTGTTGATGCATTTGAATCTATATGCATGGGAGAAATGCTTTGTGTGTATTCATTTCAGCGAAATTAAATTTCGTTGCTATGAACGAACCGACAAGTTCAAAAATGGTTCAAATGGCTCTGAGCCCTGTGGGACTTAACATCTGTGGCCATCAGTCGCCTACAACTTAGAACTACTTAAACCTAACTAACTTAAGGACACCACACACATTCATGCCCGAGGCAGGATTCAAACCTGCGACCGTAGCAGTCGCGCTGTTCCGGACTGAGCGCGTAGAACCGCAAGACCATCGCGGCCGGCGAACCTACAAGTCTGTACTTATTGACAATGCATAGCAATTTCCAAAATGCTACGACAGAACAGTACACAGAGAAATATAAGTCGACAAAGTAGTAAGTACCCGACGGCATTAACGAGAAATCTCGTGGAATAGTTACCACTGGAACTGATATGTGGAAACTCTGATGATAAATAACGTGAACTTCATCGATAGCTAAATGTTCATTTTAATTTCATGGCCTTCCGCCATCAAAGAAATCTGAAGGCAATCTAGTCTGTCAGTTGGACCGTAGCATGGGAGCAACGAGCGAAGGTTGTCAAATAAAAAACACAGAACGCTCAGGCGCTTGTTCCACTACGTGGAATATCAACATTCTAAATGTAGTGTAGACATTAAAATAAACAAATAAGTACATATGTGGAAGAAAGTATGCTATATGAAATTATATGCAATCAATTATAATGCAATTTTTAACTTAACAAGGCATTGTGAACGAATGGAATTTTTCGAGCGTTACATTATTATTTAATCTTATGACTAAAATCTGTGACACATGTTTCACATTTGCGGAAAAGTAATCATCTTACACGAGTCGATGGATACATGAATCACCTCTAACCACTTTGTATTTCAACTATTGACTCAAATCGTATGCAGAAGCACAGTGAGAGTAAATAGGGATTTACATCGATCAATTTGCCTCCTCATGAAACTTGGTTAGCGAGGAATAAATCTGAATTAACATAATTGGAATTTTAAGGTTCCATTGATTTGGACGACACTATAGAGAGATTAATAATTATGATGGTCAAAAACGCTTAGATTCAGGTGAGACTTACTGAATTAATTATGGTAGAGGTAAAAAATAATATTATTGAAGACTGATCTCCGATCTGATCTAAAAATAAGGCGAACATACGTTGTCGTCATCATCTCTCTTTAAGAGAAGCTGGTGAAAAGTAGCAATGAGACCGAAAGAAAGGGCTGCGTAGGCCACCTACGTATAGTTTCCCCACGTTCATTTTGCAATCGAGGAGCCTGTCCGGAGCATTGTAAACGACAGGAACGAGAATTGTGTGTTCTGTGCCGCGGTCCCACGATTCACACGGAGCTGTTATCAGCCTAGGGATCTTCGTCTACGAAATCTGCAAGGTTGGGTCGTTGAGATCTTGCCGTGATGAAGCCAGAAACCAGACTTCTGGAGAAAGCTTCAGTTTGTTGATTCGTTGCCGGCAAGCAAGAGGTGTTATGAGGCATCGCCTGTTTATACAGTCGTAAACTATCACAACAAGCTTTAATAGTCTAATACACCACGCCAGAAGACGATAATAACAAAATCACACCGAGAACTGGTGTACATTCACGATCTGAAGTGAATAAAAGACCTGTAGAATTAAAAATCAGATCGGTTTCTCTATCAGAAAGTATCTTAGTATTGTTCAAAACTATGTAGTTTGCCGCATCTGCAGTGGACTCTCTTCGTCCATCATAGCAATAATCAGGAAAATACTATAACCCTCTTTATTTATCTATTTATTTTCTTTGTTCACTTTACAGGATGTCCTTCCCATGTTTGATGTCAATAACAAGTTCATCATTTGATACCATAAATCCCCCTTGGCGCAGATTTGTTCCATTTTTTAATACTTCCGGAAGTGGTCGGAGTCCTGTAATTGTCTACCTGTGCTTTTAGTACTTCTCCCTTCATGGAGAACTTTATTTTTGAGGCACCAAAGCGAAGTTCTGCTCCTGGTTTCCTGTGCAGGAAATTCATGGTTTCTCTACTATAGTTCTTCCGTTAGTGTGAGAAAACGACGTTCTGTATCAGAGAACAGCTTCCGAAGTCTTTTTTAAAAACATTCTCATATTAGCCTTAAAGAACTTCCAAGTTGTTGGGTGAAGTATTAATTGGGCAATGTGGCGTCTTCAAACGGGAGAACTCAGCGACAAAGAGCCAAAATATCACATCAATGAATGTCTTATTTCGGTTTTATTGTTTTATAATGCATTCACGTGAGAGTAGTGATTACGAGAATTGCATGATACACTGAGCGCAGCCAACTAAAGCAGGCCATTTATGAGCATGTTCTGGCAATGCCTGATACTAATGGGATGCTGAGTTCGATCTTTCAGCGACCTATCATAACAAGTAAACAAAAGCACGAACGTTGCGTACTACGCGGACAAAATTAAAATATGTTAAACATTCACATTTCGATTACGCTCGCTTGTTAATTGGGCCTTTTACTTTCAGTATAAAGACTAGAGAGGCTATCGAGACAGACTAGCGGCTCACCATGGTTACCGGCTTTCGTTGCCTCGGCAGCCGGCACACGAACAGCCACACAACGTAATGACCTTTTCAATCCAGCAGCGGACGCCGCCAGAGCACTGACACGTCACAAAGGCAGCGTAGACCAATAAAAGAATATCTTAAGCTACAATCAAGGAAGAATATCAGCTCACTTCCTCTACATTCCCAACATTCAATCGTACTATGTATTTTTTATTTCATGCTCCCGACATTCAATCATCGTACATTTTTTCTGTTTGCTGTTGTTAAGGAACTATACCGTCAGGAGAGGAGAAAGCATATTAAAGTTGCACTGGCAAGTAGTATTGTGTAACTTAATGAAGACCAGTGGTAATAGTAACTGAAATGTTGATAGGGTGTTTTATAAGACGGACCCATACACAACGCAGAAAAATTTTACACTACTGGCCATTAAAATTGCTACACCACGAAGATGACGTGCTACAGACGCGAAATTTAACCAACAGGAAGAAGATGCTGTTATACGCAAATGATTAGCTTTTCAGAGCATTCACACAAGGTTGGCGCCGGTGGCGACACCTACACTGTACTGACATAAGGAAAGTTTCCAACCGATATCTCATACACAAACAGCAGTTGACCGGAGTTGCCTGGTGAAACGTTGTTGTGATGCCTCGTGTAAGACAAGAAATGCGTACCATCACGTTTCCGATTATTAAGATTATAGGGTAGGCCAATGTCTACTAAATATGAGCTCTAAATTGCATGCCTTAAGAGTTATGGACACTTGTTCAGTAGAAAAGTGTGTTTCACAGAAGCGATGTTCAACAGGCGCTCGTAGCTATTAAGATATTCATTTTGGGAGCTCATGTTTACCATACTTGTTTTGGTCCGTAATAAAACCTCTGACAGTTGTCTGTCCGAAAATCTTAACAACAGCAGTTCCGGTACATCTATTCCACAGGCAGATGTATCAGAACGATTTTTGATTATAACTTTCAAATTGGTCGTTTCCTGGTAGTAGTCCTTTACCTGTGAATGATACGTTTATCCCTCCCCACAATCCCTGAAAGTTAGTACGAACATCACGAAATTACCATGTCTGTAAACGTTGTGACATACTACTGGTCTATCGGGGCACTATCTTCCACCCAACCATATTCTGAGTGAACCAACGTTAAGGACAACGAATGGAAATACTGTTCTATTGCCCTGCATACTCGGACTGTCATCCAGGGGCGATATGTACCTGTAGCCATCAGCATCATCGAAATGATCAATAGTTTACTTCTATTGAAAACCTTAGCTTTGCTATCACGATTTCTTTCAGAATCTACATCTACATTTAAACTCCGCAAGCCACCCAACGGTGTTTGGCGTAGGGCACTTTACGTGCCACTGTCATTACATCGCTTTTCTGTTCCAGTCGCGTATGGTTCGCGGGAAGAACGACTGTCTCAAAGCCTCCGTGCGCGCTCGAATCTCTCTAATTTTACATTCGTGATCTCCTCGGGACGTATAAGTAGGGGGAAGAAATATATTCGATACCTCATCCAGAAAGGCATCCTCTCAAAACCTGGCGAGCAAGCTACACCGCGATGCAGAGCGCCTCTCTTGCAGAGTCTGCCACTTGAGTTTGCTAAACATCTCCGTAACGCTATCACGCTTACCAAATAACCCTGTGACGAAACGCGCCGCTCTTCTTTGGATCTTCTCTATATCCTCCCGTCAACCCGATCTGGTACGGATCCCATACTGATGAGCAATACTCAAGTATACGTCGATCGAGTGTTTTGTAAGCCACCACCTTTGTTGATGGACTACATTTTCTAAGGACTCTCCCAGTGAATCTCAACCTGGTACCCGCCTTACCAACAATTAATTTTATATAATTATTCCACTTCAAATCGTTCCGCATGCACACTCCCAGATATTTTACAGAAGTAACTGCTGCCAGTGTTTGTTGCGCTATCATATAATCATACAATAAAGGATCCTTCTTTCTATGTATTCGCAATACATTACATTTGTTGTTAAGGGTCAGTTGCCACTCCCTGCACCAAGTCCCTATCCGCTGCAGATCTTCCTGTATTTCGCTACAATTTTCTAATGCTGCAACTTCTCTGTATACTACAGCTTCATCCGCGAAAAGCCGCATGGAACTTCCGACACTATCTACTAGGTCATTTATATATATTGTGAAAAGCAATGGTCCCATAACACTCCCCTGTGGCACGCCAGAGGTTACTTTAACGTCTGTAGACGTCTCTCCATTTACAACAACATGCTGTGTTCTGTTTGCTAAAAACACTTCAATCCAGCCACGCAGCTGGTCTGATATTCCGTAGGCTCTTACTTTGTTTATCAGGCGACAGTGCGGAACTGCACCGAACGCCTTCAGGAAGTCAAGGAAAATAGCATCTACCTGGGAGCCTGTATCTAATTTTTTCTGGGTCTCATATACAAATAAAGCGAGATAGGTCTCACACGATCGCTGTTTGCGAAATCCATGTTGGTTCCTATAGAGTAGATTCTGGGTTTCCAAAAACGACATGATACTCGAGCAAAATACAAGTTCTAAAATTTTACAACAGATCGACGTCAGAGATATGGGTCTATAGTTTTGCGCATCTGATCGACGACCCTTCTTGAAGACTGGGACTCTAGAGACTTGCGGTACACGGCTGTTAGAAGGGGGCAAGTTCTTTCACGTACTCTGTGTAGAATCGAACTGATATCCCTTCAGGTCCAGTGGAGTTTCCTCTGTTGAGTGATTCCAGTTGCTTTTCTACGCCTTGGACACTTATTTCGATGTCAGCCATTTTTTTCGTTTGTGCAAGGATTTAGAGAAGGAACTGCAGTGCGGTCTTCCTCTGTAAAACAACTTTGGAAAAAGGTGTTTAGTATTTGAGCTTTACACGTGTCAACCTCCGTTTCAATGCCATCATCATCCCGGAGTGTCTGGATATGCTGTTTCGAGCCACTTAATGATTTAACGTAAGACCAGAACTTCCTAGGATTTTCTGTCAAGTCGGTACATAGAGTTTTACTTTAGAATTCACTGAACGATTCACGCATAGCCCTCCTTACGCTAACTTTGACATCGTTTAGCTTCTGTTTGTCTGAGAGGTTTTGGCTGCGTTTAAACTTGGAGTGAAGCTCTCTTTGCTTTCGCAGTAGTTTCCTAACTTTGTTGTTGTACCACGATGGGTTTTTCCCGTCCCTCACTGTTTTACTCGGCACATAGCTGTCTAAAACGCATTTTACGATTGCCTTGAACTTTTTACATAAACGCTCAACATTGTCAGTGTCTTAAGAGAAATTTTCGTTTTGGTCTGTTAGTTAGTGTGAAATCTGCCTTCTATTACTCTTGCTAAACAGATAAAACTTCCTCCCTTTTCTTATATTCCTATTTGCTTCCATATTCAGGGATGCTGCAACGGCCTTATGATCACTGATTCCCTGTTCTGCACGTACAGAGTCGAAAAGTTCGGGTCTGTTTGTTATCAGTAGGTCCAAGATGTCATCTCCACGAGTCGGTTCTCTGTTTACTTGCTCGAGGTAATTTTCGGATAGTGCACTCAGTATAATGTCACTCCATGCTCTGTCCCTACCACCCGTCCTAAACATCTGAGTGTCCAGTCTGTATCTGGTAAATTGAAATCTCCACCTAAGACTATAATATGCTGAGAAAATTTATGTGAAATGTATTCCAAATTTTCTCTCAGTTGTTCTGCCACTAGTGCTGCTGAGTCGGGAGGTCGGTAAAAGGAACCAATTATTAACCTAGCTCGGTTGTTGAGCGTAACCTCCACCCATAATAATTCACAGGAAATATCCACTTCTACTTCACTATAGGATAAACTACTACTAACAGCGACAAACACGCCACCACCGGTTGCATGCAATCTATCCTTTCTAAACACCGTCTGTGCCTTTGTAAAAACTTCGGCAGAATTTATCTCTGGCTTCAACCAGCTTTCTGTACCTATAACGATTTCAGCTTCGGTGCTTTCTATCAGCGCTTGAAGTTCCGGCACTTTACCAATGCAGCTTCGACAGTTTACAATTACAATACCGATTGCTGCTTGGTCCCCGCAAGTCCGGACTTTGCCCCGCACCCTTTGAGGCTGTTGCCCTTTCTGTACTTGCCCCAGGCCATCTAACCTAAAAAACCGCCCAGGCCACTCCACACAACCCCTGCTACTCGTGTAGCTGCTTGCTGCGTGTAGTGGACTCCTGACCTATCCAGTGGAATCCGAAACCCCACCACCCTATGGCGCAAGTCGAGGAATCTGCAGCCCACACGGTCGCAGAACCGTCTCAGCCTCTGATTCAGACCCTCCACTCGGCTCTGTACCAAGGGTTCGCAGTCAGTCCTCTCGACGATGCTGCAGATGGTGAGATCTACTTTCATCCCGCTAGCGAGACTGGCAGTCTTCACCAAATCAGATAGCCGCCGGAAGCCAGAGAGGATTTCCTCCGATACATAGCGACACACGTCATTGGTGCCGACATGATCGACCACCTGCAGATCGGTGCACCGTGTACCCTTCATGGCATCCGGAAGGACCCTTTCCACATCTGGAATGACTCCCCCCGGTATGCACTCGGAGTGCACATTGGTTTTCTTCCCCTCTCTTGCTGCCATATCCCTAAGGAGCCCCATTACGCGCCTGACGTTGGAGCTCCCAACTACCAGTAAGCCCACCCTCTGCGACCGCCCGGATCTTGCAGACTGAGGGGCAACCTCTGGAACAGGACAAGCAGCCATGCCCGGCCGAAGATCAGTATCAACCTGAGACAGAGCCTGAAATCGGTTCGTCAGACAACCTGGAGAGGCCTTCCGTTCAGCCCTCCGGAATGTCTTTCGCCCCCTGTCACACCTCGAGACGACCTCCCATTCTACCGCAGGTGAGGGATCAGCCTCAATGCGGGCAATATTCCGGGCAGCCACAGACGTAGTCAGATCGGGGGATGCGTGGGACGAGCTGGCCGTCCCCAACAAACCCCCATCCGGACCCCCACAGTGATGCCCATTGGCAACAGCCTCAAGCTGTGTGACCGAAGCCAACTCTGCCTGAAGCTGGGAGCGATGGGATGCCAACTCAGCCTGCATCCGAACACAGCAGTTGCTGTCCCTATCCATGCCAAAAACTGTTGTGCAAAGAAAGTTTGAACTAAACTACAGAGAGCACAAACAAATCGACACAAAATTTTACGGTTATTAAAATACAAGATTGCCTAGTAAATGCAGTAATGCTTCTCCTTGCGCACTGCTGACACACTGCTCGGCGGCGGAAGGAGACTAAGCGATTTTACACTATTCAGGTACTAAAACTCTCGAATACTATAATAAGCCCCAAATTTATGAATTAAATAATGCAAGTAGCAAAAACACGCAAATAAATTAAGAATGTCTGTCGTTACTTTCGTTTGTGTGTAGCACTGCGTTTAATTACCCAAAACTTCTTCCTACTAAATCTCTTATCACTTGTTTGTGTATAAACTTCGCGGCATCGCATTTTGGTTATCAGTCGCCATTTTGCTCAAACGTCGAATAGCCAACCGCTGTGACCGAGCGGTTCTAGGCGCTTCAGTCCGGAACCGCGCTGCTGCTACGGTCGCAGGTTCGAATCCTGCCTTGGGCAGGATGTGTGTAATGTCCTTAGGTTAGTTAGCCTTAAGTAGTCTTAGGGGACTGATGACCTCAGATGTTAAGTCCCATAGTGCTTACAGCCATTTGAACAATTTTTAAAATGTCGAATACCTTTCGAAAATCTTGGAAGACTGAATTCAGCATTTGATCTGCGCCTGCTACTCGCAAAACATCTCGTGCGAGTTGTGTTTAGCACTAGTGTATGTTCCTAATATGTGCAAATTTTTATTTGTAGGTTTCCAGTAACGCCATAATATCTGTGTTCAGAATATTGTCTAGAATCCTGCAATAGAAAAACATTAGAGATACAGATTTGTAGTGCATTGCATCGTTTTTTTACCCTTTTTACAAGCAAGGGGTGACCTCCGCTCTTCTCTGGTCATGCGCGAATATTCGTTACAGTGAAAGCTCTACCTAAATACGGCCAGCAGGGTATTCAACGCAAAAACTAATGGGAATTCTATCAGGCCAGTGCCTTGTTTGCTTTTTGTACTATTAAACAATTTTCAGTACAAAGGGTGTCTATATCAATATCATCCATCTGTGCGTTTGTGCGATGGTCAAACAGCGGGACTCTAGTAGAATCCTTACGTGTCGATTCATTTTTCGTTGTTCAGACTAACTCATAAAAAGCTGATCAGTGCAATAGCGAAATCATGACACACGTCAATACGCACACGTCAATACACACACTGACGGTAATAGCAAGTGTTACACTACGAAGCACCAGCGCGATAGTATCACAGAAAGACCAGGCGACAGTTTTAGCTTGTTATGGCCACGCGCATCGCACCACACAAAGTACGATATTTCTTGGTGGGTCTTCGTTCACTGGGGCAGGAGTGCTGACTATTGCACCAGTTTGGAGCTTTTATGAATCACACTTTGATGTAATATAGTGAGATACATATCAAGTCGCGCATTGCGTTTTTTCGTTTCAGATGAGCTTCACCGAGCTAGCGGGTGTTTATAAAATAGTCACTGTCTCAGGCTGCTCTCCACATGGTAACTTCATGTGTTAAATGTGGATGTTTTTCCTACTTAATTCTTCGTCTATAGCAAGTATGACCAGAAATTTACTTCAATGATACGCTTCTTATATCTCAAGTTTTTTTACACTCAGCTTATCTCACTTTAAATTTTTTTTTTTTAAATTTCAAGTACAATATTATTTTTCTAGTGTGACTTTGAGACACTGTACAGAAAGCATATGAAGTCAGTTCATTTCAGTGTGTGAGCGCAGCCATCAGAATTTAATTGTTTATTTCGTTATTCAATTATAATAACTGGCAATTTAGATTGCCAACCCTGACAAACATGCCAAGTGGCACGGAATCCATATTAGATTTTTAAATGAACGAGCTCATGTAATGCATTGTACCTTGTATGTATGGGACAAATTGTACTTGCGTGTTCCTTTCGAATGTATCTCCTGTAACTGATTCTCAGACCGTAAGGTAAGTTTGATGCTGATGGAGTTAGTCCAAGATCTTCAGGCGGCGGAGAAGAATGACCTAATTTATTAAATTGGTCATACAGCAGAGACTTTCAATTGTTAAGCATAAATGGGCCATGGATATCAATATACGTTTTTGAAGTTTACATATTCGATTTAGATGCTTTTTCTTACGCTTCCAGATAGTGAATTTATCTTTAATGTTCAGAAAGCCTTTACTGCCAAAAGATTTCCGCCTCTCCCTGCCGGTCTGTTCTGTGTAAAATTTCTCTTCCCATCATTTTTCTGCTCTGACTGCATTATCGTTTAAAACTGTGTTTAAAACTGACGGTACATTTCTGGACATTAATAATGATTTTAATCTTGCATGGATGCGAAACTTGTACTTCACAGGATGGAGGATGACTTACATATGTTACATACTTTGGTATTGTTATGAGTGTCAGATGATGAGGTTTCTGCCTTGGAATATTTTGCGTAAATAAAATTCAAGTAGTGTATCAACAGATTGTGTCATAGCGCCTGCTGAAACATGTATTAATTTCCCGCACATTCAGTCGAAAGAGTGACATTGTGGCTATATATAGTAATGTACTGACTATTATGTGTTTGCAGTTCATTCATGAAGCAGCTGATGTTTTATGTAAAAAAAAAGATTTGATTTATTTTCATTGTTTGAAAGTGCAAGTGATGGGTTTGTAACTGATGTGCTCTTTTGCTTCTCTTATTGACTACTTGCAACGTATCTTAATGCAAATAGACACTGCAACTTTCGATCTGGATTAGTCTGTCTTACAGAAAGAAGGCCTCTTCCAGTATGTGACGCCCATAACTGTAGTAGCGATGCCATCATACTGAACACAGCCTTTAAGAGAATTAGTCAATAATAATTTCCAGAACACAGACTGTCTGCATCCTTGATCTGCAACTCGCAGACTCGTTCTGCGGCAACGCTTACCTTACAGACAGACATAAAAAACATGAAATTGATTTGCCACCATCTTTTGCCACCTCATGAGGGTAAGTGCGGAATATTGTATTCAGGTTAGGAGATTCTATCAGCGACTGTTGTGGTTTATTCATTCATATTATTCCCAAAATCACTTGCAACGTATTCAGGGCATTGCAGAGGTGTCGTTCGGGTCAAATATCATCTGCGTTTATGTTCAACCGTGGTTTCTCGCGGTGTTCTCATATCTTTGTCCAGCCCCTGTATCTATTTGCGCTGAGCTGAGCGGAAGCTGATGTAACGATACTCATCCCCAACTATAAGAAGTCTAATGCTCGCGTGGACTAGTTTCAAAGATAATCTTGCTTCCAGAGGATCGATAACAGAAACAGTTCTCCGTTTATTTAAATAAGTCGATCAGCTGTCGATTTGAAAAAGTAGTGGAAGTAAAGCTGTATCCTTAAATTTGTGTTCCAAATCTTTTTATTTCTTGTGAAATGTTAGAGTTACGAGAGGTGTGTGCACATGAAGAAACCTTAGACTTTTCCGATATGCCGCCCGCTGTAAGTATGGCAAGCCAGGATGTAGAAGGGAGTGGAAACATTCGTCGTTCGTCCTCTGAGTATCTGTACAGGGACTCGACGATGTCGTCACTCACGTAAGAAGCAATTGTACGTTTTAACTGCGTTTCAGAAGAGCGCCTATCAGAAGTGCCAGCCTACTCGGCCTCGAGACGCCTGCTGGGTAGGCCTCCCACCGCGCACAGGTATACATAAGGCGCGGCGCGCAGGCGCCCGCTGACACACTCCGCCCTGCGCCGCTACCGCCATGACCACCGCCGTGCTCTTCGCCTTCCTGCTGGCTGCTGCCGCCACCGCCGCCTCTGCCGCTCCCAGAGGTCCGGAGCAGCTCGTCACCAAACTGCGTGAGTTCCCCTTCTCACTCTCATACTGCACACAACACTAAACTGTGATTGCAGAAAGGAGCATTCTGTAACTGGAGAAGCCAATGATCTTGTTTCGTTATATGCACAGTACAGACTAGATCACATTTTCTGTACATTTTATGACCGGTTTCGGCCGCAAAAGGCCATCTTCAGATTTGCAACTGAAATACAGAACGGTTGCTACCGCTGGCGTCAGCTCATATGCGTCGTTACAACTGAAACGGTGCTGTATTTTACTTGAAAACCTGAAGATGGTTTAATCGGCCGAAACTCGTCATACGATTGACATAAAACATGATTTAAACTATCTTCTTCTTCCTTTCTTTCTAGGTTAAACCCTGTTTTATTCGATACCTCTCTGACTACCCTCAGTTTGTCACTTCATCTTTTCCTTGGATGACCAAGATTTCCTTTACCGGCTGATGATTTTTTTTACGATTTTCGCAACCTTCCATTCATTCACGCTGTTTAATTGTCCGCTTATTCACGTTTCTCTTACGTATCCACTCATTAGTGGAGTCTCCTTCACATCCTCTTCTAATTCTTTCACTTATCCCTCAACCTTCCAATGTCTTCCTTGTAATCCTTGGCAGAATTTTCATTTCCCTGGTTTCCAAAAGTCTCTTTGTTTTTTACATTTACGGTCTTGCCTCAACTGTGTATATCATAACTGGTCTAACTCTTGCTTTGCATGTTCTTGCTTTTGCATCTTTTCCTCGTACGCTTGTTTTTCCGGACAGCATCATTTAAACACCCTGTCACTTTGTTTGCTTTAGCTACTTGTTCTCCAACTTCCTTTTCGACTTTTCCTTTGCTGGACTGTTCAATACCAAGTTATTCAAATATCGTTACTTGCTGAATAATTTTCCCTTCGCTTTCAGTTAGCCGGCCATGGTGGCCGAGCGGTTCTAGGCGCCTCAGTCTGGAACCGCGCGACCTCTACGGTCGCAGGTTCGAGTCCTGCCTCGGGCATGAATGTGTGCGATGTCCTTAGGCTAGTTAGGTTTAAGTAGTTCTAAATTGTAGGGAACTGATGACCTCAGCTGTTAAAGCCCATAGTGCTCAGAGTCATTTTAACCATTCACTTTCAGTTTGCATGTAACTGGTTCCACAGATGTGGTTGGACATTTGATTTTATGAGTGGATATGATCATATTTACGTTTTTGACTGCCACGTTAAGTGTATGTAAAAGTTTCTGCAGGGTATCTTCACTGTTTTCCAGCAGAACCGTGTCGTCAGAATTCCAAATGATTTTCATTTCTGCGCCCCCCTTTTCATAATGACTACCAGCCAATACCTCATCACCTTGTCGATCATTATATTTAAAGATGACGGGCTCAAAGAGTCACCTACTCTAATACCACCATTAACTGCTCTGCAGCTAGTTAGACTGGGACCAGTTTGATTTAGACTATATTGCACATAAACAATCAATTCCTGTGGACTGGACTGGAGAACTCTGCATCTACTTAGATTCGCAATGAAGAAAATTATTTTAAATAGAGAAAAATTAGGATGCATTATGTCAAAGTTTCACCGATTCAACATGTTATTTACCCATAATTACCTCTACACCTACACGAGTTTCCAAATTTAAGCTTGAAACTTGCAACACCAGCACAAATCCTTCATTCAATGAAACTCCGACAAGTTGTGATGACTTTGTCACTGAAGAGCATTTGAAATTTTTAGGTAGTGACTCTGAATGTAAAAATTTAATCAATGGTATAGTTTTGTTTTAGACCTTCAGGTAACTTTATACTAAAGTATTCGTTATTACATGTTCCTCGGCATTTTTACTTTCCATTATACGTGTTTTATAATAAAATAAGTTAGCCGTGACCGTAGGTAATACAAAATTTCTCTTGGATGTATCTTTATCCATTTACACTATGTGGTCAAAAGTATCCAGACACCGCCAAAAACATACGTTTTTCATAATAAGTGCACGGTACTGCCACCTACTGCCAGGTACTCCGTATCAGTGGCCTCAATAATGATTAGACATCGTGAGAGAGCAGAATGGGGCGCTCCGCGGAACTCACGGACGTCGAACGTGGTCAGGTCACTGGGTGTCACTTGTGACATACGTCTGTGAGCGAGATATCCGCTCTCGTAAACATCCCTAGGTCCACTGTTCCCGATGTGGTAGTGAAGTGGAAACGTGAAGGGATACGTACAGCACAAAAGCGTACAGGCCGACCTCGTTTGTTGACTCACAGAGATAGACGACAGTTAAAGATCCTCGTAATGTGTAATAAGCAGACATCTATCCAGACCACCACACAGGAATTCCAAACTGCATCAGGGTCCACTGCAAGTCTATGATAGTTAGGCGGGAGGCCAGAAAATTCGGATTTCATGGTCGAGTGGCTCTCATAAGCCACACGTCACACCGGTAAATGACAAATGACGCCTCGCTGGGTGTTAAGAGCGTAAACATTGGACGGTTGAACAGTGGAAAAACGTTGTGTGGAGTGACGAATCACGGTACACAAGGTAGCGATCCGATGGCAGGGTGTAGGTATGGCGATTGCCCGATGAACGTCATCATCAGCGTGTGTAGTGCCAACAGTAAAATTCGGAGGCAGTGGTCTTATGGTGTGCTCTTGTTTTTCATTGAGGAGGCTTGCACCCCTTATTGTTTTACGTGGTACTATCACAGCACAGGCCAACATTATTGTTTTAACAATCTTGTTGCTTCCCACTATTGAAGAGTAATTCAGGTATGGCGATTGCATCTTTCAATACGATCGAGCATCTGCTCATAATGCACGGGCTGTGGCGGAATGGTTACACGACAATAACATCCCTATAATGGACGGGCCTACACAGAGTCCTGACCTGATTCCTATAGAATACTTTTGGGATAATTGGCACCCCTACTTAGTGCCAGGCCTCACCGACCAACATCGATACCTGTCCTCAGCGCAGCACTCCGTGAAGAATGGGCTGCCATTCCCGAAGAAACCTTCCAGCACCTGACTGAACGTATACTTGCGAGAGTGGAAGCTATCATCAAGGCTAAGGGTGGGCCAACATCAAACTGAATTCCAGCATCACTGATGGAGAGCGGCACGAACTTGCAAGTCATTTTCAGCCAGGATACTTTTGATCACATAGTGCATGTATCTCGTTGTGTGATCCATATACTATACTACACCACTACACCACCGAATGTGGTTTTATACAAAGATACTATGATTTCGGGTCTTGTCGGCATGAAGAGAATTTCGAAGGATGTTAATACATCTCCAGTCTTGTCTGTAAATAAAGGAGCTACAGTTGAAAGTAGGGCCTCATTGCTGCCGCGAAGCAACGTAGTCTTCGACGTGTGGTATTTTCTTCCAGCAGTGTATATCCACATATATGTCCCTTCGCTTTTTAAACAACTTATCGATTTCTGGCTGTTCAATACACAATGTTAGATTGTTTTATGTGGGGCTGTCGATCGGATATATGTCTAAAAAGTTCCGTGTATTCTCATGGACATTGTGGTATGTGATAAATCTACCATCTGAGTGTAACACGACAAACACTTCTTTCATTTGAATCTGATTGTTAGTTTTTCCTACATGCGTTGCAAAATATCCGCAATTAGGTCTCAAATACCTGAAGTTTCTGACGTACGCACAGATGAAAAAAATGTCTGTCAAGTACAATTAACACATGGCTAATACCTTTTTCCACTACATAACAGTCGCGGTCTATGTATAAAATTAAAATAAAACAAAGTAAAAGTTACGTTTGATGGATACAAGGATCACATACGGTGATGTGTTCAAGCACATAATACATTCTTAGTTTCGTTTGCAAGATGAATTTCTAAAAATTTGCTTCGACACACAGCTACGCTGAGTCACTAGATCCTCTAGCTTGTAGCGTAAAATGGCAATGATAAGACCTTCAGAACAGCACGCGATTGCAGACGTTTTGCTTCACGGATGTTTAATGGTTGATTAACACGTTTTACAGTGAGTCTTAACCACGGATAAGCGGTAATCTTGTAACAGTATTACATACCTCAACAGCTCATGGCTTGTTCCGCAAGCTACTGTACAGTGCGTAACGGAGGGTATTTCGCACCACTGTTAGCTATTTTCTGTTATTATTTTCGCGCATTGGGCGATGAAAAATTGACTATTTACATTCCTCTGTAAGCGCCCTAATAACTCACCTTGTTCTCAAAATCCGTACGATGGAGGCATCGCAGTTATCACAAAGTCTTCCTTGAATACCGTTACCCTAAATACAGTTATCATTTTCTTAGGGTCTTTGTCCCACTTCACCGCAGGGTCGACCTTGTTACTGTAGATTCGGCGCTGTTAGTGCGGAGGGTGGACGGATGAGCTTCCTGTCGCCACGCCGTACCTCCCGGGACGGGATTAGTGTGCCCCAGCTGTCTGCGTCTAGTGTAAGCCATGAAAGAGTGTGAAAGTTTTCAAATGTCTGCGAGGCGTGTAACTGAGGTGGGACATACGGACCATCCCGGTATTCACCCAGTGGAAAAACCGCGTAAAAATCACGCCCAGGCTGGCCGGTACATGTGGCCTCGTCGTTAATCCGCCGAGCGGATTAGATCGGGGGCCGGCGCGCCTACCCGAGTCCAGGGAGCACCGCGTTAGCGCCCTTGGCTAACCTGGCGGGTCGTTTATCTAAATACAATATCTGATCAAAAGTATTCGTACACCAACATTTATATGGAGTGTGTCCGCCCTTCGCCTTTACGGCGGTTTGAGCTCTGCTAGGAACATTTTCGATATGTGAATATCTCTCTCAAGAGCCGAAACTAGACATGATAGTGATGCTGGACGCTTAGGTCTAGAGCCAAGTCGAAGTTCTGACTCAAGCCTTTCATTGGGTTCAGGTAGGCACTCTGAGCAGCCCAGTCCGTTTTCAGGAATGTTTTTGTCCACAAATCATTGGCTCACAGACGTTGCTGTATGACGGAGTGTATTGTCATGTTGATACAAATAATCGTCGTCTCTCATCTTTTTCTCTACTGTACGCAGTTACATTGCTGTAAAATGAGATTCTACCGCATTTAGGTTTTCCTTAAGCGCAATAAGGGGACTACACTCTAACCACAAAAAACATCTTTGTACCATAAACCTATCTCCTCCATGCTTCACTGCAGGCACCACACATTGTGGCAGGTGACGTTCACCAGACATACGCCAAACCCACATCATTCCATCTCATTGCCACTGGTCATAGGGTGATTCATCACTCCAGTTCAGCCGCTTCCAATCGTCCACCGTCCTGCGACATCGCTCTTTATACCACTTCGTGCGTCGTCTGGCACTGACTAAGGCAACGTGTGCCTTACGAGGAGCCACTCAACCATTGTACTCTATTCTTTTTTAATGTCTGTCCACAATCGTTGTGCTATCTATACGTCTAGTAGCACTTTGGAACTCACGAGTGATTCCTTCCATCGAATTTAATCGATCTGTACAATCATATTCCTTAATGCTCGACGATCCCTGTCCACCAGTACAAGACGTCTGCCGGGTCTCAGTATCGCTTTGGTAGTTCCTTAGCGTATCCACTTCACAGTCACTTCACCAACTGTCGACTTGGACAGCTTCAAACTGGGTAAAATGTCTCTGATGTATTTGTTACTCAGATGACATCCTATGACTAGTCCACGTTGAAAGTCACTGAGCTCTCCAGACCGAACTGTTCTGTTATCATTGCTTTTCTACTGGCAACACGTACTCCCAGCCTGTTTCTACTCTGGAGGGTCCAACTCCCGTGACATTTGGTGCTCAGTTCCCGAGACATAGCTGTGTCCAGATACTTTTTATCAGATTATTCTCAACGTGGTTTCATCAGAACACCGTCGCTCTTCCTCCAGAGATTTTGATGTAAATTCCCCGAGCAATTCTTTACATTTTCGTATGGGCTGTGTCGACCTGCTAGGTTCTATCAGTGCATTTCTTAATTCTTTCAATGTCTGCTTTTATGCCTACTTAAAGGGGACGCCAAACACTGGAGCAAAACTCTACAGGTGAAAAGTATTTAAACCGACAAACTCTAAAGTCATTTTTTCCTATGAGAAGTATTTAAACCTGTGGAGGCCGTATTATGCTCTTCAGTTGTTAGAGGTCCGTACTACGGTCTTCAGTTGTTAAAGGGCGTATTACGCTCTTCACTTGTACGCAACTGCTGTCCACCAGTGTAGTAGTGCATTGTCTCTGTTTACTAATGGAGTGAGTACACTGACATGCTTGGTGCGTACTACGTAGCGCACCACAACGGAAGAGCTGCACAGCGGGTTTATCAACAACAATATCCTAATCGCCGTATCCCGCATCATACGACCTTTGCTGCTGTGTACCAAGGTCTGCGTGAGACCATGTCATTTAGCAGATTACCTGGACATGGACACCGTCGCACGGTAAGAACGTTGCAATTTGAGGAAGCTGTCCTGCTGCATTTGTGGAGCGCGATCCTTCAATCAGCAGTCGTGCAATTGCACGTAACATGGGGACGAATCAGACGAATGTAAGAACAGTCCTTCGGGAGCAATTGTTACGTCCATTTCACTTACAGCGTCTCCACAACCTGGAACCAGTTGATTATCCACCCAGAGCACAGTTTCCGCAGTGGTACCTGGGACACTGTGAAATGCATCCCACATTTCCATCCTCTGTGTTGTTTACCGATGAAGCAACGTTCGGGCGTGATGGAGTCTTCAACATGCACAATTCGCATGTTTGGAGTGAGGATAACCCACATGCCACAGTCACTAGCGCTCATCAAGTGCGGTTCTTCGTTAATGTGTGGGTCAGTGTTGTTGGGGGCCGTATCCTCTACCTAGGCCATTAAATGGCAGGCACTATTACAATTTTCTCACCAGAGCATTGCCAGAATTGCTGGAAGACGTCCCGCTCCCTATAAGACAACGCATGTGGTTCCAACATGACGGAGCGCCGGCACATTTCAGTCATCGTGTGCGTCGATTCCTGGACCGGCGGTTCCCAGAAACGTGGACTGGCAGAGGTGGTCCTGTACCATGGCCTGCTTGATCCCCAGATATGTCCATGTGGACGTTTTTGTTGGTTTAATTAATTTCTCACCAGAGAAATCTTTCTCTACCGGTTTAAATACTGCTCATACGAAAAAATGACATTAGAGAAAAATATTTGTGTTGATGTCCCCTACAACCTCCCAGAGTTTGTCGGTTTATATACTTTTGACCCTGTGTAATTGGTCCCACATGCTTCTTGTACGCGATCTCCTTCACAGATGCACTGCACATTCCAAGAACCCTAGCAACAAATCTTTCTTTTTCTGTCACTAATACTGATTTCACGTATTCATCCTGTTCAATAGCAATTTTTAGTATGAGCCTAAATATTTAAAAGACGTGACGTACTCTGGACGTTTGCCACTGTTGTTGCAACCGGATACCATCGGTGTCACCCTCTCTGTTCATGGTGCTGATTTGATTCTTGTCCTGCAACACTCATCTGCAAAGTAGACTGTCACATCAATGAAATGGCTGCGTCTGCTTATTTTCAGCCTCCTGGTTCAAGACTTGCAGCGGGAATGATCCCAATCTGAATGAGTGCATCAGGCAGATGATTATGGAGACAGTCCGCAAATCAAAGGATGGTGAGTATAGAATTCCTCTTTACCTGTAATTGCAGTTTATAAATTTGTTGTGTCTGTAATGGGAACTGTGTAACTGAAGCGATATTTTATTTCCAACAGATCTGGGAAAAAATTTTTATACGTTCCTCTTACTAATGTAATTTACCAAAACGTCGAAATTATCTCATTTTGCTAGTGCTAGATTTATTGGAAGTTACTAACACAAGGGTTCTTTTAGAGATGGTAACAGTGCGTTATATGATCTGGAAGCTGACTATATAGGAATGAGTTAAGCTTACGAAACTTGGAGTACCTAACTGATGCATGTATAACTAAGACGGTTAGAGTTGTAACTGCTGTTCTTGTTCACACAAAAATTAAGTGCGATATATACGTTAATGTTTCCCAAACAAGCTTTTGATTTTTTGTAAGCACTGCAGTGATACTAAGAGTTGGAATCTTAACTTGATGAGTCTCAATATAAAACAAGTGCCACACTGTAATTTGTACTTATCATAGGCATGTACACCAAAACACGCCAAAGATGATATCTTTACATCTCTCAGCAAAATGTACAAGTGTGAGTTAAGAAAACTTTTATCTTTACAGTGCCTGAGGCACACGCCAGGATCGGTCGTAAGACTATAGAAAGTAACTTGACCTTGTTTTTAGTGAGTTTGACATCAGCATAAATAACCCTCTCATAGATAGTTGAGGATATCCCAAATTGAAGCAGAAAATAGTGGTGATTTGTTCTACTGAAAAATTAAGTTCTTCTCCTGAATTAACTTTCGAGCCATTTAAATCTTAAAAAGATGTAGTAGATATTCACAGAAGCTTTTTTGAAATAGTTATATATTCATTCCATGAATCGGTTTTGGAGCCTTTATAGGATCATCTTCAGATGGTTTTCCAGAAGTTAGATAGCTGTTAAGCATAACGCTGGGTACTGGCTTATGACAGTATGGGCGGGGTTTTGTTGTTAGTTTCCATCTGTCTGCTTCCATTGTGATGACCAATTTGTATCACATCATACACTTTTACTCAATATGTATGCAATATACAGCATGATAACGAAACTTTGCCAGCATCCAGCATGCGCTATACAACAGTTGTATAGCACGTGGTGTGGGACTTAGGACGAACGTATCCGTTACGAAAGTGCGTCGTAATTTGGCATTAACGCGCTGTGGCAGCAAACGACTTTACGTTCCCAATCAACGATGGAATTCTTCTGGATGACAACGCGCCATGTCACTGGGGCACAATAGTTCGCGACTGGTTTGAAGAGCATTCTGGACAATTAGTGCGAATGATTGCCCACTCACATCGCCCGATATGAATTCCGTCGAACATTTATGGAACATAATCGAGAGGTCAGTTCGGGCACAAAATCCTATTACCGGCATCAATTTCGAAATCCCGACCGGATAAGGAGGTAGTATTCAGTGGTTCTGCATGGGAGTTCCGTCGGCTTCATGAGTCCATGTCACATCGACTTGCCGCGCTACTCCGGCCAAGAGGAGGTCCGATACGACATTTGTCACCCCAGTGTATGTCCGCCTTACAGAAATCATCTTTGAATAGCAGCTTTGTTAGCCAATATGGGTGGCGTCTGCAGCCATCTACGAATTCACCTCTTACCCTTTCTTGTTTTGATCTTCCTTCCCGTGGCTATAAATATTTAAAAAATTCAGGCTCTAAATTGCGTCTCGCTGTAGCTACTGCCTCCGTTTTCCCCACATAGTATTCAGCTGCCTGCAGAATATACAAAGTAAGTCGTTTAGATTGATTGCATGAGTTACAAATACACCCTCATTCTTTCCGTACATTGTCCGTGATTTGAATGGGGGGAATGACTAGAGGAGCACAGCTGTGAAGAGAGGGACCAACGCGGCAGGCCGTTGCGACACCAGCGCCACACCAGCTGGGCAGCGCTCGCTGGCCTCAACTCTCAAGGCTAACCACCTCGCCAGGCGACTCGTACACCTGGTCCCATCGAGTTTTACGACTGTTTTCAGCAATATCGTCTACAGTCTTTAATGGAAACGCATAGCCCTACAAATCTAAGTTTGTGCCTGAGGGGCCGAACTGCATCTTCGAAAGATCTGAAGAATATTATGCCTAGGACTTAGTTCCTCGCCGGCATCTCGTGGTCGTGCGGTAGCGTTCTCGCTTCCCACGCCCGGGTTCCCGGGTTCGATTCCCGGCGGGGTCAGGGATTTTCTCTGCCTCGTGATGGCTGGGTGTTGTGTGATGTCCTTAGGTTAGTTAGATTTAAGTAATTCTAAGTTCTAGGGGACTGATGACCATAGATGTTAAGTCCCATAGTGCTCAGAGCCATTTGAACTTAGTTCCTCACTCTTTCGGGTTCTTTATAAACAAAAGTTTTATAACAGTAAACTCGACAATGTACTGCATGTCACTTAGTATTGCGCCCACTTCGAAACCCATTTTACTATTAAGTACCGACGTTCAATGTACACTGGTGTGAAAAAGAAGTAACTTTCGCATATGTATCACTGATAAGTAACACAGTTCTATAAAACTTGGAACATACATAGAAAGAACTGCTCCAGTATAGTACAAAAGATAACTGGAGGAAATATGCAGTGAGATGGATAGGAAATGACGCTCGTATTCAAAGAGACAGTAACCACAGTTCTGCGTTTTAATTACTGTATAGTCTGCAGTTCTGTTTTCTTTCGTGTGGTTAGCGATTATTACTGTTGCGGTCATATGCTTGCTGAGTTGGAGACTCTTCGCTCAAAGCTCCGGGGGATGCTGGCTTGATGCAGACTGAGGCTGTTGCCAATGGGCATCACTATAAGGGAGGGGAGGGGAGGGGGGACGGCAAACATGTTGTTCTGATGTCCAGCAGATCCCACGTATCCCCTACTGTGAGCGTCCCGGTTACAGCATGCACTGAGGATGGCTCCTCGCCCGCCGTCGAATGGGAAGTCGTTTCGAAGTGTAGCAGGCAACGAAAGATTTGTGTGTGTGTGTGTGTGTGTGTGTGTGTGTGTGTGTGGGGAGGGGGGGGGGGGGAATCGAAAGACTTCTGCGGAAGGGGGGATTGAAAGACCACCCTGGTTCGTCTAACCAACGGGTTTCAGGAGCTATCTGGGGCTGACAGACATCCTGAGCCAGATGCAATCGCTCGCCCTGTTTCAGAGAAAGTCTCTCGGCCTGGGCATTCACTGAGGGGTGGGATTACTGATGGTTGGGAGTTCCAATATCAGGCGAGCAATGAGGCCCCTTAGAGATACGGCTGCAATCTCGTGTGCACCCTGTGTGCATGCTGGGTGGAGGTATTTCAGATGTGGAGCAGGTGCTTCTGGAAGCCTTGAAGAGCACAGGGTGCAGCCTGCTGCAGGTGGTGGCTCATGACGATAGCAATGATGTGTATCTCTTCGGATCGGAAGAGCTCCTGTCTGGTTTCGGGCGGTTAGCTGAAGTGTTCAAGACTGCCAGGCTTGCTCACCAAATGAGGCAGAGCTCAGCACTGTTGACAAAATCTATTGCACATCTTTGGTACAGAGCCGAGTACAGGGCCTGAATCAGAGGCTTATGCTGTTCTGCGACCGTGTAGTAGACTACAGATTTCTCGACTTGCACCATAGAGTGGTGGTGTTCCGGGATCCGCTTCATACATCAGGGGCACACTACACTACACACAGGAGGCTGCGAGGGGTAGCGGGGCCTTTGTGGAGGGGATTTGGCGGCTCTTTTAAGTTAGAGGGTCTCGGGAAACTACAGAAATGCCGTCAGTCTAAAAGGGTGCAGGGAAAATACAGGAAAAGGGTAGTCATAATAACAATCAGTACCGTAACTGTAAATCATCGTAGCTGCCTTGGGAAAGAACCAGAGGTCCAAGCGCTAATACAAAGCACAACAGGTGCCGTAAGCTGGCTAGAGATTGAAATAAGTTCATTCGAAATTTTTACGAAAGACCTAACGGCTTTCAGGAAAGATAGATTGAATACAGTTGGAGCCGGCGTGTGTGTTTCTGCTAGAGGTAATTTACCCTCTAGCGAAATTGAAACAGTTAGTTCCTGCGAGTTTGTTCGAGTAGAGGCTATATTGACAACCGAAATAAATTAATAATTGGTTCCTTTTACCATCTCCCAGATTCATATGTCACGTTGCTGAGCAGTTCAAAGAAAAACTATCATCTCAAACAGGTACTCCGTTAATACAATTATAGTCGGTGGTGATTTCAACCCACACTCGATTTGTTGTCGAAACAACACGTTCATCGCCGGTTGTAGGTATAAAATAGTCCGAAATTATATTAAATGCTTTATCGGAAAATTATTTTGAGCAATTAGTTCAGGAGCCCAATCGAAGTGTAAATAGTTGCGAAAACAGTTGACCTTCAAGCAACAAATAATTCTGAGCAAATAGGGAGCATCATGACGTATATAGGGATTAGTGATCATAAGGTCGTTGCAAGAAGACTGCCCACGGCAAGATCGAAATCCACCATAAATAAACGCAAAATACATCTATTTGAAAAGACAGATAAATATTCGCTTCACCTCTCCCCAAGGATCAGTCTCCACACATTTCTAACTATGTAAGCTCGAAACGTAGCACGCATTTCAATGAGAGATGCATTTAATAGCTCCCACGTCGAAACTCTTTCTCGAAATCTGACAGAAAATCCAAAGAGATTCTGGTCGTATGTAAGATACATTAGTGGCAATACACAATCAATACCTTCAATGCGACTGCAGTGGTAATATCACCGATGACAGTGTCACTAAAATGAAGATATTAAAAATAGTTTTCCAAAATTCCTCCACAAAAGAAAACGAAGTAAATGTTACAGAATTTGGATCAGGAACAGCTGCATACATGATAATCTTAAAAGTAGATATCCACAGTGGAGATAAACAGCTTAAGCCACTTAATAGAGCAACTCTTCCAGTCGAGATAGTATAGTAATTAGGTTCTTTCAGAATATGCTCACTCAATAGCCCCATACCTAGCAATCATATACAACCGCTCACTCGACGAACGAACAGTGCCAAAACACTGGAAAGTTGCACCCGTCACGCCAACACTCAAGAAGGGAAACAGGAGTGCGAAAATAAATCCGTTGCATTTCGTCACACGATAAATAACGTACTCTTAAAGGCTGTCGATTCAACTAAACATCTAGGAATTAGAATTTCGATCAACTGAAATTGGAACGATCACACAAATGATGTTAGACAAAGGCAAACGAAAGACTGCATTTTATTGGTAGAACACTTAGAAGATGCAAAAGACCTACTAAAGATACTGACAACTCGCTTGTCCGTCTTCTGCTAGAGTATTACTGTCCGTTATGAGAGCCTTACCGGATACGATTGCCTGAGGACATCGGAAAAGTGCAATGAATGGTAACTAGTTTTTCGTTATCGCGAAATACTCGAGAGAGTGTTAAAGGTATGATAAGCGAGCAGAGGTGGCACTCATTAAAACAAAGGCGTTGTTCTTTGCGGCGTGATCTTTTCAGCAAATTTCAATCATCAAATATCTCTTCTGAATTTGAAAATATTGTGCTGTCGCCTATCTATATCAGGAGAAATAAGAGAAACCAGAGCTCGTACAAGAAGCTTAAGTCTTCTGTTCCTTCCGTGCGTTCTTCGACACGTAGTCTGGTGTGATTCGAAGAAACTTGTACTGGGCACTTAAATGTGGATTTCAGAGTAGCTATATACACACACCAAAAAGGGTTTTGCATCACCTCGGTTCCGAGGGTTCCGGAACCGGTACGGAAAATTGGAATAGAGGTCAACATAAATATCATTTCCGCCCTTTTTACTGCTCATGAAAACCACACATTGCATGTTGTACGACCATACAGCGAAACCTTCGGAGGTGGTGGTCCAGATTGCTGTACACACCGGTACCTCTAATACCCAGTAGCCCGTCCTCTTTCATTGATGAATGCCTGTATTCGTCGTGGCATACTATTCACTAGTGCATCAAGGCATTGTTGGTCCAGATTGTCCCACTCCTCAACGGCGATTCGGCGTAGATCCCTCAGAGTGGTTGATGGGTCACGTCGTCCATAAACAGCCCTTTTCAATCTATGCCTCGCATGTTCGATAGGGTTCATGTCTGGAGAACATGCTGGCCCCTCTAGTCGAGCGATGTCGTTATCCTGAAGGAAGTTATTCACAAGATGTGCACGACTGGGGCGCGAATTGTTGTCCATGAAGACGAATGTCTCGCCAATATGCTGCCGATATGATTGCACTATCGGTCGGAGGATGGTACTCACGTATCGTACAGCTGTTACGGCGCCTTCCATGATCAGCGGGGTACGTCCGGCCCACGTAATGCCACCCCAAAACAGCAGTGAACATCCACCTTGCTACTCTCACTGGGCAGTGTGTCTAAGGCGTTCAGCCTGTCCGGGTTTTCTCCAAACACGTCTCCGACGATTGTCTGGTTGAAGGCATATGCGACACTCAACGGTGAAGAGAACGTGATGCCAATCCTGAGTGGTCCATTCGGCACTTTGTTGGGGCCCATCTCTTTCCCGCTGCATGGTGCTGTGGTTGCAAAGATGGACCTCACCATGGACGTCAGGAATGAAGTTGTGCATCATGCAGCCAATTGCACACAGTTTGAGTCGTAACACGACGTCCCGTGGCTGCACAAAAAGCATTATTCAATATGGTGGCGTTGCATGTCATCGACAGTACCTGGAGACGTCTGGACACTTCCCTCGTTGAGAGCCCTTCCTGGCACAAAGTAACAATGCGAACTCGATCGAACAGCGGTATTGATCCTCTAGGCATGGTTGAGCTACAGACAACACGAGCCGTGTACCTCCTTCCTTGTGGAACGACTGGAACTGATCGGCTGTCGGACCCCGTCCGTCTAGTAGGCCCTGTTCATGCATTGCTGTTTACATCTTAGGGTGGGTTTAGTGATATCTCTGAACAGTCAAAGGGACTCAGTCTGTGATACAATACGTACAGTCAACGTCTGTCTTCTGAAGTTTTGGGAACCAGAGCGATGCAAAACTTTTTTGATGTATGTAGGTCTAGATGTAAATGTAGATGTAGACAATAATTACAATGAAGTCACGGAGATTCGTGGTGATCCCCTGGACATAACAAAAAACGGAACATGCTCTGCATCCTGCCCACACGCTGGCCACAATGTTGGTAAGGGGTTCTTGTGGCAGGGCGTGCCATCCCTCCACCAGTGTGGCTCACAACTGCTGGATGGTCTTTGGTGCATGTGAACATGCTCCATTGCGTCTTCCCAACACACTCCTTGTGTTCTCGATGGGACTTAAGTAGGGGGAACGCACAGGCTAATCCACCCTCTCGTTACAAGAACTCCTACGGCTGCGGCTTCCAAAAAAATGAAGTCAAGGCCGAATACACTCTCGAAAAGACGCACAAGGAAAAGGAGTACAGCGTTACAAAATGTTGACCAGTGATTGTACTGTATTCGAAGTTTTGGACGTCAGTACGGCCATGGAACATTTCGTTCCTCCACACCCAACCGGTCAAATTCAACAGTGTTCCTGGGTGTATTGCGTGTTTCCAATCTCTCGCCATATGAGGGTACGTCCAGACCCTCTACTCAGACGGAATCTTGTCTCATCCGACAAGATCACGCGACCCCATATCTCGTTAGTCCAGTCCGTGTGCTCCGGGCACCATCGCAATCGTTGGCGCCTAAGTGCGGGAACCAAAGGAACACAACACACTTGTCATCGTACAAAGAGACCACCACTGAGGAGCTGAGACTGCGTGACTTGCAGTCCCGGGCATGATGGGAATTAGTATGGGCATGTATGGTTCGGCTTAGCGACGAAGCCCACTTTCATTTAGATGGATTCGTCAATAAGCAAAATTGGCGCATCTGGGGGACTGAACGTCCGCATTTCGCGATCGAGAAGTCTTTTCACCCTCTACGGGTGACAGTGTGGTGTGCAATGCCCAGTCATAGGATCATCGGTGCCATATTCCTTGATGGCACTGTCACTACCAAACGGTACATGAAGATTTTGGAAGATGATGTCATCCCTATTATCCAAAATGACACTGATTACTACAAGATCTGGCTCATGCAAGACGGAAAATGGTTCAAATGACTCTCAGCACCATGGAACTTAACATCTGAGGTCATCAGTCCCCTAGAACTTAAACCTAACTAACCTAAAAACATCACACACATCCATGCCCGAGGCAGGATTCGAACCTGCGACCGTATCAGTTGCGTGGTTCCAGACTGAAGCGCTCGGCCATCGCAGCCGGCTGCAAGACGGAGCTAGACCCTACGGAAGCAGTAGAGTTTTTGATCCCCTGCAAGAGAACTTTAGGAACCGCATTTTGGCCCAGGTGTAGCCAGAGGCCACTGACTCTGGCCTCGATTCGCTGCCATATTCTCAGGATCTGAACACATCCGACTCTTTTCTTGTGGTGCTATATTAAAGACAATGTGTACAGAAATAACCTCAAAACCATTGCCCAGCTGAAAAAAACCGTTAATGAAGTCATCAACAGCATCGATTTCCGACACTTCATCGGGTCATGATGAATTTCGCCATTCGTCTGCGCCATATCATTGCCACTGATGGTAGGCATGCCGAACATGTCGTGACCTAAATCCGAATATGTGTAGTGACGTTTACATGTTGAATAAAGAGTCTGCACGCCGTAGTTTGTAACTAATTTTATTTTTTTGTATATAGTTCAATAATTGTCACTCCGTAAGAAGGTAAGGTAGATGGTAGCCAGCATGTCCCTCGGCTGTTACCGGAAAGCAGCCTGTGTCGAATCAGTGCTACTGAGCGGCCGGATACGCGAACGATTCGCTGGCAGTGGCGGTGGCGCGGTGGCCCAGTCCGCGACGCGACAGGTGAGTGGGTCAGGGAGACCGCGTGTCGGACAGCGAAAGTACCCGCAAACCGTGCCGAATCCGGACCGCAGGTATCCTGTGGTGGCGAGGTCGAAAGTGAAATGGAGAAAGCAATAAAAATGTGACAAAGAGCTGCAGCTAGGCATCCAAACGAATCTAGAAGAGCTCCAAAAGACTTAGTTCTGGAAACATTTTCCTTGAAAATTGCAATCGTAAGCTGTTCTTACTAAAATGCTGCTTTGAGTGTATATATTACTACGACTGTTTCTAATCCGACGTTATTGGATTTGACTGCTGAGAAGAACAGCTAGCCCTTGACGTCGTGTGTTATGCTGTTTATAGCATTGTAAGTTGCAGAGTGAGGGACAGAAAAGTGAGGCAGCAATTGACAAAAGACTGAGACAGTGTGGCGGCTGATTCGCTATGTTATTCCATCTTTACAGTGAGAAATCGGTACACTGAGTTAACAGGGACACCAACGAGAATTTTGAGAATAAATTAAAGTTCACAGATATTAAACAAAAACTTTTAGGTTTGCCGATGATATTGTAGTTTTGTCAGAGACAGAAAGGGATTTGGACACTCAGTTAGATGGAATGGAGAGTCTTGATAAGGTGTTCTCAGGTGAAAATCGAGAAAATTAAAACAAGAGAAAAAGAGTGTAGCCGACTTAACTCACGTGTTTATGGAGGAATTAGATACAGAAAAAGACATTAAAAGAAGTAGACGAGTTTTGCTATTGCGAAGGAAAATATAGCTGATGATGACAGAAGGAGATTTAAAATGTAGACTGACCACAGCAAGAAATACTTTTCTCACAAATTGACGTTTATCATCAATTCATACAAATTTAAATCATATGAAGTCTTTCCTGAAAGTATTTGTGGAGTGTGATCTTGTATCTCAGTGAAAGGTGGAGGACAAACCTACCAGACATGAAGAGTATAGAAGTCTTTGAAATGTGGTGCCAGAAAACAGTACTGAAGTTTATATAGACTCATCAGTAACTAACAAAGAGGTACTAAATGTGACTGGTGTGAAACGAACTTTATCATACAATTTGACTAAAAGAAGAAGTAGTCAAAAGAACACATCCTGACGCAACAAGAAATAGTTAACTTGGTAATGGAGGGCAGCGAATTGTAGAGAGAGACACCAAGGCTTGGATACAGTACGCAGTTTAAAACGAGTATGCCGGCCTATGTGGCCGAGCGGTTCTAGGCGCTACAGTCTCGAACCGCGCCACAGCTACTGTCGCAGGTTCGAATCCTGCCTCGGGCATGGGTGTGTGATGTCCTTAGTTTAGTTAGGTTTAAGTAGTTCTAAGTTATAGGGGACTGATGATCTCAGCAGTTACGTCCCATAGTGCTCAGAGCCATTTGAACCATTTTCAAACGGGTATAGGTCGCAATAGTTACGTAGATGATGAGATTCGTATAGGATAACTAACGCGAAGTACTGTATCAACTCAGTCTTTCGACTGAGGACTACCACACGGGACTGTCCGTTTGCAAAGTACTTATTCTTATTTAACACTCGTAGATTTTAGGTTCTTGTTTCGTTGCATTATGACATTTAATGTGGCAACATCCGAACCAAATAATTATCTTTTGCTGGAAGAAATAAGTTTACGATGATATGCTGTCCACATTTACACTTGAGTGTCCCTCTGTTACAGTACCAGTTTTTAGGCAGTCATTGCCTAGTCCGAAGAAAGTTTTGGGGACTAAAGATGAAATTTTTAATAGTTACAGTAAACAGGATACTATTGCTTCCGTTCTGCTTGACGCGCTCTTTCATTACCGAAATTTTGGTCCCTATCCAGTCGTGGATAAACAGCTCTCTGACACTCTAAAGCCATTGCTATTGAATATTACCGACAAAATACGCCAGCGGAAAAGTGCTCCTAACGGAGCACAAGAAGTGCAAATATGACATTGCCTATTTAAAAGACTCTGACTGAAAAGTGGGGTACCAGCTGCCTCATTTTAGCTTCCTGAGCACCTTCAAAAATTTTCCCAAAAGACTTACCATGCAAATATATTCGCTCTCTTTCTCAAATACAGCTCCCTCTAAATCTCACAAGTTCCACCAACTGTAACTCGCTGACTTTCATTAGCTCATCGCTGTAAGTCGCACCATACCCATCCACCCCCACTGGCCCACTATCATTTATTCAGCTCAAATGGTTCAAATGATTCTAAGCACTATGGGACTTAAGATCTGAGGTCATCAGTCCCCTAGACTTAGAACTACTTAAACCTAACTAACCTAAGGATATCGCACACATCCATGCCCGAGGCAGAATTCGAACCTGCGACCGTAGGAGCAGCCTAGTTCCAGACTGCCGCCGTCTCATTCATTCCTTCTCATTTCTGCAGTCTCTTCTCACTTTCACCACCTCATCTCTCTTCCTCGTTGTCACTGTCACAGACTGTCTCTCATTATCATTCACTCTCAACCATATCCACTTTCTCCTTTTCTTTATTCCTGTCACACTGGCACTGTCTCCTTAATTCTTTTCCTGGCATTGGTCTGTCACTGTCACCTATGTGCCACTGTCATTGTGCTTTCTCTTTCTCTTACGTTTCCATTGTCCTCCTCGTTCTTTCTATACCCCAACCACTGTCAGACTATTTTCCAGTATTTATTACTTCTGCTTCTTTCCCACGGCTACAGTCTCCTTCTCTCTCAGCACAAAAAAAACGCAAACTAGTCTGTGTGCCAAAATTTTTGGTAAATTTTTAAAGGAGCTGAGGAAGGTAGAATGAGGCAGCTGGTACCCTACTTTTCAGTCATGTAAATAAATAAGCACATATTTGCATTTTTTGTGCTCTTATACGAATATATTTCCCCTGGTTGCCTTCTTTTCCCTGGTACAGCAGGGCATGTCCCTCATATTACACGAAACGTATTGGTCAGTAAAATATTCATAATTTACTTACGTGATACTGAAACAACACAGTACTAATTCTACGCGTCAGACAGAATTTGTCGGGCAGAAAATTTTACTCGTTTCGGTACTTCAGTATGGGATTCCCAGAATCCTTATGATGATAAGAGGTACACTTTTCATCGTGTTTCTCCGTGCTATGTTTTCGCTTCACACCGGATTTTACTCACGTATTTTTCATGTGCAAGTAGGGTACCTTTGAACCTTTGTATGACGGAAACGGGTAATGTATCAGTCAGATTTTCAAAGCTGGTCGAGCTGAGAGCTTAGGAATATACCGTAAAAATTGCACTAATTTTGTGTAAATTGCCGTCCCACAATTACATAGAATGAGACGTGAATATTTATGACCGAAGGCGATCTTTATTACATTTTCTGTGCAGTTTTATTCTTGATAAACCAAACATTTTTGTTCAGATTCCTGTTGATACTACATATAGCAGTTACATCCCAGCTTGTGGTTTCCAATTTGCGATTTTTTTTCATTCCACCTCTGTAAGAGATACTATTTTTCCTCTTGATTTCATCCAAATATGTCCGGTATGTTACTGAGCCCTCGCCATTAGACATGCGTTGAAGTGTGTAGCTACAATGAAACGACTACCAAATTTAAACGGCCAACACGACGACACAGTCGAGATTATCTGGAACCTCCTGTGGTGAGACATTTCGGGTAAAGCCGCCACCTCGCCGGTGGACTCCGAGCACGAGGTGAAAGCCTCGGGCGGTCTCCCAGCTGTGGTTGGTCGCCAGTCCATGGCCGGCAGTGTGGCTGAGAGCATTGCCTGCGGTGCGGTGGAGTACCACTCAGACGTGTCAAGGCGAACGTGTTCCCTGCGTTGCGACACAAAGTGGAGACTCCCTAACACCAGGCACCACGGTTTACAGCGCATACAAAGTATCGCAGTCGTTTCTCGCTTCATCAGGCTATCATGTTGTGAGCTGAGGTGACTAACACATTTTGTACAAACTAAAGAATTCTTCAAGAGTTGGCAGGCAAATGATAGGTGACACGAGTTTGCAATAGTCTCTTACAACTTAGCCAATACGACCTTAAGGCAAAACAGTGGTAGATGTTAAATATCTGTCAGGGTGCTTTCAGATCGCAATGGCCAGTTGGTAGCATAAGGACTGCTCTCATTCGGATTTAATGCGTTCACGTAGTTGCCACGTTAGTAAGTGAGTTCGTTAGTGCGGATATCTGTTAAGTAGTTGTACTCATTAGCCAGAATCTGTAAATATAAACATAAACGCCTAATATCTCCTCGGAATAGTGGAACCCGCTTCTTGAAATGATTAGCGATATTTTATACAGAAGTTATCTCCTGCATTAAAATGTTAGTCGCAGCTGCTGTAGCCATATTTGAGAGAAATAAGACAGTTTCGTAGCTTGTCAGGGAGTGCGGAGGTATTTTAGGATAAGAGACATTTGTGGCAGAAGCTACTATAACGTTAATTACCTGCGTAGAACGCTTGACGTCGTCACGTCGTCTAGGATCGACGCTAGGAAACGGAGTCAGCAAATGAGAATCGAAGGAATGAGATATGACACAAAATAACTGCAGACATTGGCTGAAAGCCGGAATTTATTGAAATTAATGTGGAAAGTTGTCCGTCCCTGGTAGCTGAATGGTCAGCGCGACGGAATGTCATACCTAACGGCCCGGGTTCGATTTCCAGCTGGATCGGAGGTTTTCTCCCCTCAGGGACTGGATGTTGTGTTGGCCTTCTCATCCTCATTTCATCCCCATCGACACCCAAGCCACCGAAGTGTCGTCTACTAGAACGACTTGCACCAGGTGACCTGTCTACCGGACGGGAAGCCCTAGCCACGCGGCATTTTAATGGGGAAAGTTGAAAATCTACGGCAAACCGGGAGTCGAACCCAGGTCTGCTGGCTTACTAGGCAGATACTCTAACCACGAAACCATGCGCACTCGTCATCATTCCAAATGCACGGGCTACCCTAGCATACCTCCCGCCACACCAAAATTCTCAAGTTAACCACACTACTAGCGTAATGCTCCTTGCCCATGATCTTCACTAGTCGCGGCATTTTACCGATTCCCGTAAGAGTTCGAGCCCCGCGTACATCTGCATGTACTACATACATAGAGAGAGAATGAGAACCTCTGACTCCTGTCACGAGCTTCCCGCCAGTGTGTCTCCATTTATACTCAGCAGGCGTCGAGGTCGCCTGCGAATCCGGCAACAGCTCTTTCCAGAGCGAGAATGTTAACAATTAATCCCTATTGACATAAAATTGTTAACAGTAATTAAAATACAGATATTGAACCTAGGGATTTTGTGTCCTGTGTCAGACTTAGTGGACGACTGTGAGTCCCGTATCAAATACAATAGCAGTTTCGCAATAGCAGCGCCACCTCGCTAGGTAGACATAAATCTAAGTCTACAAGATGTCCCAGCTTCCGCAGTCTAATGAAACTGATCTACAATTTTACTCGGGCAGTCTCTCACCCTTTACATTTTTACTCTGTGAGTTCCTGGGTGAAACGTGTTTGTAAGAGTGTCGCCTCTGCATTTACGTGGCAGAAGGACTCTAGCAGACCCAACTGTGCATACTATTTCCATATTTTTGTAGCCCTGAAGAAAAACATTCGTGCTCCTCGATTTACTTCGAACGAAGAGATGGGAGCCTGGGTACAATCGTGTTTGAGAAGGCAACAGCAAACATTTTTTTCGTAAAGGCGTTGACTGTCTTCACTCACAGTGGCGTAAATGTATTAACAGTTACGGTGATGACTTTTGAATTAATGAATAGTTAACTCACTGTTTTCCCATATGTGTCTCATTTGACAGCTCCTTTACAAGCTCTTAGTGTACTTAGAACCTCATTTTACTCTTCCACTTAAGATAAATCCACTGCGGTAACAGAAGTCATCCGATAGCGATCTGGCCGTATCCGCGTAGAGTTGTCAGTACTAACAGACAAGCAACACTGACTGAAATAACCACAGAAATCCTTGTTGAACATACGACGATCGTGTCCGTTAGGGCAGTGGGGTGAAATGTGGCGTCATCGGGCTGCGGTAGCACACGACCGACGTGGTTCGAATGGTTCAAGTGGCTCTAAGCACTATGGGACATAACATCTGAGGTCATCAGTCCCCTAGACTTAGAACTACTTAAACCCAACTAACCTGAGGACATGACACACACCCATGCCCAAGGCAGGATTCGAATCTGCGACCGTAGCAGCAGCGCGGTTCCGGACTAAAGCGCTTAGAACCGCTCGGCCACAGCGGCCGGCCCGACGTGAGTGCTTTTGCTAACATCACAACATCCCCTTGCAACGCCACTCCCAGGCTCGCAACCATATCGGCTGGACCCGACGACTGGAAAATGGTGGACAGGTCAGATGATTCCCGATTTCAGAGCTGATGGTAGGGTTCGAGTTTGGCGCAGTTCCCACAAAGCCATTGACACAATTGTCAACAAGCCACTGTGCAAGCAGGTGGGGTTCACATGGAATAGAATGAGCCTTCTGGTTCAACTGAACCGATCATTGATGGGAAACGGCTGTTTTGCAGACCATTTAAAGCCATTCCTAGAGTTCATGTTCCCAGAAAACGATGGAATTTTTATGTATGACAATGAACCATGTCACAGGCTCACAACTGTTCGCGAGTGATTTGAGGAACATTCTGTACAATTCGAGCGAATGATTTGGCCACCCATATCGCCCGACATGAAGTCGAAAGAGAGTGATGCTCTAGGTGATTAAGGGTATGAAGAGAGTAAACATCAAAGGTCATCAGTCCGAAATCTCTGTGTACCTCATCTGGCTGCTCATAGAGTTAATCCTATGTGCATGTGTGGAAAAGCGCCCGTAACGTTTGCGTAACGTGTTTCATAGCGGAACTTTGATATCAGATAGGTATTCACCTAGTGAGATGTGGTAAACCGCCTAAAAACCACACCGGAGCTTGGCGGATTACCAGCCCTCGTCGTTCATCTGCGAGTAGGCTTCTATGCGAGTCATTATCGCCTTACCGAGTCCCGGTTAACATGGGCCGATATCCGGGCTGATAAAAGACAATGACCTGCTCTATTTTTCTAACAGTTAGGAAGATAAATAGGTACAGGGCACACAATGGAACAGTAGTAGGAAATATTTCATTATCTGGTGTCTCATTCGTTTTCAGCAGCTTCAATATCTTCGTAACACGCGATACTTACAATATTAACAACATGCATAGTGTGGAGATCAAACGATTATACCCTACAAGCGCTCTAGCTGCTCAAGTGCACATTTAAACGTGAAATCTCAAATTTAGTCTTTCTTATTGTCGTATTTAGTTCAAGAGGATTTTTTTTTTTCTACACAGTATGGGATTTTCCGCACGACTAAAATATTCTACGATTTTCTGAAAGATCTTTTGCTAAGGGCTGATCGTTCGAACGTAGACGTTCCAGTTCATGTTTAGGATTCCCTAACTCTCGGCTCGGTTTCATTTTGATCTTAATCGCGAGGTTCGTCGCTAATCCTGTGAGGCAGACTTTCAGCTTCTGTAAAGTGCACGTAGCGAGTTCGAATCTCGCCTGGAACATAAGTGTGGCACATAAACTTGCCGTTGCTGAGTGTATACTTGCTTGCTGAATATTTACTCATTTTTATAGGAATACGTCTTCGAATGCAATGCCCAGTATAATGCAAGCGTGAATGAAGAATTTTCCACTATTATTTGAATTTTTTACATTCAACTGGCCTATTTCAAACCGTGTATCATTTTTAAGCGAACACTGTACATATAGCTTTGTACATAACCATTTTGCGTTAACGCGGGGTGCAATGCTCGCTTACGATTGACCTAACAAACGTAACTGGTCAATTGCAAATATAAATAATAACTTCACAGCCCGCTTTCATGGAGACTATGAGAAGTATAATATTCTCAAAACAGGGAATCCACCCGGCGGATGGCGACATATATCTGTCCTGCCTCATTCGTGGTTCTCATATGCTGGGAAATGATGTTTACACGTTGCACCTCTGTGGTTATTTTCGACACCGGAACTGCTCCTGTCTACGGAGGTTTCTAATTCTGAGAAGGAGAGTGGTGAGCACACATAATATACTTACCTTGCTCTCAAATGCCGTAGGTATTCCTGAATTGGGTGCCCCTGCCAGTGACCCGTTCCTAGTACGAGAGATGCTGCTGGAGTACCAGCAGGGCGACGTGGAGGGCAAGGTGCTGATCAAGAACTCTCTCGTCCACGGCCTCAGCGACGTCATCGTGAAAGAGGTCAGGTACGTGCAAAACGCCTTCGCACTTACGTTACGACAAAAGGTTTCCATTTACATTTCCTCGTGAAAACAAAGCTACTGAATCGAAGACATCGAAGGCTTGGCATATTTCTAGTGAAACACATGTCATCTTCTCAGTCACTTCCTTTTTACGTGATTTACAGACAACCTCCACTTTTTCTTTCGTCTGTCAGGTCCCATTTTCTCTTATTTATATTTTACAATGAAAGATAGAGTTACTCTGTCCGAACCTTGCTGACCTTACTACATTGTCTCTTGTTTTCCACTAAGGAACACATATTTCACCAAAAACTCCGACATATTATCTTATAAATATTCTAGTTTTGAATTATGTTGTCATCTTCAGATACGTCACAGCTGCTTGTAGCCCATAGACGTCCTCTCGACTAACAAACATGAGAGACTGTCAGACTTCAATCTAAAACGATTAAGGGTATTGTTCTTAGTAAAAACAATTGCACAATGTTAAGCCTGCTATCTTAGGAGAAAAAGGTTGTTGATCCACAGCCCACCGAACACGTCAGACGTGTTCAGTACAAATGTTCGCACATGCAATGAACGGAGAACGCTACTCACGATGATGGTCGCAAGATGTACCCCTTCAGCAGTCATTCGGCACTTGTACCACAGACCATACACTATTTGATCAAACTTAACTGGACACCTATTAGTGGACATAAGTACGCGCTGCATCCATTCTTCGTCTTCATAGCGTCTTGAATTCGGCTGGTGACTCAACATTCAGAGGGGTGTCTGAATGTCTCAGGAGATATGGCAGCCCATTCATCCTCATGAGCCGCATCCGAAGGTAGTGTTTCGGGAGCTCGGATATGTAGCCAAGTCGACGTTGTAACTCGTCCCAAAGGTGTTCTATTGGGTTCAGGTCGGGACTCTGCAAACTGCATCTCTATGGTGAGAAGTAAAACATTTTGTAAATTGCGTTCATATCCATATGCATTTTGCGTTTCCTTGACCTGGAAAAACTTCCCCATATTGTAACACCATCTCCTACGCACGTCACTGTTGGCAGCAGACATTATGGTGGGTAAGACTATCCCGACATTGGCCAAACCCAAACTCTACATCTACATGGATATTCTGCAAATCACATTTAAGTGCCTGGCAGAGGGTTCATCGAACCCCTTCACAGTTCTCTATTACTTGAATCTCTTACAGCGTGCGGAAAGAGCGAACACCCGTATCTTTCCGTAAGAGCTCTTATATCCCTTATGTTAACATCGTGATCGTTTCTCCCTATATAGATTGGTGTCAACAAAATATTTTCGCATTCGGAGGAAAAAGTTGGTGATCGGAATTTCGTGAGAAGATTCCGTCGCAACGAAAAACGCCTATGTTTTAATGATGTCTACCTCAAATCTTGTATAGTTTCAGTGACACTCTCTCCCCTATTTCGCGATAATACAAAATGTGCTGGCGTTCTTTAAACTTTTTCGATGTACTCCGTCAATCCTATTTGGTAAGGATCCCACACCGCGCAGCAGTATTCTAAAAGAGGACGGACAAGCGTAATGTAGGCAGTCTCCTTAGTAGATCTGTTACATTTTCTAAGCGTCCCGCCAATAAAACGCAGTCTTTGGCTAGCCTTCCCCACAACATTTTCTTTGCGGTCCTTCAATTTAAGATGTTCGTAATTGTAATTCCTAGGTATTTACTTGAATTTACGCCCTTTCGATTTGATTGATTTATCGTGGAACCGAAGTTTAACGGATTCCTTTCAGCACTCATGTGGATGACGTCACACTTTTCGTTATTTAGGGTCAACTGCCAGTTTTCGCACCATACAGATATCTTTTCTATATCATTTTGAAATTTGTGTTGATCTTCTGATGCCCTTTTTAGTCCATAAACCTTCGCACTTTCGTTACGACAAAAGGTTTCCATTTACATTTCCTCGTGAAAACAAATCTACTGCATCGAAGGCTTGGCATATTTCTAGTGAAACACATGTCATATTCTCAGTCATTTCCTTTTTACGTAATTTACAGACAATCTTCACTTTTTCTTTCGTCTGTCAGCTTCATCTGCGAACAACCTAAGACGGCTGCTTAAAATGTCTCCCAAATCGTTTATATAGATAAGGAACAGCAAAGGGCCTATAACACTACCTTGGGGAACGCCAGAAATCACTTCTGTGTTACTCGATTACTTTCCGTCAATTACTTCGAACCGTGACCTCTCCGACAGGAAATAACGAATTCAGTCATATAACTGAGACGGTGTATGGATGCAGAGTCTCGCGGCGATAACATTGAAAAAATGTTCTCGCGTTTCCAACTCCGTCAATTGCTTAAAACTACACGAGCTTTCGGCCAAGCACTCTTTGGCCATTGTCAAGTGGTATGACTGCCAGTGGGCTGTTGGTGCGCCCTTATATACGCTAGCTGCCGGCTGTGACGTCACTGGTGCCAGTGACATTGCCATATATGGCATATTTTGAGTAGGCGTTCGATTTGCCCTCTTCAACCATGCGATCGTTGGATTCCATGCAGCCCTGAGCTGCAAGCCACCGTCTCTATTTAGGGTGTTTGCGGTAATTTTTATTTCAATAGATTCCTTTATTAAACTGTCCCAGTTAAGCAATTGTCGCGGTTGGAAACCCCAGAACATTTTATTCAACTGAGACGATATTCGATAAGCACGCAATTTCGCTATAAGCCGCTTGTTTGGTACTGTGTCAAAAGCCTTCCGGAAATTCAGAATACGGAATCAATCTGAAATCCCTTGCCAATAGCACTGAACACTGCATGCGCTTAAAGAGCTAGTTGTGTTTCCACAAGAACGAGGTTTTCTAAATCCCTGTTGACTGTGTGTCAATAGACCGTTCTCTTCGAGGTAAACCATCCTACAATTGGACTGCCATAGGACGCAGGGTTTTTCATCGGTTCATATCACTCATATCCAGCCATCTGTGATCCAGTGGCATCGGTCTTTACGCCGCTTCAAGCATCGCTTAGCAACAGCTACAGAAATGTATCGCGTATGAGGATCTGTTCGATCACTGTACCGCATTCTTTTTAACTTCCTACGAGCAGTAACTGTGCTACCTGAACTGCTGGTACCACTTTGGAACTCACGGGTGATTCCTTAAGCTGATTCAGTGCAGTTTTTACACCACCCTTCTCAGTCCTCGGCATCTCCCCGTCCATCAGTACATGGGATCTGTCTGGTGTTGGTTTGGCTGTAGTTGTTCCGTCGTGTTACTGCTTCATAGTCACTTCACCAACAGTCAACTTGAGCATCTTTAGAAGGGGTGAAATGTCCCTGATGGATTTTTACTCATATGACATTCAGTGACCACGGCAGGTTCCAAATCATTCAGCGCCCCTGACCGATGCTTCTCTACTTCCTTCCTCCTTTTATACTGGGGTGTCTGACACTTGTGACGTATTACTTATGAGTATCGGAATAGTTTTAACCAAACTGTACAGTAACGGCACATCATAATAGCGCCTGTCTTCCGCCTCTGTTCCTTCCATTGCAAAGCAGCACAAATCGGTCATAGACGGGCATCGTAGCCCTTTGCCAAATTTTTAATCTTTAATCTCTGATTATAATTTGTCGTCAACGTCTATAAATAACCGAACCACCAACATTTTACAAGCTCTCTCTTAGTTTGGTGTATCTTCAGCCGTTCCGTCGCAGCTCGTCCGTTGCAATATGTACCTAAGCCATTCGTCCAAATTCTCATCTTCAGCTGTCTTCCCTCACAGCAACGACGACTTAACTTATCTCAAAGACACAGTAGCACTTTATGCAAAGGTGACGTAAAGTCGCCAGTTTACAGCTATGCGATTTGAGGTAGCAGTGCTGTGTTAACTACCGCAGTGTCAACGGAGTTATGTTTATCTGAGTAACTGCATATTCGTCAGTTTCCTTATAATTTGTTATTTCAACACCATGATGCTGTAAAGTGTCTCAAAAACAAAAACTCATTTCGTGGTTTATGATTCGCTGTCTTAAAGACAGTATTCGCCAAATGTGGAAAGAAGTAACGTAAGTGCTAACCAAAGACGCTTCTTTTAATGGGCGTGCTGAAAACCTGTTTTCCTGGAGAGCGTAATAGGCGAGAGTTCTGCCTGCGAGTAATGACCTTGCAGTCACCAGCCATGACCTGTACGTAAATGAGCACATCACATAGTAATACAGGCTTGGGTTGGACTGCAGCCTTTACACTTTTTGCAGAAGTGTTATTATCACATTCAAGATAGCATAAAGCTGACATTTTTATGATGTTATTCGGAAGAAAGAACGTGACCAACACCTTGTTATACGTCTGGCACTAAACGTATTTCGTGTGAAACAACAATACCCTTTCCTTTACGTAAAGCATTTTGTTTGGCATTTATGACAGCACACTTAAAACAGTAGGACAATTCTGCAAAATTTATCTTTCCTTCAGATCTTTATACTGTGTCAGAAAGAGTGTCCCACTGGACACAAAGTTTATACTATAACAGTTTTTCCTGACGTCTTGGAATCCATCGTTGCAGGTTCACTTTGCAACACGTGAAACAAAACACTTGCTTGTATACATATGAGGACGTGCTGAAAAATAGTGCCTGTGTTCACGATGTTTTAGGTCTCCCTCACTTTCTGCAATTAGTGCTATATCATAGGAAAGTTACAGCATGTCTACCTTATCTCGGTAAATTGTTACCCATATGTTTACTTTCTCTCTCATCCTGTCGATTGCCTTCTGTATGTACAGATTAAATAAGTAAGGGGATAGGTAACAACTTTGTCGTAGCCATTTTTGAATGCTAGCTGTTTCTTCTTTATTACTACAGCGAACTATTCCAATTTCTCGTGTGTAGGTTCAATAAATTAGTTTCTCTCTGTAAAGCTGATTCCTGATTGGTAAAGGATACTGACTAATACATTCCAGTTGACATTGTCAAATACTTCTCAAGATCTGCAAATGCTTTAAATGTATTCTTACTGTTATTCAGTTGTTTCTCTATCACTTGCCACAGGGCCCATAGCTTTTCCAAAATCGTGCTGGTCTTCAGATACGTATCCCTTTATTTGTTATCCTGACAATACTGTCGGTGACTACTTTCGATGCATTGCATATTTTCAATACATGACACACCAGGCTCAATTTTCACTGTTGTTCACACGTCCTTGCATCTGGTTTTTTTCGTAGTGGTACCATTATGTATTTAACAACGTCTTCTGGTAAATATACAGACCCGCAAATATCACACACCAGCCGCAAAGTGCCATCTTCGCTTTGTTACCCATATTTTTAAATAATTCTCCTTGTATACGATTAACACCCGGATCCTTCCTTTCTCTAAGATCCTGCAGTGCTTTCTCACAATCCTCTTTCCCATAATCCTCTTCCTTAGTAGAAGCTCCTACATCATCCAGCTCTACTCCTTCTTCCTTTTCGATAGTCAGATTGCTGTTGTCACCACTGCATAACTGATCTAGGCATTCCTTCCATCGCTACACTGTAATTTCCTCATCATATAGTAACGTTCGATCTTTGTCCTTAATGCTCACTCTTTTTCCCTTTCTTGTTTCGAAGAATTTCTTTACATCTCTGCAAGTCATGTCAGTTCATCCTGTCTTCATCCTATCATCTATATATTCACAAATTTCTTTTAAATGCCTTTTTTATCTTGTTTTGCCCTCTTATTGATCTTGTTCCTTAAGCTCTTGCATTACTGCATTCCTTCTTCAGCCTTCGAGTTTTTAGACTGTCATCTATCTTTGATTATATTCATGACTTCCTGACTTATCCATTCTTTCCTATTCTCCCATTTCTTCTTCCCTAAATCACTTATGCTGATTTTTAAATGCAATTTTTTTTATTTTACTCTATTTCTTTTCTACCCCTAAATGTTCTCCTGGTATCCTCAATGGTATCGTTTGTTCGTACTGTGTACTCATTTTTGCAGATTCATCTTTAAGCTTAGATACCTCTCACCGTTTTCATCTTTAATCCTTTGAGTTTATGCTACCCTTCACCTGATTCTTGAAGCTTTCTCTTACCACTGTGTCTATTTGTGCCCTTCGTGTATCCTCTGGAGCTTTCCACACATGTCTCCTCCTCGGAAATTGCTGGAATGTAGTATTCGTTACGATTCATTTATATCGCACAATGAACTCTACAAATGTCTCTACTTTTTCATCTCTTTGTCCCAAGCCGTATGTACCAATTGTATTTCCTTCAGTTCTTTCTACTACTGTTGCATTACGATCTCCAAATAAATTAAGGTTCTCTTCGCACTTTATTTTCTCTTTCATTTCACTTAGCTCCTTATAAAATTTTTCCACCATTTCATCTTCCTCCTCTGTTGTTGGAATATAGACTTGAATTATCACAGTATCCTTTGATTTAGTTTCAGTTCTTACTTTAATTAGTCGTGCCTTGTATTACACGAATCCCTTGATTCTGCTTTTCAGTTTCTTAAGTAAGATTATGCCCATTCCACCATGTATCCTGGTGTATTGTCTGCTGTGCCAGAATGGATCATTCGATAATTTCCACTCCAGAAGTCTCTAGGTTGTGGTCAGGTTGGGGGTGTGACATTGACACATCCATGAATAAACCTCCGAAAGGTACCACTAATAAATCCCCCCCCCCCCCTCTTCGGTGTGATCTCAGAGGGGTGTGATATTGACACATGCCTGAATAAAACTCCGAAAAGGTACCACTAATAAATCCCCCCCCCCCCCCCCCCCCACTTCGGTAACATCCTAAGTGCCACCTGACTGCCATTGCTGAGTACTTCAAAAATGCACCTCTACAGAGACACACTGTGACAAGAATGCTAGGCGTCTTCAAGCGGGTTATGGGAGTGCTCTGGCACCTGATAGTAGGATAGTAGGCAGGGGAATCAGATGGATGACAGGGGGCCGCCTTCCAGCAGGCACGTCTGTCTCTCATCACAATTTGTCTCTGTACACGCACATTTTTAAGGAAGACGGGTGGCACTAAGAGGGTTGTCGAACTGTGAGGTCTTAGAGGCGCCCTATGCTGTTTAACTCACTCGTGTGTCAATGTTGAACACCTCTGAGACCACGTCAAGGTAGTTGTGAAACAAACACACTTTGCTGCTTCAGATCGCATTCAAATATCGTAAACTGCTTTTTATCGGTCCTAGTGGTTTCGCCCTGAGCACCATGCCAAGAACTCCGGTCGCACTGCCCTCCATAGGGGTGAGATAACGTTCAAGGGGATTGCTGCGCCACTAAATCCTTAGTGAAAGGTTATATCGTCCGGAGGGTGCCAGCAGTGCGGCATTGTCAAGGGTTGTTAAGAACCTCGTCCTGTTGCACATCACACTGCAAACTGTCGTCTTCGAGCGCGATATGTGCGCTAACAAACTCTCCAAGAAAAGGGGGTTTATTGAAGTTCTTTATCATCACCTGAGGGCTTTTCGTGTCGATTCCCCGTAGCACGGTGCCCGTAGTACTTTCCTCGGACACCCGTGGGTGAACTGCATTTTTTCAACGCAGGGTGTCGCTGTTCTTACCTCCATCTCATAGACCTCAAAAGAAGGGGTAAATGTGGGCAAGAGGGTGAGACACGTCCACTATAGTAGGAGTAATCCATCGAACTACAGACCTATATCATTGACGTCCGTTTGCAGTAGGGTTTTGGAGCATATACTGTATTCAAACATTATGAATCACCTCGAACGGAACGATCTATTGATACGTAATCAGCATGGCTTCAGAAAACATCGTTCTTGTGCAACGCAGCTAGCTCTTTATTCGCACGAAGTAATGGCCGCTATCGGCAGGGCATCTCAACTTGATTTCATATTTCTAGATTTCTGGAAAGCTTTTGACACCGCTCCTCACAAGCGACTTCTAATCCAGCTGCGGGCCTATGGGCTATCGTCTCAGTTGTGCTACTGAATTCGTGATTTCCTGTCAGGAAGGTCGCAGTTCGTAGTAATAGACGGCAAATCATCGAGTAAAACTGAAGTGATATCAGGTGTTCCCCAGGGAAGCGTCCTGGGACCTCTGCTGTTCCTGATCTATGTAAATGACCTGGGTGACAATCTGAGCAGTTCTCTTAGGATGCTCGCAGATGATGCTGTAATTTACCGTCTAGTAAGGTCCTACGAAGACCAGTACCAGTTGCAAAGCGATTTAGAAAAGATTGCTGTATGGTGTGGCAGGTGGCAGATGACGCTAAATAACGAAAAGTGTAAGGTGATCCACATGAGTTCCAAAAGAAATCCTTTGGAATTCGATTACTCGATAAATAGTACAATTCTCAAGGCTGTCAATTCACTAAGTACCTGGGTGTTAAAATCACGAACAACTTCAGTTAGAAAGAGCACACAAATAATATTGTGGGAAAAAGCGAGCCAAAGGTTGCGTTTCATTGGCAGGACACTTAGAAGATGCAACAAGTCCACTAAAGAGACAGCTTACACTACACTCGTTCGTCCTCTGTAAGGATATTGCTGCGCGGTGTGGGATCGTTACAAGGTGGGATTGACGGAGGACATCGAAAGGGTGCAAAAAAGGGCAGCTCGTTTTGTATTATCACGTAATAGGGGAGAAAGTGTGGCAGATATGACACGCGAGTTGGGATGGAAGTCATTAAAGCAAAGACGTTTTTCGTCGCGGCGAGATCTATTTACGAAATTTCAGTCAACAACTTTCTCTTCCGAATGCGAAAATATTTTGTTGAGCTCAACCTACATAGGTAGGAATGATCATCAGAATAAAATAAGAGAAATCAGAGCTCGAACAGAAAGGTTTAGGTGTTCTTTTTCCCAGCGCGCTGTTCGGGAGTGGTATGGTAGAGAGATAGTAAGATTGTGGTTCGATGAACCCTCCGCCAAGCACTTAAATGTGAATTGCAGAGTAATCATGTAGATGTAGATGTAGATGTAGATGTAGATGGCGCTGGACAGAATTTTGCTGAAATTTGGTGTCATTGTGACATCATTACCTCACATGGACTTCTGAACTCCGGCCTTTCTTTCGCATGTGTCGATTACCTTGTTGTTTGAAGCGTAGCTAAGCCTGAGGTGAGATCGCAGAGCACCACGCTTTTGCAGAATCGCAGAGCAATGTTGTTGGCACCTTTGAGTCAAGGTTAAAGCTTCTACTTCGCAGTGTGAGACAACTACGGCGTTTAGAAAATGTGATCCTTTAATTGTGTTTTACAGTGTATGTTGTCAGTGCTAAAAGCACCAATAAACGCCTTGTATTTGTTTTTCTCTTATAAATACAACGCTTGTATTCAATAGTGACTTCAGAATGGAGGAGATAACCTATTCCTTGCAAGTCATAGTAAACAGTTTATCCGCTACCAAATGTACCGGACACCAGCCTCTCCTGCAAGCAGGCAGAGAAGTCCGATTTGCTGGTTCAAGGACAAATGATATTACTGCCATTGCTCAGAAGGCTGCTCTTCCCTCGACTTCTCCCATCTCCCCTCCTCCTGTCCCACGTATTAGTTCTTCAAATACAAGCATAAATTACATAATATCTTTCATTGTTACAATCTTATCAAGCACTTTACTTCTGTATCAGATCTTTCTTCAGTCATTTGACCATTTCAGATCTTTCCTCAATCATTTGTCCATTAATTTAATCTTTATAGTCTTACTTCACACTGTCAGTAAAGTTGTTTATCCACTGCACAAAAACAAACTTATGGTTATCTATATGCCTTCTTCCCCAGCACCAGCTGCTATGTAAACAAACTACCGAATAAATGGTGGGTTTATGTCGCACCATTGAAGCACAACATTAAGCATTTTGTTTGTTTTGTTACAGGATGAACCTGAATGATGGCGCAAAATTCCGTTTTGAGGCCGACGTGATATTCAAGCGTTTACTCCTCGAGGGAGAGTACAAGGGACAAGGCAAAATCATCACCTTCCCTATTGATGGCAAGGGTGTCTACAACAACTCGATGAGTAAGTATCTCACTCCATTCACAAACAAATTGCTCACATACAGGGTGCAACAGTTAGAACTGTAGATATTTTTATTGGTGACTGAGAACAGTGCACTGAACAACTTTACATCAGTATTTACCATATTTTCAGATTAATAATTATTGATATTAAGAGTAGTATGTTTTTGGGTTGGTTAGTACCTCCAGGTACACGTGGCAAGAGCAAGGCATTAATTCTTATTTTGCGCATTCTTATTTTGCCTTGGGCAGGTGGTCAGGTATTGAAGTGTGGATACGTGGACACAAGGGTAATCGTCTTAGTGATGCAGTTACTACTGCACAGGAAACATCAGGCAGTAAATTATGTTACATGTTTGTGGGAAGACTTCAGTGCAGAGAAAAAACAGCCAACATGCTGATGTGTGTTAACATTAAGGTACGACAATCTATTGGTTATGACCTGTAGACTAAAACTGAAGAAACTCCAAAAATGTGAGAAATTAAGGAGATGGGACCTGGATAAACTGACTAAACCAGAGGTTGTACAGAGCTTCAGGGAGGGCATAAGGGAACAATTGACAGGAATCGGGGAAAGAAATACAGTAGAAGAAAAATGGGTAGCTTTGAGGGATGAAGTAGTGAAGGCAGCAGACGATCAAGTAGGTAAAAAGACGAGGGCTAGTAGAATTCCTTGGGTAACAGAAGAAATATTGAATTTAACTGATGAAGAAGTACAAAAATGCAGTAAATGAAGCAGGCAGAAAGGAATAAAAACGTCTCAAAAATGAGATGGACAGGAAGTGCAAAATGGCTAAGCAGGGATGGTTAGATGACAAATGTAAGGATGTAGAGGCTTATCTCATTAGGGGTAAGATAGATACTGCCTACAGGAATTAAAGAGACCTTTGGAGGTAACAGAAACACTTGTATGAACATCAAGAGCTCAGATGGAAACCCAGTTCTACGCAAAGAAGGGAAAGCAGAAAGGTGGAAGGAGTATATATAGGGTCTATACAAGGGTGATGCACTTGAGGACAATATTATAGAAATGGAACAGGATGTAGATGAAGAAGAAATGGGAGATAAGATATTGCGTGAAGAGTTTGGCACAGTACTGAAAGACCTGAGTCGAAACAAGGCCCCCGGAGTAGACAACATTCCATTGGAACTACTGACGGCCTTGGGAGAGTCAGTCCTGACAAAACTCTACCATCTGGTGAGCAAGACGTATGAAACTGGCGAAAAACCTTCAGATTTCAAGAAAAATATAATAATTCCAATCCCAAAGAAAGCAGGTGTTGACAGATGTGAAAATTACCGAACAATTAGTTTAATAAGCCACAGCTGCAAATTACTAACACGAATTCTTTACAGACGAATGGAAAAACTAGTAGAAGCCGACCTCGGGGAAGATCAGTTTGGATTCCGTAGAAACACTGGCACACGTGAGGCAATACTGACCTTACGACTTATCTCAGAAGAAAGATTAAGGAAAGGCAAATCTAAGTTTCTAGCTTTTGTAGACTTAGACAAAGCTTTTGACAATGTTGACTGGAGTACTCTCTTTCAAATTCTAAAGGTGGCAGGGGTAAAATACAGGGAGCGAGGAGCTATTTACAATTTGTACAGAAACCAGATGGAAGTTGTAAGAGTCGAGGGACATGAAAGGGAAGCAGTGGTCGGGAAGGGAGTAAGACAGGGTTGTAGCCTCTCCCCGATGTTATTCAATCTGTATATTGAGCAAGCAGTAAAGGAAACAAAAGAAAAATTCGGAGTAGGTATTAAAATCCATGGAGAAGAAATAGAAACTTTGAGGTTAGCCGATGAATTGTAATTCTGTCAGAGACAGCAAAAGCCTTGGAAGAGCAGTTGAATGGAATGGACAGTGTCTTGAAAGGGGGATATAATACGAACATCAACCAAAGCAAAACGAGGATAATGGAATGTAGTCGAATTAAGTCGGGTGATGCTGAGGGAATTATATTAGGAAATGAGACACTTAAAGTAGTAAAGGAGTTTTGCTATTTGGGGAGCAAAATAACTGATGATGGTCGAAGTAGAGAGGATATAAAATGTAGACTGGTAATGGCAAGGAAAGCGTTTCTGAAGAAGAGAAATTTCTTAACATCGAGTATAGATTTAAGTGTCAGGAAGTCATTTCTGAAAGTATTTGTATGGAGTGTAGCCATGTATGGAAGCGAAACATGGAAACATTGAAAGGGGGATATAATACGAACATCAACCAAAGCAAAACGAGGATAATGGAATGTAGTCGAATTAAGTGGGGTGATGCTGAGGGAATTATATTAGGAAATGAGACACTTAAAGTAGTAAAGGAGTTTTGCTATTTGGGGAGCAAAATAACTGATGATGGTCGAAGTAGAGAGGATATAAAATGTAGACTGGTAATGGCAAGGAAAGCGTTTCTGAAGAAGAGAAATTTCTTAACATCGAGTATAGATTTAAGTGTCAGGAAGTCATTTCTGAAAGTATTTGTATGGAGTGTAGCCATGTATGGAAGCGAAACATGGACGATAAATAGTTTGGACAAGAAGAGAATAGAAGCTTTCGAAATGTGGTGCTACAGAAGAATGCTGAAGATTAGATGGGTAGATCACACAACTAACGAGGAAGTATTGAATAGGACTGGGGAGACGAGAAGTTTGTGGCAAAACTTGACCAGAAGAAGGGATCGGTTGGTAGGACATGTTCTGAGGCATCAAGGGATCACAAGTTTGGTACTGGAGGGCAGCGTGGAGGGTAAAAATCGTAGAGGGAGACCAAGAGATGAATACACTAAGCAGATTCAGAAGGATGTAGGTTGCAGTAGGTACTGGGAGATGAAGAAGCTTGCACAGGATAGAGTAGCATGGAGAGCTGCATCAAACCAATCTCAGGACTGAAGACCGCAACAACAACAACAACATATAAAATACCCGCACCTATAGACGTTACACCTTGGTTATTACAAATACGACTCAAAAATTTACACAATTAGGTTATTGGTAGAAAAAAAAGAGTCTGAAGACAGTGGCTGGAGACAGATACTCTGTTATGATGTAATGGACATCTAAACAGCCGGCTGCTGTGGCCGAGCGGTTCTAGACCCTTCAGTCCGGAACCACACTGCTGCTACGGTCGCAGGTTCGAATCCTGCCTCAGGCATAGATGTGTGTGATGTCCTTAGGTTAGTTAAGTTTAAGTAGTCCTAAGTCTAGGGGACTGATGACCTCGGATGTTAAGTCCCATAGTGCTTAGAGCCATTTGAACCATTTGAACACCTAAGCAGGATTATAAGTTCTTATGTAGAGACAACTTGGAGAGGATATGAAGCTGTTGACGGGAAGGTAGAGCTCACGTCGTTCTTGAATCTTAACGTTCGATTGAGCGGATATCCTATTGTTCAAAAATGTTCAAATGTGTGTGAAATCTTATGGAACTTAACTGCTAAGGTCATCAGTCCCTAAGCTTACACACCACGTAACCTAAATTATCCTAAGGACAAACAAACACACCCATGCCCGAGGGAGGACTCGAACCTCCGCCGGGACCAGCCGCTCAACCCATGACTGCTGTGCCTTAGTCCGCTCGGCAGATATCCCTTTACTGTTGGCAGACTAAAGTAGCTGGGTGTATTCTTTGAAAGTCCATACTGATAGAATCTATGAGGTTGGGTAGGTATTGTAGAGTGGAAATGGAAAACGTTCTAAGTGCCGTTTCTTTTTTCACAAAACACAATTTTCTACTTTTGTGTTCTCGATAGTCTGTTTGATGTCTCTAGATTTGTTCCAAGTGTCAAATCACGGAGAAAATGTTTCAAACATTCGTTACAAGTTGACGCACGGTGCTTGTGCAAGCAGTGCTTCCCAATGGAGTTCCAAGTGTCACATGCCATTAGCTACTCTAATTACCCAGATACGGTTTGAAGATATAACACGTAAGTTTATGGTGAATGGGGACAGTATTTTGAGCTGTGATAGAGGTTTTGCAGTTATAGAGAAACGAAAACCTTTGTTCTGCAAGATGTACACAAGATTATTGACTGAAGGCTATATAGCCACTCCAAGAAATTCCACTACATAAAAGTGAGTCTTTGATTTCACTATTATCAATGTAGGCTTGTGGTATTTCCAAATCCAATGTGATCAAAGTGTCACATACTTATCCATCCCGAATAGCTATATAAAAATCTTGATTTTGAAGTAGGAAAATGGAAAAATATCGATCTACTGAAAAGAGGAAAGACCATGGCATCTGTATACCATACCGTATTTCATCTGAAAGACCAGCCATGTTTATCAGCTGCAGAACAGAAAGACTTGTTGACGATGTTGCCATCTCTTCCTCCATCGCACAAGGAGTTTTACGACAACATCTGATACCAAGAATGGAGTTCTGTATATAATAGAGGTCTATTGAGAGGATTTTTGTGAATTTAATTTTGTTACACTCTTATAAAAATAACATATTTAAAGGAAATGATAATTAGTTATTATTGACTACATTTTTACTTGTTAAAATATTAAAGGCGTATTTCTGTACTTATATTAACATAAATAAAACGTAGTTATGAGATGAGTTTGGTGAAAAATCAAGACCTCTTGCAACTATATCTTTCTCCACGTGTAATTGATTTATCAGTTTCTATCGCTTGGTTCCTGGGCATAGGTACAGGTCATGCAGACTTTTGACAGTAATATAGATAGTCATTCCCGCAGGAATTAATGGAGTCTCGTATGGAATGAGCAGCAACTTCTCAAAGGGCATTTGTTAAGTATAGCCAAAGTTATTATGAAAATAATGAAGAGAAGTAGAAACAAGAGCTATGGCTTGCTTAAAATCAAAACTGTGAATGTAAAAGTAGCACAAAAAGTTAACATGTGCTCCTATGTTAAAACCATAATTACACATCATGGCCAAAAGAAGGAACCCATCAGAGGCGAATTAGCCTCTGGTAATATTTCAAGCAGTTCACATTACTTCACAATGTACAGAGCTTCACACTCGTCTGGTGTTACTGCATTTCTACTGTGAAAAAACCTACTTTTGGCTATGACATTTGTACATGTCGGAAGATTTTAAAGTTTGACGTGTGCTGAAGCCAGATCTTTTGCACTGCCACTTGAAAATGGTCCAAAGGCTGAAACTTCAATTGTGAAATAAATAATTTCTGTAGTCAATGGTGAATATTATATCCTTCAAGAAATTCTACATGATTGTGAACCCCGACCATAAGAAGTTACCTTCAGATGTATTTGTTTTAGAGATAAGAAAAATAGTTTATCTTCATTTTTTTCTCATTTATTAACACATTACATAATTGTGTTTGGGGAAAAAGATATATTCTCACAATAGAAGTCTGTATTGTAAGAATTACACCTGGTGCTGATTTAGAATTTCATATAAACATATTTGAATAATTTCATATTTTAATGATTTTTTCTCATGCTATATAATCATTTATTTTGCTTTCATTACTAAAACTTTTCCCAGATTATAATGCAAAACATTCTTAATATCTTGATTAAAGCTTCCCTCTGCATAGCCTGCAATGATTTAAAATTAATATTCAAAGTAGTCAGATTCATGAGACATAAATAATCCATCATAATTCGTTGAACATATTTAGGGTAATTTATTGTAATTTAACTATAAATAAAAATTATATTGAAGATGTCATTTTATTGCATTATATTTTCGAAGAAATTAATCAGGTTAATGTGTCTGGGAATAATATAATTTCACATTAACAATGCAGCAATATGATATTTTACAATGTTTACTCAGTTTAGTGTTTTGCCCTCAAGTAAAATCCAGCAAGAGACTAGTCTACATCAAATTCAAGGAAAATGTTTCATATAAAGTAATAATTTCATTATATCCCCATATACACCAACTTCATCAACGTGTCCAAAATGAAATTTTCACTCAGCAGCAGAGTGTGCACTGATATGAAACTCCAAACCAAGAGTTGAACTCGGGACCCTTGCCTTTTGTTGGAGAGTGCTTTACTGACTGAGCTAAGCAAACCCGACTCACGACCCACCCTCACATCTTTACTTCCGCCATCACCTCATCTCTTACATTCCAAACTTCACATAAGGACTACTGCAAAACTTGGACACTCCTGGAAGAAGAGATATTCTGGAGAGGTGGCTTCGCCACAGGGAACTTTGTGTTCTGTGGGAAAGCGAAAGTCCAAAAGGTAGAAAGTGAGGTACCAGCGGAAGTAAAAGTGTGAGGGAGGGTCATGAATCGTGCTTGGAGAGCTCAGTCAATAGACCACATGCCACCGAAAGCCAAAGGTCCTGAGTTCGAGTCTCGGTCCGACACACAATTTTAATCTGTCACGGTGTTTCTCCATCAATGTTAATGTACATAATTGTCAAAATCATCCGTTCACCTACCTCTCATACTTTTTTTTCATTGTGATATCTTTGCTGATTTTGAACTGACTGCCTCTATATGCCTTACAGCATGTCATGTCGCATGGTTTACTCTTCACGTGGTGTTGTGTTTTTATAGTCTTTCTTTATGCTTTCTGCCAGATACACTTTTAGTTCGTAGATCATTTTATCATTAATTAATTATCCCTATCCCACTTGACCACTTAATTTGTTAAGTTTCCTTTCACAACAAATAACAAGCGATCATCTGAGCAGTGTTGTCATTAAGAAAGAAATATCCCAAGCATTGTCAGGGAATATATCATTATTAGTCACCTCTCCATAATAATTTTATTGGTTGATTAAAATTTGTTTTAGACGTTTGAAACCATTGCTATTAATTTCATGTTTTAATGCACCCTTCAGGAAACCTCTTAAAGATACCCTATAACCAAATGAATAACTCTCACCTCTTCTATTAGTCAGAGATCTAATGTGCTCACCACGTTTTTGAAGAAGAAGAAGCCCGCATCTCGTGGTCGTGCGGTAGCGTTCTCGCTTCCCGCACCCGGGTTCCCGGGTTCGATTCCCGGCGGGGTCAGGGATTTTCTCTGCCTCGTGATGGCTGGGTGTTGTGTGTTGTCCTTAGGTTAGTTAGGTTTACGTAGTTCTAAGTTCTAGGCGACTGATGACCATAGATGTTAAGTCCCATAGTGCTCAGAGCCGTTTTGAAGACGAAGCAAATAACAATTGGATTTATTCTTCATTTATTACTAGTCACATGAGAAATCAGACTAATGTAGACACTCTGTTCTGTATGCATTCAGCCAACATGTATGTCGCAATAACTGTTTGCGTTTGAGATATTTTATTCACATCACCAATTGATCATAGAAATAAGTTTGAAGCTACCTTGTGAACTAATAGTACTTTCTGACTTGCAGCTGATGTTGTGGGCACGATCAACGTGACTGGAGAGTACTACCAGAAGGCTGGGCGTCCATTCTTGAAGCTGACTCGCTTCTCCTTCCTGCCAGAGGTGGGAACCATGAAGATGTACGCCTCTAACCTCTTCGCAGGGAACGACGAGCTCAGTGAGTAATTTATGCATAAATGCAACTACTAAAGAAGGCAGCATTAACAAATTTCGACTAAAACAGTGTCCACATATGCCTCCTACCATTATATCGTTATTTGTAAGTCTCATAAGCGTTGTTAAAGTAGCAAACTATTACAATAGAGTTTTGAAGGACTCTGGTTTAGCGATAGAAAGGAAGAGACGCTGGATGATCGGTATTAAGCACTGAATGAAAATTCTTAGAACCAGAACAGCAGTGTTGATGGTTGACTTTCATTGATGTCAACTCAGCAATTATCACTGCGATGTAAACTAAGTGTGAGAGAAATGAATCAATACACTTGATCAGAAATTTTAAATCATAGGCGTGAACTATAAAGCAATGAGAATGGTGAAGATATCTGGATTACAAACAGATAGGAAGAGAGAGAGGATGCTCGGCATTAGTCACTGAATGAAAATTCTTAGAATCCACATAGCAGTTAATGGTTCGCTTTTACTGACATCAATTGTAACCAAAAACGTCTCAGCAGTATACAGGGCGAGTCACTAACTATTACCACCAAGAATAATTCCGAATGTATGATAGGAGCAGAAACGTTTGTGGAACAACAGCTGCATGGGATAACAGGGGCCATAATATGCCATTGGTTTTCTGTTGCTAGGTGGGGTCGCTTCAGAGATATGGAGGCAAACTTTTTTTTAATGGGTTGCTATAGTTTGGTACTTATATGCTAGTAACGACTATCGAGACGAATCCAATTATGTGTAACAGTAAGATCTTTGAACGACTACGAAGGTCACAAAGGTGGCATGAACGTCCATATACGGAAGGTGTTCGAAGTGATGACCATTGGTATCAATGCAGTGCTGCAATCTTCTTATCATGGATTGACTGGTATTCCTTGTCACATCGGTACTTATGGAAGCACATGATCTGACAATTCTCTCTCGCTTATCTTCAGGTGTAGTTGGAACGTCTTTATAAGCAATGTCTTTTACGAATCACCACAAGAAAATATCCAAAGGCGTTAGGTATGGAGAACGAGCCGCCCATGACACATCTCCTCCGCGCCCAATCCAACAATTAGGGACTTGTCTTTGCAACTCATTCCTAGCCATCAGCGAAAAATGTGCTGGACACCCATCGTGTTGATACCACATTCTGTTCCTTGTTCCTAAAGGTATTTCTTCCAATAACAGACAATGTTTCTGCCAGGAATGTGGCGTATTTCCTACCATTAAGAAGGTGTTCCTTCGATGAAATAGGGGCCTATAATTCTGTCCTCCACAATCCCACACCATACATTCACTGACACTGTGTTTGGTGTGCAACTTGCCGCAGCCAACATGGATTTTCAGTAGCCCAATAATGCATGTTATTCAAACTGACATTTCCATGGTTCGTGAATGTAGCCTCGTCAGCAAATAAAATCAAATTAATAAATGTTTCATCCCTTTCAATATGAAGTTGAGCCTGTCGGCAGAATTTAATGCGACGCATACAATCCGTACCAGTTATTTCATGTTGGAGACTGATATGGTAAGGATGATATTTATGGCGATGCAGAACACGAACAACACTACTCTGGCTCATGCCTGATTCCCTTGTGATTTGACGCTAACTAACACAAGGATCACGAACAACAGTGACAAGAGTGCCAATTTCCATTTCCCCGTTAGTAACTTTCTCTTGCTGTATATGTTTCCGATGCGTTAAAGATCCAGTTGTTCTCAACTTATCATACACACATTTAAATGTACGACGTGTATGGTGAGTACGTTGAGGATATCTTTCAGCGTATAACTCTCTAGCTCTCACTGAATTCCGTTGGCATTCTCTGCAGATGACAAGCATATCAACTTGTTCTTCGAAGGGATACATCATTCATATTCGTTTGATTCGAAGATACTGGTCTTACCGTCCCCATTAGTATTGTATTACGAAACCGTCGAATGGTGTTTAGTTGTCAATGACACGTTAGATTGATACGTCGTATTCAACGAATATTTATCATTCGTACGATGTACGAGAGAGAATTGTCAGAGCATGTGCTTCGATAAGTGCCGAAGTGATACAGAATGCCACTCAAACCATGATAAGAACATTGCAGCACTGAACTGATTGCAATGGTCATCATCATCACTTCGAACACCTTCTGTAAATGGGCGTTCATGCCACGTTTTTGACCTTCGTTGACTTTCAAAGACCTAACTGTTACATACCATTGGATTCATCTCGATAGCCGTTATCAGAAAATAAGTATCAAACTATAGCATCCATTAAAAAAAGTGTTGCCCTTCATATCTCCGTCGAGACCCCACGTAGCAACGAAAATCCAACGTCATATTATTGGCCCTGTTGTCTCACGCAACATTTGTCCCACAAACTTTTCAGCTATTATCATACTCTCTGAGCTATTCTAGGTGGCAGTATTTAGTGATTCACCCTGTAGACTAGAAAAAGGTGATGTCTTTCTGTATGAAAGGAAAATATTGGATAAATGTTTTAAAGAAACTGAAAGGAAAATTTCTCTTTTACCAATTTCTGAAAAAGAAAAAGAAAGACACTTAAGTAATTGAAGTATCAGTTGGTATAATAGCCTTTTCGAAAATTCTGAAGATAAAAATCAGTTGGGAAAATACAGTATATATGGAAGAGCATTGAAGAGAGTAGTCGATGGTATCATTGTGGAAACTAATAGCCAAAATAAAACAGCTGCTATAAGTATACTCTCTTTCAAATTCTAAAGGTGGCAAGGGGAAAAATACAGGGAGCGAAATGCTATTTACAATTTGTACAGAAAGCAGATGGCAGTTATAAGAGTCGAGGGAGATGAAAGGGCAGAATCGGTTAAGAAGGGAGTGAGACAGGGTTGTAGCTTGTCCCCAATGTTATTCAATCTGTATATTGAGCAAGCAGTAAAGGAAACAATAGAAAAATTCGGAGTAGGTATTAAAATCCATGGAGAAGAAATAAAAACTTTGAGGTTCGCCGACGACATTGTAATTCTGTCAGAGAAAGCAATGGACTAGGAAGGGCAGTTGAATGGAATCGACAGTGTCTTGAAAGGAGAGTATAAGATGAACATAAACAAAAGCAAAACGAGGATAATGGAATGTAGTCGAATTAAGTGGGGTGATGCTGAGGGAATTAGATTAAGAAATGAGACACTTAAAGTAGTAAAGGAGTTTTGCTATTTGGGGAGCAAACTAACTGATGATGGTCGAAGTAGAGAGGATATAAAATGTAGACTGGCAATGGCAAGGAAAGCGTTTCTGAAGAAGAGAAGTTTGTTAACATCGAGTACTGATTTAAGTGTCAGGAAGTCTTTTCTGAAAGTATTTGTATGGAGTGTAGCCATGTATGGAAGTGAAACATGGACGATAAATAGTTTGGACAAGAAGAGAATAGAAGCTTTCGAAATGTGGTGCTACAGAAGAATGCTGAAGATTAGATGGGTAGATCACATAACTAACGAGGAAGTATTGAATAGGACTGGGGAGACAAGAAGTTTGTGGCAAAACTTGACCAGAAGAACGGATCGGTTGGTAGGGCATGTTCTGAGGCATCAAGGGATCACAAGTTTGGTACTGGAGGGCAGCGTGGAGGGTAAATCGTAGAGGGAGACCAAGAGATGAATACACTAAGCAGATTCAGAAGGATGTAGGCTGCAGTAGGTACTGGGCGCTGAAGAAGCTTGCCAAGGGTAGAGTAGCATGGAGAGCTTCATGAAACCAGTCTCTGGACTGAGAACCACAACAACAACATGAGTACATGTATGATTTTGTCAAACCATAATTAGCTATGTACGCTAGAAGGATAATTTCTGATACTGGAGACACAGAAATCAGTAAACTGGAATAGCCTAGATAATTAAATTTGTTGCTTTTCTACATTATAATACTTTGTGGTATTTTTCTCTCATGCCGAAACTTATTCATTGTTTAGACAAAAATGTGTGACATGATGAGTCAACTACGAAAGTCGCATAGACATCTTGTTAAACGATCATGATTAACTGTAACAGTTTAATCTGATCCCTCCTCATTTACTTATTATCTTGAAAAACTCATTGTAAAAGTTGAACTTTATTCTGAGAATGACAATGAAATTCAAAAAATACCATTTCGAAATAAGCATATCTATATTAGGTTTTATTGAATGTAACTTGTCCTAGGAAACATAAAGCCTTGTAGCTATTTCCTAATGTGGAAAGGGATATTAAAAGTCTGCAAGGAAAGTCAAATAAATCTGAAAGCTAATAAAAAATCTTTTGTCTTTAATAATTTCTCCTACATCACAGACAAGCTGTTGAACAGAAGTAACTAATACAACACAATTTTTTACTGGTCAGTATGTATCCAAGGACAGTTTATAATGAAATGTATACAAAAATCATATAAATTATATCCTCCAATCATAATATTTCTTAAAAATGTGTAGATCATATTTTCAATGATTTTTAGTGTGAACTGAACACCAAACAGAAAGTTACAATTCCTCTTTGAGCTGTCTCCGCTTGCTGTTGCAAAGTAACACTCAGGTAACTCATTACATGATTTTCAAATGTGGAGAAATAGGCAGGATGTTCACCTTCTGTACAGTACAAGGTGATTCATCATTATATGGTAACCCATAATGTGAAAACTTCTGGGGGTAAATAATTGGGAATACCAGTTCTCCCAAAAAATCACTTTAGACCTGACTTTGTAATGTTCCCGTATTTGGTCATTCTGTGGCTCTCATCATTGCAGTTCAGCATACAATACTGAAATACCCTCCATAATAAACAAATTAGAGTTGGAACTACTCTGTAGCATTGAAAAAATCAGAACCATGGAGACAACATGAGACATGATTCCAACTCTTCTTGCAAATTTACCACTTCCCAGCTGGTAATTTCAAGCAGCTTTTATATTTTGTTATTATCATTAACCTATGAATACAATGAAGTAATCATTAAATTAAGTTATCTAGAGTATAGTCACTAATGTTTCTGGCCATTTAAATGCCTTACCACTCCCAGTACAGTTGATAATAAATTATGACATCCAGCAGCACTGATTTATAAAATATTTTTAGCGACACATTGATCCTGCTAAATTGTGGTGTAAACCTATAGTTAAAAAGATTACATTTCATGATGTGTAGCTGGTGACATTTAATAATCATAATGGTACTTGACACAGATACAGTATGACATGGAATACCATAAGGATAATAAATAAGAAAGGTAACAAGGAATTTAAGAATGATTTGCAGAATAACCAAACCTCACACACTTGCAGAAAACAAAATTAAATGTATTCTATAACATAGACTTTGTCTTAAATAATTAAAGTCTGTGAAAAAATTAAATGACATAAACATTAGATTACAAACTGAATCAGAATAACATAGAGAACAAGGTGAACACTTTTTAAAGTGAGGGAACACTACTGGCTATATGATTAAATCGTATTACAAATTGTGCTACAGAACTGTAAATGATGTCATTATCATACAAAAGTTTCTACTTTACAAAGTAGTAAGGAACATTAGAGTTTAACGCCAGACTGATTATGAGGTCATTAGAGACAGAACAGAATGGGAAGAATTGGAAGGACACTATATGGTCTCTTAGGACATATCCTCAAATATTCCACACTTAATTTATGATCATGGCAAACATAAATTTGAATAACCAGACATGAATTTGAACTGGTGTTAACTGAATGTGTGTCAAGTGAGTTAAATAATGCACCTACTCACCCAGTCAAGAAAAATTCAAGGTCCTCAAGAAACAAAAGTATGAACAGATTAAGAGAAAGTAAAGAATCATGAGAATAAATAAATTGCATGATAGTGAATAGTACAGTAATTTGGGAGTTCGTTGTCTGCAAATTACAGACATTTTAAGTAACCTTTTTCTTGTCAGTGACAGATACTTTTACATCAAATACATCGTTAAAGCAATCTGAAGTTTATGAAAAGAATATTCCAAAATAAGTTGCATAAAATTCATATATGTATTACAAGAACTATTTGATATTATAAATTCGTTTAAAACAATTTTTCAAGGACAAAACATGTAACTGACAAAATATTTAAATCTTGTAGATCTGAAATTTGTAACATATTTAATACTTGTACCGTTAATGTCTTCATAAAACTAGTCTGCCAATTAGGTATATAACATATTCTCAGAAAGAAAGACTATTTCCAAACATCTTTAGATTCATATTATTTTGAGTATTTTTTTAAGATCATGTACAAAATGGTTTAGAAGTTTAGTTGCTCATTCTCATTGAGTTCATGATGTACCACTCAAACCAAACTGGTATTTTCCCATTTAGGTTGTTTGTTATTTTAATTTTTTCTTTGCTTCAGAACTGGTTTGAGCTTTTTAAGCCGTTATGAAGTACTTAGCTACAAAAAGAAGATGTTGTTGTTGTTGTGGTCTTCAGTCCAGACACTGCTTTGATGCAGCTCTCCATGCTACTCTATCCTTGGCAAGCTTCTTCATCTCCCAGTACCTACTGCAACCTACATCCTTCTGAATTTGCTTAGTGCATTCATCTATTGGTCTCCCTCTACGTTTTTTGCCCTCCACACTGCCCTCCAATACTAAATTGGTGATCCCTTGATGCCTCAGAACATGTCCTACCAACCGATCCCTTCTTCTGGTCAAGTTGTGCCACAAACTTCTCTTCTCCCCAACCCTATTCAACACTTCCTCATTAGTTATGTGATCTACCCATCTAATCTTCAGCATTCTTGTGTAGCACCACATTTCGAAAGCTTCTATTCTCTCCTTGTCAAAACTATTTATCGTCCATGTTTCACTTCCATACATGGCTACACTCCATACAAATACTTTCAGAAATGACTTCCTGACACTTAAATTTATACTCGATGTTAACAAATTTCTCTTCTTCAGAAACGCTTTCCTTGCCATTGCCAGTCTACATTTTATATCCTCTCTACTTCGACCATCATCAGTTAGTTTGCTCCCCAAATAGCAAAACTCCTTTACTACTTTAAGTGTCTCATTTCTTAATCTAATTCCCTCAGCATCACCCCACTTAATTCGACTACATTCCATTATCCTCGTTTTGCTTTTGTTGATGTTCATATTATATCCTCCTTTCAAGACACCGTCCAGTCCATTCAACTGTTCTTCCAAGTCCTTTGCTGTCTCTGACAGAATTACAATGTCATCGGCGAACCTCAAAGTTTTTATTTCTTCTCCGTGGATTTTAATACCTACTCCGAACTTTTCTTTTGTTTCCTTTACCACTTGCTCAATATACAGATTGAATAACATCGGGGAGAGGATACAACCCTGTCTCACTCCCTTCCCAACCACTGCTTCCCTTTCATGTTCCTCGACTCTTATAACTGCCATCTGGTTTCTGTACAAATTGTAAATAGCTCTTCGCTCCCTGTATTTTACCCCTGACACCTTTAGAATTTGAAAGAGAGTATTCCAGTCAACATTGTCAAAAGCTTTCTCTAAGTCTACAAATGCTAGAAACGTAGGTTTGCCTTTCCTTAATCTTTCCTCTAAGATAAGTCGTAAGGTCAGTATTGCCTCACGTGTTCCAGTATTTCTACGGAATCCAAACTGATCTTCCCCGAGGTCGGCTTTTACTAGTTTTTCCATTCGTCTGTAAAGAATTCGTTTTAGTATTTTGCAGCTGTGACTTATTAAACTGATAGTTCGGTAATTTTCACATCTGTCAGCACCTGCTTTCTTTGGAAGATGTAAATATAAAAATGGTAGCTTAATCATATGATACACTTACAGTTGTGTTAGTTTGCAGATATATCTGTTCTTGATGTTTTGATTATTTGTGCATATCAGAAGTTACACAGTGTGTATATATATATTACTCACTTTATGTACAGAAACAAACTACCAAAACTTCAAGAGCAGTTAAATTCGTAAGCCAAAACGAATGAAGCACATAATGTGAACATATTGTCATTTTTATAGATGAGGTGCCCTTTTCTAATTGCACACAAGATAAAGCTAAAAAAATCTAAAGCAATTGTGAAACACAGAATAATTTGAAACAAGAACAATCTAAGTGGGAAAATGCAGCATTCACATAGTAAATTTAAAGCTATGGTAGCCACAGTTAAGAAGGTGTTATACCAAGCTATCTCTATTAGGCTTGACATGTTAGAAGTCTAAAAGTATTAACAGATACTTGAAGATAAAAAGAATGTCGTTACATTTTGGCAGGAGTAAATTCTTTCAACATTTCTGTGCTTATCACATGGCATCATAACCAATCATTATAATCCAAGAAATAGCTTGTACTCAGTATTTTGGATCTCAGTTTATTACAGCCCGTATTAGAAAATCCATACTCTGGGCTAATCTCAGACGTATTTCCAAAACGCATGATTCCTCTTATAGTAGCTTTAGAACTGATGTAATTTTTGTTTATGAACGTGCTACTCACAAGAACATTAGAAAACTATTTTATGGAGAAACGTCAGTTATAAACATAATATTTTTAAAATATAGAAGAACCAATTGCTGGAACTTGCAGGTCTGTTTCCTCTGATGGAGTAAAAGGAACCTTAATAACACATGGCATTCCAGACGACATCAAGAGTTTCACAGAAGTTCATAAAGGGCTGATACACATCAACAGCGAACCTCTTGTGAGATTTATAATGGAGTTTCAGACGAAATACAAAACTTTCTGTAGTTTAACTTCTTCTGCTCCTCTTTTCGTATCACCACATGAGCTGTTTATACGAATATGTAGAACAGTTTCGTAATGTATTTTATTATGGTTACTGCTCTGTATGCAATTTTATGTGCCAATTTTTCATAATTTAAAATCATGTTTTGGGCTGAAATAAAATGTGCATAGTTGACGCCTTCCCACACACCACAGATTTTTCTTGATGGTACCTAAGAAATAAACGTTGTTCGCGAATATTTAGAAGAAACTTCTCGCGTAATTCCTTGGGCAAAACAACAGCAAAAAATGTATTACGTGGGAAGTATCTCCTAATTGTGTTGGTAGTAAGATGGAGACCTTGTATAAGATGTATACCATGTATCTTTACCATAATGTATTGCTCACTGATGAGAAAACAAATACACTGGTAAGTCAAAACATCATGAACACTGACCACCGCGATGTTGGATGCCGCCTGAGGCGTTGCGGACATGTTACGGGGAAACGAAACTATGTAAAAGGACCAGACGCGGACGAGGGATCCCTAGCCAAGATATGGGCTGCAAATGCGGAAATACATTGAGATAGGCGACTTTGACATAGGCCAGATGATTATTACAATGAGTGTGTGAACGAATATCTCCTAAACGGTGAAGGTGGTCGAGTGTTCACGTTCGAGTGTTCACGTGCTACTGTCGTGAGCGTCTACGGAAAGAGTTAGAAGGACAGTGAAATTATCACTGGGTGCTAAATGGTTGGGCTACATGAATCCTCAGAGAACGGGGAATCTGCTCTATAAAGTATGACAGCTGCAGTGAACACAGGACCATAGGGATTCGACCGTCGACCAATAGAAATGTGTCGGCTGTACGGGTGAATCGCATGTTTGCTACACTACATCGATGGTTGTCTCCTCAGAGGCCGTCATCGAGGTGAAAGGTGGTTCGAAACGTGCAGCGCACCACAGGCAAAGGCAAAAGCGATATTACGCAGTGGAAGACATTCTCCTGCGCTTGTACGGGATCTGTGGTGGTAGTCGATGACACACTGACAGTTGCAAACCACCTGCAACCCTTGACATCTTCCCCGACGGCTATGTCATCTTTCAGAAGCATAATTGTCCTCGTCATGCAGCTACAATGGTTAGTAGAGCATTGTAGTGAACTCTCGTTGATGTCTCGGCAACCAAATTCGCCTGATATAATTTCTATGGAACCCACCTTGCTCGCTATCAGACGCTTTCACCGCGTACGCAAATCAGTGACCCGTTATTTTCGCGAATTACAAGGTTTGTGCGTGGATATCTAATGCCGCTCTCCTCTGCGAACCTACCAACAAACTATCAGATCCCTTACACGCAGAATTAGTGATGCATTTAGTTCCAAGGATGGACATACAAACTACTAAGCAGGTGGTCACAATGTTTTGGCTCATCAGTGTAGACAAGATGGCCTCATAATCTCTCAGAACACCCAACCATGAGGAGGTGACAACCTTCATGGTACGATTGTTGCCAATGATTAACTCTTGATTATACCCAAAGGAAAGGTTGGAATTACGTACCACCACCTGATCGGCCTATATATTCCATGGTATGAACGGACCAATTTACTAAACTCTACCTGTACTACTGGAAAGTGTGCCCCCCAGCACATCCCCAAAATTTTTAGTTCACCAATGATGGTTCCCCAGAACAGTTTCATTGATTGTCGATTTTTCCAAAAAAAACCTTTCCCGAAGACATTGTATTGAGCATGGATGTCCAGCACATTTTTTGCTGTTTTTTGTCTAAGGAATTACGCGAGAAGTTTCTTCTAAATATTCGCGAACAACGTTTATTTCTTGATCATAATTCACTGGACTTCTGTTTGTAGGGACACATGAATAGTGTGGTGTTCACAAATGACACCAAGGATTCTGAGAAGTATATCCATAACGCTTTTGCAGCCGTACGTGGGTCTCATGTAACTTCACTAGTCCTCTTTATGACACCGCTATGCATGCGTTCCTGTTTTGGTGGTGACTCCAAGAATATCTTTTGATATTGAAATTGTAGATCTTGTACTGCAGTTGTATTTCATTCACTAATAACGCAATGGAAGATATATTCACATTAACATTTTTGTTTTGATCCTATAATCAAGTTACGAGGCTTATTCCAATGTTTAGAAACAATCCATCGTAATTCAAGTATACATTCCTATGAAATCCATTTTTTCAGTTACGATTGCTTAATAATGAAAAATATTTCTCCAAACTGACAATTTTTTGTGACTCTCACTACATCCTCCCTTCTATTCGTTTATTTTTTATTGCTTCTGGGCAATTCTTGAGATGAAGAACCTTAAATTATTTAAGTGACTGAACTTGCAGTTTCCTTAGAAGCGGAACACTGCGTGGAATGGACGGATGTTGGGAAGATTGAATTATGCTTCATTCATAAACGATTGAATTACGACTACCACATTGCATGAACTCTTTTGATAGGAATTCTTGGCATTCGTCTAGCGTGTACGTTTTCTAACTGTTCGCCGGCTGCGGTGGCCGAGCGGTTCTAGGAGCTGCAGTCTGGAATCGTGCGACTGCTACAGTCGCAGGTTCGAATCCTGCCTCGGGCATGGATGTATGTGATGTCCTTAGGTTAGTTAGGTTTAAGTGGTTCTAAGTTCTAGGGAACTGATGACCTCAGATGTTAAGTCCCATAATGCTCAGAGCCATTTGAACCATTTTTCTAACAGTTCACAAGCCAATACCAGAACGCTACTATTCTGAGAGGGAATGATTACACATGATATCAGTACCAACGTCACGCACTTCAATACAGTTCGCTACACAGAACTCCTGAACCGTGGGAGGAGGTGCGATCGTAACCCACTGGGCTTGTATTAAGGAGTTCAGTGGTTCTAATTACCATCCATACAGCCAGCTTAATACTTTTCAATGAAGGGCACGGCCGATTTAACTGCGCGTCCTTCCTCAATGCGAGTTTGCTCTTCGTCTCTAATCATCTCGTCGTCCATGATGTGTTCACTCTAGTCCCACTTCCTTTCGCCAATACACTAGATGACGAAGTAACAGTCAGGAAGCCGTTATCTAGTTTTCTCTGCCATCGACATTTTGTGTTAGAAACTTAAACGTTAATGAAACAACGTGTTGCCATCTGGGATCTAAACAAAGGTTACATTTAGGATGCTACCGAGAATCTAAGTGTATAATGTGACACATTCAGTTAAAGCAAACTCTAAGTAAATATAAAGTTATTCATGATAAAGTTTGACTTTTTATAATTATGTTGTTTGTGTCATAATCAGCAACAGCAACTATATGAGATCCACTGCTGGGTGAAGACTAGATACTTCCTTGAATAAAGGCCATCAGCAGTATGCATCAAACGTCACCCTGCATGTTTCCTAATTCAATGTGCCCACCATCCATTAGATCGCGTTCTTTTGTTATCTCCTGAGACTCAGCAAAGAACTTCCGTCGTCTACCATCCACTCGTCTGACGACCTGTCGCGTCCATTTCCTTTTTTTTTTTTTCATTACAATCACAGTTACGTGTTCCACACCATTCTGTTTGCTGACCCTGTCTCCCATAGTAGTATTCAGCATGCATCTTCCCTTTGCCAAATAGGCAACCGTCCCTAGGTTCTCTTTGTTTTATGTTATAAGGGTTCATATTTCACTGACATAAGAGAAATCCGGTGACGTCCACTGGTAATAAATTTTCCACGCACAGAAAATGTAGTTTTGAATATTCCATTTGGTGTAACAAAATCACTCCGGTCCATTTTCACCGTGCTGTTTGCCGCTGAAACCAGAGTGAAACCCCTGGCAATAAAAACTGATCTCTTGTATGTCATCTCCTTAAACTGATAGGAAAAACTATTTTTCACAAATGCATCTATTTGTTTAACAAATTCATTTAAATATAACAGTAAGCTTTCTCCTTAATTTCAGGAGACACCGTACGTAAGATTGTAATTGTCCGTGGTGTGCACTCTGCCTGCGATGGTGTACTCAACGATGAACCTGGGTGCACGAATGGCAAAACGTCATTTTTTCGGATGAATTCAGGTTATGTTTACAGCATCATGATGGTCGCATCCGTGTTTGGCGACATCACGGTGAACGCACATTGGAAACGTGTATTTGTCATCGCCATACTGGCGTATGGAGGTGCCATTGGTTACACGTCTCGGTCACCTCTTGTTCGCATTGGCGGAACTTTGAACAGGGTAATTGCATTTCCGATGTGTTACGACCCGTGGATCTACCCTTCATTCGACACCTGCGAAACCCTACATTTCAGCAGGATAATGCACGAACGCTTGTTGGAGGTCTTGTACGGGCCTTTCCGGATACAGAAAATGTTCGACTGCTGCCCTGGTCAGCGCATTCTCCAGATCTCTCACCGATTGAAAACGTCTGGTCAATGGTGGCCGAGCAATTGGCTCATCACAATACGCCAGTCACTACTCTTGATGAACTGTGGTGTCGTATTGAAGCTGCATGGGTAGCTGCACCTGTACACGCCATCGAAGCTCTATTTGACTCAATGCCCAGGCGCATCAAGGTCGTTATTACGGCCACAGGTGGTTGTTCTGGGTACTGATTTCTCAGGATCTATGCACCCAAATTGCGTAAAAATGTAATCACATGTCAGTTCTAGTATAATATATTTGTCCAATGAATACCCATTTATCATCTGCATTTCTTCTTGGTGTAGCCTTAATGCGTTCGTATTCAATTATGCCGACCGTTAATCTGGATGATAAGATTGGCTGGAAAGTGATTTATTGAGCTGCGAGGAGCTGGAGGTTCTCTGTCCCCTACTGTTCTTCCTCGTATGCGTGATCTTGCAAGGACAGTAGGGAATATTTACGTCACAGCAAGCAGGAACGGGAAAACGGGCGTAAGAGAACTACAAGTATGGTATGAGCAATGCTTTCGACCAATAGCTGGTGAAAATAACTTGATTCTGCTTGATTCCTGGTCTGCGTATAAACATCAAAATAGTCTAGAGCAAACTTCCCCTCCTGAGAAGTGTGTGACATGGCAATCCGTACCATCTGGACCACTGAACAAATTCAGCTTCTGGATGTTTTTTTTCCATGCCTATAAAACATTATCGCGCTACGTGCTGCTACGCTTTAAAGGATAACCATTTCCACGATAAGCTCCACGACAAACTGTTTCGCATTCGGTTGTTTGCCATAATATTCCATCAGTACTCATCACCCCTTATACCATAATGATTCCATTTCCATTCTTTAAGGGTGTATACCTAGCTGAACATCGTACACGGTTTCTGTCTTTCCAAGGTGTCCGTCTTCGATCTTGATCGTGCGTAACTTTGTGATCACTGTGGCGTGATAGTATTCATTCGATATACATGGTGTAAGCTAATGGTTTGTTTTGAACATTACTTGAATGTCGACGACTTCCATTTTGTGAAGCGTAATATATGTATCGCATAGAAAATTGATCTCAGCACCTCCCAGACACTTATTTTCTGTCGCACTCCTGATACACTAACTGAGTCATTATCAGCCAATATTTTTCCTGTTATAGCTCTTAACACAACACTTAAGTGAGTCTTACCAAACACCAAACTTGCAGCCTCCCTCGCAAGAGTTTCCTTGTGAGACTTCTTTAACACAGAAAAAAGTCCAAAAAATTCCTTTGGTTGTCATGTTTAAGTTCGACTACCTTTTAAACCAAACTTACAATTACCGCAAAGGTTTTGATGAAGCAGGTCACGGGTTTCTTGTCGTTTGAAGCTTTGCGCCGCGCGGGGTACCCATGCGGTCTGTGGGCGCCTTGCCACGGTTCGCGCGGCTCCCCTCTCGGCGGTTCGAGTCCTCCCTGGGGCATGGGTGTGTGTGTTGTCGTTAGTGTAAGTTAGTTTAAGTTAGATTAAGTAGTGTGTAAGCCTAGGGACCAATGACCTTAGCAGATTGGTCCCATGGGAACTTACCAAATGGTTCAAATGGCTCTGAGCACTATGGGACTTAACTTCTGAGGTTATCAGTCCCCTAAAATTTAGACCTACTTAAACCTAACTAACCTAAGGACATCACACACATCCATGCCCGAGGCAGGACTCGAACCTGCTTCCGTAGAGGTATCGCGGTTCCAGACTATAGCGCCTAGAACCGCTCGACTACCCTGGCCGGCGATAACTTACCACGGATCAATGTAACTTTGCTTCAGACGGTGCTGTAGCTGCCACTGCGTGTTTCGTACAGCCACAGCCACTTTTTTGCACGGCAGTTTTCTGTGTGTGTTCCAGACAAGGCGGCTCTGGCGTTCGCCAACGAGTTTTGGCCGGTGCTCTACAAGGAGCTGCTGCCGTACGCGGACGAGGCCTGGGACAAGGTGATGCGCAACGAGGGCAACAAGGTGCTCGCCGCCATCCCGTTCGACGTCCTCTTCCCTGACAAGTAGGCGGCCGCTGCCGGCGACGTCTGCACAGCCACAACCCCACCGCCAGGCTGACGTCTTCTGTCTGGAATCAACGCCACACAATCAGCAAAATGCATGCACTATCACAAAAACTCTACTCCCACACAGGAACACCAGTGCCAGTCATATTGCTGTAAATGGGGGCACAAAGTGATATCCAAAAGGTATCGCGCAAAGCCCCTCAGCAAGAGTTCTGTGACCTCGGTAGTAACTTCAGTGTAACATGTTTGTGACACCTTCTCATACTAGAGGATTCATCCAACCATACGCATTGAGCCCTCTATTGCCACCGGCTTTTTATACCGTTGTAATGTATGAAAGTACGATAGAAGTTGTAATGACATATGCCAGTGATGTACGACTACCAAATTATATGGTAACCAGAATCGCAGCTTGTCATATGGTAATGGCACATTACCACAGTAAAAGAAAATTAATTTTGTCTGTTTAAACTAGTGTAGTTACAGATTTGTATATTTGAACGCATATATAATTCTGTTATACCACCATTACACTGTCAAGAAAAATCACACGTGCAGCAGACATCTGTATCATTGTACTCAGTAATAAATGCACTTGCATCTAAAATGTTTTTATTAAAATTTCTAATTGTACAACACGTGCACCTGTCGCCAAGTTCTGCAACACTTGCCACTGACGTGGCGCTCGATCCGCACCTAGCCAGTTTGAATTATAGTGGTGGAGGATTTTTCCGTGAGTAACTGGACCAGCATGCTGAGCAAAGGTGGTGCGTCACAGCCGTTGACCATCCGCTTATGAGCAAGTACCTAGGGTTCTCATTTTTAGTACCAAGCCCGTGTACTCTCGTAACTCTGTCTTCTACTCCTTCCCCTACTACAGCATTCCATTCACCCACAATTATCAGATTTTCATCTTCCTTCTCACATTGAGCAACCTTTTCAGTTTCCTCACAGACGTTTCCTGTTTTTTTTTCTTTTTTTGAAGCTCCGCCTTAGCCAAGAAACAATGTATTTCTTTCTATTTATCTAGGCACGTTTGACACCAGTATGTCATCTTATGTGGCTCTCGATTTATTTCTGTAAAACATCATACAAAGCTCGTTCTTGTTTTTCTGTTTCGGGACCAAACTCTATAACATGTGCATTTTGTTTGATTAGTTTTGACTGCTCGCCTGGACTTACATTTTTTTGTGAAAATGGATTTTTACAGATCGACTTCTTTTTATGCCTATTTATGGTTTTTACTCTGGTCAAAGAAAACCATCATCACGACCGGGAGAGTGGTGTGCTTGGTGTGCTAACCACACGCCCCTCATATCCGCATCCTCACCTGAGGATGACAGCTGTCGGATGCTCCCGATGGGCCACTTGTTGCCTGAAGACGGAGTGCATGGTTTTAAGAGCACGACAACTGCAAAGAAATTTGCTTATTTTTTAAATACTTTTTCCCGAAGCAAATATTTACATTCCCACAATCATAGAGAGGTGCTGTGTTATTCTCGCCACTCTCTTTTTCATTGTCTTGTTTCTATCCAGAGTAATTTTGAGTGTTTGATGAAATCTATTGTGGTGTTTCTGCTGGAGAAAAACTTATGTGATGTGATGTGTGCGTGTGTGTGTGTGTTTGCGCATGGCATTGGAGAGAGAGAGCTAAAAAATGGGGAAGAAAATTAAGAAGGTTATGTTTTATTGTATATTTGAGGGTTTTGAATACTATGTGGGAAAGTGTCTTTGTATAATTCATTGACTGTTTCGAACAGTATTTTGTTGCACAGTGTTGTATTTTCAGCCAAGACTTTCTTTCTTCATATCACTGCTTTGCGTAAGTGTTAGTTCTTCTCCCTTGTGGGTTTTTGAAGTTCTTGAGACTAGTCTCAGTGTTGCTTATGTCGTAGTTTTCTTGTGTGAGACGATCTGCAAAAGCAGAGAGTGTACTGTCACGTTTTAAGGCTCTGAGATATACAGAACATCTAGTTTTAAAATATTTGCATGTTTGGCTTATGTTCGATGCCTGGCATGCACTACAGGTTAACTGGTAAATTACAGCTTACGGAAATTCGTCCGTGGCGATGTTCCTAACATTGAGATTTTTCTATACTGTGCTGTTTGTGCGGAATGATATTTGTAGATCTTGTTTCGTGAGAATCTTTCCCACCCGTTGGGTATTTTTGTTGCTGTATGTTAATATGGCATGTTGCGTTCTTTGAAACCTGTTCCTAGCTCCCTGTGATCTCTGAATCTGTCGTGTTTTTGTGTTCCTGGTTTTTTTTGTGGCTTGTAATTTATTCGTGGTTTTTTCGTTTGTAATTTGCGTTTTTATTTTGTTGTTCGTGTATTTATTATTTGTGTGCTGCACCAAATCTCTTCGGCTTTGTTGTGTACTGTGTTTAGTTCCTGTGTATAGTTGAAGTTTTCCAGCCTGTGTAGCATGTACCTGAAACTTGAAAGTTTGTGTGTCAGTGGGTGATTGGAATGGTTGTGAGTGGTTGTACTTGTGGCTAAGGGATTTCCTGATTGTTCCAAAATTATGTTTCTTGTTGTTCCGTGTGTGGTGATTTCTAGCAAATAAAGTTGAATGACTATTTCTGTCTCAACACTGAATTTCATTTTCGAGTGAACTACGTTTATTTCATTATGTAGTTACCTTTCCTGTTTGGAAAAGTCAATGTAAACGCCTGCAGCGCAAGTAGCAAAAAGAAAACAGAAATTCTTTAGTTAAAACAAGAACTTCATTTCTTACATGCCGGAAAATGTCACCTCAGTGTTCAGTTACAAAAAACACACCTTAGTTAATCTTATAAGAACATCAGTATATTTCTATAATATCATGCAAGAGATGCAATCATACACAGAAACACTAACGAATACTAAGAAAGAAACACAAAACAAAAAACTGAAGCGCAATAGGAAACCCACCACACCAATGAGTAAAGAAGAGAGGATGTGCCGCAAAACAAATTCCATGACTGATCTCTCAATTTAACTGACATATAAGTAGAAAAAAAAAGGAGAATTGCTTTACAAGTGGCCCAGACAAAGCATAGACACAAATATGCCATAAAAAACTTTAAACCTGATTGCAGAAACAGAATGCATAATAACACAAGAAGTATAGTTGGATAACTCAAATTTCAGTCTGTTTGACAAGGGAACTCATAGTAGAAGAGATAAAACACATAACCAACAACAACAAGACTTACATCAACTCAAAAACGAAAACAGCGGAATAAAACATATCCAGAAAAGCAAACAAAACACTACAAGAACATAAAGAAATCATCAACAAGGCAGATAAAGAAAATACCCTAGTATATATTAGTGAAATAGAATACGTCAACAAAGTGAAAGGATTCATAGAAGGAAACATCATTAAAATAAGTATATATGAGGAATGAAGGTTCGAATCCCGATCTTGGTACAAATTTTGATTCGTCACTTCATCCTGTGTACATGCAACATATATCTTTGTGACTTGAAAAGGTCTGTGCAACCATATAGTTCCATTTTACCATTAAGTTAATCGATTATTCCACTATGAGGTAGCTAAGAATCATGCAGAACCTGCAGTAATAATTTGTGGCACTCAACCAAAATTGTTTGTCTACACACAGGTCTGCAACACATTTTGAGAAACAATACCCTCATTACCAGATGCTAAATCTTAGTTAGTGATGAGAGCATTGACTTTCTAAACATGTTGTTGACCTATGTGTAGGGCAAAAATTACGGTTGACTGTTATCAATAATTACTGTAAAAACATAACCATTACCTAACATCTGCAATGGATAATATTAAACATATGACACTAAAGAATATCAAAGCACCCAACCTATACAGACTGAAACGTCCCCTTAGAAAAATTATACATGACTGTGCTTAAACTGACACACAATAGTTTTTAGCGCAACGCAATCTGACTTTCAATAATCCCTAGAAGAGAATGGCCCTGACTAACATTAACCTATATGTTTCACAAATCACTTACCTCACAAAAATCTTCGTTACTCGAACTACTGCAATACAGCGAGCGCCACTACTGCCAGCTAACTAAAAGATTCAAACTATGAAAGTCACTAACTACTGATAGGCACAGTTAGCAAATGAAAGATTTTAATAGAGAACAAACAATGTATTTACCTTTATAGTCATAATATATATATCAGTTCATGACACCAATTCTTACAAATTTCAAAACTCCGCCATCTCTCTCCCCACGTCCACCACCGCTGGCGGCTCACCTCCAACTGCGCAACGCTACGTGCTTTTAGCATCCAGCTGCCGCTGCCCGACACTACATTGGCAGACAACAATGAAAACTAGCCACAGACTGCGCACAGCACAGCCAATGATTTTTCATACAGAGCGCTATGTGGCGTTACCAATAAGAAAACCTAAACAGCCTACTTACAAGACTACCAAAAATACACAAACTGCCTCATTATAATGGTAAATAACTTAAAAATGCACAAATTCACCACATAACTAGACACACACAGATACATTATTACAGAAATTTGACAATTTCTCATCAGTGGGAACATACAAAACACCAACAAACATATAGAAAAAACAATGGACAAACATAACACCAACAGCACACCTTGCAATTATATCCTATGACATCACATCCATTTACATAAATGTGCCAGGAAGAGACAAAACCAGCATTATTAAAGAACAACTGTACGAACAAGCGAACACTACAAATGCTCATATAGATAAAATTAAAGTCATCCTAAATTTTATAGCATAACAGATCTACTTCCCTTTCAACAAGGAGCTCTATTTACAAAAAGAAGTCCGACAATGGGCCCTCCCATCAGTGGTATTTTTACAAATATATTTCTAAATTGCAGAGAAAATAAAATATTCAGTGGAATTATACATCCAAAGCAATACAAGGTTATAAGTTGGTACCGTTATCTGGACATCTTTGGTTTGGTAGTTGAAACATACACCAGATAAAACAACTACACAGTACCATAAACAATGCCTATTCTTAGTGACATGGATAAAAAACAGCAAGTTAATCCAGTTGCAGAAATGATCAAGAATAACACTGTGAATATGCTGAATAACTGTTTGTTGTGCTATTAGTGATTAATAATTTGTCAGCAAAAATAGTAATGCTACAAGTAAATGAAAGAAAGAACATTACTATTTAAGCAGATGAGGATGTGCAACATGTTGACCACTTTCGAAAAATTTGGAGTCAGTATGCAAGACGCAATATGTAGGTTCCCGGCTTCATAGGTAGTCCAAGTCAACACACGATACATCAGATGCGGTGTGATTTACATTACAGTATTTCGTAATGAGGAGCTGTTCAGATTAGATGTCTTTGGATCTCAGAAAATAAGCTCCCGCTATTCCTGAGTACTTAATTTCATGAAACACCTGGCCAGAGCAATAAGGGATGATACCAGTGACGGTAATATGTTGGTAATAGCTATAGCTTGCTTGTCAGGAGTCCAATAAGGTGACATTTTATGCCTGAAGAGAATAATAGGGACGGAAAGTAGTAACAAAAAGTCTAGAGGTTTAAATGTTCAGCTATACCTTCAAATAATTCGGACTTGCGGATAGCAGTTGTAATCAACTTCCTCTGCAAGATTTGAACATGTTTGGGACACTAAGGGAATTTGCTGTAATCACTTAACTTACATTCATTTGTGTTCTTTTGCATAGCATTTACATTTCAGTAGCTGTCATATAACAACTACATACGTTTTTAGATAAAAAATATAAACGAATAATTTGTTGCAGATTATCCATAATATAGTAAGCTCTAACTAATAAGTAAATAAGTCCTTGGTACAGTTATTGTATATGGCCTTCCAGTTGAGAAGTAACTGCTTGTATCAAAGTAACTGCGAACATTTGATACCATTTCAGGGTTTGAGAGACATTTATTTTAATAAGATGATGGCCACCTGTTAAATGTGTTCATTTACTAGGTTGACTTTTTATACTTGATGGAGTGATGTACTAGCTAAGAACTTTTTTAGAGGTTGAGCAAAATAGTTATGTAGCAACACAAGTTTTTTCTGACTTTCTTTCTGCCCAAACCTCGACTGGGGCCAAACTCTTTGAATGCCTTCTTACCAGGTTGGCCACGAAAAACAGAAGCAACTCGTCTCATTTACGTTTGAGGCTACAGGTATCTTCACACGTCGCTTTCTCCGGCAGACGGCTAGATAATGTCACTGGCCGCTCACAAAAAAGCTCTCATCATGCAGTTTTAATAGGAAGAAAATCCTGCCTTCGTCCTATAAAAAGGGAGAGTCGCCGATTAAAATTGGTGCTATGGACATGGATCCATGTAAAATTGATCACAGTATTATTTTTTCTGAAAATTGCCTCACTTAGACAGCCCATTCGTGACGGCAGCATCTTAGATGTTGTAGTAACTAACAGATACCCAGTTTTTCGAATCAATTAATGTGCAATAGGGTATTAGTAAATAAGGCATTTGTAGAATCACTGAGAAGAGATTCTAAGAAGAGTGTTAACAAAGGCAGAAAAATATTTTTACTCTGAACCTGTGACAGTAATCGGGTAGAGATCGTCTGTGCAGTCAACACGAACTGTATACGAAAATGTGAAAGATGAATGGATAACGTCAGTATCTATATTACAAAGTTGTTCCGAAAGCGAAGAGAGCTTTATCACAGATTTATTCGAAGTTAAAATCATGCTTACAAAACGGGCGTAAGAAGAGATGTGATACAAACTGTAATACATCCCTCAAAAATAATAGTAATAAACATGACTGAAATTGCGAATTAATCATCCGAATACTACTTGTTCGGAAAGTGGGACACATCACAATCACACTGACGACAGCAAGAGTACAATGAAAACATGGATAAGTAGCATTTTTGATTCTGGATAAAATAAAAACTCCAATTTTCGAATAAAATACTGTTACCTGTATAGGCGCATAAGTTTTGGTGAAATCAGGCACAGAGGTCGTCGTTGAAGAGCGGAAAAGTTCGCTGATGCTGGACCATAATAATAAGGGATGCAATGTAATGTATGATTTAAATTACAACAGGAACAGTAATCGGACTTCGCACAAAGGAATTTAGGCTGCAGTTTCGACTTGTGAATATGCAAATGTGCATGCAATAGCGCCCTGAAGGAAAGGGATCGTGACGTCAGCAAATCATTTGCTTCCAACGTATTTAGATGGCTGAAACGTAACGAAATACCCGATACATGATCAGTAAAGGATTATTGAAGGGTGTTAATTAATTTCATAGTAAATAAAACCGTACTAAGCTCAAATAATAGTATAATTTGTAGCTAAGCTACATACAAGAAAGTAACTCGTCTTTACATCGTGACAGTCAGAAGACAAAAGGTAACAAGAAGAAGACTAGTGGTGTCTCATTTCTTCTTAAACGTAAGATGATCCTCATTCATGAAAAGATATTATTTTACATCAAAGATATACGTTATATTTTAACATAACGCTTCAATTACTGATATAGGAATTTATTACGATGCTTCCTGTAATCGCACCGACAATGTCTTCGTTCGCCTCCAGTTACATTACTCCTGGGATGATCATTAGATAAAGTGTTTGTATAGATTAGTAGCAACTACACAGTCACAGTTGGCTGAGTAAAAGGGTTTCCGCCTCAGACAAAGATATAATTGTTGGTACATAATAACTTTCCGTTTGGAGTAAATAGTTTCAGAGAAAAACGAAAGATGTGATTGTCTTACGGTGACATTTAAGTAGCCAAGGTAATCATTACAGATTACTCAACGATTTAGAAAGGTATTTTCCCCTCCCCCTTCCCCACTTGAATCGCTAACTTACAATAACATGACATGTTAGTATTTATAAAACACTCGAGGAAAAAATCGCGCGGCAGCAAGAAGGAGCTGTGCGACATAAACGAAAGTTGAGTAGGCGTGTTTCAGCATCTGAAAGATGATGTCTATTCATATTATGCCCCAATCGCGTAAGAGTGATGCTAGTAGTGCCACTATGAGGATACAAATCAGGTTTGCCTTAAATACACGCTGTAACGGTCATGAGGGTTGGTTAGCTCTGAGATTTGACGTGGTGAGTTGATGTCAGTCAAGAATGCCTTTAAGGCCCCATAGACGTCATTATCAACACCTCATTGAGTTTAAACGACGTCGTGCAATAAGGCTGCGAGAAGCTGAATGTTTCTTCTGCAGTACCGCAGAAAGACTTCCGAGGAACGCAGCTACTGTACATGACTGCTAGTAACGGTGGTCACGGAAGGTGTTGTAGGTTCCAGACGGCCACGTGGAACTACCAAGAGGGAAGACCGTGGTGTTTGGTGCGTGGCTCTGCCCCATCGTTCGGCATCTGCAGCAGCTATTCATGCAGCAGTTGGCACCTCAGTGACACAATGAGCTGTTACAAATCGGTTGCTTCAAAGACAAATCCGACCCAAACGTCCTGTTGCGTGCATTCCACTGACCCCAAACCACCACCACTTGCGACTTCAGTGGTGTGAAGCGAGGCCTCACCGGAGAGTTGGGTGGTGGTCTGCAGTGTTTTCTGATAAAAGCTGATTCTGGCTCGGTGCCAATGATGACCGTGTGTTGGTTAGAAGGCGGCCAGTAAAGGCCACGTGCAACCAACGCGTCTGCATGCTAGGCACCCTGGATACACGCCTGGAGTTGAGGTCTGGGGTACGATTTCTTATGACAGCAGGAGCACGCTCGTCGTTATCCCACGCACTATGAGTAGACATTTGTGCATTCAACATTCTCAAAGTAGCAACGGTTATTAATGTACCAGCATTTCTCATTTACAATGGCTTATCTCGCGCTTACATTAACAAGCGACCTTGCAAAGTTTATCACTTAAACATGTTACGTAGACAAATGTATTCCCAACGTTTCATTACTATATATTAATTATTTTTTGGTGTTGCTATTTTTGTCCGTCAATATATTTTGCTTTCAAATCATGTTGTCCTTGTACTAAGCTTTCTCTCTACAGTTCCAGAGGTACCTGCAACTAATCACTTAATGCTCAAACATCAGAACAGACTGCTCAAATACTGTAGAGTCTAGACATTAAGATATGCATATCTCTTCCCCACTTTCACTAAACACAAACAGGGTAATCTCCATGTTGTAGTATCATCTCTCTCTCTCTCTCTCTCTCTATTTTTTTTTTTTTTAAAGTGAGAAGTGGTCGTCGTTTCTACCTCATTCATCACCATTTAACGTGTAAGTCCTTTCTCTTACAGCACGCGGTCAAGGCTGTTTTCGTACAAATGCTACAGTGCCTTTTGATTCATTCTCCTTACAACTAATATTTATATACATATATGCATCAATAAATGTTTAAGTAGCTTTGGCACTGCAGTACCTGGTAGTTAATTCTTTCCATGTATACGGGATGATTGCAGTTAAACTGACTGTGCTCCAATGCTAAAGTGGAGGCTGTATACATCGCAGCATGCTGAATCATCTTAGTTGTTCGTTAATCGGTGCACTCGTTGTGCCGGTCGCTGCAGCCGAGCGTTTCTAGGCAATTCAGTCCGGAACGGCACTACTGCTACGGTCGCAGGTTCGAATCCTGCCTCGGGCATAGATGTGTGTGATATCCTTAGGTTAGTTAGGTTTAATTAGTTCTAAGTCTAGGGGACTGATGACCAGCGATGTTAAGTCCCATAGAGCTTAGAGCCTCTTTTTTTTCTTTTTAGCTCGTGGAGAATGCTAAAAACAACGAGGTGAAAACATGGCACTGTAAGGAGTCAGAACGTGGTGTGAGTGCAGAAAAAGGGGGGCGGGGCGAACGATCAAACACACGTTTATTAGGATATGACCATAAGTTACAATCTATGTCCAATATGCTGTCTCGACTTAGCAACATACTGCATCCTTGACAGAGAATACTCATAAGTTGCTCGCAGCATATTTGGTCTAATCAGAGCATTATGTTGTTGTATGCTATCCTTCAGATCAGGAAAGGTCCAGATACATCGCTGATAGACATGATCTTTGAGATATCCCCAGAAGTCACATGGATTTAGGTCGGGGGATCTGAAGGGTGACACATCTTGAAGTTGGCTAGAGATCATGTCGTCGTTACCGAAGGTTTCCTGAAGCAAATCTGTCACCTGGCAAGTGACGCCTCATCTTGCATGAAAATGGTGGTGTGGACATAGTAGAACTGTTGCAAAGCTGGAATCCCATGTTGCACAAAGAGGTCCTTTAATGTGCAGTTGCCACTGTACGCCTAACAGGCCAGCGAGGTATTGTCTTCTCAAAGAAAAACGGACGAGAGTGAAGGAAGTTATGGAACCACACCACACAGTCACATTAACTGAGAGCAGTGGATGTTGCTGCACAACATGTGGCAGAGTAGAACCCCATATGCGACAGTTCTGTGCATTCACAGCACTGTGCACAGTAAAATGTGCCTCGTCTGTCCAAAGAATACTCCCCAGCCCACGTCATTCAAATGGCCAAATGACGGCGTTTGCAGCCGATTTTGGGGCTTATTTTGGTGCACGTTCTACATCTTGTAGGGATACCACTGTAAAATGCACAACAATCTCTTTTGAACTGTTGACTATGGGAAAGACACTTTCTGTGACACAGCTCGAGTACTGGCTGCTGAATCTGAAGCATATGCTCCACTGTTGGCTATAGTTAAAGGAATTTCAACTGCTGTGGAAATGCACCATCTCTCTTTCTCTGTTGCACCACCTAATTCACCTGCTTCTTCAAATTTCTTTATAATGTACTTTAGTGCATTTATTGACATGGGGCCTCTTCACGGCTGTTTCTGTCGACGATATTCCCGCAGTGCAGCGCTGCTATTGCCGCTGTTCTGGTATAACACGGCCTTTCTTCTCAATCGTCATTGCTTTTCATATGGAAAACTTCAACCTTCTTAACTCTGTACACCAACAGTCACTTTACAAAAGGAATCAACGTGAGAAACAACATACCGACGCCAAAACAGGATACATTTCAAATTCTGACTGCTTACAGCGCCATATTTTCACCTGGTGGCATAAAATGGAACTATTATTTTTTCAGCATACTCCACGAACGCTCCGATTAGTGAACATACCTAGAATGTTGCAGCATCCTGCGATGAATACAGCCCGCACTGCAGTTTCAGAACACCATGATTTTAATTCTAACCAACCACTATAATTAGTAAATTAGGATTAAATTCATCCAGATAGTATCACCTTAAACTCTCCCCTTCTAGTGAATGTCCAGGTACTGAGAGGATCACTCTCATAGTATTACTCACTCCCAACAGATTCTTTGCATTTATAAGGCGCTAAAGTTGCCACTGACATCAATGTTTAAATCAGTTCCGGCAGAGGTTCGAGTCCTCCCTCGGGCGTGGGTGTGTGTGTTTGCCCTTAGGATAGTTTAGGTTAAGTAGTGTGTAAGCTTAGGGACTGATGACCTTAGCAGTTAAGTCCCATAAGATTCCAAACATTAAAAAAAAGAAAGAATCAGTCTTTAGATCACAACAGTAATCACATATAAGTACAGACATCACCAATAATATAAATAAGACCAATCAATTATGCAATAATTTTTTAAGATCCTGGTGGGCATATAATCCTTTAGTTTTATTGGTTTTCGGGTAGGCCAGGTTGTAACTTCATTCACGCAGAAGTCTCACTATTTTATGAGGTTCCGTGTACAGACGTCGCCATTTATATTTTCTTGTGCGAAGAAGAGAAGATTTTGTATGAGCTTTTAAAAGAATACATTCTGCTACTTGATATTTTTGCATTTTACAAAATCTTTCAGCGTAGTAGATCCTTCTCAAACGTGAGTGCTCCGTGAGTATGACTAAGACCTGTCTTATTTTTTTGTCGCAGAAACACTCATCTCTCTGAAAATGTGTAAATGTACCTGTCCATTCATTCTTTCCTCTTGTCTTGCTTATTAGTTCAGCTGAGTTAATTGTGCGTTGTACAGTGGCAAATTGTGCACAATCTGCACTAAAACCTCTTCATTCCATGCATTCTGTTGGATGACTCTGCACATATGCTCATAAGAACCTCTTTAACTCACGAAAAATACTATTCTTTTCTGGATCAAATTGAGATATTAGTATCTCTAACTTCATATTCACGTAGCAAAGTTTTCCAAACTCGCCAAGTTACATAGAAAGGCGATAGGCTTGCCATATCTCTGTATATAATCGTTTACTATTCTTTTAGTGATTGGGCCTGCTACTGTAGACTTTGTACCATACAGTTTAACATACTTTGTGAAATTATCATACAGTACTACCACATACTTAACTCCACATTTAGTTGAGAGTAACTCAAATACTGTCCGCACAGGTCGTGAAGGCCCAACGGTACCGCCCGGCCGCTGTATCATTCTCAGCCCTTAGGCGTCACCGGTTGCGGATGTGGAGGGGCATGTGGTCAGCACAAAGCTCTCATGGCCATTGTCAGTTTTCGTGAGTGGTGCCGCTACTTCTCAGTCAAGTAGCTCCTCAATCGGCCTCACAAGTGCTCAGTGCAGCCCGCTAGCCAACAGCACTCGGAAGACACAGACAGTGACCTATCCAAGTGCCAGGCAAGTCCGACAGCTCTTACCTTCCGTGATCTGACGGGAACCAGTGTCACCACTGCGGCAAGATAGTTGGCAGCGGCGAGTAAAGGTCCTGCAGCATCAACTGAAACACTCCGTATTGCTTTTCACGGTATGATCGGATGTAACTGTGTATAACAGTATTTGTTTGTGGGTGTTTCCATTAGACACATGAGGCATGTTTTAACTAGCTGTCTTAGGAAAACAGCAGAACAAACTGACATTGCTTACACACTTAGATGCAGTGTAACACCCCGACACCTCATGTGTGTACCAAATTAAGGCATTTCCACATGACACTGGAATACAAACACAGAACACGTTAGATCGAGCATTGTATGTACAGAATAGACAATCATTTTACAATCTGTAATGTTGTTTTAATTTATCTGTAGGATTTTATGAAAACAGTGTTTTAGCTTACATCAATACTGGCCATTATTCTGCAAATCAGCAATGTTCCTGCAGATATCTAAATAATATTGTTGGTAATTACAGTCCTTCATCAGTAATACAAAGTAGTCAGTGGTTTGTTCTGTAAGTTCTGTGTGCTCTGATAAACCATGTGATAAAAATGATAGAGCATCTGCCACTAAGTTATCTTTTCCTGATATGTGTATGACCTCAAAATTGTACTCTTGTAAAAACAATGAAATGTGGATAGAGAAGTTTACACGACACGAGAAAGTTCAGTGCCTTATGGCCACAGAAGATCTTGATTTTTTTTCATAAAAACAACAATTGAACTTTTTAAAGGCGCCAACTATAGCTAGAGTTTCCAAATTAGTAGTATAGAATGCATCCTCACATTCTCACAATGTGTAGCTAGCAAAACTAACGATGAATATCTTACTTGTTATTTTCATTAGTCACTAGTAAAAACTCTTTGGTAATATTGGGATGATGTAAAATATCAGAAATAAATAAACAGTTTTTATTGCATCAAAGTTTCTTTTGTAGTCTCTTGTCCACATCAAAGGTTCATTGCTTTTCAACATACTTAACAAAGCCATGCTACATAAATGCTGATTTGTCAAGATCCATGGAAAAAAAGAAAACAAACAAAAAAATGTCTGACGCTGCCTTTTCCGTGATGGAATGTGGAAAATTCTTTATAGCCGTGATTTTGTGTGGGACTGATGTTATTACTGCAGAAAATGTTATGTGGTCTAGAAATTTAATTTTGTCCCTCACAAATTTTGACTTCTGTAGACTTGCTTAAATACTCTTTCTGAAAAGTTGTATAATGTCCTTGCCACCAAATCTACATGCTCTTCCTGTATGAATAGCTGCTAATAAATGATAAGTGTATAATGTGACTCCGTCTAGTAATACAGGACCTAAGATAGTGTCCGAGCCAGTAATAAACACACTTGAATGTACACTTAAACTGAATGGCAGTACCCAAAATCGGTATCTTCTTCCTCCAAAGATAAAGGAAGTATACTTCATGGATGCCTTGGCGATGTTTATCTGCCAGTATGAAAATCTCAAATCTATATGGTATATGACTGGTGGTTGGACAAACCATAGGATAAATTACTTCACTTTTAGCACACGATTCAGTCTCGTGAGTCAATGTGTTTACACCATCTATCGCTGCATCAGCGGATTCCCTCTCATGGTATTCAGCTCTATCTCATAAAGCATTTCGGATTCCATTTCATTCGATTTCTCGGTTTTTATCGTTACACGTAAAGTGAATGAAACCACGTAAGTGAAATCACATAATCCAGGTAAGTATCAGCACACAAATAATTAACATTGCTGAGCAAGAATGTTCAGGAAATACGACATTATAGAGGTGAAACAACCAAGAAATAATCCAGGTAAGTATCAGCACACAAATAATTACTATTGCTGAGCAAGAATGTTCTGGAAATACGACGTCATAGAGATGAAACAACCAAGAAACACTGCGCCATTTTGTGCTCTCACGATGTAGAGTCCGCCGCCCTGCACAAATTAAGCTGACACTATTGTTGAAGCTAATTACTACAGAAATCTGAATTTCTGTCTACCAAACAAAATTTGGCCCTGATTGGGAACAAATTTCATTTAAATTCAGCCTACGCACCGACTAAGGCCCTTACCTTCTTTTTATGACGTAGTGGAAACAGGCAGTCAAATATATTTTTAGCAATTTGGTTCTTCCCGTTGACTTCTCTGGCTTTATAAAATATTTTTTTGTATTTTTCTCTGGATTCTTTCGTAGTTCATTTGATCGTTAGTTTTCAGTGTTCAGAAAATTAGTGTTCATGAAACAAATGGACGAAAAGTTACAACAGAGTTACGACAATGAAGTTCACACAATCTACATACAATTTACGAAAGTTCTGACATAATGTCATCATTGTACTGTATCTCCCAAATAATAATAATAAATAAAACAAATTGCAAATGCAGCCTCCGAATACTAGTTGTTCAAGTAGTGGGACACATCACATTGATAATAGCAGGAATAAATTGAAAACATGGATAAGTTGACAAAAGTATTGCCTCTATTAAGGCCGAACTTGAGTGTGACAGTGAAGCTATCTGGTGGCGCATAACAGGTCTAAGTGAACCAAGTTAATTGTTGGCCACTCGGTTCTGCTGTGACAGTCATTCAAAGAAAGTCTAAGATCAGTGGCGCGTAAATACCCAGATCATGCAACATTAGTTGGAGGCCACTTTAACCTACCGAGTATCGACTGAGACGTTTATACATTTATTGTAAGGTGTACAGACAGACAGTCGTTCGAAGTACTTTTGAACACCTTTTCTGAAAATTGGCTTGAGCAGCTAGTTCGGCAGCACACACTCAATGGTAACATCTTAGATCCTGTAACTACAAATAGAACGGACCTTATCGATAACGACGGTGTAGAAACAGGGATTAGTGATCACGATGTCATTACAGCAATTATCTTTACGAACGTTAATAAATCAGTTAAGAAGGCTAGGAGAGTGTTTCTGCTAGAAAGAGTAGATAAGCAGTTAATAGCATCTCACTTAGACAGTGAACTGATATCACTTTGTTTCAGTAAGATAGTCGTAGAGGAATTGTAGGCAAAGATTAGATCGTGGTCTGGAGAATTATATGCCTAGTAAGTGGATTAAACACGGAAAAGACCTACCATGATTTAATAACGAGATTCTGAAAATACTGAGAAAGCAGAGGCTGCTGCACTCGCGATTTAAAAGAGAACGCTCAAATGACGACAAGTAGAGGTTAGTAAAGATTCGTGTTGATGTGAAAAGATCAATACGTGAAGCATACAACTACTACCACCGTCATACCGTAGCAAAAGATCTGGTGGAGTACATGAGAAAATCGTGGTCCTATATAAAACCGCTATGCGGGTCTAAGGCTCCCATCCAGATACTTGTTGACCAGTCTGGTGTGGCAGTTGAAGACAACAAAACAAAACCGGGAGTTTTAAATTTCAAGAAATCGTTCATGCTGTACAATCGGTTAAACGTATCAACATTTCACCGTCCAAGAAACCTCCATATGGAATACATTGTAATAAGCACCCCTTGCGTAGAGAAACAACTGAAAGAGTTGAAGAAAATGAGTCAACAGGTCCGCATGGAATCCCAATTTGGTTTTTCAAAGAGTTCTCTACGGCATTGGCTCCTTATCTAGCTTGCATTTATTGCGAATCTATCGCCCTGCGCAAAGTCCTAAGTGACTGAAAGAAAGCGCAGACGACCACTGTATATGCGAAGGGCAAAAGACCGTACATTCGGATTTATAGACCAATATTCCTAACTGCAGTTTCCGCAGAATCCTTGAACGTATTTTCAGTTCGAATACAATACATTTTCTTGAGACCGAGGAGCTTATGTCACGAATCAGCACGGTTTCACAAAGCATCACTAGTGAAAATGTCAGCTTGTACTTTTCTCACGTGGTATACTGCGAACTATAGATGAAGGGCAACACGCAGATTATGTTCTTCTACACTTTCGTAAATCGTTTGACACGGTGCCCTATTGCAGGTTGTTAAAGAAGATACGAGCACATGGAATAGGTTCACAGATACATGAATGGTTCAAAGGTTTCGTAAGTTGTCTTCGACGGCTAGTGTTCATCAGACACAATAGTACCGTCAGGAGTGCCCAAAGGAAGAGTGAAAGTGATAGGACTTCTGTTATTCTCTATATTCATAAATGATTTGGAGGACAGGGTGGACAGCAATCTGCAGCTGTTTTCTGACGATGCTTTGGTGTACGGAAGATGTCGAAGTTGAGTGTCTGTAGTAGGATACAAGATAGCTTAGCCAAAATTTCTATTTGGTGCGATGAATGGCACCTTGCTATAAATGTGGAAAAATGTAAGTTCATTCGGATGAGTAGGAAAACCAGAACCGTAATATTCGGATAGGCATTAGTAGCGTTCTGTTTGACACAGTCACGTAGTTTAAATACCTGGGTGTAACGTTGCAAAGCGATACGAAACAGAACGCACAAGTGAGGATTGTGGTACGGAAGGCGAATGGTCGACTTCGATTTATTGGGAGAGTTATGGGAAAAAAGGAAGACATCGAAGCAATTCAGAGACGGGCTCCTGGATTTGTTTCTGACAGGTTCGAACAAAACGCAAGTGTTATGGAGACTAACCCCTGGAGGGGATTGCAACTGGAACAGGAAAGTAAATGTTTGTACTGGTACGGTGAACCATCTGCCATGCACTGTACGGTGGATTGCGGAGTATCTATGTAGATGTACGAGTAGATGTAGACGCAGAAGTAGGGTTTTTGATGTTGGTAGAATTAAAACTGCTACTGTCGACGACAACCCTCTTACCTGTGTAATTAAGTTCTGGTGAAATTGTACACAGAGCTCGTGGCTGAAGAGCGGAAAAGTTAGGCTATACTGCAACATGATAATATGAGATGCAATGCAATAAACGATTTACATTACAGTAGCAACAGTAATCGGACTTCGTACAAAAGAATTTGGGCTACAGGTTCGACTTGTGAAATGCGTGCGACAGCGCGCTGATGGTGTGCTGTCACGTCACCAATCGCTTCCAACGTATTTAGAGGTATTTGAAGAAGTGCATTTAGCACGGGGTACCGTATTAACGAATCTAGAGATAGTAGGGGAAGATGAACTGGATAAGGATTTTGCAGCAGATTACACAATGCCGGGAGATTCTGTCAGATGGTCCGCACTGAGAGGTAAAGTAGCACATTTAGAAGGGCAAGACAGAGAAGTCGTGGAGAACCTCGCCCCCCTCCCTTAGTGGCTGTATTGCCAACAGCAGAAGGCTAATTTCAGTAGCACTGTGTACTGGAGCATAGCGAAAAAAAAGACAATGGCATAACTTTCAGCGTAGGTAACGTGTCTAGTGAAGAAGAAAATGCTTGACATGTGACTGTCAGAGAGAGCTCATTAATTTCTAATAGCAAGCCCAAGTAATACTATAATTTACAAATAAATTACATATGACAAAGTAACACATCTTTACATCATACATTTCATCAGACTAAAGGTAACACGGAGACTTATCGCGTCTCCTTTATCTTTAAACGTAATTCCTTAATAGATATTCTTTTACATCAATGACATAATTTCTATTTGAACATAACGATTCGATTTCTGATATTTGGACGTATAACATATCGATCAATGAAATCTAAAGTAAAACATTCCTGACCGATACTAAGAACTTTTATTCCATCGAAAACTCAGTAAACGCATAAAATCATCTATTCACTCTCCCAATGATAACAGTCTACTGACACTGAAACGGCAATGAGAGCCGGCTCAAATAATGAATTGCGTGTTTCGAAACTGTTTCACTACACAAGATCATAAAACATCCTTTCAATCATCGCACGAATACCAAAATGGTATATGCTGAGAAAGGTGATTTCGGGATGTAAGATCAACTAAAAATGCTCAAAAGAGTACTACACGTGACATTTTATACAAATTGTGTGAAAGAACTTGTTCCTCATCTAGCAGTTCGACGTATCATGCTGGAGCAACGAAGGGTGCCAAGTGATTGGAAAAAAGCGCAGGTCACTCAAGTGGTTCAAATGGCTCTGAGATCTATGGGACTTAACGTCTGAGGTAATCAGTCTCCTAGAACTTAGAACTACTTAAACCTAACGAACCTAAGGACATCACACACATCCATGCCCGAGGCAGGTTCAAATGGTTCAAATGGCTCTGAGCACTATGGGACTAAACATCTGAGGTCATCAGTCCCCTAGAACGTAGAACTACTTAAACCTAACTAACCTAAGGACATCACACACATCCATGCTCGAGGCAGAATTCGAACCTGCGACCGTAGCAGTCGCGCGGTTCGTGACTGACGAGCCTAGAACCGCTCGGCCACCGCGGCCGGCTGCCCGAGGCAGGATTCGAACCTGCGACAATAGCAGCAGCGCAGCTCCGGAGAAGGTCATTCAAAACCGGCCGTCGTACAGATGGACATAATTATCGACGTGTATCCCTGACAACTGTAACAGCATTACCATACACATTTTATACTCGCGTGCTGTTATCATTTTGCGGAAGAAAAGGCTTCTTTTGGAATCAACACAGAATTCGCAGTTTCTTGTGTAACTCAGCTCCCTCGTTTCACCCACGACACGTAGAGGGCAGAAGAAAACCGTATCCAGCTTAACGACATGCCTCTTTACTTCCGGAATCCATTCGGTGGAGATAGGTACTGATACATAGTGTATGAAACACTAGCTTTGCGAATAACGGAGCAGGTTTGTGACTGGATTTAGAACTACCTAGCATTAAATCAAATAGTCGATCTTAACGGCGTGAACTCGTTAGATGTAAAAGTAACTTCGAGACTAGCCCAGTTTAATACGTATGCAAATGATGAGGAAAACCTAGGAAACTCCGTGAATCTGCCCCTGAATGATGCTGTTGCATATAGACACGTTGCGGAGCCAGAAAAATGCAGGAAGACCTCCAGAGGAGTGACAATATATGTTTGGAATGGCAGTTGATTCTCAACTTGCGCATAATTTCTGTTCTATGAGAGTAATAGCAATAAACCACTGGAAACTATAACAGCCACCTGCTTTCAGGTATCATGCGGAGAGTAGACTAGATGTAAATGCAGATGTAGAATTGCCCATCCACAGCTGCAGCTGTACGGAATACGATGGTGGATGCATGGTGTACCAAAAAGATTTTCCGCTTCCCGTGACATTGCGAACGGACCAAGTGCCGAGAGATTTTGTTTCATTTTATCCTCGCGGTCATTATGCACAATATATATTATATTTAGTCCTACATGCCTTGTTTCAGAGCGTGCAAACCCAATTTTGAAAGTAACGATTTCCACAATCTAGAGCGCCTTTCTTTTGGTTTCTCCCGGTGGCGTTGTTTGAGTTATTCTGTGACGCTCTCACGCAAAACTAAACAAACTGGTGAAGTAGCGCTTAGCTTTTACTTTCATATATATGACTGACACTGCGTCAGTTGTTGGGTGCAATCTCTAAGTTATATTAGTCTTGAAGAATCAAGTTTGCCAAGGCGTCCATTAATTCTTTTTATTACTAATATCGGTTCCCTGTCACTTTTTATTACCATCTGAGGCAACATCTCAATGCTGTAAAAAGCATGTACATTGTACATCTAATAATGTCCAAGATTCGATGACGACAGCGTAGATCTGACGAAACTGGTAACAGTACTAAAAAGAATTACTAGTGAACTTGATTCTTCAAGAATAATACTTTACCTGCATTTTCTTAACTTTTCCGCTTTTCCTCTAATCTAACTTGAAAATACTCGAGAACTGCTCGAATGAAGCGTCTCCAAGTTGCCGACTTGCTCGGTGAGTTACACTTCCTTCAGATCCTCCTGAAGCATGCCAGATTGGCGTACTCTGTCTCCAAAGCTACTGTAGTGTTAATTTCACCTTAGAACGGCAGAAAAATCTTGCACTGGGTATTTCATGGTTATGACTCATGCCAGTGACTGACAAATCGACGTTCATCTATCCATACATGGTGTTCCATAACCACCGCCAAGAAGGAGAGCCTTTAGGGCTGTGGAATGAGTCACATCAAGCAACAACAGGCACATGCAGCCTTCTTTTGTATAGCATGCTAACAACCAATTACGACTACTCCTGGTCTAATACTGGCAATTATAGGAACATATTAAACGCAAGATTTAGATGGAGCGAAGTTTAGGCTCGATGTTGCGCAAGAATGAGCTTATTTTGCAATAGCATGTATTAACAAACATATATTATCATCAAAGCACATTTGACATCAACAGAAATATCTGACAGTTAGCATCACACAAACAGTATTATGCTAAAAAATATCCCTACTTAAAAATTGGCACAGCACAAATAATATTAAATAAATAAACTTGTCGTAAGCAGCTAGAATGAATTTAAACTCTGATCTTATTTAACCCTGGTGACATACAAGCAGAGACTAATCAACAAATGTAAACAATTTACAATGTCATCCCATAGTAACTTTATAATTGAGCAAACACAATAACACTGAACATAAAAAGAAAAAATCACAAGAGTTGCCTTTGCTACTAAGAACTTCCACCAGTTACTACTGTCACAGAGCTATCAGATATACTGACAGTGGAGCACACCATATCACAGTAAAACATACAATTGTGTACAGTTGTTGCCGCACTCTCTGTGTTCCGGTGTGACGTCAAGTGCCGGCACAACGATCAAGAAGGGAAGGGCAGGGAAGGCCGTGAGGCGACGTCAGCCAATAGTACGCTGACGGACCCGTCTCTGGGACGACGCAGAGACAGGAGCGGCATCGAGGCCAGTCCGCGGTCCGAGTTCAAGTCGAGCCGACCTGCGAACGCTACAGCACTGACTTATGAATTGTATTGCTTCACTTGTATTACGAATTGTATATACTGAAGACTTTGCTTATCTTTGTCTGTCGCCCTTTGCTTGAGACACGTCTTTATCTTACAAAGTTAAGTATTGTTGTATTTCCTTTTGTAATAAACTCCATTAATACAATTTGTTTGTATTGTTATCTACCGATCCGAGGAAGCAGCTTTCCTAGGCACCCTATATTAGACAATTGGACAGAACACAACACTCAGCGTAAATACAAAACACAGTACAGAAAACTCTCTCTTATGCCCTCACGGCCACACAGTGCAATGTACAGAGTGATCAAAATGTCAGTGTAAATTTGAAAACTGAATAAATCACGGAATAATGTAGATAGAGAAGTAAAAATTGACACACATGCTTGGAATGACATGGGGTTTTATTAGAACCAAAAAAAAATACTAAAGTTCACAAAATGTCCGACAGATGGCGCTTCATCTGATCAGAATAGCAATAATTAGCATTACAAAGTAAGACAAAGCAAAGATGATGTTCTTTACAGGACATGCTCAATATGTCCACCATGATTCCTCAACAATAGCTGTAGTCGAGGAATAATGTTGTGAACAGCACTGCAAAGTGTATCCGGAGTTACGGTGAGGCATTGGCGTCGGATGTTGTCTTTCACGATCCCCAGAGATGTCGGTCGATCACGATACACTTGCGACTTCAGGTAACCCCAAAGCCAATAATCGCACGGACTGAGGTCTGGGGACCTGGGAGCCCAATCATGACGAAAGTAGCGGCTGAGCACACGATCATCACCAAACGACGCGCGCAAAAGATCTTCCACGCGTCTAGCAATTTTGGGGTGGAGCGCCATCCTGAATCAACCTCGTACGTTCCAGCAGGTGTTTGTCAGCCAGGCTGGGGATCATGCGATTCTGTAACATATCGGCGTACCTCTCACCAGTCGCGATAGCAGTTTTGCTGTCCAGCGCCATCTGTCGGACATTATGTGAACTTTGTTTTTTTTTCTTTTGTTCTAATAAAACACTATGTCATTCCAAGCATGTGTGTCAATTTTTACCTCCCTATCTACATTATTCCGTGGTTTATTAAGTTTTCAAATTTATCCTGACTTTTTGTCACCCGGTATATTTCACAACTTGTAACGGCTAGACGGTATTGGAAATCACAACACCAGCCCCTGGCTATCTCCAATGCGCTCAGTAGACACAGCACAATAAACTTTAGTCTGATAACCTGTGAGCTGCCCACCAATCAGTGTGAATGATGAAAGATCAATCCTAGTCCTCTATATAATACAGCAATGCTTAAACTCCGCCGTTTCTCATTTATGGCTGTGGCTGTTGTCGTCTTCCGGACACCTGGAATAAACACTGTGAAATCTCCTAGTAGGCGATGTCCAGGTACAGCTTAGCTACACCCCGTATTGACTGTTCTGGCACAACAGCTCCCCACGTTCCTTACTGTTCCTCTTTTCGTCCAATTGCCAGCTGCCATTGCCACGCCACGCTACTGGAGGACGTCCCAAGAGATGGTGGCGCCGAAGATCGATCATCTCACGAGCCCTCTGGTAGAGTTCGGCACCAGCCGGCTTGAGTGGCCGAGCGGTTCTAGGCGCTACAGTGTGGAACCGCTTGACCGCTAATCCTGCCTCGGGCATGGATGTGTGTGGTGTCCTTAGTTTAGTTAGGTTTAAGTAGTTCTAAGTTCTAGGGAACTGATGATCTCATAAGTTAAGTCCCATAGTGCTCAGAGCCATTTTTTAGAGTGCGCCACCACAAATCGCCAGAAATATCAACCTCGGCAGTGGTACGTGCAAATGTGCCGTTTCGGACGGCACAAAATACGAATAGGGACCATTATCAAGGCTAGATACGGTGTTGCACAGTGTTAGTAAGATACTGAAAAAACATTCAAGACGGTATTAAAAAAAAAGTAAGAGGAACATAAAACGTTAAATTCACAAGTAATATTGTAAATGTGGCAGTTTCTTTACCCATCAACATAATCACTCCAATATATAGTTCTTAATTTTAAGCTAGAATGCCATTTAGACTAGCATCTTATTGGCAGTAATGCTTTTGCCTGGTCTGATCTCTTCTGAGAAAACAACTCTGTTCTGGTGCATGTCGTAGGAGCAAGGACCACTGCTGAATAATCTAAGTCATGTTCCCAAATGCTCTTGATACATAATATTGGTTGGCGCAAATTTTGAGTCTATTTTCAGTTGTTGTTGTTGTTGTTGTGGTCTTCAGTCCTGAGACTGGTTTGATGCAGCTCTCCATGCTACTCTATCCTGTGCAAGCTTCTTCATCTCCCAGTACCTACTGCAACCTACATCCTTCTGAATCTGCTTAGTGTACTCATCTCTCGGTCTCCCTCTACGATTTTTACCTTCCACACTGCCCTCCAATGCTAAATTTGTGATCCCTTGATGCCTCAAAACATGTCCTACCAACCGATCCCTTCTTCTAGTCAAGTTGTGCCATAAACTTCTCTTCTCCCCAATCCTATTCAATACCTCCTCATTAGTTACGTGATCTATCCACCTTATCTTCAGTATTCTTCTGTAGCACCACATTTCGAAAGCTTCTATTCTCTTCTTGTCCAAACTAGTTATCGTCCATGTTTCACTTCCATACATGGCTACACTCCAAACAAATATTTTCAGAAATGACTTCCTGACACTTAAATCTATATTCGATGTTAACAAATTTCTCTTCTTCAGAAACGCTTTCCTTGCCATTGCCAGTCTACATTTTATATCCTCTCTACTTCGACCATCATCAGTTATTTTACTTCCTAAATAGCAAAACTCCTTTACTACTTTAAGTGTCTCATTTCCTAATCTAATTCCCTCAGCATCACCCGATTTAATTGGACTACATTCCATTATCCTCGTTTTGCTTTTGTTGATGTTCATCTTATATCCTCCTTTCAAGACACTGTCCATTCCGTTCAACTGCTCTTCCAAGTCCTTTGCCGTCTCTGACAGAATTACAATGTCATCGGCGAACCTCAAAGTTTTTACTTCGTCTCCATGAATTTTAATACCTACTCCAAATTTTTCTTTTGTTTCCTTTACTGCTTGCTCAATATACAGATTGAATAACATCGGGGAGAGGCTACAACCCTGTCTCACTCCTTTCCCAACCACTGCTTCCCTTTCATGCCCCTCGACTCTTATGACTGCCATCTGGTTTACGAAACTGAAAACCCAAGCATAAAAATAATGAAAACTAACTTAGTTTGTGGCTTATAGAAAAAAAAGATCATTCATATCACAGTTACAATTGTAGCTTCACACATCCTGCCCCTTACTGGATGAAGATCAAGCTGCTAATTTGTGTTACTCAACGCTGGTAAGTACCTAACTGCTGATTCTCCAAGTCAGAATGTGAATTTACCAACGACGCCTAAAACGTTTTTCTTAAACGACCAGAGTTCTGCTCGCGAATGCAGTGGCTGGAAAATTGATACATATCAGAAATCCTTCATAAGTAATGATGGGTAAAATAAGCAGATGTGAACTAGCAAGGGAAAGATCTTAAGGTAATCATGGGATAAACATTCTATGTCCTAAATAATCAAACTGTAATGGCGCTACCAAAAACGTATGCATAAGCACCTTGCATTACAGTTCATTAAACACAGACGAGGTTCATTTGGTAAGATGACTTCAATACAATAAGGCATATGAGGTAATATATTAGCTACTGGAGGGATGGGACGTCCTTTCTCCAAAACTGTACAGAGCAGTCATAATTGCACAAAGCGAAACGCATACTGAGAGAATTTTGTTCAGGACAAACTACGCATCCTTGTGAGATCAGCAGTTTACTACAACTCTTACTGGATAGACCAAATTATATTTATGGTCATCAGGGGACTAATTCCGTGGTGCGTCTTGCTGCAATTACACTCCAGTTCGGAGTAGCTACTTCACAGTGCAAGCGTGCAGAGTGGTTGTATCAACATGGACAGGTATTGTAGCTTGTTACTAATATTATTCAGGAGGCAGAAAGAGTCGACACTAGTGACAGAGAAGGGTTGTAATTATACACAAAATAAAATGATGAGAAGTAAATCATAGGTGGAGTGATACTACACAAAAAGGAACAAGAATTTCGTATATATGTCACAATGATTTAGCAAAGATAAAAGCTCCAGAGAGCTTGATAATAAAAGACATGTTGATACCATTATTCGACCGAAGAAATGCGTTCGACATTGCGGAATACTGCAAGATTTTCGAAATACTCAGGGAAATAATAAGTTACAGGGAAGAATGGACAAAATAGACAAATACGAGAACCAAGGGGGAAACGCTAGAATGGGAAACACAAGAACGAAGGGTTCGGATTAGAGAGAGTATAAGACAGGAATGTGGTATTTCACCTATGTTATACGTCGAAGAAGCAATGGTGGAAATACAAGAAAGATTCAGAGACTAGGATTAAAGTACAAGGTGAAAAGATATCAGTAATAAGATTCGCTGACGGCATTTATATCCTCGGGGAAAGCGAGGAAAAGTCGCAGGCTATATTAAATGGAATGAACAACATGATGAGTATGAGTTTACGTCAGTAAACCGAAGAAAGACGCAAGTAATAAGGAGTAGCAGGAGTGAGATTAACGGTAGACTTAACATGAAAACTAGGACCATGAAGTAGACGCAGTTATGGAATTATGCTACCTATAAATCAAAATAACACTTAGCGGCCGAAGCATGGAGGATATAAAAAGCATTTCAACACAAGCAAAGAGTGCCATCCGGTTCAAAAGAAGTTTGTTAGCATTAAAGATCGTTCTTAATTTCAGGAAGACATTTTTTGAGAATGTACATTTCGAGCATAGCATTGTACGAGCGACGAGGACAAGGAAGAGTCGAATCGAAGCGTTTGATATATGAAACTAAGAGTGTTGCAAATTAGGTAGATTGACAGAATAAGAAATGGGAAGGTTCTCCGCAGAATCGGCGTGGAGAAGAACATACAGGAAGGATGGCAAGAAGGGGCAGGATGACGGTGTTTTAAGACTGTTATGACCCGAACTACAAGCCCTGCCGTCTGATATATCCGTCAGTCAACGATGGCCGCGGGACGGCCTAAACACCAAGGCGAAGCCAGCATGGAAGTACTTCGGCAGTCTCCAAGAGATGTAGCTAGCGGCGGCGTGCGGCCTTAATTTTTGAGTGTGTGTATGAACTGCCACCAGTCGCACAGAAGTGTGGTATTATTCAGCATGAGAAGGCGATGGAGCCGCGTCAACAAGCAATACCACAGAGTCACTGTACAATCAGATGACAAAAGTCATGCTATAGCGATAAGCAACTTATACAAATGGTGGCAATATTGCAAACACGAGGTACAAAAGGACAGTGCCCTTGGTGGAGGTGTTATATGTACTCAGGTCTTCTGATACGATTACGGCCGCACGAAGGGAATTGCAGTTGGAGCTACACGCATGGGACATTTCATTCCGGAAATCGTTTGGGAATTCAGTATTCCTAGACTCACATTTTCAAGAGAGTGCTGAGAATAACAAGTTTGAGGCATTACCTCTCATCACGGAAAACGCAGTGGCCGGCTGCCTCCACTTAATGATCGAGAGCAGTGGCGTTTGCGTAGAATTGTCATTGCTAACAGACAAGCAGAATTGCATGCAGTAGACGCAGAAATCAATGTGGGACGTACGACGAACGCATCCGTTAGAACAGGATAATGGAATGTAGTCGAAGTAAGTTGGGCGGCGCTGACGGAATTAGATTAGGAAATGAGATACTTAAAGTAGTAAATGTGTTTTGCTACTTTGGGAGTAAAATAACTGATGATGGTCGAAGTAGAGAGTATATAAAATGTAGACTGGCAATGGCAAGGAATGCGTTTCTGAACAAGAGAAATTTGTTCACATCAAGTATAGATTTAAGTGTGAGGATGTCGTTTCTGAAAGTATTTGTATGGAGTGTAGCTATGTATGGAAGTGAAACATGGACGATAAATACATTGGACAAGAAGAGAAGAGAAGCTTTCGAAATGTGGTGCTACAGAAGAATGCTGAAGATTAGATGGGTAGATCACATAACTAATGAGGAGGTACTGAATAGAATTGGGAAGAAGAGAAATTTGTGTCACAACTTGACTAGAAGAAGAGATCGGTTGGTAGGACATGTTCTGAGGCATCAAGGGATCACCAGTTTAGTATTGGAGGACAGCGCGGAGGGTAACAATCGTAGACGAGACCACGAGATGAGTTCACTAAGCAGATTCAGAAGGTCAGAAGGATGTAGGTTGCAGTAGGTACTGTGAGATGAAGAAGCTTGCACAGGATAGAGTAGCATGGAGAGCTGCATCAAACCAGTCTCTGCACTGAAGACCACAACAACAACAACAACAGGTTATGGCAGTAAACAAAAAAATACATGCCTTTAATATGTAATAGTTAGATCTTAAAGACATGTGTTAGTCTTGTGTATCTACTTCGGACTGTCTTAACAAAAAATGGTTCAAATGGCTCTGAGCACTATGGGACTTAACTTCTAAGGTCATCAGTCCCCTAGAACTTAGAACTACTTAAACCTAACTAACCTAAGGACATCACACACATCCATGACCGAGGCAGGATTCGAACCTGCGACCGCAGCGGTCGCGCTATTCCAGACCGTAGCGCCTAGAACCGCTCGGCCACCGCGGCCGGCGGACTGTCTTAACAGAAATGAGATAATAATGATCTAACAACTTGTAACAGTGTACCTGATAATGGAATAAAACCAGAAACCTAGATAGTACAGAAGATAAATACAGTAATACACAGTCTAATGGCGGTTTATTCTTTTAAAAAGAGGAATTAGTGGCGGTCGGCATCAAGTTAGTGAGAAGACTTACTACGTAAAAAAATAAGAAGAAGAAGAAGAAGAAGAAGAAGAAGAAGAAAAGAGATCACAACAAATATTACGACGAGCATTTTCAATAACACTATGAAAATATCTTGAAATGCCAACACTAAGAAAACTTCACTACTTCTCTTGTACAGAAGCGCATTTCAAGATTTGCAAGGAAACTCTCAGATGAAACACAGTAAGTGTGACGTCTTATTTTAAAAACTACCAAACAAACGACCACGTATAAACATTAGGATATAATTCGAGAAAAATATTTTTACAAAAAGCACTGGATTCAAAATAGTTTAAAAATGGTTTAAATGGCTCTGAGCACTATGGGACTCAACTGCTGTGGTCATTAGTCCCCTAGAACTTAGAACTACTTAAACCTAACTAACCTAAGGACATCACACACATCCAAGCCCGAGGCAGGATTCGAACCTGCGACCGTAGCAGTCGCACGGTTCCGGACTGCGCGCCTAGAACCGCGAGACCACCGCGGCCGGCGTTCAAAATAGTCATCGGTTTATTGTCCATTAATACAAGCTACAGTGTGAATACGTGTTTGCAACATAAGAGAACGCTAGGGAGAATGTCGAAAAAGAAAGTGTTATTAATTAGGGTAACAGGAAAACGTATTTAGTTCGTTATATTTCATCTTTATTTAGTTCACTAAAAAAGTGAAATACAGTACTCAAACACATCATGAGCCAGATCAAAAGGAAACCTCATATTTGTCCGCTCTCACATAGAATTTATACCTAAACTGCCGTGCACCGATTGTTTGGCAATCGCGTCTTTTGGGACGGTGACTTAAAACAGACCCCGTCCGACATAGAAAATAAACAGTGTACCTACCTACTACCAACTTGCCTTCAATTACCTGCCACACTAAATTAATAACAGTTGATGATAAGGATTCACTACAATAAAAGACAATCGCTATTTATTAGTTTGGAGAAACTAATAAATTCGGGAGATGCCTGTTTTACAACTGTATGTATAAATAATGAAAATCCACCCTAGTTGCTAGTAAAAACTTCGTTAAGTCCATTTTCAAGAGGAACCGAAACTGCCATTGTTAATGCGTAATAAGGGAGTATATAAATATTTTCCATGACAGGAGATCAATAAACTTAGATATCTACTGTATAACAACAGAGATAATGTATAACTTACCTTGTGCTCCAGAGAGTCAGCGTCAAACTATTAACAAAACAGTAAAAAATCAGCTGTTTTTAAAAAGTTACGGGCGGAACGACATCCAGAGAGAAATTGGTAATGATTATAAAATTGTACAATTCAAGAGATTAAAAGTATTGGCATGCTTTAACTTTAAGAAGACATGTTGGAAACTTCAATTATATGTTTTATAAGATTGACAGTAATTTTTAGATGTAATTATAGTGTAAAATAATTGCACGGGACTGGGCGTGGAAGTCCAGTATCAAGTTACGTACTCTAGCGTACGAAAGGAAAAGCACAGGGAGCTATAGTGGACACTAACGTAGCTTGTACGCATCGCTGGCCACATGCAAAAGCGTCTTTACAAACACCTAGGTATATGTACGAACCTACGGAGCATCTTCCACGCGAGTTGTCGATAACGGAGTGACAAATGTCCAAGAAACTGGTGTCTCTTGATGAGCACTGCCCGCTGAACGTCTTCTCCTCTTTTTTTTTTTTTTATCAGATAGGCTTAAATTTATATTTCATGTAGGTAATTAAATAAATGTTGTGGAAGCCATTATCCACCAGGGTAAGGTGCACTACACCGTAATAACGTTCCTACGCATTCGCTGCATCTTCCCACAGTCCTATATCCTCGTTATAATTGAGTAGTTGCGTATCAGTTCAGTGATGTTGTCGACAACATTATAATATGTGCCAGTACACAAGGCAGGGAATGAGCGTTTTTCTGCTAGATGGCAACAGCGGAGATGTTGCACCAATATATTCCAAAAAATTTCTCCATAAAAATATTCCGCGTAGTTCGACTTTCGCAGAAAGGAAGAGAATATTATGAGAGACTTAGAAGTTACAAGCAGGTATCTCGTCTTACGTCTGGCTCTTTTCCTGTAGCGACAATAAACAGCAAAACTTCCTGCCGGTGAAAAATGTGTGCCAGACCGAGACTCGAATTCGAGACCTTTCCTTTTGCTGGCAAGTGCACTATCAACTGAGCTATCGAAGCACGACTCGCAACGCGTCCTCACAGCTTCAATTCCGCCAGTACCTCGTCTCCTACCTTCCAAACGTCACAGAAACTCTCCTGCGAATCTAGCAGCCTGGCGGAATCGTAGCTGTGAGGAGGCGTCGCGAGTCGTACTTGGGTAGTTCAATCGACGCCGTCGCGACAGCTCAGCATCTTCGGTCAGAGGATTTAGCTATCCTCTGTAATAAAAAAACTGAGAGAACGGATCAACGAACAACCTGAAAGGGTGTTGTCGGACGTCCGCCACGAACAAATTCAGCGAACAATACTGAACAAAATGAGATCATCAAAAAAAAAAAAAAAAAAAAAAAAAAAAAAAAAAAAAAAAAAGGAGTGTTAGCGGCCCTATGTAATAAACAAGCGTCACGGAATGTCCACCGCGGAACAAACAGCACGCATAATAACGTACAAAATGAGATTTAAAAACAATCGGTATAACACTTGCCTACGAAAGGCAAAGATCCCGAGTTCGCGTCTCGGCTCGATCCACAGTTTTCATCTGCCATGAAATTTCATATTAGAGCACACTCTGCTGCAGAGTGAAACTTTCATTCTATAAACAGCAAAGTCAGCTTTTACCTGCTTGTTACATTTTTTTTAATTTTCTGAGATATTTATTATAAACGTGTTTGGCCTTCTGAATACTGCATCACTTATTCAGAATTTCTGTCGGGAATCTGGCGTCAATAACGGATGCCCGCAGTCCGCACTTGGTTTGAATGATTGCTTTTGAAAAGGACATCCACCCACACTCGCCAAACGGCACAACCACTGGACACATTTCATCCTGAGGTGTAGAATGGTACTTCAGCGTCGCTCTTCAGCTGTGACTATTATTATGTAGGACTGAGAGAATTTATTAATTTAGTGAACACACTTACTAATTTAGTGAACACACAATGTTACAGAGATATTAATCCAAAGCGAGTCGCGGACGCTACAAGAGAAGAATTGCACATAACAATATGGTTTAATGCTAATATTCCATTAGTGTATGTTCGTAGAGGAGGCTGCTAACGTATTGTTTCCTCCTATACATACGAGGGTTGGAACTTAAATACTGGCAACTACTTATTCACAATCGATACAAAAGAGTTACATGTTTGCACCCGTTACTGTCCTTCAAAGTAGTCACCAGCGTTGGGTAGAGCCCGTTGCCAGCGATGTGGAAGCCGTAGTATACCGTTAGCAGAGTCTGTTCTGTTGATGGTGCGAATCTAGCGGTCTAATGTTATGGTGATACTCGTTTACGATTGTGATGGCGTTACCCGAACGCATAACGTTCCTGAACGGCAGACTGGTTTGACAGTAATATGGGTGTGATCACCGACAACGGACTCACTTCAAGGTAAGTTTCAACAGTTATTTCCACTCATTAAATCGTGGCAGCGCGGGATTAGCCGAGCGGTCTTAGGCGCTGCAGTCATGGACTCTGTTGCTGGTCCCGGCGGAGGTTCGAGTCCTCCCTCGGGCATGGGTGTGTGTGTTTGTCCTTAGGATAATTTAGGTTAAGTAGTGTGTAAGCTTAGGGACTGATGACCTTAACAGTTAAGTTCCATAAAAAAAATTATAAATTAAATCGTGGGACAAAACAATAACATCGGCGAATCCTTCCAGTCCCACAGACCCCAACTGCGAACTTCCAAATAAGATTTACGTAATTAAAAATGATTAGTTTACAGGCCTCCATTTGTGCCATTAATACTTAAGTGCTGTCCTTAGGTTAGTTAGATTTAAGTAGTTCTACGTTCTAGGGGACTGATGACCTGAGCAGTTCAGTCCCATAGTGCTCAGAGCCATTTTAACCGTATTTGATAAGCAAGTCACAGTGGAAATCATTAAAATAAAAGCTTTCTTTGTTCCGGCGAAATCTTTTCTCGAAGCACAGAAGGTGCTTAGAACCATTTTCAGAATATTTCTCCATCTTTCCACTTTCAAATGCCACGTAGGAAAAAAAGAACACCCAAACCTGTCCGTGCAAGATCCACTATCTCCCATTCCATGAAGACTGTCATATCTCTCTATGTAGGTGAGGGTAAAAACAAAATAATTTGTTATTCATGGCAGAAACGTAGTAATTGAAATTTCGAGAAAAGATTTCGCCGGAACAAAGAAAGCTTTTATTTTAATGATTTCCACCGTGACTTGCTTATCAAATACGGTTCAAATGGCTCTGAGCACTATGGGACTGAACTGCTCAGGTCATCAGTCCCCTAGAACGTAGAACTACTTAAATCTAACTAACCTAAGGACAGCACACACATCCATGCCCGGGGCAGTATAGGAACCTACGACCGTAGCAGTCGCGCGGTTCCGAACTGTAGCGACTAGAACAGCTCGGCCACCCCGTCCGGCCCTTGTTTATTAAATACGCACTCTCTTCTGTTTCGTGATAACGCAAAAATGAACTTTTTCGATGTCCTCCGACAATCCTGCCTGATACGGAAACCATACCGCGCAGCGACGCTCCAGAAAAAACAGAAAAGCGACCGTAGGCACTGTCTATGGTTAATTTTATGCGTCTTCAATGTATTCTGCCAATAACGAAGGTCAAAGTTGTTCGTGATAGTACGGCCTAGGTATTTAGGCTAGTTGATAATCTTTACATCTGTATGACTTAAAAAGTAATTGAAATTTAATGGAACCTTTTTAGTACTCATATAGATGCCCCGTCTAAATCATTTTGCAGTTCTTTTTGATCTTTATTATTTTATTAGATGGCAGGCGGCGGCATCATCTGCAAATGATCTTTGAGGGTTGCTCATATTGTCTCCTAAATCATCTGTAAGCTTAAGAGAGCCGTTAACGCTTCCTTGAGGAAATCCAGATATTTCAATTTCACTAGATGACTTCCTTTAATTACTACGAACTGTGCCTTTCTTACAAGAAATCACAAATCCAGTCGCACAACTGGGACGATACGCCATATGCACGAAATATGATTAGAAGCTGCTTGTTAGGAACTGTGTCAAAATCTGCTGGAAATTTAGAAATAGCTTCCGATCCGCTGCCGACAGGTGTCATTACTTCGTGCGAATAGAGCCAATTGTGTTTTACAAGAGCGACAGTTCTGAACACGTTCATGTTCCGTGTCAATGGATAGTTTCTTCGAGGTACTGTATTTCATATTTTTGGAACACAGTATATATTCCAAAATAGCAGTGACATGGCTCTATAATTTAGTCGATTATCTCTGTTTCCTTTTTTGGGAATGGGTGTGATTTTACAACGTTCCAGTCATCAGGTACGGATATTTCGTCGAAGAACAGGCTGTAAAAGATTGCAAAAATGGTAGCTGTTTGATCAGTACTCCCTGAAAGGAACCTAACTGGTTTACAGTCGGGACCACATTTCCTTTATTAAGTGACGTAAATTGCTTCGTCACACGAAGAGTATCTACTTCCAAATTATTCATATTGATCCTGATTCGAGTCCTGGAATGTTTACTGCATCATATTTGACAGAAGAATTACGGAAAACTGTTTTGCAACTCCATTTTAGTGAAACTGTCGTCGGTAACACTAACACAGCAGTGTCTTTATTATATCTTGCAGGTGGTATACTTCATACATACGACCAGAATCTCTTTGTAATTTTTACCTGATTTCGTAACAGAACTTCATAGTGGTAACGATTAAAAACATTCCGCGTTGAAGCCAGCACCAAGTTCGAGGTTCTGTAAACCGTCTCCAGTCTTGGAGATTTTGCAATCTTTTAGGTCCAGAATGTTTTTTCGTTACGTCGGCAACAGTGTCGTGACCTGCTTTGTGTCTCTTAGAGGATCTGTTCCGTCTCTTGTTAATATACTTCGTATAAAACTCTCTGTTTCCATCAACACAGTTTCTTTGAAATAAGCCACAGTCGGTCAACTCTTAAATAGGATGGGATAAATGCCGACTGTCTATTAGGAATGTGTAAGCGAATTTTTATTTCCTTTTTTAAACAGATATAGTTTGTGTTCATTTTTTTGGGGATTCAGATGCTACGCTATTACAACTCGCTGCAACGACTTTATAGTAACTAAGGGTAGTATCTGTCATGATCCCCTCTATTTGCTAAGGATTTATTGTCGCAGAGATGTCTAAGCTTTCTTGTGGTAGTTATTGTGTTACGTAACTAATTACGGTAGAAAACGCGATCCGAAGAAGCTTTGATGTCCCTATGCACTTCCCGATCCGGTTTCACTCATAAAAACTGACTAGTTTGCCATCCCGGGCCACTTTCTATGTTACGTCAATTTTTTCTTTGCATATTTGATGTAAATAAATTTTTGGGATGAAATGAACTTGTTCTCACCCTACTGTAGCTACCTTATGAACATACAAACACCACAGAAATGATTCCAAATCTTTCAAAGTAAAAGAACTGTAGTGACGATTTGTCAAGTATCTCCCTTTATGAAGTGAAAGCGAACAAATAATTGTTGCTGTTGTAGTATTAGAAGATTATAGAAAATTAGTGGGTTATATTAAAACATATTATGGTCAATATTGGAGGAGAAATATTTTGATGATCAAAGGAACTGGCAATATATTAATGTGTGGACATACATTTAGGAAAAGAGGTGCTATTATGGACTGTGAAAATCTTGCGAAAATCGTTTAGGACATGAGAAACACTAGTCTTGAAAGACTAAAAATAAGTCTTTAATTCAACGAAGATTACGAGTTTCCAGCTGGACAGTATACTTCTCTTAAACGGCGAATCTCCAGACTCACTAACGAACATTCTGGCAATCTTGAAATAGCTGTCTGCCATAGTGTTTGCTCATTACGAACCACGTACTTCCACTGACGGTGTCTCACTATGAGGTACCTAAGACACAACCAGCAGTCACGACCAAAAGTGTAAACTGCTCCAGCACGGTATTATACGTCAACCAGTTGGTACGTGCCGATCCTCGGATATGCAGTTACTCCACTCTTCTATCAGTCCATCTCCTCCTTCCACTTGTCGCTGTCAATCTACTCCTGCCCCCCACCCCCCGTCTGTCCATCTGCTCCTACCCCCTCTAATTCTATTTCCTCCTCCTACCTCTATTCTTCCATATCCTGCTCCCTCCTACCTTTGTCCATCTCTTCCTCTGCCCCGTCTCTGTCCATCTCCTTCTCTTCCTACCTCTCACCTCTCCCTGTTTTTCTCTTCCCTTTCTCCGTCCAGCCCCCTCTACCACCTCTCCCTACCGATTTCCTCCTCTGCATAACATGCATTATTGGGTAACTGAAAATTCATGTTATATGAGACAAGTTGCACACTAAAAACCGTGGTCGGTGAATGTATGGTGTAGGACAGAATTATAGGCTCCTATTTCATCGAAGAAATCTTAATGGTAGCTATTAAACCACATTCCTGCAAAAAACATTACGTCTTTTATTGGAAGAAATACCTTTAGGAGCAAGGAACAGAATGTGGTACCAACACGATAGACGTCTGGCAAATTTTTCGCTTTTGGCTAGAAATGAGTTGCAGAGACAATTCCCTCATCGTTGGATTGGACGCGGAGGAGCTGTGTCGTGGGCGGCTCGTTCTCCAGACTTGACGCTTCTGGATTTTTTCTTGTGGGAATTCGTAAAAGACATTGTTTATAAAGATATTCCAACTACACCTGCAGACGTGCGAGAGAAAATTGTCAGAGCATGTGCTTCGATAAGTGCAGATGAAATAAGGAATATCACTCAATCCATAATAAGAAGATTGCAGCACTGCATTGATACCAATGGTTATCAGTTCGAACACCTTCTGTAAATGAACGTTCACTCCACCTTTGCGACCTTCGTTGACCATCAAAGACCTTACTGTTAGACATCATTGGATCGGTCTCGACAGCCACTACCCGAAAATAAGTACCAAACTATAGCATCCCATTAAAAAAAATTGACCTTCATATCTCTGAAGCGACCCCACCTGGCAACAAAAGCCCAACGTCATATTATGGTCCCCGTTGTCCGATGCAACTTTTGTCCCACAAACTTTTCAGCTCCTACAATATTTTCGGAGATATTCTTGGTGGCAATAGTTACTGGCTCACCCTGCATTTTAGATACATTTAACATATTTCACACGTATTTATACACATATTTCAGCTGTATCTCTAGCGAATTGGCCCTGAAATTTCATTTTAATGCAGCTCAAAGTTTAAGAGGTCATATTTCCTGAACTATGTCAAGTGCAATGATGTAATTTTTCTGGTACACTCAGTATGTCAGTATTGTCATGCCAAATGTGTAAGAGATTAAAAGATAGTGTTTCATGCTGTAGTTTTACTGCATGAACAGCAAAAATGTAGTAAGCGATAAACTAGATAAAATTTTTCCCTTTCATCGTTTTGAGGGGTTCGTCAGCGAGGAAAAGTTTCGTAAAAGTTTGAAATCATGTGTAAAGTTTGATGTAAGTATCTAAGCGCTCTCATTCTCAAATACTGTATGACTAAAACACGGGTATTCGCGAGTGGGGTACTCTGCTGTTTCACACACAAACCCCTCCCCGCCACCAGCTGACCCCCGTCCCTTTGACAGGTAGGTGGGACTTACCCTCACAGATATAAGTAATATGCGTGCCAAGTTTGGTTGAGATTTGTACAGTGACTTAGGAGGAGATGTGAAACACACATATATGCGTATGTGCATCAATTTTTGAAATAGGAATGGATTTAATTCAATGGTCAGCAGTATTGCGCGATTTTGGCTTAACAATGAGTGGCGCATGAAAGGAAGATACCGATTCACCTTTTATTGGTGACAGCATTTTGAGGAGAACACCTCATGTCACGTGCGTTGGTGTCTGCTGCGTCACTTAGTTATGAATTCTCTGGGAAGTAACACGTTATATAATCAGTCGCAAGGTCCAGTGTGCCGAAATCCTGTAAAGTTTGTAAGAGCCAACATGAACTACGCAATTTACATCTACTTCCTTAGTCTGAAAACTACTGAAGTACATGGCAGAGAGTACTTCTCACTGTACCAGATATTAGGCTTCTTCTCGTTAAATTCACTTATCGAACGCGGGAAAAATAATTGCTTAAACGCCTCCGTGCGTGGTGTAATTAGTTTAATCCCATAATCCCGTCTTCGTGGTCCCTGCGATAACAGTACGTAGTGCGTTGTAGTGCATTCCTAGACTCCTCACTTAAATTTCATCCTTAAAGCTTTGTAAGGAGGCTGTCGGGAATAGTTTGCGTCTATCTCTAAGCACCTCCCGGTTTAGATTTTGCCCCCATCTTGGTAACACTCTCCCATGACTCAAACAAATCTGTGGCCATTCGCGCTATTCTAGTGTGTAAAAGCTCAAAATAATTCATTAGTCCAATTTATTATGGTTTCCACACATAAGAGCAATATTCTGGTAATGTCCTTTGTAGACTGATTACAGTTTACTTGTATAGTATCTACAATTACTATTATACTGCGGCTGGGGCACACTTGAATTTATTTCTAGATCTGTTGACGACTCTCCATCTGAGTTAGTATGCCACATTTTTCCTACTACGAATTCCAGTCCAGTTACACATTTTGCTTCATAGTCCATCCATCGTACTTTCGATAATGAGCGTAGACATCGTTGAGTGAGGACAAGAAATACTGCATCTTCCTTACTGCCTTAATCCATGGCTTTCAGGATGCTATGAGAGAGACGCGCAATTTGGGCTTCGCATGATCAAACGGAACAAAAAATATTACATTATAGTAAAAATTCACAACCGAGTAAGCTTGGAACTTTTGCCCCAGAGTTCATAGTTCGTCAACGAGCAAAGGAACAAAGCGGAACCATCGTGCAGCGAATACGTAACCTCAGCCGCAGAGAAAGGACACGCGGCCGTGCTGACGTCACCGAGCACCTGCGTGACCCTCCCAGCCGCGCAAGGCCGTGAACCCGCCGACAGGCGCTGCCGTCGTTTCTTTATGTGACAGCGTTCGCACAAACTTCTCCTGACAGCTTACTCTCGTAACGCCTCCCGCATGACTCCCACATGGAACTTGGTCTAGATATTCATTTCAAAGTCTAATGATCAAAGCTTTTGTAACTACATTTTATAGTCAAGAGTCAGAATACTTCCCGTGTTGTCACTGAGACATACCTGATTACTAATTCTGGGGAGAAGCTAGAGATCAGTTTCAATATTGTTTAGTAGGAAATAAGATAGCCTTACCTTCTAATTCAGATATTGATGTATTAAGGCATTAATATTACTTTTATAGATAGAGTCTTACCTAAGTATTAAAATCAGAAGGCACCTACGACGCACTACTTCAAAACAATAATAAAACAGAAAATGAGGGAACGTAAGAGAATGAAGCCGTACAAGATTCAGTAGCGGAACCACACCTTTTGTGCTCTATGGAAGAAACGGGAAAAGTTATCGTACTGCCACAGAAATAGTGGTGATATAAAAGACAAATTTTTATTACACTGCTACGTTTTGCAACCTAATTATGCAAGTTAACTGTGGACTTTATATGTGGAAGAGTTTTGTCTTGTATACGCTGGAATAACGTCAAATCATAAAATTGTTTCCCTTAGCCGTTTTATTGCCAAAGGATACACACAAAAAGAGGCTGAAGAGTTGCTCTTTCATTTTCTACAAATCACAAATGTTCAGATGAATTAAAATGTGGTCATGCTTGCCTTGTAGATGACCCACATGAAGGACGTCCCAAAGCAGTCACCTGCAACACTCCTACTCCAGTCAGCTACGCTACGGACTGTGGATGTAAATGCCTAACAGTTCAAACATTAAGGGAATTATTTTTGAAATATGAAATAATATCAGAGTGGGAATGTACAACTTTCTATAATAATTTTGGTACACTAACACCAAAATGAAGATGAAAATTTAAACAGTGCAATCATATACAACTGAAACGGAAAAAGCCATTTTAGCTAAGTAAAAAAAGCCAAATAATTGTAAATAATACAGTCGCCAGTCACATAGGCCAAAGGTATTAATAAATCAGTTGATTACTGGAACCGATTTTTTAATTATGCAATGATCGGAAGGATAATAACTGTGTTACTCAGAATCCCGTAGTTCAGTATAAAACAACTTGAATAAGCAAATCATGTAGCTCAGCAGTATGTGCTTCCACGTCAACAAAGAGCGTACCTTCACTTTACAGTTTGCTTGGATTAAAAGATTTAACTCTCCACACTGAACAAATTATTTCTCTGAATAAAATTAGAAACATTATAAAAGAATTATAATACTATGTTGCTAGTGAGTATGAAAGAAAGGCTACTACATCATCCAAGTGAGATTACACGCAAAATAAAATTTGTACCTTCCATCGTTCTGGCCTTCTTGTTTAGAACGACGTTAATAACTATCTCGTTATTTTACACTTATGTCTGGGATTTTGATATTTACGCCTCTTATGATCTTACTTCTTTCTACATATGGGTTTCATCATAACATATGATGTGTGGGGTGATGTGATGACTATGGCAGTATTTTACATGCATCACTGTAAATTCGGCTTCTTGTGTTTGAATCGCCTTACACACTGAAAAAAGTGGTGGGATGCCTCCTAATATCGTATCGGACCTCCTTTTGCCCAGCGTAGTGCAACAACTAGACGTGACGTGAAATCAACAAGTCTTTGGCAGTTCCCTGCAGAAAGATTGAGTCATGCTGTCTCCAGAGCCGTCCATAATAATGAAAGTCTTCACAGTTCAAGATTTTATGCATGACGTATGTCGTATACATGGGACTCATGTCGGACGATCTGTCGCTCGAATTGTCCAGAATGTTCAAACCAATCGCGAACAATATTGGCCCGGTGACATGCCACATTTTCATCCACAAAAATTCCAACGTTGTTTGCGAACATGAAGTCAACGAGTGGCTGAAAATTGTCTGCTAGTAGCCTAACATACACATTTCTCCGCACACACTCGAACCCTACCATCAGCTCTCACCAACTGAAATCGTGACTCATCTGTTCAAGTAACGGTTTCCCCGTCGTCTAGGGTCCCAACGGATACGGTCACGACCCCAGAAGAGGCGCTGCAGGCGATGCCGTGCTGTTAGCAAAGGCACTCGCTTCGGACGCCTGCTGCCCTACCCCATTAACGTCAAATTTCGCCGCACTTCCCTAACGGATACGTTCGTCGTACGTCTCTCATTGATTTCTGCGGTTATTTCATGCAGTCAACTCTACATAAATGCCTGTCTGTTGTCTGTTAGCATTGACAACTCTATGCAAATGCCACTGCTCTCTATCGTTAAGTGAATGCCGCCGGCCACTGCTCTTGTCCGTAGTGAGAGGTAATTCCTGAAATTTGGTATACTCGGCGTATTCTTGACACTGTGGATCTCGGAATACTGAATTCCCTAAAGATTTCCGAAATGGAATGTCCGAAGTGTCTGCTTCCAATTACCATACCGTGTTCAAAGTACGTTAATTCCCGCCGTGTGGCCAGAATCAGGTTGGTAACATTTTCAAGTGAATTACCTAACTACAAATAATAGCTCCACCAATGCACTGCACTTTTATACCTTGCATAGGCGCTACTAATGGCATTTGTATATGTGCATATCGGTAGCCCACGACTCTTATCACCTCAGTGTTGTTTTCGTGTATTCTTACATGAGTATCACAGTCGTTCATGTTCATTAGTAACATAGTCATTGTAATAATTCGAGGAGCATATTTTACTACGTAGCCAATCTATGTTCCTATTGTTACTTCTCACGATATTACTTTCGTAGTACTCATTAAGCACTTGTGTACTGTTTAAGTATTCTTACTCTTTTGCATGCAGTTTCTCTGTATGAGGCAGCTTATAAGTTACTCTCTTATGATGTCTTAGGTTAGAATCATCGCGTAGGAATATCTATGCAGTAAGCATAGTGTATAGTGCACATTATCCTGTAAGATTGTAACACCAAAAACGCAGATAACATATCTTCTGCACCATCCAACATTTTTCGCTGTTTAATATCTGTTGATAACTTGTACTGTAACTTCCTGGCAGATGAAAACTGTGTGCCGGACCGAGACTCGAACTCGGGACCTTTGCCTTTAGTGGGCAAATACTCTACCATCTGAGCTCCCCAAGCACGACTCACGCCCCGTCCTCACAGCTTTACTTCTGCCAGTACCTCGTCTCCCACCTTTCAAACTTTACAGAAGCTCTCCTGCGAACCTTGCAAAACTAGCACTCCAGAAAGAAAGGCTATTGCGGAGATATGGCTTAGCCACAGCCTAGGGGAAGTTTCCAGAATGAGATTTCCACTCTGCAGCGGAGTGTGCGCTGATATGAAACTTCCTGGCAGATTAAAACTGTGTGCCGGACCGAGACTCGTACACGGGTTGGCAGTGCACTTGCCCGCGAAAGGCAAAGGTCCCGAGTTCGAGTCTCGGTCCGGCACACAATTTTACTCTGCCAGGAAGTTTCATATCAGCGCACACTCCGCTGCAGAGTGGAAATCTCATTCTGGAACTTGTACTGTAGTTATAATTCTCAATCTGTAAGCTTTATTACGGATACTATATTTAATATGTAATGGAGGTAAAAGTGTATTTATTTGTGAATTTATATAACTGATAGTAATTATAATGCAAATATTGTAATTTTCTGGATGCTAGCCAACGGAACTTTATTTAAACGTATCGATAGCAACGGCGAAATGGCAGCAGCTGTGCTGTTGTTTGTCTTTGGGTATTGAGAGAGTCTGTTGCGCTGCGAGTAGAGAGGAAACACCGCAGTTTGAGTCACGAAAAAGAGCAGAAGTGTTTGTTGGGTGCTCCCACAGACGCGGTGTGCAACTATGATTCCACCAGTGTAGGACCACCTAATTCGTTACACCGAGAGTATTCACCACGGTCGGAGTGAACAGGGTGAGGAAGTAGCAATTCTAAATATTGCCAGTCCCGTAATAATCCGTGTCTCCGGAGACGGCTCGTGGTTCTCAACCACCAGCAGCAGCAACAGCGGCAGCTCATCATTGTCGTCGGCTACATTCTTCGTTGTCCTCACAGCTGCAACATCCTCAGACTGTTAGCAGACAGACATAGTGTTGTACTGGCTTTACCCAGTTGCATATCTTTCGCAAAGTATGACTAGCTTGAATAATAACCTGCAACAGTTAAAACTTGTAGGGCTCCTGTGTTGTCCTTGTCTTCAGATATTTTTACCAAGCAGAGTCCCTTTCCTTTCCACGCAATCACCGAGTGTCGTGAAAAAATGGAAATTCAGTAACTATTTACTGCCAGTTTTGTTTGTTTGGTAACGACCAGTTTCAGTCTAAATTTTGCTGCTTCAGTAACTGTTCATTCTTGTATTTCATAACGGCAGCTGGACTAATTTGCAACTTTATTAACTTCACTCACTTACAGTAACGTAAAATTTCCCTGGCAAATATCTGGGAGTAGGCATTAGAAGTGATTTAAAATGGAATTATCATATAAAATTAATCGTCGGTAAAGTAGATGTTAGACTGAGATTCATTGGAAGAATCCTAAGGAAATGCAGTCCGAAAACAAAGGAAGTAGGCTACAGTACACTTGTTCGCCCACTGCTTGAGTACTGCTCACCGGTGTGGGATCCGTACCAGATAGGATTGATAGAAGAGACAGAATATCCAACAGAGAATAGCGCGCTTCGTTACAGGATCATTTAGTAATCGCGAAAGCGTTACGGAGGTGACAGATAAACTCCAGTGGAAGACACTGCAACTCCAGTGGAAGAGTCAGCAAGAGAGACGCTCATTAACTCGGTACGGGCTTTTGTTGAAGTTTCGAGAACATACCTTCACCGAGGAGTCAAGCAGTATATTGCTCCCTCCTACGTATATCTCGCGAAGAGACCAAGGGGATAAAATCAGAGAGATTAGAGCCCACACAGAGGCAAACCGACAATCTTTCTTGCGACGAAGAATACGAGACTGGAATAGAAGTGAGAACAGAGGTACTCAAGGTACCCTCCGCCACACACCCGCAGGTGGCTTGCCCAGTATGGATGTAGATGTAATTACTAAAGATGCAGCACAAATTAACGGTGCTTAATTTCGTTTATTCTGTATTTAGCTCAGCGAGTGACTACTGCTGACTCGGCAGGCACTTTATCGTTATGTTAAAAGTAAATCAGTTTCTAATTTGCTTAAAGTAAATTCAATTCAGTCTTTCAGTAATTGAAAGTAAATTGCTTGCTTTTTCCTAATTTTGCGTTACGTTATGCTGAGGTTGCTGAAAGTCATTTTTTACGAAACAAAGTTTCAGTTGCAGTCAGTCATGTATTTAATCAGCAACTTCATTTAACTTCACTTTCAAAATTTGGTATTTCAGGTAAATTAACTGCAAACTTAGTGCTTTGTGAGTAATTTATTTTCTCGTGAACTCTTGTGTTGCGAAAAAAGTGTGACAGCCTTGTATCGCCACACAGTGATTATTCGCTTTATTTTCGTTGCCATTATCTTTATTAAGATTTGGATATTCATTGCCCTAGTGGGCTGGCAACTGTTTAATTATCCCTTTTTTTCCTAATCAGTATTTTTTGTATTAAATACTACGTGGTACGCTTTTCCCCCTTGTGGTTTGTGAACGATTGCACTATATTTCCACCCATATCAAAATTACCATCAGTACCTAGATCAGGTTTAGAATAGATTCTTCCTTCAGAAGGGTCTGTTGTACACTTCCCTCCTACTAACTGGTATTATTCTCCTTCAGTAACGATAGTCTTACTCACTGTAAAATTTCACTAGGCATACGCGATCACAGTCAGTTATATCGCAATCCGGAGGCCGGTTAGGAAGGGAGAGGTTATAACATACCAATACAAGTGTGAGGTCTGTAAACCAAGCTAAGTTTGCCAAGAACAGAACACTGAATGAAAGCCAATAACGATAATAAGAAATTTCAAGTACAATGCAAGTTTGAAATCCAATTGACAGAATGGCATGACTGATAGCAGCTCATGTAACGAACTGTAAGGTGTTCTAGGCTGGATCACAGTTGCCTGCACCGGCCGCGGTGGCCGAGCGGTTCTAGGCGCTTCAGTCTGGAAATGCGGGACCGCTACGGTCGCAGTTTCGAATCCTGCCTCGGGCATGGATGTGTGTGATGTCCTTAGGTTAGTTAGGTTTTAGTAGTTCTAAGTTCTTGGGGACTGATGACCTTAGCAGTTAGGTCCCACAGTGCTCAAAGCCATTTGAACCATTTTGAACAGCTGCCTGCCTGCCGGCTCCAGTGGCTGCGGGTGGCTTGGCGCACGTGACATGACGTACATGCACCTGGTAGTGATTTTAAACTTGAGATGTGCAGTGGTATGTCAGTTTACTGTGCACACCATCGAACTCCTCTTCATTAAATTAACAAATGATTATAATTAAGAGAGAAATAATCAAACGTAATTATATCTAGATGAACAGAAAATTTTATTGGACTAAAGTTTGTGAAAACAGCTTTGTGATGCGAGTGGAGAATCGTAGTATATTTGAATTTTGATTCAAACTATTGATATTAATCCACGCCACCCAGTGGTGAGCACGGAATGCCACTGTCTAGTAGCAGAGCGGTGTTGGCCGCAAAAACAAAAGTCACCGGCGACAAGTACTCCACCCACGCCACTGGGAGGGTTCAGAAAGCTGGCGGAGCTATACTGTGTCCTAATCAAAACACTGCATAGTCTGCAAAAGTCGACACCCCTACAATACAAACTGATGGAGACTCCAAGGTAAGGTAGAAGGGCAGTGCACGATGCCCGCCCCAGGTAGCTCAGTGGTCAGCACAACAGAATGTCAATCCTACCGGCCCGGGTTCATTTCTCGACTGCGTCGGAATTTTCTCCGCTCAGGAACTGGGTATTGTGTTGTCCTAATCATCATCATTTCATCCCCATCGACATGCAATTCGCCGAAGTGAAGTCAAATCGAAAGACTTGCACCCAGCAAACTGTCTACCCGACGGGAGGCCCTAGTCACACGACATTTACATTTAGTACACGATGAAGTTACACATTGTCATAGTTGTTAGGTGCGAGAAAAATCTGTTCGATCTCATTCTGAGTTTGTCTACAGCGAAGCAATGGTTGTAATTTATTATAATACTAAATAGCATTATAAACTCTTAAAGTGGATTGTGTGGCGTCACTGATGTCCAGGTTGTACGACACTTCATTGTTAGATCAGGGTCGTGGGGGAGGGGGGGAGGGGGGGGAGGGGGGGACGGGGGGAGGGGGGATGGTGTAGGGGGGACATTGGGAGCAGTTGGACATGCGGCGAACGTCAGCTCCACATTTATGGCAAATAAGCTTTGCTTTTGTTCAAATTAATTCAATAACGTCTCAGTATTAAAATCGCATAGGAAGTGAATTTGTTTTGTGTCGCCATAATACATTTTGATATGACCATTTAAACAGACCATGCGCGAAGTTTACCAGGTGCGACGTCACCGACAGTTCATGTCAGTAAGTTGGGTGTTTTGACTATTCCAGTGTTTACTACTTCACTGTTGTGATTTTAAAGTTGCTGATGGCCACTTAGATGCGACAGGGAGATTATTTTATAATATTGGTTTCGGGATAATAGTGGATTAGGTAATGTCAGCATTCCCTAAAGTGTCCTTGTGTTGTGGTAGAAGTCCTGCGTGGCAGGCAGCATAGCGTAGTAGAGTTGTGGCAATTTGGCAACGTAAATTGGTTTACGAGTAACTTTTACTTCAGTATCGTTATTGTCGGGTCTAGAGCAAGAGGTCACGGTTGCCTGGGCTCCGTGAATTCTGTTCAAAATACAATATTTGCAACTTTGTGCAACTGATGTAGCGAATGTGCACAAAATTCGAGGACACCGGAACGCAATAATTATTAGCCTTTTAACATATATGTCTGTTTTTCGTTTACAGATGTACGAACTTGCCCCAGAGCGTTGCTGTCATAGCGTACTAGCTGCTACACTGCAGGTAAGAACGGCTGACGATCCGTCCTCACAGCTTTACTTCCGCCAGCACGTCACCTCCCAGCTCCCAAACTTCACAGAAGTTCTCCTGTGAGACTTGCGGGACTAGCACTCCTGCAGATAACGATGTTGTGGAGACATGGCTTACCACAGCCTGTGAATTTGCCCAGGATGAATTTTTCTGTCTTCAGCGGAGTGTACGCTGGTATGAAACTTTCTGGCACATTAACCCCACGGCGGTCGCATGGGTCTGACAGACTCGAGAATTCCAGACATACTCTACGGGAAATAGCTGGTGTGGATGTAGTGACCTGACGTCCGATGGGCCTCTCCCACCCGTCATCCTGTGCAAGCAGAAAAACTCAGCATGACTGCAGTTCTCACCCTGCTGTCCAAGTGTATTTATCTTTGTTGAGTTTTCATCTGCTGGTCCCCCAGACCATCCTTGTCACAGTACGTTTTATTTATTTTTGCCTTCTGAGTATAATATTTCTACCATATCGATTATTGACATTGTTGTTGTTGTGGTCTTCAGCCCTGAGACTGGTTTGATGCAGTTCTCCATGCTACTCTATCCTGTGCAAGCTTCTTCATCTCCCAGTACTAACTGCAACCTACATCCTTCTGAATCTGCTAAGTGTATTCATCTCTTGGTCTCCCTCCACAATTTTTACCCTCCACACTGCCCTCCAATGCTAAATTTGTGATCCCTTCATGCCTCAGAATCTGTCCTACCAACCGGTCCCTTCTTCTTGTCAAGTTGCGCCACAAACTCCTCTTCTCCCAAATTCTATTCATTTACTTATGTGATCTACCCATCTAATCTTCAGCATTCTTCTGTAGCACCACATTTCGAAAGCTTCTATTCTCTTCTTGTCCAAACTATTTATCGTCCATGTTTCACTTCCATACATGACTACACTCAATACAAATACTTTTAGAAACGACTTCCTGACACTTAAATCTATACTCGATGTTAACAAATTTCTCTTCTTCAGAAACGCTTTCCTTATGATTGCCAGTCTACATTTTATATCCTCTCTATTTTGACCATCATCAGTTATTTTGCTACCCAAATAGCAAAACTGATTTACTACTTGAAGTATCTCATTTCCTAATCTAATTCCCTCAGCATCACCCGACTTAATTCGACTACATTCCATTATCCTCGTTTTGCTTTTGTTGACGTTCATCTTATACCCTCCTTTCAAGACACTGTCCATTCCGTTCAACTGCTCTTCCAAGTCCTTTGCTGTCTCTGACAGAATTACAATGTCATCGGTGAACCTCACTCACCAGGTGGTAGAGTTTTGTCAGGACTGGCTCTCCCAAGGCTGTCAGTAGTTCTAATGGAACGTTGTATAGTCCCAGGACCTTGTTTCGACTCGGGTCTTTCAGTGCTCTATCAAACGCTTCATGCAGTATCGTATCTCCCATTTCATCTTCGTCTACATCTCTTCCATTTCCATAATATTGTCCTCAAGTACATCGCCCTTGTATAGATCTTCTATATACTCCTTCCACCTTTCTGCTTTCCCTTCTCTGCTTAGTACTGGGTTACCATCTGAGCTCTTGATATTCATACAAGTGGTTCTCTTTTCTCCAAAGGTCTCTTTAATTTTCCTGTGGCAGTATCTATCTTACCCCTAGTGACATAAGCCTCTACATCCATACATTTGTCCTCTAGCCATCCATCCCTGCTTAGCCATTTTGCACTACCTGTCGATCTCATTTTTGAGACATTTGTTTTCCTTTTTGCCTGCTTCGTTTACTGCATTTTTATATTTTCTCCTTTCATCAATTAAATTCATTATTTCTTCTGTTACCCAGGGATTTCTGCTAGGCCTCGTCTTTTTACCTACTTGATCCTCTGCTGCCTTCACTACTTCATCCCTCAAACCTACCAAGCGAGGTGGCGCAGTGGTTAGACACTGGACTCGCATTCGGGAGGACGACGGTTCAATCCCGCGTCCTGCCATCCTGATTTAGGATTTCCGTGATTTCCCTAAATCACTCCAGGCAAATGCATGGATGGTTCCTCTGAAAGGGTAAGGCCGACTTCCTTCCCCATCCTTCCCTAATCCGATGAGACCGATGACCATGCTGTCTGGTCTCCTTCCCCAAACAACCCTTAAAGCTACCCATTCTTCTTCTACTGTTTTTCTTTCCCCCATTCCTGTCAGTTGTTCCCTTATGCTCTCCCTGACACTCTGTACAACCTCTGGTTATTCAGGTTATCCAGGTCCCTTCTCCTTAAATTCACACCTTTTTGCAGTTTCTTCAGTTTTAATCTACAGTTCATAGCCAATAGATTGTGTTCAGAGTCCACCTCTGCCCCTGGAAATGCCTTACAATTTGAAACCTGGTTCCTAAATCTCTGTCTTACCATTATATAATCGATCTGATCTTACCATTATATAATCTGTCTGATACCTTCTTGTATCTCCAGGATTCTTCCATATATACAATCTTCTTATATGATTCTTGAACCAAGTGTTAGCTTGAAACGTCTCCTTAAAAAAATTATTGAATTACTGTGCTGGTAAATCCCTTACGTTATTTGATTTTCAAACAGCTGATCAAAACTGAACGTACTCAGACATTTCGCTCTTTACCTATTCTGATCAACTCTGAACTGACACACAATATTTTTTAGCGCAACGCAATCTGACTTTCAAAAATCCCTACAATGGCCCTGACTAACAATAACCTACACCTTTCACAAATCACTTACCTCACAAAAATCTTCATTACTCTAACTACTGCAGTACAGCGAGCGCCACTACTGCCAGCTAAATAAAAGATTCAAACTACTGAAGGCACCAACTACTGATGGGCATAGTTACTAAATGAAAAATTTTGATAGAGACAAAACAATGTATTTACCTTAATAGTGTTCAAAAGTCATAATATATATTGCAGTTCATGATATCCAGTCTTACAAATGTACTGTCACTGATGGACACACGTGCAGATCACCCACTCTCAAAATTCCGCCATCTTTCTCCCCACATCCACCACTGCTGGCGGCTCACCTCCAACTGCGCAACGCTACGTGCTATTAACATCCAGCTGCCCAACACTACAATAGCCAACAACAATGCAAACCAGCCACAGACTGCACACAGCACAACCAGTGATTTTCATACAGAGCGCTACGTGGCGTTACCAATAAAAAAAAACTTAAACAACCTACTTACATAGCCCCCATGCTCCTCACAAAAAATTTTACAAATTGTTTTGGGCAGTGGCCAATAATGATTTGATAAAATTTTTCATAATTACAATAACAAAGACATCAAATGCACACACTTATTGATACAATATTGGTCAAAAACTAAAATTTTCTCACCGTCCATAAAGACAATCCTGGACATTTATCACAGTAAAATTGCAGTGATCTTTTTTCTCAAAGTCTAAGCAGTAAAAGAGAATACACATGGAAGTAGTGGATTTCCATGCAGTCTTGAAGAAGTAGTGTTGTCCTTCCAATGGAAAGACAGTGCTGACTCTTGACATGCAGACAGGTAACAACAGAGCAAACCCACAGCAGAGTCAGTGGAAGTTTTGAAGACTTTTGGTAGGTAGATCATCACAGAGCAGACCACAGTAGTCCTGTTAGAGATTATGGTATTGGTGGGCCACCAGAGGAGCAGACCCACTCCAGTCCTTGTAGAAATTATGGTATTGGTGGGCCATCAAAGATCCAGAGCCACTGCAGTCCTTGTAGAAGTAATGGTATTGGTAGGCCATCAAAGATGCAGACCCACTGTAGTCCTCGTAGATATGGCCAGCAGCCATCTGTTGCAACTGGTCAGGTGCACAATCACCATCGAAGAGTCTTGCGGACAATATAGCAAGCCCATAACCACCACCTGTGCACTCACAAAGTTTTTAGAATTGTCCTTAGAACCAGCAATGCTGTTAACCAGTCCCTTTCTGAATTATTAACAGATGTGCAAACACTAACAGTCCTCTTTTTTCACATATTGTGCATATACTATGCCCAACAGAAATGTGTGCAGTGAAATGAATGCTTACAAGTTACTTAATTTGATGAACTGGTATCAATTACAATTTTATAACATGAGAATACAATTACAAAGGTACATAAATCATCATTAAAGAACATAATAATACATATAACATTTGTAGTGATACATGCTTCACAAAAGAATAGAAATAAACATATACATCAGTGTTACAGGAAATATGACATAAATAAATAGATAAAAGATCACAATAACTTTTGAAACATCAAATTCACACATGAGCAACAAAACAGAATAAATAATGTCTAAACATTTTTACTAAGTAAATAACATATTATCAAAAAATTCTACAACATAAATCTTATTAGCTAAACACATAAGACAGGAAAAACACAAATACACACGAGTACACAAACACATAGCAGAATACCACAGGAGGAAAGGACAGGGTTTGTTTTCAGTGTAACATTTGGTACTGCAGTCCAACCCAAAACTTCATTCCATAGATCTTTCGTCTTACTTCAACATCTGTTTCCACTAAAAAAAATCCTATCCAAGCATGCTTTCTGTATTTATATGTTGACATATTTCGTACCTCATTATTTATTTTCCATTATCTTACCTCAATATTTATTTCCAAGAAAATCCTACCTAAATCTGTTGTCCCTAAACCCTACTTTTTTGTTCATATCCTCTTTCAAAATACTTTTTTTGGCCAAACCATTTTCTTATAGCTTCTCAATGCATTTCTTCCAATTCATCACAACTCGTTCTCTCAAATAGCCTATCCCATCTTAAGCTAACTTAAATCTACTGAGCTCAGATGCTAAACTAAGGAACGAGGCAATGCATCAGCACAAAACAATTAACACAAGCAGCAATGACAAAAAATGCAAATTGGCAAAGCAAGCAGCATTATAGAAATTAGCAAAGCAAATACAACTAATATGAGGCAATGAGCAGAAACAAGAAAAATAAATCAGTAGTAAAACTAGCTTAATGGAATGTAAAATTCAGTAGAACTATGCCTGGCAAACAGCAGCAGCAAATGCAAAAACTTATACCTAAACATGACAAAGTTCAAGCGGAAATAATATTACGGTAAAGATGGCCATGTCTAATACCTATGTCAGATCTTAACACTAGAGTGATGAATCACCTTAACTTGCACTACTAAAAAGTTACCTGTCATTGACAAAAATTATGTATGCAATTCCTGTGAGGGGAACTGTCTTTTTGTGCTCCCTCGTTTTTTCAAAGTAGTGATTATTTACGGGATCTGTAGGGGTAAAATAACTATATTAGTACATCTATTAAATTTTATTTTAACCAATACTGCAGGGCAGCTAGAAACTAGATATTAAACAAAATGAGTAAATAAATACATAAAGCAAGCCATATGGCATTTCTGTCAACTAGCAAGACAATAGCAGTGAAATGTTTCTCATCGTTCCATTAGTCATTTTAGTAAATATCATAAATTAAGAGCTCCACAGCGTAATCATATGTTTTCAAGACTGGGCGTGTCGTATTTGCGATGCTTTCTAAAAAGAAATGTCAATAGCGAGGATAAGGGCCTCTGTTTTCTCGACCTGTGCCTCTGAAAGGCACACACTAATGGCTTCTTTTTTTTTTTTTTCAGGTGACTGTCGCGCAGCTGGGTGCCCACGACGCATACATGAACGTGGTCACTTAACTTTCTTACCGAAATATTTACGACACCAGTTTGCACTGCAGTGACAGTCTCATACAAATATTTCACAGGTCGAGAATTTGCGTTGCAAGTCTGCAGAAACAAAATCCTGTAAATATAACAGTGTCCAAAAAATATTCGTCGGCATTGTGATACATTCACGCATTTACACACATTTCATAACTCTTAAAGCACAATTCTTGATTTCCAACATCCTTTTTTCACAAATCAAAGTTCCTAGCCACTATTCACTGCTCCTTACCTTATTAAACATACACATATTCGTCGACACTACTTCAATATTTCATCATAATAAATATGTAGCATAATCAAATTCCTCATATAGCATCAGCTTATTGATCATAAATATACCTCAGCAGCATAATACACATCGTCGTCGTAAAAATAACATCATAACACCTCAGTCAAATCTCAAAAACGTCGTAGCTTTCTGCAATAATGTCAAAACCTAAAAAAAAAATTCTCTGCTCGTTTCAATAGTGTCATCTACCTCCAACGTACTTTAAAAATCATGCTCCCTTACCAAATATGACATTCAAAGCTCTCATAGTATCACAATACTATGAACAGTTCACACAGTGCAGACAAAATACAATTTCATAAGTGTGAAATTATCCAACTGCGTAATTGCGTAAATATCTGTCACTGAAGTAGTAAAAAAAATTTGTTTCTCTCTTATATAATCAGATAGCTGTGTAAGTCTGTGTTAGAGAAATATGGTACCGATGTGTAAAGTTGTATAAGTAAATACCATATTAGCTAGGGCTCCTTGTGCTTGCCAAACACATGGTACACAACATAGGAGTGTACCCCCTGAGGATTAAAGTCATTATAGTCTCAGGTGTTACAGATTACAGCAATGGAATGAAATGTATCACGGAAAACATTTGTATCATTGTAATTCAAAGATCTTTAAACATAATTGTTTTAAGTACAAAATCAGTCACTCAAATGCGTGTCCTGTAGCGCTAAATGTACGTCTTGCTGTAAGATAATTCTGTGGAACTGTCATAGTTATCGTCCTCTGTAAGTAAAGTTCTGCTGAAGGTAATGAACTCACCTCCTCATAAGGAAAACTGAAATGATTTGCGTATAGATATCTTAGTTATTAGGCTTATTGCAGTGATGAAGAAAGTACTGTGCTGTAACGTATTGTTGTGCTACAGAAAAGGCTGTCTCATTGTAGCTATACCACAAAGTTACTACTAAAACATGTTTTATTTTCCAGAAGAATTCAGAAAACTGTGCCGATATAAAGCAGATACAGCACAAAAGCAACAATGTAAATTGTATCACACATTAGTAGCGTCATGATATAATCGTGTGGCTGTCAAAGAAACCAAATGCTAATTCATCTTTAATCCCACAGAAAGTACTTCAAATAAAGAATGTCTTTTCAAGTAAACCAAAATGTTCCATGAAAATCTCATTAGCAACCCTGGTATATGTTGTAAGTAGGTGAGTCTTATAGTCATTACGTGATTGTGCAACTAACAAGCAAGAATGTACAAATAACAACACCGTGTCGCCTGCTCACTATTACAATGCATTCGTAATTTCTGTTTAAATACGTTCTCTTGGTTCTTGACTGGATATTTAATTTTAAAACATAGTTGCACGTTAACAGTTTGTAAGTCTGACAAAGCATACTACAAATGTGAAGTGAAAAGTTTTATGGCAAAGACAAAGTTAAAAAGCAGATTATATTTCAATAAACGGTTTTCCATGTGAAATGTGGTGCAAGCCTTTACTCTTCCTACTATGCAGAGTTCCAGCTTAAACGGAATTATCATGTGGTATATGGTACATCGACAAAGAATGCTCAAATTTTTCTCAAGGTCAGTGTCTATGTTAGTTTTCTCTGAGCCAGCCGGCGCACGTAGCTGCGTGCGTCGTTATTGGCATTAGGAGGCCTAACTTCTACAAATTCACCTTGTCGAGAGGGCCCTGCCCTGTTTGAATCCCGCCAGTTCTGATGCAATTCAGGTCTGTCGTTTCGATCATATCGTCTGTCGTCATGCTGGTAGATTCCATAGTTTCTTTCTTGTCGGTCATGTGGTGGAGAATTTCTCCCTGAATTGTAACTGCGCGCTGGACCGTTGTGTCTGAAGTTATTATATCTCCCTTGATAATAATTATTATGCTTCCCATATTGTCTGTTTCTCTGATTGTCTCTGTGGAAGTCATTACCGCGGAGAGGTGACCTTTCCCAGTAATTATTACTACTCTGCCAACGGTTGTCATACGGGTGGTGTCTGTTTTGGTCACGATTTACGTTGCCAGAATAGCCTTGTCGTGTCTATTTATTATTTCTGTCATCGCAGAGTTGTGTCGGATGTGACCTGTAATTGTTGTGCAGCTGTTTTCGCGTGCCGCGATTGTCAGTGTCAATTTCCAGATCTTGTATGAGTACCTGAAAAGCTTCAATGTCGTCTTTGCAACGTCCTGCCAAAATAATATGTCGTAAATTTTCAGGCAATTTGATTAAGCAAATGCAGATGAGTTCTGAGGGGCTGTAAGGGTTTGACAGGTACTGACTCTTGTGCAACATGTCTTCAAAATATTTCACAGGACTGGAAAATTCAGATTGTTCGACATGTTTCATCATTATGATGCTATGTTTTACTCGGTCTTGTGTAGCTTGAGACCAATATGCTGAGAGGAAGGCATGATAAAATTCTCCTTCACTGTGGCAATCGTGAATGACCGATCGCATTCTTACAGCTGGTTCATTCTTTAAATAGCCACACATAAATTCTAATCTGTGTTCTAATGACCAGTTGGGGGGAAAACAATGAGATAATTGATGGAGCCACGCTTGTAGATGAATGTCGTTGCCAGAATTCTTAAATGTTTTGAATTTACGTGCAGTAATGAACAGCTTATAGTCAAAACCATCGTGTCGGCGAGTCGCATGTCGGTCATTGTTACGTCGTTTCGGCGGTTCCATCTCAAAATTCGGTGTACCCCTTGCCAATTTCTTTCATAATTTCCGAAGTGTCCTGTGTTATTATTTTGTGGTTGTTCTATATTTCTAAGTCCCTCTTCCCGTGTTGGAGAGCGAGTGTCCTCAAAAATATGTAATTCTTGTATTACTTGTGCCAACTGATCTTGTACTTCCCGGATTTCTCTTTTGTGTTGCGTATTAATTTGATTCTGATTTTGTTTGAATTTCTTAATTTGTTCATTCTCTTCTGTGTCAGTGAAGGCTACAGATCTTGTGTCACCAGATCATCATCCACCTTTGTAGATAAGTTAGTGAACTGATCCGAAAGTTCGGCTACTTTCTCCGATAGTGAACGCATTTCCTCAGTGTGTTTTTCTGAACCAAGTTTCAGAGTGTCCATTTGTGTTGAAATCGAATCTACTGTGTCCTTTAAGTTTTCTTGAGTTTTTGCAAGTTGCGTAACCGAATTGTTAGATGTAACTGAGTCAATTTTAGCTAGCAAGGTGTCGTGATTTTCATGAACAATAGTTTGCAGTTCCTTTATGGTTGCTTCGTGATTCTGTAATGCATTTTCAAGACGCGAAAAAATAGGTTGGAAATGCTCACAAATTTGTGTTTTTACGTCATAACAGACTTTTTGACATTTCGATTCGATTTTATGTAACTCAGTAGTTAAATCTTCACGTGTTTGTTCAAGTGTGGTGTCTAACTTTTGAAGCTTTTGTTCCATTGCGTCTAACTGTTGCTGTGTTTGTCTCTGATTTTGTTTCATTTGTTGCATTAATTGCAATAATAATGTATTAGTGTCTGGAATCTGTTACTCTATGCTTTTCGGCAGTGCATTTGCACCGGCAACATTCACATTTTGACGAGCAGCAAATGCGTCTTGGCTTATTTGAGAAAATGGTGAAGACGCAAAACCTGAATCTACAGTATTTGCAAGATTGTGTCGTGTCATTTCGGAATCCTGAGGCGAACTGTGGCCGACCGATCGATCGATAATGTTTCCCTGTTCACTATCGTTTCACTGTCTACACCATTATTTGCAGCCCGCTCGATTTCCCTATTCACAATTACCAAATTACTATTTTGAACATTAGTTAATTCATTACACGGTGGCGCTAAAATACTGCTTTCGTCTTCACTGTCATTTCTCAGTTTACTTTGGAGCCTAGTATTACGTTTTCCACACGCCATTATTGTCACAATATTTCACACGACAACACAGAAAAGCACAATTTGAAGAGCAAAATAAGAAAACACATTAACATAGCACTGAAAATAATATCTAGTTAATTGCAAGCGCAGCTGCGAAATACGTACTGTCTCTGCTGGACACACGTGCAGACCATCCGCTCTCAAAATTCCGCCATCTCTCTCCCCACATCCACCACTGCTGGCGGCTCACCTCCAACTGCGCAACGCTACGCGCTGTTAACATCCAGCTGCCCAACACTACAATAGCCAACAACAATGCAAACCAGCCACAGACTGCACACAGCACAGCCAGTGATTTTCATACAGAGCGCTACGTGGCGTTACCAATAAAAAAAATCTAAACAGCCTACTGTCATTAAGTTATGCTCTGTGCAAAATTCTACAAGACGGCTTCCTCTTTCATTTCTTACCTCCAATCCATGTTCACCTACTACGTTTCCTTCTCTCCCTTTTCCTACTCTCAAATTCCAGTCACCCATGACTATTAAATTTTTGTCTCCCTTCACTACCTGAATAATTTCTTTTATCTCGTCATACATTTCATCAATTTCTTCATCATCTACATTCATGTATTGCATAGCAGGATTCCTAAATAGGCCCTTTGAGGCGCAGGGCAATGTCAGGCCCACGTGGATAGTCATGTTACTTTTCTCACAACACTTTTGTTTGTGCATGGAGATGTCAACATATTTTTCTTTTGCCCTTTTAGGTACAGAGGGCGAACGATTTATATTACCGCCTGAGAACGACGATAGTGTACGACGAATTCACACCATGCTCCTCGATGATCTTCCTGACCTGGGCTTAGGCTACACCTCCAAATTCGAGGGTGAGAATGAATTTGAAAATGAGGGTTTAGAAGGTGTGGCGAGCGACGACTATTTTGAAGCGAGAGAGGAGACATCTGACACGGAACAAGATCATTCCTAGGACGAGGATGACATTGGTGACATACTTCTTGGTCGTGATGGAGAAAGCATATGGACCACGAAAATTCCGCCTGGAAATAGGAGAACCCTGGAAAGGAACATTATTACACATTTACCTGGTTTAAAAAGGCAAGCACAACAAGCTACGACCCCTTTAGCCGGTTGGAATCTTTTCTTTGTGACTGACATAATAAACACTATAGTTCAGTGCACAAAATTCCAAATTAGCACAAAAAAAGATAATTTTTCTCGAGAAAGGGATGCGAAGGATAGAGACGCTGTAGAATTGAGGGCATTTGTGGACGTAATATATATGCGTGGTTTGAAAAAACTGAATCGTACAAACCTCGAGGAAATATGGGCTAACGATAAAACAAGGGAGGATTTTGCCAGAGCAGTGATGAGCATGCAGAAGTTAAGATTTTTATTACAAAATTTACGATTCGATGATAAACGAACTCGTAACGAGAGAGAAAAAGGTGATAAACTACCTTCAATTAGAGAACTTTTTGAAAAAAATAGCTGATATTTTCCGAAAGTGCTGTACTGTTGGGGAATATGCTACAACTGACGAAAAGCTTGTGGCTTTCAGAGGAAGATGCCCTTTCAAACAACATATAACTTCGAAACCCGCCAAGTACCGTGTAAAGATGTTTGCTCTTACCGATGCACGGACCTTTTATACCCTCAATTTGGATATTTATCCTGGGAAACAGCCGCCTGGACCCTTCTCGACTGGCATGTCTCCATACGACCTGGTGATGCGTCTGACAAAGCCTATACACAATACCGGCAGAAATATTACTATGGTAGCTTTTCACTGGCCTAAGAATTTTTGAATAAAAGGTTTTCAATGTTTGGAACGGTAAGAAAAAATAAAAAAGAATTACCACCTGGAATTGCACATAATCAAAATTTGTATTGCACCTAATTCTTGTTTGATGACACAAAAACTCTTATTGCATATCAGGGCAAAACAAATGAAATAGTTATCCGCTTATCTAGTATTTGTCTTGGCGCTGTGATTGAAAGTGAAACAGTCGCCAAAAGGCCGGAAATAATTTCTTTTTACAATGCCACCAAATCTGGTGTTGGCACAGTGGACAGGATATGCTGTTCTGTGAATGTGGCCAGAAATACTCGACTGTGGCCAATGACCGTTTTCTGTTCATTGCTGAATGTTAGTGGAATTAATGCAATGGTAGTGTACACTTCGCAAAAAGAGGGAAAAAAGGCGTACCTTTTTGAAAGAATTTGTTTCTTTGTCTTGTTGCTGAGCAGGTGAAACGGAGGAAATACATGAAAATCTTCCAAGGCAACTGAGATCATCGATTGACAACTTATTTGCAATATTGTATTCACAACCATCGAATGGAGCCAGTTCTAAGACATCGAAGCAAGGAAAGAAACGATGTTACAATTGTTCGAGTAATATTGATAGGAAAACGGACTACCAATGTATTAAATGCCAAAAGTACATTTGCATAAAGGACCATTCCATCTTCGTTTGTAAATATTGTTATAATTACTATTTAGATGTAAATAATAAGTAAAGATTGTTCAAACATAAAGCACTCTATTAAAATTTGTTTCTCATTTATAAACATTGTTTATTAGTATATATTTCCTATAACATTTCTTTATGAATATAATTTGTAAATACATGTATTATACATATTTTTATATTGAGTTTCATTTTATTGTATTCTATAACGATGGTAAACAGATGACATGACTTAGGAGAACTAAATATACAACATTAAACAGTTAAAATGACTGTCGGGTCTGTAAGGCCCGCTGCTGCCGCTCCCGTTACAACGAGGAGCGCGACCTCCGCCGGGTTAAAAGTGCGTGCCAGACTGAGACTCAAGCTCAGGACCTTTGCCTTTCGCGGGCAAGTGCTCCACTAGCTGGTGTCCGTATACTTTTTGACCAGCTAGCGTATGTACAATGCAGGTTACACAGCGCACTACAAGCGGCTAAGAGGGAAGCAAGTCCTTCACTACTGGAATACTGGCTAGTCTTTATGTTTTAATGCCCTGTTTATACAAATGGATTAAACGAACGTTCTAGATTAACGTACGAGTGTTCTATCAATTGGGCATGTAAAATTCCGTTTTATGATCGTTTTGTTCGCAACGGGAAACAAACCGATGCTTTCCGTCGACACTGAGCGTTTGTTTGAGATGAGTACAGCTGCACATTGCAAAAACCAAATTGCAGATATCTGCCGAAAAACAAGAGGAAATGCACCTGACAACTCTTAGAAGGGACAGCGGCCAAAAAAGTATGTACTGTAGTATGCCTTTTCCTTGTTCCTCTTTTGCGTGTAATAAAGCTGTACTTGTGGCTTCCTCCTGATTACGGCTCGTACTTGATCCGTCTTGATCATCTCCGTCCAGCAACTAGCAACCCCTTAACCAAATGTACTTCATCGACGTCAATTGATGGGAACCTCTCTCTCTCTCTCTCAATCCATCTATCTATCTATCTATCTAATCAATCTATCTGCCGACGTCCAGCACATGTGTCATACTTCTATGTATAAACCATTGCGATGCATTAAATACTTCATTCCGCTCTAGTGTTTCTACTACACTACTCTTGTCGAGGGAAAGGAAGTTGGGTCTCTGTTGGGACAGCGGCCAGCAGTGGCAGTTGCACACTGACCACGAGGTGAGTCAAATTGGCAAGGTGCAGTAACCTTAATAGTGGTGGACTTCGTGACGCACGCTGAAGAGACCTTGCTGCACCTTTTTTTAATAAAGACGCAAGTTTACGTCCCTCCCAGTCCTACACTATACGCAGGAACTTTGGTAAATAAATATACCATGCTGTCTTACTTTGATTTTCTTCATTTTTAAATATGGCATCATCTTCACCTTACGATATCTTGGCTGCCATTTTTAGGTCATAAATTATACTAATTGGGTAATAAATCATAAGGATAATGAACTCGGTGATAAACTATAGTGGAATAATTGGCTGACGTAAAATTCGATAGTAAAAATAATTCATTAATAAACTAAAGCCTAAATAAACACAGAAAATATGACAATATGCGCTCGAATGAATCAGCCAAAATGACAACACTTCATTTCCCACCACTTGTATGTTACGCAATGAGGAATGGCCTTGCGCCAATAAGACACGCCTCAGAGCCAGGCGCTTTTCAGTTAAGGAAAGCCGAGCTGACGATGTGTGTCCAACTGGAAATTCATAGACGTGCCAGAAAATATTAGGTTCAGCGTACACTTCGCTGGTGGTGGAGCAGTCTCCTGTTCTGCAGGCTTATGGAACGACCAATGTGCTGTCCCTATGTGACAAGTGAGTGTGTGGCTAGCGTATTGCTCGTTGACACACCGCTGCTGCAAACTGGCTCCGCTCTTGCCACAGGCACAACAGTCCGCTGTACAGTGCAGGCAGATTCTTCTGAAATGCCGGCTGCCACGTTTAGGAGAGGACTGGAATTTTTTTTGACTTACGCAAAGGACGTGGTAACGCCAAGGAGGTAGGGTGTTTTTGACTTACCCAATTAGCATTACAAAAAAGGAATTTTAACACTTCACCACAGTTAGGATGAGACCTGGCCAAAGCTATTGCTGTAACCTCTGTTTGGGAGTAAGGCACAATCACATCTTCAATAATTATTTCACAGATGAAACTATGTACTTAGACATAAAACTGCGCTTGCGTGTGCCGGCAGGAGTGACCGAGCGGTTCTAGCCGCTACAGTTCGGAACCGCGCTACCGCTATGGTCGCAGGTTCGAATCCTGCCTTGGGCGTGGATGTGTGTGATGTCCTTAGGTTAGTTAGGTTTAAGTAGCTCTAAGTTCTAGGGGACTGATGACCTCAGCAGTTAAGTCCCATAGTGCTCAGAGCCATTTGATTTTTTGTACTCGTGTGTAAGATCCTGCAAATCAGCAGCCCATGCTCGTAACAGTGCCCATGTTATTTACGACGCTGATTAAATTGTAGCCTAGTCACAAAAACTGAGCCTGTCAATCTTAGTATAAGGCTAATAGAATACAGAGATTACTGAAAGACAAAGCACTAGAGTTCTAATGTGGCTGAAATGTCTGCACCAATTCTGACAACGACTACTAAGGACAAGAGTAACGCATTTTGCTGCCTACGAGAAATACTACAAGCAAAACAGTGCAGTTAAAATGGCGGAGATAGACTTACCAGCTCCCCATAGACTGGATGAGGGCAGCAAATATCGGTGGGGGCATGGTCGGACCGCCAAATGGCATTGTTGCTGTTGCCGGGACACGAGCTGCAGAAGAGCAACACGCCGTCCTTGCGACCTTTGTTCCTGGTAGCACTGCTGTTGCATTGACAACTGTTGCCGCGTGACGTTCCTCTTCAGCTCCAAGCCGTTGCTGTTGTAGTTGGAGCTGTTGTTGCCAAAATTCAAGAAACACTAGCTCTCGATGCAAATGAGTTGCCGAAAGTATGAAAGTGCCCAGTTTCGTGCCGGCTCCTAATACGAACGCACGATCTACAAGCAAACCCAACTTTGTCGAGGTAAGAACACTGAATGAAATCTAATAACGGGAACAATAAATTCCAGGTGCAATTCAGGGTCTAAATCCATCAAGCAGAATGGCAAGATAGTAGCTCATGCAAAGAGCTGCTCTGGACTGAAATCACAGCTGTCTGCATGGTCCCGTTTTTGTGACTAACTTGGCGCCGGCCGGGGTGGCCGAGCGGTTTTAGGCGCTACCGTCTGGAACCGCGTGACCGTTACGGTCGCAGGTTCGAATCCTGCTTCGGGCGTTGATGTGTGTGCTGTCCTTAGGTAAGTTAGGTTTACGTTGTTCTAAGTTCTAGGGGACTGATAGCCTCAGAAGTCCCATAGTACTCAGAGCCATTTGAACTAGTAACTTGGGCCCCTTGACATGCTGTGCACAATCCCACGGTAATCGTCAATGATGAGCTGTAGCACCTACGAGCCACGATCGATATCGGCTGCTGGCAGTGATGTTAAACATTTCAGAAATATCAAACGGTAATTTCGGTAACATGGTATTCTTTACATTATGAACACAAAATAGCTTTAACGTCACACGTATTTGTACTATTTTTACACATATACGTATTTGTAACAGAAGTGATTAATAATGTCTGTTGCTACAGATGCAAATCGAAATTAAATTAGTAACAATTATTTTTTATCGTCGAATATCACGAAGTACTGTGACTCTGAAGGCAATGTACGTTCGTAGCATATGAATGCTCAGTATATTCGTACACTATGGTTAGAAGAGCATGTAAATCGACACAACCCACTCGATAGTAATGCTTGCGTGAGGTAACATTTTTTCCGTTTACTTCTGCTGCGGAGTGGCATTGTGATGCCAGCACCGTTTTCCGCTACGTTTGACACACTGCAAGCATACGGGGTGAAGTGGGCCCCGTTGCTTGTTTCCAACTAACGAGTTTTATTTAGCTCTATTATGTTAAGAACTGCGTTTGTGTTTGATAGCATTATGTCATAAAATGTTTAATGTTTTTTATTCCAGTCTTTTAAAAAGTCTGCTACATGTATTTTACCTAATATGTTTTTATCAGATTATGTTTTTTGCGTAAATGATGACTACATCGAAGCCCACAATAGCGACATCTAGGGAGAATGTAGGCAAACAGATTTCTGGTAACTACTGTACTTCAGTAGCCAGTTGCAATAATGACTGCGTGGACGATGTGGCCTATTCTACACCTTATTTTAGACCTATGTGACGATGCTGTGCTGATTATATTTATATGTTTTGACGATACCATTATGGCCTTATGACTTTAGGACATGGTGTAAAAAAGGTACGTTTTACCGTATTTTATCTCTACATTTCCCTGATTGTATGGTAGTATATTGGGATACGTATCGCTGTATTATGTTGAAAGACTCACTGCTCTCTAGGTATGTATACTTGTATATTGTAGATCTGAGGATGGTCATTATGGACTGAAACCGGTCATCGTCTAAAGAATTGATATTGTGATCAAAGACTGGAAAAAAAACATTTGAGAGTATTGGATCACTGTTTGTATACCCGACTATGTCGCAGTTGGTGATTAGATCATAATCACCGCTCGGCTATACCATTCTACTGAAATTATTTTAACACGCACAAAAACACTCCACAAGAAACTATTCATTTAATAGAAGATTCTAAAGTGTTTTATCTTACAGTGATAACTACATTTCTTAATGTGCATATCTGCTCGTGTGTGCAAACTTCGGGTTAGTCCCAAATCTCTGCCTCGGAAACAGTACAAACAAGCAGCTAAAGTACAACACAATTTACCCGATTTACATAAAGATGTCATACACGACTTTCCTTCCTCAGGTTAATAGACGAATGTGGCGACAAGTAGGACATCTGGTCACAAATCTGAAATAAACAAATTGCCGAATTGCGAAGTAGCATTCGCAGCCAGACGAAACAAACTCCATGACCAGTGAAGAATAAATAGACAGAAGGAGAATGTCTTCAGCTAGAAGGAAAAGCAATTATAGGTGCACAGTTACCTAATTTTACGGCGCTATTAGTTGAAGACGAGCCGCGCGTGATTAGCCGAGCGGTCTAGGGTGCTGCAGACATGGTTTGTGTGGCTGGTCCCGACGGAGGTACGAGTCCTCCCTCGGGCATGTGTGTGTGTGCTCATCCTTAGGATAATTTAGCTTAGGGACTGATGACCTTAGCAGTTAAGTCCCATAAGATTTCACACACATTTGAACGTTTAGTAGACGAGAAAACGATCAGCAGCACTTTGAAGAAATTGAAGAACATCTGTGAATATAATGGTGCGAGAAGAGTCTTTGTTGTTGTTGTTGTGGTCTTCAGTCCTGAGACTGGTTTGATGCAGCTCTCCATGCTACTCTGTCCTGTGCAAGCTTCTTCATCTCCCAGTACCTACTGCAACCTACATCCTTCTGAATCTGCTTAGTGTATTCATCTCTTGGCCTCCCTCTAAAAATTTTACCCTCCACGTTGCCCTCCAATGCTAAATTTGTGATCCCTTGATGCCTCAAAACATGTCCTACCAACCGATCCCTTCTTCTAGTCAAGTTGTGCCACAAACTTCTCTTCTCCCCAATCCTATTCAATACCTCCTCATTAGTTACGTGATCTATCCACCTTATCTTCAGCATTCTTCTGTAGCACCACATTTCGAAAGCTTCTATTCTCTTCTCGTCCAAACTAGTCATCGTCCATGTTTCACTTCCATACATGGCTACACTCAATACAAATACTTTCAGAAACGACTTCCTGACACTTAAATCTATACTCGATGTTAACAAATTTCTCTTCTTCAGAAACGCTTTCCTTGCCATTGCCAGTCTACATTTTACATCCTCTCTACTTCGACCATCATCAGTTATTTTACTTCCTAAATAGCAAAACTCCTTTACTACTTTAAGTGTCTCATTTCCTAATCTAATTCCCTTAGCATCACCCGATTTAATTTGACTACATTCCATTATCCTCGTTTCGCTTTTGTTGATGTTCATCTTATATCCTCTTTTCAAGACACTGTCCATTCCGTTCAACTGCTCTTCCAAGTCCTTTGCTGTCTCTGACAGAATTACAATGTCATCGGCGAATCTCAAAGTTTTTACTTCTTCTCCATGAATTTTAATACCTACTCCGAATTTTTCTTTTGTTTCCTTTACTGCTTGCTCAATATACAGATTGAATAACATCGGGGAGAGGCTACAACCCTGTCTCACTCCTTTCCCAACCACTGCTTCCCTTTCATGCCCCTCGACTCTAATAACTGCCATCTGGTTTCTGTACAAATTGTAAATAGCCTTTTTGCTCCCTGTATTTTACCCCTGCCACCTTCAGAATTTGAAAGAGAGTATTCCAGTCAACATTGTCAAAAGCTTTCTCTAAGTCTACAAATGCTAGAAACGTAGGTTTGCCTTTTCTTAATCTTTCTTCTAAGATAAGTCGTAAGATCAGTATTGCCTCACGTATTCCAACATTTCTACGGAATCCAAACTGATCCTCCCCGAGGTCCGCATCTACCAGTTTTTCCATTCGTCTGTAAAGAATTCGCGTTAGTATTTTGCAGCTGTGACTTATTAAACTGATAGTTCGGTAATTTTCACACCCGTCAACACCTGCTTTTTTTGGGATTGGAATTATTATATTCTCCTTGAAGTCTGAGGGTATTTCGCCTATCTCATACATCTTGCTCACCAGATGGTAGAGTTTTGTCAGGACTGGCTCTCGCAAGGCCGTCAGTAGTTCTAATGGAATGTTGTCTACTCCGGGGGCCTTGTTTCGACTCAGGTCTTTCAGTGCTCTGTCAAACTCTTCACTTAATATCGTATCTCCCATTTCGTCTTCATCTACATCCTCTTCCATTTCCATAATATTGTCCTCAAGTACATCGCCCTTGTATACTCCTTCCACCTTTCTGCTTTCCCCTCTTTGCTTAGAACTGGGTTGCCATCTGAGCTCTTGATATTCATACAAGTGGTTCTCTTCTCTCCAAAGGTCACTTTAATTTTCCTATAGGCTGTATCTATCTTACCCCTAGTGAGATAAGCTTCTACATCCTTTCATTTGTCCTCTAGCAATCCCTGATTAGCCATTTTGCACTTCCTGTCGATCTCATTTTTGAGACGTATGTATTCCTTTTTGCCTGCTTCATTTACTGCATTTTTATATTTTCTCCTTTCATCAGTTAAATTCAATATTGCTTCTGTTACCCAAGGATTTCTACTAGCCCTCGTCTTTTTACCTACTTTATCCTCTGCTGCCTTCCCTACTTCATCCCTCAGAGCTATCCATTCTTCTTCTACTGTGTTTCTTTCCCCCAGTCTTGTCAATTTTTCCCTTATGCTCTCTTTGAAACTCTGTACAACCTCTGGTTGTTTCAGCTTATCCAGATCCCATGTCCTAAAATTCCCACCTTTTTGCAGTTTCTTCAGTTTTAATCTACAGGTCATAACCAATAGATTGTATTCAGAGTCCACATCTGCCGCTGGAAATGTCCTACAATTTAAAACCTGATTCCTAAATCTCATGAGCAATACTCAAGTATAGGTCGAACGAGTGTTTTGTAAGCCACCTCCTTTGTTGATGAACTACATTTCCTAAGGACTCTCCCAATGAACCTCAACCTGGTACCCGCCTTACTAACAATTAATTTTATATGAGTATTCCACTTCAAATCGTTCCGCACGCATACTCCCAGATATTTTACAGAAGTAACTGCTACCAGTGTTTGTTCCGCTATCATATAATCATACAATAAAGGATCCTTCTTTCTGTGTATTCGCAACACATTACATTTGTCTATGTTAAGGGTCAGTTGCCACTCCCTGCACCAAGTGCCTATCCGCTGCAGATCTTCCTGCATTTCGCTACAATTTTCTTATGCTGCAACGTCTCTGCATACTACAGCATCATCCGCGAAAAGCCGCATGGAACTCCCGACACTGTCTACTAGGTCATTTATATATATTGTGAAAAAATGCTGCTTGTTAAGGGTCCCAGAGTAAAAGATACAACCAAAGACCGATTTACAGGGGAAAAGAAAAGAGAAATGTAGGAATTAAGAGATAAATGATAAGAAACGAAACTGTTTTAAATATTTCGAATGTGGAGTATACAGCGATACGAAATGTGAAGAACTAAAAACACGAATACGGATATAAGCTTCGACGGCCGGTGTCGTTTTGATAAAATAATTTTTGGTATTGGACCATGTCACTACTTAGTAGGTACAATGACGCTGTCCAGTACACAGAATTGCTTTATCCAAAAAAATACTGGTGCCCAAAACATTAAAAAATTGTTTGAGACCGTCGATAAATAGTCACGGAAAATTTTAGTGCAATTTATTGTATGGGATGTAGCTAAACATGGTGGTGAAACATCTGGACTGTGAAGACGTGAATGGCAGCGTTTCGGAGCTGTAAAAACGTTGGTCTCGAAAAAGATGAAAGATGCGAACTGGAGGATATACTAAGGAATGAGTAGGTGTTAGAAACAGTGAATGCGGAATGTCCGTAACTGAGGACATTCAAGCGCAAGGAACAGAAACCGCCTGGCGTGCTCTCTAAGAGCAGAACGGCGTTTTAAAGAGGCTCCTGAAGGATCTGAGAATGAATGGAAGGGCAAAGGATGGAAAATCAACCCGAAAGAAGAAGTCACGAGCCAGTGAGTGTGTTGGAACGAACTCGTGCTACGTCATGTGCGCGGAGGACGAAAGAGGCCCCCGGCGACCGGCGCTAATTGAAGGTAAAACAACGCAGACAGCCGGAGATCAAGGCACCTCTGTGTGTTAGAGGGCGTTAGCTACAAGGTCACCGAGGGTACTTTCCCAGTAAAAGTTTTCGCACCTTGTTTTAGAAAAATAAAAACTTTTTTTCCTCTCCTTCGTCTGTGCTTTGCACTTGGCATAGCAAACGGTCAACTTGATGCACCAAGGGGAAAAATGAAATGTAAAACGCAGTCTAGCTAACGTACAGAGAACCAGAAGTACGGCTTATTTGTTTGTGTCCTGAATTAAAGATAAAGTTCAGAAAACTGTTGTCCATTATTTTCTTACCTGTCATTTCAGTGCTGGTGATGGCATGTCTCTACTGTTTCCAAACAGCTTCTATTAGTTAATTCTTGTTTAGTTGCTCGAAACTGGAATCAAAGGTCGTAATATCGCACTCATAAGAATAAAGAAAACAATGGAAAAAATTATAACGATAAAGACATTGTCTCTGTGTGATATTTGTCCGCCCCGGTAGCTGAAAGGTCAGCGCGACAGACTATTAATCCAAAGGACCCGGATTCGATTCCCAGCTGGGTCGGAGATTTTCTCCACTCAGGGACTAGGTGTTGTGTTGTCCTAATCATCATCATTTCAGACCCATCGACGCGCAAGTCGCCGAAGTGGCGTCGAATCGAAAGACTTCCACCAGGCGAAAGGTCTACCCGACGGGAGGCCCTCGTCACACGGCATTTCATTTCATTTTCATTTGTGTGATATTTCAAACAACAACCATAAACGTGTACTTTATATATTTTTTTCGTGGCGGTGTTTGGTTTCTATCCTGTTATAAATGTTTATCACATGCGGAGAGTCTACATCTACATCCATACTCCGCAAGCCACCTGACGCTGTGTGGCGGAGGGTACCTTGAGTACCTCTATCGGTTCTCCCTTCTATTCCAGTCTCGTATTGTTAGTGGAAAGAAGGATTGTCGGTATGCCTAGGTGTGGGCTCTGAGCTCTCTGATTTTATCCTCATGGTCTCTTCGCGAGATATACGTAGGAGGGAGCAATATACTGCTTGACTCTTCGGTGAAGATATGTTCTCGAAACTTTAACAAAACCCCTTACCGAGCTACTGAGCGTCTCTCCTGCAGAGTCTTACACTGGAGTTTATCTATCATCTACGTAACGCTTTCGCGATAACTAAATGATCCTGTAACGAAGAGCGCTGCTCTCCGTTGGATCTTCTCTATCTCTTTAATCAACGCTATCTGGTACGGATCCCACACTGCTGAGCAGTATTCAAGCAGTGGGTGACCAAGCGTAGTGTAACCTACTTCCTTTGTTTTCTGATTGCGTTTCCTTAGGATTCTTCCAATGAATCTCAGTCTGGCATCTGCTTTACCGACGATCAGCTTCATATGATCATTCCATTTTAAATCACTTCTAATGCGTACTCCCAGATAATTTATGGCATTAACTGCTTCCAGTTGTTGACCTGCTATTTTGTAGCTGAATGATAAGGCATCTTTCTTTCTATGTATTCGCAGCACATTACATTTGTCTACATTGAGGTTCAATTGCCATTCTCTGCACCATGCGTCAATTCGCTGCAGATCCTCCTGCATTTCAGTACAAGTTTCCATTGTTACAACCTCTCGATATACCACAGCATCATCCGCAAAAAGCCTCAGTGAACTTCCGAGTCGCGCAAAGTGGCCATGGCGGACGAAATGGTCCTGGGGCATGGTGCGGGAAATGCTTTAACTTCCAGAATGAGATTTTCACTCTGCAGCGGAGTGTGCGCTGATATGAAACTGCCTGGCAGATTAAAACTGTGTGCCCGACTCGAACTTGGGACCTTTGTCTCCCGCGGGCAAGTGCTCTACCAACTGAGCTACCGAAGCACGACTCACGCCCGGTACTCACAGCTTTACTTCTACCAGTATCTCGTCTCCTACCTTCCAAACTTTAGAGAAGCTCTCCTGCGAACAATGCAGAACTAGCACTCCTGAAAGAAAGGATATCGTGGAGACTTGGCTTAGCTACAGCTTGGGGGATGTTTCCAGAATGCTTTAACTTATTTTCCATTGAGGTCTCATTTATCCCATGAATTGCAACCTGTTTGCTATCCCGCTCCTCAAATTTATGATTTTAGCTATGCTGTTGTAAGGTAAGTGAACGGTTTGTGTATTTATTGTGGAGAGGGAATGTGACTTACGTCTTCTTGATGGAATTGCTTACAAAGTGTAAAATCTTGCCTCTATACTCCTACTTCAGTTACTGAAAGTTCAGACACGGTATTAAAGGGTATTGCGGCGTCAGCGAGAGTTAAAAGAACGTACCCCCGTATCGCTAGTAATGCTTATTAAGTGACAGGGTCCTGTATGTGTAGTATGCTTGAGTGAAGCCATAATGTAGTTTTACTTGTGCAAGCATCTATGTAATGCAGCAGTGCACGAACTTTGTAACTACTACCGAGATAAAAAAATATACAAAGTCAATAAAGTTAAAGTACTATAAAAAACCGTATACTAGTGTAGAAAGCGATAACATTATCCCTCTTCGTGGCTAAACAAAAAAACTAAAAAAGAATCGTTCTCCAAAAAAACTGTGGACCGTAGCTGTTTTCAGAGATCTCAAGAATGAAAGTGGTAGTATTGGTAATTATTCTTGTCTGTCATGCAGACTAATTACAATAAATCAAAGAGAAATAGTTTCTTCTTATAACGTTGCCACCGAAGACGGAATTTTCAGTATGTGATTTGCATAACTTCAGATTTTACTATTTATATTTGATAGCTGAAGCCTTACTTCAAATTCGAGGCGATAGCGTCGGGGTATGCAGATTTCTGTAATGGCGTCGATGAAGGAAAAGTGGTCATCGCGGCGGTGGCTTCTGGCCGCTTTGTATTGGAGGAAAATGTAACAGCAGCGATTGAAGAAAGAGCTCCACGGCAATACCTGCGCAAGTCCCTATAATACCGACATAGAACCGATAAATAAAGAAAGCAAAAAAAGTAAAAATAAGGAAAAATGAAAACAGCCAAAGAGAAGAAAGGCAGTAAAAATTAGAGTGCGAAGAGGAGGAAACCTAATCCCAGAACGGCTCTTTTTGACAACAACGATAAAGTCAGAGAATTCATGTATCGCGAAGAACAAATTTCCAAATTTAGGGTCAGAAGAGCAGTGGATTAGGTGACTATTGTGCTCCCTCTGGGCCGACGAACCCTGTACAGTAACTAAGGAACACAGTTTGTCTTATTTGCGAAAAGTGTAAAAAAATTTATTCGCATTACGTTTTACACTAAAGTAATTTTAGTTCTTTGTTAAAACAATTTTTTATCCCTTATTTCTGAGTTTTCTCGCCCATTTCGGGCAAAGTGGTCATTTTTCCACTTTGTGAAAACTGGATTTCTTAAACTATTTAATTTGATCCTAATGTAATTAAAATATTTTATGTTATACTTCAACAGTTGCAGACTATAATCACTTATTTCAATACATTTCCGTCTACTGCTATCCAGCTTAAAACATAGGGATACCTGTCCGACTCTTCCCTATTCGATTTTTTTCCCTTGTGTTAAGCAGCTGCTTCGGATTGTTTCTACACTGACAGCTCGAAGGGCTCTCTTAGATATTGCAAGCTGGAACAACTTTGCCACATTTTCTTTTCTTCTGCCTGTTTTCTTACCTAACAATGCATATAACATTCTTGAAACAATCCTAAAATACCAGTCTTGATCTCTAGTTTCGTAATATGTGTACGTGGACACATGGCAACTTAGTTCCGTGTTTATACATTACAGATGAAAACACGTTTGGAAAAGTTAACTGGCGAACCGGAAGACTCTGCCATCTCTATTAAAATCAGTGGAAAAAGCCTAAAGCATTGAAAACAACTTACATATTAGCATTAAACGCCTTAGTGCAAATATAGTTAAGAAGAAAGTTATACAAAAAGGTACATATAAAATTTCAAATCTTCTAAGTTAAAAGGTAAGAAAAGTTTAACGTTTTCATCAGAAAATAAAAAATTGTCTCGGTTTTTATTGTAAAGAGGGTAATTATGTGCGCATTGTCTTTCACATTCAGGGAATCTCCGTCTAGGATGTCTAGGAAGTAAAAGCATACCTCCCTGTGTATTCTCCGAAGATACGAAATCTCCGACACACCGTCTCTGTAGAATAGAATAAGTTTACCAAGAAAATGCATGATACGTAACGTCATGGGTTTTACCACAACAAACATTCCAAACTTTACTTGTGTAAGATCCTTTGCCATCCTGGCATTTCTTTCATCATATTCCCGAATGGTTGACAATTTTGATATCTGCATGTTCCCAGTTTGGTTCTGATGAGCCTTGGCATTTTAATGCCCTGTACAGAGACCTAAAAATGTTATATTAAAAAATAAATGCGAAAAAGGTAAGAAAAATGCAAAATTCTAGACTAGCGCAGTGGTTCTTTTTCCCCAAGCTTCTGACGTAACATTGCCAAGTTGTCAACAATATCAGAAATTGAGTTAGCCTTGATGCGAAACACCTTGTTATTTGTTTGCTTATTTATTTTCCCAACTAGTTTCGGCGACAAATATCACCATCATCAGTGGTTTTTTATCTGAAACATGCAGAAAATAGCATAATTATACAAACACAGTAACACATTATTACATTTTTACAGTTAGTTTTTTGAAATATATTTTTATATGGATACTTTCATACCACCTTATTTATTGTATGTTATTGCATATGCTTAAGAATTGTTCTCGCTGTTTGCGGCATATTTTCTGTGATTTTTTCTGTTGCCGTTTTTTCTCAGCATACATCATGTCATCTGTCACTGTGTGAGCGGCTGTTACTAATCAAATACTAAAAGGTGAACTTAGTATGTCAGTTCAGAGAAGGCTAAGACCAGTCAGAAACCTCAGACAAATTCAGCAACGCTGGAATATATCAACTCACATGCAACTTCTGTCAGGCCCAATACATAGGACAAACAAACAGAAACTTCCGTACGAAGCACACAGAGCACATGAGAGCTCTAAAGAATGACAGCACACATTCAACTTTCGCAGAACATCTAATGAACAAAAACCATAAATCGAAAACGATCTACACATTTTGAAAAACAGCAACAGTCTATACCGACAACTAACAGAAGAAAAAAAATTAGTACATACAAAAGGCTATAGTGGAAGGGAAAAAGTAATAAACGACAACACAACACAATGCAACACACACACGCAAAAGAGCCGCTTCCCCATCACACACAGAGACATAAATAAGGAACACAAGTCGTCGTAATTCCCGCTATAGTTTTCATAGCCTTCTCGCAACATGCGATACACCTCTCGCAACTCACGCGAACAGCAAGATGGCGTAATGTTCTTGATCATTAACAAAGAGCGAAAGTTTTGATTTTCTGTGAACAGAATCAGCTACATGCCGTCCAACGAACTTGAGTACACGAATCACAAATTAACAGCCCAGTATACACCAAAACTGGATTCCACAACATTACCACAACCCCAAGTGTGTATCGCTGACATACTAAGTTCACCTTTTAGTATTTGTTTGCTAACAGTCGCTCAAACAGTAGCAGATGGCACGATGTACGCTTAGAAAAAACAGCAACAGAAAAACTCACGGAAAAAATGCCGCACACAGCGAGAATATTTCTTATAAACATGCAATAACATACAATAAATAAGGTAGCATGAAAGTATACATAGAAAACTACAGGGTGAAATGAATTTTCCGCACTCCAGCATCACAGCGCGACTCCTCACTTGCCAGCGATAAAAAGTGTCTTTCACAAACTGTCGTCCGGCAAGTGCAACCAGCAGAAGAAGGATGTTAAAGAGTGGCAATATGGCAACACTGTAACCAGATGTATGATAACTAACTTTGTGCGGAGCAGGAGGTCAAGCTGCCCAGTTCGTGCAGAGGATGGAGTTTTGGGTTAACATGCAGGATGTTGTCGGTTCGATCCTTTTTTTATTTGCTAATTTCATTCTGAAATTTCATGCTGTAACATACGCCGTTTCCTAGGTCACATGTATCCTAAATTTACAACATTTTGCAACTTTGAACGTAACAAATACGTGGTTAGGCAAATAAGAAACAGACAGTTGAAACAAATGACCTGTCATAGGACAGAATAACTTCAAAAATAATATCAATTTCGAGATGCTAAAGATGATAGCAAAGTACAATAACACAACATCTACTTGTCATTTATTCAACACGTAGTATGAGCGCTCAGATGTCGCACATTAGTAATCAGTGGAAATAATAATGTCCATATTAATGACCACATGACCTTCACAACAGATACGCTGTCCTCAGAACAACAGATGCTGAAAGCGACCTCCCTGTATGTCCGACATCGCGCAACCAGCCGGATCACACAGCTCTGGACCCTTCGCAGCAAAGCTGCATCCACAGTAACAAGAGCAGCATAAACAGGCACTACCAATTCTTCCACATTCGTCGACAGTGTAGAGTACACGTGCTCTTTCAGGAGATTTAGATCAGGTGAACAGGGTGGCCCATAACTGGACCTCCACGTCCGAGCCATTTCCCTGGAAATGTTCTGTTCAAATACTGTCGCACATTAATTCCAGAGTTTACCATCATGTTGGAACCATATCCTCTGCCAAACATGTAGTGGAACATCTTCCAGCACATCAGGCAGAAGGATTGAGAGATAATACCTTTGTACAGTCAGGCAACATGTAGGGGCCCAAACACCTATCGCCCAAAGTTCTGTCCCAGATGTTAATACCAAAGCGATCTTGATATCCACGGTCGCAGTTGATGTGCAGATTAACCTCACACCAATGGTGGGCATTGCACATATTGAAGACACTCTCACCAGTGAATGCTGCTTCATCCGACCATATTACCGTGTTCACAAAATCGCTAGCTTCCTGTTGTTGTTGGAACCATTCACAGAATTGCATCTGCTGATGGGGAGCTGCAGTATGGAGCTGTTGCGTGAAAGCATAATGATAGGAGTGCAGCCTATACACGTGCCGCACGTTAACGACCGTGTATTGCAAGACACACAGCTGCCTTGCCATGCTACGTGTACTTCGCTGAGGTTCTTGTTGTGTAACCTCCAGAATAGCTGCCTCAGTAGTTGGAGTACGGCGAGTCCATGGACGACCTCTGTCACATGATGGTGGAAGGAGAGAATCTGACTCCCAAAGGCGGAGCTGCAGACGACGAGACACATTTTTATCTGGATGGCTTCGATGAGGATATCTAGCAGCATATTCACGAGCAGCAACGCCAGCTCAGTTATCAGATGCACCAACGACCAGAAACATATCCATATATTCATCGTTTGTGTATGCCATACGTCTGCCAGACGGGTTTAGAGGTTTACATTCAGGAAGTCCGATACTTGAACTCATGCACACTGGAGTCTCTCACGGGCACATGTCTCCCCTCGCAACTAGATCCTGTCTGGTGGACAGCACATACAGTACAAACACGCCGTCAGTCCTGCGTCTGTTCCACGTAATCGGCATTACCCCTCTGACAGATTTTGTTCTCCATGATTCATACCAACATCGCTAATTGTGAAATGTTCGGTTTCGAATTACACTGTGTCCCTAACGGTAATAGACGTGATGTTTCCACAATCCCATCGATAGAATAATAATAATAAGGCATTGAGATACGTACTTAACAGCACGCGGTTACCAGACTCAGTGTTGAAAGGCATGGGCCCATGGTGATAACACATACAAATAGTAACCGAGTGTGGACATTATTTGCAAAGCACATTGGTAGTCCTATTGGTAATGTAAGGCCGTAACGAAATGTACGGACGTGAACGAGGCAAGAATAATAGCTGCGACTCTGCTCTCTGGGACCACTGGAGAAGGGTACAAAGAAAACAGGTTTCTCATCTAGTAGATGAGCTAGTTGTGAAATTCCATGACATGAAAAGGACTTCTTTCAAAGCTGACCAATCTTCCATTCCTACGATTGTAGTATGTGTGTGCAAATGTTTTGTAGAGGATCCGCTGCAATCGCTGTTGACGATTAAGATGCCAGATACTGTACCACCTGGACTACATTTGCGAAATAAAAAACATATGCCTCAACCGAGAATCGAACCATCGACCTCCTCCATGCTAACTCAAAACTCTACCAAATACATTTTTTTGTTTTTGTGATGTCCCATGACGCCCGTTCAAGTTCAGTGTCGAGCCGTTGAGTCAGTTTCTTATTACAGAAGGCAGATAACCCTCTGAGCGAACACGCTGAGCTACCGTGCTGGCATTGCATCAACTGTACAGCACAATTATTGTGTGCTGACGGAGGTAGTTACCATACATGTGGTTCAGTGTTGCCAGATTGTCACTCTTTAACGTCCTTTTTCAGCCGGATGTACTCGCTGGACGAAATTTTAGGACAGACCATTTTTTATCGCTGGCATGTGAGGGGTTGCGCTGGGAAGCCAGAGTGCGCGAATTTCGCTTCATCCTGTATATTTCAAAAAACGAACTGTAAACATGCAATAATGTGTTACTGTGGTTGTATAGCCATGCTATTTTGTGCATGTTTTAAATTAAAAAAAAAACTCTTATGATGGTGATATTTGTCACCGAAACTATTTTGCGAAAATAAATAATTAAACAATAACAAGGTGTTTTGCATCAAGGCGGACTCAGTTTCTGATATTGTTGTTTTTCTAAACAAACACGGACCAAATGGAAGAGTTCCAATATAAAGTTATTTATATTATTACACTAAATGCACAATTTTGCTGATAAGAATGATTCTAAAATCGAAGTACACATTACGTTGAACAAAAGAAATAGTTTCACTTACGTTAGAATGAGTGTGCAGGGCGAAACACTTTTGTAGACTACCAGACAGCGCGTGTTCCACAAGCCGACAAAAAAAGCACTGACAAAGACAAGGAAACAATGGTTAATACGCGTAATACGTGGCAAATCTGTCGTTCATTGTTTGCACTGTGCAGTGAAAGCATTGGCGCCTCTGTCGCATGGTTAAGAAAGAGGTAGGGCGCCAAACATAATCTTGCTCAAAAAGTGACGTAGTTGCCTTGCTAGGAAAAGTTGTCCCATTTTACGGTACCTAACTTTGGCCGGTATTGAATTTCTGTCGAAGAGATATTTTAGTCGTTAGTTTGCATCATGAAGAAGCGCTCTCAAATGAGGTATACGTCTTTAATTAGGTAGAGGGAACATATTGAATCGTAGAAATATATATTCATATAGAACCGTCGTGAATGAAATTCATATGAATGGAAAGAACTGCTCCAGATTAGCTGTTCGAAATCGTTTCCATATTTCTTTCATTTACATAGTTCCATTTGTGCATTTGATTGGAGATCTAAAACTATGCATTCATGAAACTAAGAAAACGTACCCCACTTGTAATTATAATCCATCAACTAATGCAAAACCTGGATGTGACAGTTTATAGTTGTAGGTAAGGCAAATTGCAGACTTCAGTTCGTCGCCAGGACACTGGAAAAAATTCAGTCAGTGCACGAAGTAGACTGTTTACAAGGCAGTCGTGAGTCCTATCTAGAATAATACTAGTTGAGTGGGATCATACCAAACACTGCTAATAGGAGGTAGCATGGCACAAAGAAAGACGGCAGGAATGCTCATAGGTTCTTTTGACTCACGGGAGAGCGTCACAGAAATGCTGGAAAACCTGAATTAGTAGGCTCTTGAAGATAGGAAAATTATTCCGCGAAAGACTACTTACAAAATTTGAAGAACGAGAACAAATACTAGGTGAGAATTCTAGCAGCCTACATCTCAGATCCTGTGCGGAATGTGAAGACAAAGCTACATTGTACAACATAATTAAAGAATCACTTTTTCGAAACCGCATATTTGCCTCCCATTGCGCTCAAAAGTGCAAACGATCTTCTTTACAGCGTGGCGCTCTGTGACGTAACCCTCGGCCTCGGCGACGCTTGAGACAGCAAGGTGTCGACACGTGCGAGAAAAAGGCCACAACTCCGAAGTTCACTTGAGCCGTAAGTATGTGGCTGTGTGTCCGAGGAGGAATGGTGGGTATTCGGCGATATGACAGGAACGATTATTCGAAGCAAAGATGTTTAGGTTACACAGGTCCCAAATTTCATTCCTTAAGAACTCCACCTCCGTCGCCGAGGTTGCTATTGCATGTTTCTGCGATGGCGCTCAACCCGGGCTAAGCTGGTTCGAATCTCGGCGGTGGAACGTCTCCGCAGTGTCCCACACAGTGAGTGCGTCTGAGACTGTTGGTGGATGGTGATCCGTCTGTCGGAAGGTCGGAAGGGGACGTTTAAGTTCGGCGGCATCCTTGGTGCTGTTCGTGAGGAGCAGACTATGTGTCGGAACCGAGTCTCACTCTCTCCCTTCTCTCATCATCATCATCATCTTAATACAACACAAACGTTACACTACACTCCGAACACACATACACACACACACACACACACACACACACACACACACACACACACACATACACACAGCACATACCTGTAGTATAACAAATAATGTAATGGGCCATGTTGCAAATGAACAAAAAAGAGCTGTGATCACTTGTTAATCTTCGCTAGTAAGGAACACATGACTTCTGTTGAACAAGTGCTAATAGCTCTTAAGGTACGCATTTTAGAGCCCATGCTTTTGATTTGATTGATCGCACCTGGCATATCCCTGAATAGTGACCACTCCTCCTGGGCACCGCGTGTTTTCAGACTCGCCGCAGTAACAGCTGCTTCACTGAGTGCTCGCAGTCAAGTATGAATACTGCATTTTTCCAGCTTCCAGTCAGTGAGGACTACCACAGCTTAAAAAAGTCGTCTACGGGCTCTTGGAAATTTGTCGGAGAACTCGTTTGATGCCACACGTTGACTGCGCGCCAAAAATTGAAGATAATATTTTTCACAAGGTACAAGGTTGCGAATACATTTTACACCATTACTGTATGCGAAAATCTTGATTTGTGACGGCAAAAAATACCTGTCTGCGGACCGCTTGCGGCGTCCTTCAGCGCTGCTGTACCAGGGACGCCGGCATCCCACAGATTCCTGGCCTGAACAAAGTGTATTTATTCCAAGGCAGCTTCCCATCTCTTTCACCAAAAATTTGCTCGAGAATTCCCCATTAGTTCAAATGACGTTTCTCTGGTTTTCAAATGGTTCACGTGCACTGGCAAAAGAATTTCATGGTGTAGAATAAACGTTCAGGGTTTACTTGGAAACGCATTCAGGGAAGTAATTTCATGTAGTTATAGCACTATTATTGTATTTCTTTTTCATTCCACTATTTCTTCGCAAACTTTGTCCTCCATATTTATTTAAAGTTAAATTGGTTGTAGTACATTTCATTAAGATTGTTATATACACACATCTGATTAATATTGAATATATAAATAACCACGTGTGACTAACGATGAATATATAGTCGCAACGGACTGACAATGGATATACGTACATCTGACTACAACGAATATACATTTTGAAAGTAAACTAGTGTGTTAAGAATTGGTGTAATAACACAAGTTGCTGGACTAAGCCCTGATTTACTGACGCTATTCAGAGTGAATCACCTCAAACTTGCACCATAAACATTTCAGACATGGAAAGTGCTATTGATGTGCGGTTTTCACATAATGGATCGGTAGTAGGTGGCTCGTATTGCTAGCCACTCCAGAAATTGTAATAATACTTAGAAGATGTTTTTTGTGCAACCATATACTTTTTTAAATGGACAATGCCTACTGACATTAACAAACTAAAAGTAGGGTGAATCTGAATGTCATTGGCGTTTGTTGCAGTATTCTGGCGCGAGTCGCTTATGAGATTTCCCACACCAGCACTTGTACAATACCAGTTGTAGCAAACGCTAAAGATCAACACAAGTGTATACGCTAGTTATGTGGATTCTGACCAGTAACGAGACAATTGACAATCACAGTTTTTGTTCAAAATGACCACCGGTGGCTGCAATACACGTATCCAGTTTCGTATCGAACGACTGCTGGACATGTGCTAGCATTTCTACATCTACATTTATATTCCGCAAGCCACCCAACGGTGTGTGGCGGAGGGCAGTTTACGTGCCAATGTCATTACCTCCCTTTTCTGTTCCAGTCGCGTATGGTTCGCGTGAAGAACGACTGTCTGAAAGCCTCCGTGCGCCCTCGAATCTCTCTAATTTCACATTCGTGATCTCCTCGGGAGGTATAAGTAGGGGGAAGCAATATATTCGATACCTCATCCAGAAACGCCCCCTCTCGAAACCTGGACAGCAAGCTACACCGCGATGCAGAGCGCCTCTCTTGCAGAGTCTGCCACTTGAGTTTACTAAACATCTCCGTAACGCTATCACGGTTACCAAACAACCCTGTGACGAAACGCGCCGCTTTTCTTTGCATCTTCTCTATCTCCTCCGTCAACCCGATCTGGTACGGATCCCACACTGATGAGCAGTACTCAAGTATAGGTTGAACGAGTGTTTTGTAAGCCACCTCCTTTGTTGATGGACTACATTTTCTAAGGACTCTCCCAATGAATCTCAACCTGGTACCCGCCTTACCAACAATTAATTTTATATGATCATTCTACTTCAAATCGTTCCGCACACATACTCCCAGATATTTTACAGAAGTAACTGCTACCAGTGTTTGTTCCGCTATCATATAATCACACAATAAAGGAGCCTTCTTTCTATGTATTCGCAATACATTACATTTGTCTATGTTGAGGGTCAGTTGCCACTCCCTGCACCAAGTGCCTATCCGCTGCAGATATTCCTGCATTTCGCTACAATTTTCTAATGCTGCAACTTCTCTGTATATTATAGCATCATCCGCGAAAAGCCGCATGGAACTTCCGACATTATCTACTAGGTCATTTACATATATTATGAAAAGCAATGGTTCCATAACACTCCCCTGTGGCACGCCAGAGGTTACTTTAACGTCTGTAGACGTCTCTCCATTGATAACAACATGCTGTCTTCTGTTTGCTAAAAACTCTTCAATCCAGCCACACAGCTGGTCTGATATTCCGTAGGCTCTTTGTTTATCAGGCGACAGTGCCGAACTGTATCGAACGCCTTCCGGAAGTCAAGGAAAATAGCATCTACCTGGGAGCCTGTATCTAATGTTTTCTGGGTCTCATGAACAAATAAAGCGACTTGGGTCTCACATGATCGCTGCTTCCGGAATCCAGCGGAGATGGTCGAGCAGCCTGCAGCAATACGCCGTTGCGTATCATGGTTCGGTTGGTACGTCCTTGTAGACAGCGTCTTTCATCTTGCGCCACATCCGGGTAACGGGCCGGCCAAGGTACAAACCCTCTGCGTCCAGTCCAACGATTAGGAAACAATTCGTGAAGTCATGATGCAGTACTTCGTGCACTATGGCCTGGACAGCCATCATGTTGACATCACAGGTCCCTCCTAGTCTGCAGAGGAACGTCTTCTAGCAACTGCGGGAGATGGACTCTTTTGAGGATGCGATACTTGTGGGAGTTCAGTGTCCCGTCTTTGAGAGACGAGTCTATGAGATGATGGTTCACTATCCAACACCACACGTTTACACTCCATGGACGCTGACGTTCCACATGACGAAGCCAACAGTGAAGACCAATAGTGAACATGTTTCGGCGGTTTACCTGGCCGTGATTGGTAAATGCGACATCATCACTAAACAAGATACACGATACATCTGGAGTATCCTGTCTTAATGACAGTGTACAGAAGTTAACACGATTCTCATAATCGTTTCCATGCAACTCTTGATGGAGAGAGATGTGAATGAGATGGAACCTATGTCGATGGAGAATGCGTACAGCACTTGCTGACTCATGCCACTTACTTGCACGATTGCGCGGGAGCTACCATGCGAATCAAATGGAACAGCGGCGAAACCGTCAATTTCCCCCTCCTCTGTCGTCCCTTGTCTCCTTCTCTTACGCTATCTGAGTCTTACACTACCACTTTCAACTAACTTGTTGAAGAGGTTGATAAATAACTGCCGACTTGGTGTCTTCTGTTGGTATATCATACGTCGTGCAAGAACAAACTGCATTCTTCCTTCGCTCTCTATAGGGTGAGTCACAAACTATTGCCACCTAGAATAACTCCGAAAGTATGACAGCAGCTGACAAAAGTTGCATGGGACAATGGGGGTGCCGGCCAGAGTGGCCGAGCGGCTCTAGGTGCATCAGTCTGGAACCGCGCGACCGCTACGGGCGCAGGTTCGAATCCTGACCCCGGCATGGATGTGTGTGATGTCCTTAGGTTAGTTAGGTTTAAGTAGTTCTAAGTTCTAGGGGACTGATGACCTCAGATGTTAAGTCCCATAGTGCTCAGAGCCATTTGAACCTTTCTTTTTTTTTCTTTTTTTTCTTTTTTTTTACAATTGGGCCCGTAATATGACATTGGTTTTTTGTTGCTAGGTGGGGTCCCATCAGAAATATGAAGGTCGACTTTGTTTTTGTAAATGGGATGCTATAGTTTGGTACTTATTTTCTGATAGCGGCAGAATTCAATGAAGTGGAACAGTAAGGTCAACGAAGGTCAAAAAGACGGCATGAACGTCCATTTACAGAAGGTGTTCGTAGTGATGACCATTGGTATCAATTCAGTGCTGCAATCTTCTTATCATGGATTGAGAGGTATTCCTTATCACATTGGCACTTATCGAAGCACAATTCTCTCTCGCATACCTTTATGGGTAGCTGGAATATCTTTATAAACAATGTCTTTTACGAATCACCAAAAGAAAAAATCCATAGGCGTCAACTCTGGAGAACGAGCCAGCCACGAAAAATTTCCTTCGCGTCCAATCCGAAGATTTGGGAATTGTCTCTGCAACTCATTTCTAGCCATCAGCGACAAGTGTGCCGGACACACATCGTGTTGATACCACATTATGTTCCTTGTTCCTAAAAGTATTTCTTCCAATAACAGGCTTAATATTTCCTGCAGGAATGCAGTGTACTTCCTACCATTAAGATTTCCTTCGATGAAATAGGGGCCTATAATTCTGTCCTCCAGAATCCCACACCATACATTCACCGACCACTGTTTTTGGTGTGCAACTTGCTGCAGCCAACATGCATTTTCAGTTGCCCAATAATGCATGTTTTGCACATTAACATTTCCATGGTTCACGAATGTAGCCTCGTCAGTAAATAAAATCAAATTAATAAATGTGTAATCCGAATGAATCTGAAGTTGAGACCATCGTCAGAATTCAATGCGACGCATACAATCCGTACCAGCTAATTCTTTGGGGAGACTGATATGGTGAGGATGATATTTATGTCAATGCAGAACACGAACAACACTACTCTGGCTCATGCCAGATTCCCTTGCGATTTGACACGAACTAACCAAGGATCTCGAACCACAGTGACGGGAGTACCAGTTTCCGTTTCCTTGTTATAAACTTTCGTTTGCCGTATATGTTTCTGATACGTTAAAGATCCAGTTGTTCTCTGTTTATCATACACATATTTAAATGTACGACGTGCAGGGTGAGTACGTTGAGGATATCTTTCAGCGCATAAGTCTTCCAGCTCTCACTGAACTCCGTTGATATTCTCCGTGAATGAGTAGCATATCGACTTGTTCTTCGAAGTTACACATCATTCAAATTCGCTTGATTCGACGATACTAGCCTTACTGTTCCTATTAGTGTTGTAATGCGAAACCGTCGAATGGTGCTTAAATATCAATGGCACGTTACTATTTGTACTACATACGAGAGAGATTTGTCAGAGCATGTGATTCCATAAGTGAATAAATGATAAGGAAAACCACTCAGGTCACGATAAGAAAATTGCGGCACTGAATTGATGCCAATGGTCATTACTTCGAACACCTGAGTGAAATGAAATGAACGTTCATGCCACCTTTTTGACCTTCGTTGATCTTCAAAGACCTTACTGTTACACATCATTGGATTCGCCTCTGTAGCCGCTATCAGAAAATAAGTACCAAACTGTAGCATCCTAATTTTAAAAAAGTTGATCTTCATGTCTAACAACTAAAAACCAGCGTCATATTATGGCCCCCGTTGTCCTATGCAACATTTGCCCCACAAACGTTTAAGCTACTATCATACTTTCGGAGTTATTCTAGATGGCAATAGTTTGTGACTCGCCCTGTGTACACCATGAGCATGCCGGCTTTTTCTGCGTTGGTAAATCCCATCATCCACTCATGACCTACTGCTTGGCCTGCCACACACTAACTGACTAGCAAATCGCAAAGCACTCAAGGAACACACAAGCACACTGTAAACAAAAATAACAACATCGCATCTAGCAACTACACAGATTGAATGGCACTAACAAGTGCCGTTGTGGAAACTTTTCAAAGTACTACGGAACTTAAGCGACTAGCACTAGAATCGGGCAACAAACGGCACTGATATTCCAATTTACCCTCCTTTTAGTTTGTTAATGTCAATAGACATTATTTCATTTAAAAAAAAGTGTATTTTTGCACAAAATATACACCTATCATTATCGTCTTTTTACTGGCGAGCAGTACGAGCCCCTGACTACCAATCCCCTGTGTAGCTTCAAAAATAAAAAAAAAGTAATAATCACAGCAGATCACACTTACAATAAACCGTCAACTGGCAATTGATATGCATAGTTTGCGTAATTGAATATCAAACAGTCTCAAAATCACTCGTTAAATCCTATCAAAACTGTGACAAAAACTGGTTTGCTTCGTGCACAGAATGTAGAATGCTTGAACAAAGTATGCGTATCTCATTTGTGCAGCATATAAGTATAATCTATGATCTACGTTATACATTACACCCTCCTTTTTTTTCAAAAAAATTAAGTGCTACATGTTACAGTCTTAAAACTTGAAAAATGACTTCATTCTTAAAGATTTAGTTTATCTAGATTTTTAATAACTCTGCCATATCTAGATTGTAAAACCGTTCTGCAATCATCACGTTTCCTCATTATTAGCACTTGACACGCACTTCTCTTGCGTAACTGTTTCGTGATCTCCCATGTGATCTGATGGCACACATATCGCTTGCGGCCTACTCCCACTCCGTTGGACCTCATCAGGCATGACGACCAGTTCGAGTTGCATGAAGGCCAGTTGGTCGAGCTTGCCGAGTATTACGGCTGTATAGGTTCCTACCATATGTTTCAACCACTGATGGTATCGGACCATTTCATGATCTTGCAAACTATCTTCCTTTACAGTTTTTATGACAATACGGCATTCTAACTTTGTCACCGAGCTGTGGAGGTTTGACAGGTTTCGTTTTCCATCTATATAGCTCTGCTGATGGTGTTTCAAATTTTTCAATTCTTGGGTAACATGCTGTGAATTATAGCCTGTGGGAGGAGACCTTATAGCACAGTGGGTGGCAGGGTTCCTGTTTTCTTTGGAAATGCTTGCTGGTAAGTGATACCAGTTATATTTCGCGGTGTGTTCCGGTAATTAAGGAGTACTAAATGTATGTTTGTTTTATCAATCGAACACTTTGATAGTAAACTTTTGGCTACTTGGAAATAACGTTCAGCAAGGCCTTTGCTTCTAGGAAATTCAGGTTTTGAAGTCTTTTGATGGATGGTATATAAAATTACCTGATCCTTAAATTTCCAATAACTGAATGATGGTCCATAATCAGTTTTCAGTACCTCAGGTATTCCAAACAAGAGGATCCAGTTACCTATTTTTTTCAAATGGAGGTAAAAGTTCTGTAAATGAGTGCGCGATCATGTTTTGGTTCTTTATTTAGGCCACTTCCATCTTCAGATCTGTTTCAAACAGAAAAGTAGTGTTGTTGCAGCCTAAGTTGAACTAGTTCAAGCAATTTGTACAACAAGCTTAGTGATACTTAATAAAAATAAAAAAAACACTAATGTGGTTAACAGCCTTGTATATCAGCCATTCATTAATAAAGCGATTCTGATGTAAGTATAAACTTCACTGCACTATATCCAGGTACATAGTTAGTGCTGGTAAAGTCCTCGGTGCGTCCTGTGTTTATACAAATAACTGAGGCCAGTAGGTCACTAATGCTAGGGTAACCATTATCGTAAAATCAATAGTTAAAATGCAATATGCATGGTCATTAATTAATATTTTTCATACGGCATTAAGAGCCTCTTGGAATAAAACATGAACAGACAGACAAATTGTGGAAGGAAATCATACCTAAAATCCACGCAAAATGTGTAAAGAGTAATAGTATGAAGATTCTAAGTTGGCAAAGTAAATAACATACAGTTTTGTTAACGTCAGAATAAAAAGTCTAAAAGTAACATCACATCTATAGATCGAAACTTTTCAGCATGACAAAACATTTAAACATGCTGTAAGTATATAATAATTAACAGGACAATGACTTCACGTCCAATGGAACTTTCCCTCGTAATTCAGTGTCGTATTTAACCGCCGACACGGGCAAGCGACTTTCATGTAACATTTCTCCCCTGTACGAGAATATACATAAGGATGTACGAGTACAGGTTGCAGACACATGGTTGGCGAGACATGAGAGTTTGGTTCGGGCGTGGATGCGCTCGGATACCCAAATGGTAAGGCGATCGCTAGCAATAAGCGGGACATCCTGGTTCGTGTCCCGCTCTTGTAAAAATTTTCACTGTCGTCATTCGATTACACAGCTGATGGTAGTCTATATTGCGAATGCATTTCATGTATTATTTGTCCTGGATAACTACGTATTGAGTTCACTATTATGGATTGATGTACCTCATTTCTTGAATGCTGTTGATGTATATTACGTCTTGATATGTAATTCTTGATGTCATGTGTCATATTTTTCCAGTAAATAAATTTTCTAGCTGTCTTGCAACCACTTTCTGTGTCAAGGTGTCCTTCATCGATTGATTTCAGATCATTTCAATTAATTGTTCTGGTATAACTATCTTTTATCCTTTGAAGAAAATCCTTCAGGATAATTAGTCTTTTTTTTCTTTTTTAAGAAGACAATTCTTGCGGCATTTCCTTAGTTGTATCTGAAAATCCCTTCATTACATGTAGTAGAATTACTAGTAATTCTGTTTTCTTAAATGTGGCTTCCGTCAGTTGAGTCAGGAAGTCTTCACTGACAGGTTGCAAGACGCCACTGGGCTACTGCTAAACATTTAAAGTGCATGTGCTCTGAATGGAGCAAACCCGTTCAATATGCAGATCTGCAGATCACCCGCCTACAACTCACAGGTGTTTGATATACTGTGCACGAAGACAGCGAATAGAGAATGGGTAGTCATAAGCAGTGTGTCGAGGGAGTAGTTCTTGCTTAAATAAACAGTGCTAAGTGGGATCAAGGGGTTTATGTCTAAATACTGACGTGAAAGAGCTGTAACTGAGTCCATCATTTATTACAAAATGTACATCAACCAGAACGGACTTGCTATGCTGGTACTGCGAACAGTTGAAAGCAAGAGGAAACAGCATCCGTAATTTTTCCCGAGGGCAGGAAACTCTGCTGTATGGTTAAATGATGATGGCATATTCTGGTGTAAAATGTTTCGGAGGTAAAATAGTCCCCCATTCGGCTCTCCGGACGGGGACTGCTCAGGAGTATGTCATCATCAGAAGAAACAAAACTGGACTTCTAAGATTCGGGGCGAGGTATTTTAGATCCCTTACTCTGCCAGGTAGGTGAGAGAATTTTAAAAAGCTAGATGTAATGAAGTTCGGTGGCAGGAGGAACAGGACTTCTGCCCAGGTGAATACAGGGTTATAAATACAAATAAAATACGGTTACGAGGTGGTTTAATAACGAATAACGAAATACGAAGTGTAAGGGGACAAAAATCGTAGAGAGAAAACAAGATATGAAAACAGTAAGCAGATTCAGAAGGACGTAGTTTTTTGGAGATGATTGCAGAAGAACTGAACATCAATCGAGAAACGGTTCGTCTAATAATCACTGAAGATCTGGTAAAAAAAAAAAATTGTGTAAAAATGGTCCCCAAAGAATCTCACACCACAACAGCGAGAAACACGGAAAAATGTGGCAGCCGATCTATTAGAGCAAACGGAAATCAATCCAGAATTGTCGAGCCATGTTATCACTGGTGATGAAACCTGGTTTTCAGTATGATCCAGAGACAAAACGCCAAAGTTCGCAATGGTGCTTAAAGAGATCACCCAGACCGAAAAAAGCTCGCATGTCAAAGTCAATAGTGAAATGCATACATGTGTGCTTCTTTAATTCCAAGGGAATTGTTCATAAAGAGTGGGAGCCTCCTGAACAAAGAGTTAACCAATATTACTACACAGAAATTTTAGAAAGACTTCATAAAAGAGTTCTTCGTGTCCGTGCCAACATTGCTGATAATTGGATTCTGCATCACCATAATGCGCCATCCCATACTGCTCTGTCAGTAAAGCAATTTTTAACCTCAAAACAAATTTCAGTACTATCACAGCCACCTTGTTCACCAGATATCGCTCTGTGCGACTTTTTTCTATTTCCAAGAGTCAAAACGGCGGTCAAGGGACACCATTTTCAAACAACACAAGATGTCCAAAAAGCTATGACGAAGGTCTTGGAGGATATTACAAAAGATGAGTTCCAGTAATGTTACCGTCAATGGCAGAAGCGCTGGAAAAAGTGTGTGCAATCAGAAGGGAACTACTTTGAAGGAGACAACACTAAACTTGACTAAAATGGTAATCAACATTTTTTTCACATCAGTCTCATTACTTTATTGCCGCACCTCGTACCCCATTTACTTCCAACGTTAATAGGCCAAGTACGATCCAAGTACGATTAAAATTTTAATTCTTTTCTAATGAAAGTTGTTTTAGATATTTGTTTACCTACCATATTATTATTCGCTATTGTTTTACTTGCCTTATTGTCTGTCTTGTTCCTACTATATTCGATACGAGAAAAAAATAATAAGAAAAACAGCAAAATTCGTTCGCTAATCGAACACAGGTTTTCAGCTGCTCTACCAAATACCTTGGTCGCTACCTCGGAGGCACTTTCGTTCACCAGCTTGTACCTCACGATTATGTAAGGGAGCAATTTTAATAGTTTATTTTCCAGATTTCTAGGAAAATATGCGTTTGCGGACCCCACATTTGATGAAAAATTCTCGGTTTTTATTTACCTGACGATTCCGTGAATTTTGTGTCGATTGCGCGAATTGAAGATTACTTGTGCCTTTCTCAAAAACAGGATGTAGTCGAACCAAAATACCTTAATGTCCTCATTTTAGGTTGCACACAAACCATCTGTCAAATCTGAGCCGAACCGGCTGGTCTTGACTGAGGCCTTCCCATTGTAAGTTGAAAGTATCAAGTCTCCAGCTCGTAGGGAGTTAGTTTAAAATCAGTTGCAATATTTGTACCAAAAAGACATGAAAGCGACAGAATAAAAACGGCATAAAATTATACGATACGTAATATACAGACGATACATAAGGCGACGATTCATACAGTCGCGTTTTACGAAGGCTTCCCGCAAAGGCCTCTGTCTTCCACAATTAATAAAGTAAGAAGATTTGCAACTGACGGCCGAATTTTGTTCGGAAAAACAAAAACATCTTGAACCTGATTCAAATAGTTACTTCCTATAAAGTATGAAAGAGCATTCTTACTTCGTAAACGCCTTTCAGGTACTGGTCCCAACACTACCTGACAATGCAGATAACTTAGCAGAAATCTAGTTACTGCGTGGTACGCAAAATCTCGAATTTATCATGAATTAGCTTTCCAGGGAGTCGCTAACACACGACACATTTTAGCGTAACAGATTCCCGAATAGTCGCAAAATACGAGGTCAAGAAGCGACCACAATAACAGCATATGAATTCACACAAATTAACATGGCAAAAATCTCCAACGAACGTCTTGGCTCGCTAATTTCCCAAATAGTGCATTTACTGGACCACATAAAACACTGAAAGGCTAAAATCTGTTAAATAAATTAGAAAGGTAGTTCTAGGCGCTACAGTCTGGAACCGCGCGACCGCTATGGTCGCAGATTCCAATCCTACCTCGGGCATGGATGTGTGTGATAGTTAGGTTTAAGTAGTTCTAAGTTCTAGGGGACTGGTGACCTTAGAAGTTAAGTCGCATAGTGCTCAGAGCCATTTTTTGATTAGTGACGGAGGGCCACTTTGGCTTTGTAGAAGCATCAATGAAGAGATTAATAACTAACAATTTCATGAACTTAACTATGGAATAGATTCCAACAGTTAAACTAAGAGATGTAATGGCAAAAACGAATATAAAGTTAATTCTCACACTCTGACAGAACCAATAGACCACGCACATATTGGAACAGCAACGGCGGCATGGTTCACCACAGGCAGCGTCTATAACTCAAGTGGCCCCACCAGTATCTCCACGAGGCTAAAGCAGCGGGCAGCTATTCACCCGTCCCTGCTACGTCCTCATCCTAAGAATCCCGCTTGATCAGACTGTGCTCAGCTCGACAGCCATTTATCTTACCGAACAGCGCATCTTTGGTTAGTTTGTTGGTTGATTCTGGGCGTGGGAGCAAACTGCGATGTCATCAATACCATAGGATTAGGGTAGTATGGTGAAGGAAGGCGGCGTGTCCTTTCAAAGGAACCACCCCGGGAAGTTGCCTGAACGTTTTAGGGAAATCACGGAAACCTAATTGAGGATGGCCGGAAGCAGGTTTGAACCGTCGTCCTCCAGATTGCGAGCCCAGTGTGCCCCAGTGTGCTAACCACTGCGCCACCTCGCTCGTTATCGCATTTTTGACAGACACAAAAGACAGAGTGAGGGTGTGGAACGAATGACTGTTAACAACGGATGAAAAGCTCTCTCTCTGCTCGTGAATGCCAGATATACATGTGACTTGAACTTGAAATAGATATGAATACTAAAATCAGACAATAATCCATTTTAACACTGTTAGTGAGTCATCTTCATATTTCAGGGATCTTTCGTTTCCACCCGGCGTGCCGAAATAAAATTCCTGGGATGTGACCCACTCAAAATAATAATAGGAGACCTTCCAGCATATTTTCGTCATAGACCACACACACACACACACACACACACACACACACACACACACACACACACACATGAAAACATACCTACGAACAATATTACAAAAACAACTTCCTGCTCATGCTTAAATAATGGATTGGTAAAAATACAACATTGTACAATAAATCAAAAGAAAAACACGAAGGTAACAGAAATTTCTGAGTTTATAGATCGGGGTTGTTTTTGCAGACGTCGCTGGGTCACTGATCAATTATTGGACGGGGCACTAGCAGGAGCAAGGTATAATGTCTTATATACAAATTATAGAAGAGGCATGAATGTTACCTAGGAGACAATTGAGAGGAGTGTTCTGTCTAAAATCGGAATGCACATGGGGTTGGCATGAACTAACAGGTTGACCATTTTGTAGATGGGAAACGTCTGCTGCACATATGGAACGCATTTATGCTGTATCTTAGTACCGATATCGTACAATGTATGGCGAACGCACAACCAGCATTTGTAGGAACTAGCCCGTCGTCGTGTGCACCCTGGTGTACATCTATTGCGGACGTTTATTATCAAATACAACATCAGAACTGCCTGGCTGGTGCCTTTAACTTTCCTGAAGTCAAAACTTATCGCCATCTAACCGATCTCAGTTTTCTTTCCTTCTCATCATTCTATTATTCTTGTCACCGACGTATGTACACGAGGTATTGAGCTTATTATGCGATATTTCCTGCAATTATCGGCCCTTAGGACTTTCGGGGTTTTATGGGTGACGTTTTTCCAAGTCTGATGTTATGTCTTCAGTCTCGCGGAGTCTACAAACCAGATTGAACAGTCTTTTGGTTGCCACTTTCCATAATTTTCAAATTCCCGAAGGAAAATTAACTTTTTTCTATCTTATTTGATCTGAAGCCTTCCGAGGCTCCTTTAAACGCTGACGTTAATACAGAATCCCCTATGCCCTCCGTATCTACTCCCATTTCTTCTTCTAGCACGTCACAGTACAGTACCTCTCCCTCATCTAGGCCTTCAATGTAATGTTGATGATAAAGAAGTAAATTTCATTTGTTTTCTAAGTCATATTAGCCCACTGTTCTGAAACGAATACCTTGGTTTGAGGTAGACACGCTCAACAAAGGAGATATTACGCAGCGTGGCATTGATGGAAATATACTGTATTGCGTCTCTGCTGGCAGGGCTGGTTCTGCGTGTGCGAGTCTACCGTAGGCGGCATCTGTCAGACCAGTTTCTGGGCAATCAGGTTCCACTGTTGCGTGACATACCGCGCCAAAGCGGAGGTCAAGTACGGAACGGTACCCACAGCTCACGAAGTCTTCTCAGACCACGCGACTGACGCACGGCAGACGCTACTCTGATGGCAGATTGCACCAAATACGCTTTACGTCACGCGTACTGTCTTCCACGGAAAGGTACTCCTTATAAAAGTGCGGCTTATTTCCTCCACTGCTGGCTATTACAACTTACACTCTAGGCAATAATAGTAGATCATAAGAAAACTCTATGGCATATGACAACTGTGAGAGATACATATCCCAAAAATAAAATTATGTTTATAATGTCATTGATCATTGAATAACTCACACATAAAAAAGTTTCCAACGCCTACGTTTATCCTTGGCTACGTGGACGCAAGCTAGTTATGATCAGGTTATTGCATTCACACTCACAATTCATAGAAAATTCTTCTTTTGTGTGCCCAGTATATCTGTAGTTAAGTATAATTACGGAACGCTTGTTCACTTCGACTTTGCAGTTAATAAAAACGCGAATTTATTTTAGCATACGCCTTTAGTTTTATTCGCTTAAAACACCGCCAGTGCTTACATTTTCGTGTGATTTAAGCTTACAAAGGGCACAGCCGTCAGCATTCACTTTTCCCAGATATTTATGTGTTTGGCACTGGTGTTTTTAGCCTAATTATACTCTGGCCACAGTTTACACATTTGTTACCGTAAAGCACGACAAAATAGACATCTTTAACGGTTATTTAAGTCCTTCTGACCAAATGCATGTTTTTGAGTAGGTTACTTTGTTTGTGAATATTTCTGGAGTATTATCAATTGCCGGTTGGAGTGGCCGAGCGGTTCTAGGCGCTACAGTCGGGAACCGCGCGACCGCTACGGTCGCAGGTTCGAATCCTGCCTCGGGCATGGATGTGTGTGATGTCCTTAGGTTAGTTAGGTTTAAGTAGCTGTATGTTCTAGGGGACTGATGATCACAGCAGTTAAGTTCCACAGTGCTCACAGCCATTTTTTTATTATCAATTCTATTTCCGAACTGCAATACTGTTTTACTTGGATAGAAACATAACACCAAAAAAATCTCAAAGGAATGGCAGGACACAAAATAAAATACTTCGCTAATCTGCCAAATCACTGTATTATTTAGTTATATTTTTTGTAGATTGTGGTTGATTGGGAGGTCTGTGGTTGATTGGGAGGTCGTTCCAAGGCGTGGCAGGCAGCGAAAGGCGTCCCCAGAGGCTGATCAGAAAGCCTCCCCGGTGCGTCTGACAAACCGGTTTCAGGCACTGTCTCTGGCTGAGCCAGATGCAGCTGCCTGCCCTGTTTCAGAGGATCATTCTCAGCCTTCAAGGTCCGGGCAATCGCAGAGGGTGGGCTTATTGGTAGTTGGGAGCTCCAATGTTAGGCGCGTAATGGGGCCCCTTAGGGATATGGCGGCTAAGGAGGGGAAGAAATCCAGTGTGCACTCCGTGTGCATTCCGGGAGGAGTCATTCCTGATGTGGAAAGGGTCCTTCCGGATGCCATGAAGAGCACAGGGTGCAGCCAGCTGCAGGTGGTGGCACATGTCGGCACTAATGACGTGTGTTGCTTTGGATCTGAGGAAATTCTCTCTGGATTCCAGCGGCTATCTGATTTGGTGAAGGCTGCCAGTCTTGCTTACGAGATGAAGGCAGAGCTCACCATCTGCAGCATCGTTGACAGAACCGACTGCGGACCTTTGGTGCAGAGCCGGGTGGAGGGTCTGAATCAGAGGCTCAGACGGTTTTGCGACCGTATTGGCTGCAGATTCCTTGACTTGCGCCATAGGGTGGTGGGGTTTCGGGTTCCGCTGAATAGGTCAGGAGTTCACTACACTCAGCTGGCGGCTACACGGGTAGCGGAGGCTGTGTGGCGTGGACTGGGCGGTTTTTTAGGTTAGAAGGCCTCGGGAAAGTGCGGGATGGGCTGCAATGTCAAAGGGTGCTTGGCAATTACAGGACGTGCTTGGATCAAGGAATAGTCGGAATTATAGTTGTAAACTGTTGTAGTTGCGCTGGAAAAGTCCCTGAGCTTCAAGCGCTAATAGAAAGCACAGAAGCTGATATCGTTATAGGTACAGAAAGCTGGCTAAAGCCTGAAATAAGTTCTGTAGAAATTTTTACGAAGTCTCAGACGGTGTTCAGGAAAGATAGATTAGGCAGAATTGGTGGTGGAGTGTTGGTGTCTGTCAGTAGTGGTTTAACTTGTAGTGAAGTCGAAGTAGATACTCCGTGCGAATTGGTGTGGGTGGAGGTTATACTTAACAGCCGAATTAAGTTAATAATTGGCTCCTTCTACCGACCCCCAGACTCCGATGATACAGTTGCGGAACAGTTCAGAGAAAGTTTGAGTCTCGTAACAAATAAATACCCCACTCATACGGTTATAGTTGGTGGGGACTTCAACCTACCCTCGGTATGTTGGCAAAAATACTTGTTCAAAACCGGTGGTAGGCAGAAAACGTTTTCCGAGATTGTCCTAAATGCATTCTCCGAAAATTATTTAGAGCAGTTAGTCCACGAACCCACGCGAATTGTAAATGGTTGCAAAAACACACTTGACCTCTTGGCCACAAACAATCCAGAGCTGATAGAGAGAATCATGACTGATACAGGGATTAGTGATCACAAGGTCATTGTAGCTAGGCTCAATACCATTTCTTCCAAATCCATCAGAAACAAACGCAAAATAATTTTATTTAAAAAAGCGGATAAAGTGCCACTAGAAGCCTTCCTAAAAGACAATTTCCATTCCTTCCGAACTGACTATGCGAATGTAGACGAGATGTGGCTCAAATTCAAAGATATAGTAGCAACAGCAATTGAGATATTCATACCTCATAAATTGGTAAGAGATGGAACGGATCCCCCGTGGTACACAAAAAAGGTCCGAACGCTGTTGCAGAGGCAACGGAAAAAGCATGCGAAGTTCAGAAGAACGCGAAATCCTGAAGATGGGCTAAAATTTACAGACGCTCGAAATTTGGCACGTACTTCGATGCGAGATGCCTTTAATAGGTTCCACAACGAAACATTGTCTCGAAATTTGGTAGAAAATCCGAAGAAATTCTGGTCGTATGTAAAGTACACAAGCGGCAAGACGCAGTCAATACCTTCGCTGCGCAGTGCCGATGGTACTGTTATCGACGACTGTGCCGCTAAAGCGGAGTTATTGAACGCAGTTTTCCGAAATTCCTTCACCAGGGAAGACGAATGGAATATTCCAGAATTTGAAACACGAACATCTGCTAGCATGAGTTTCTTAGAAGTAGATACCTTAGGGGTTGCGAAGCAACTCAAATCGCTTGATACGGGCAAGTCTTCAGGTCCAGATTGTATACCGATTAGGTTCCTTTCAGATTACGCTGATACTATAGCTCCCTACTTAGCACTCATATACAACCGCTCGCTCACCGATAGATCTGTAGCTACAGATTGGAAAATTGCGCAGGTCGCACCAGTGTTCAAGAAGGGTAGTAGGAGTAATCCATTTAACTACAGACCTATATCATTGACGTCGGTTTGCAGTAGGGTTTTGGAGCATATACTGTATTCAAACATTATGAATCACCTCGAAGGGAACGATTTATTGACACGTAATCAGCATGGCTTCAGAAAACATCGCTCTTGTGCAACGCAGCTAGCTCTTTATTCGCACGAAGTAATGGCCGCTATCGACAGGGGATCTCAAGTTGATTCCGTATTTCTAGATTTCCGGAAAGCTTTTGACACTGTTCCTCACAAGCGACTTCTAATCAAGCTGCGGAGCTATGGGGTATCGTCTCAGTTGTGCGACTGGATTCGTGATTTCCTGTCAGGAAGGTCGCAGTTCGTAGTAAAACTGAAGTGATATCAGGTGTTCCCCAGGGAATCGTCCTGGGACCTCTACTGTTCCTGATCTATATAAATGACCTGGGTGACAATCTGAGCAGTTCTCTTAGGTTGTTCGCAGATGATGCTGTAATTTACCGTCTAGTAAGGTCATCCGAAGACCAGTATCAGCTGCAAAGCGATTTAGAAAAGATTGCTGTATGGTGTGTCAGGTGGCAGTTGACGCTAAATAACGAAAAGTGTGAGATGATCCACATGAGTTCCAAAAGAAATCCGTTGGAATTCGATTACTCGATAAATAGTACAATTCTCAAGGCTGTCAATTCAACTAAGTACCTGGGTGTTAAAATTACGAACAACTTCAGTTGGAAGGACCACATAGATAATATTGTCGGGAAGGCGAGCCAAAGGTTGCGTTTCATTGGCAGGACACTTAGAAGATGCAACAAGTCCACTAAAGAGACAGCTTACACTACACTCGTTCGTCCTCTGTTAGAATATTGCTGCGCGGTGTGGGATCCTTACCAGGTGGGATTGACGGAGGACATCGAGAGGGTGCAAAGAAGGGCAGCTCGTTTTGTATTATCGCGTTATAGGGGAGAGAGTGTGGCAGATATGATACACGAGTTGGGATGGAAGTCATTACAGCATAGACGTTTTTCGTCGCGGCGAGAGCTTTTTACGAAATTTCAGTCACCAACTTTCTCTTCCGAATGCGAAAATATTTTGTTGAGCCCAATCTACATAGGAAGGAATGATCATCAAAATAAAATAAGAGAAATCAGAGCTCGAACAGAAAGGTTTAGGTGTTCGTTTTTCCCGCTCGCTGTTCGGGAGTGGAATAGTAGAGAGATAGTATGATTGTGGTTCGATGAACCCTCTGCCAAGCACTTAAATGTGAATTGCAGAGTAGTCATGTAGATGTAGATGTAGATCATTTGAGCAATTTTTTTTAAATGTTGGGAAACGAGTCGCTTTACAACATATAGTTTTAAGCCGCTATCGCGTGGTGTTATGATTTGTCTACAAACTGTAAATTTAAATATAATGTTAAGGAAACCACTCGCAAACGCATGATGCCGCGTCTGGCATCACATATAGTCAGGCTGTGTCGAACAAGGCCGTGTTTAACGTCATTGTGTTGGCAGCAACAGTTGAAAATCGGTCCTCTTTGCTGAAGGTCGAGTGTACGTAAACAGCAGCTGAGAGAGTCAATTATTTCTGCCACTTAGATCACCTCTAGTTACATTTGTAACGTATGTAAAATGCTGCTTAATGATAGTACAGTTTATGTTTACATGTTTTCGTAACTGAATTATTAATAAGCAACTTTTTAAAACATAACATTTTTACCATTTCCGTTATTAGACTGCAAAGTCGGGCTTAAAACTTCTTAGTTTATAAAACCGAACTGACCTTTAAAGTCCCTGAAAATTTTTATCTGAACTTCTTCTTCCTTCTCCTCCTCCTTCTTCTTCTTATATAAGATGGTCTTCAATGTCATCAAGAGCGTTACTTATGCCGCACTTCTTGAAAGATATAACAATAATGACTTCTCGCATTGTAGACCACGACTATTTTATTCACCGACTTTTTGACTGTAGGTCATTTTAAAGCTCCCTTCGACGTGAATTCACATTGTGTTTCATTCAACATCTGTTTGTTCCGTTCTTCCCTCGTATACAATTTAAATGGTTTGTTTATTGAGACATAAAGAGGTTACAGTTGTGAAGTAATCTCAATATATCCTTGTCTCAATTTTTCTTTCAAAGAATTTTTCAAATAACTACTAAATTGATCTAGCATGAAGAGAACTATTCTTGAATAAACCACCTTCCCTTCTCTTCCACATTCTGTTAATCCATAATTTCATACCAGCCTTGGCCATCCGTCCCGTGTCATGTGCGTCAACAAAAGAACCTGTCAGTATTTCAGAAGGTTTTGGAATTGTTTTGCGCTTGAAGATGATCATTGGTTTAAGTTAAGTATCGTCAATACGACATGAAAGGACAACAGTGTAGTGCATTGTTTTAGCATCTTTCATGACAACAGTTTTGTTACTCGGCACATCAAATGTCAGAGGAGTTTCGTCTATATTCCCTTAGTTCTGCACTATTTTTCTTCCGATGTTAGATAATAAAGCGATGGAAAGATAATATTTTCTCTTCATATTCCTGTGGCATTTTCTGAGATGTTTTGGTTCGCACGCTAAGTTCATGACACTTTATAAACCCACCAGCTCCACCTTTAAAGTCTGTTAAGTATCACTGTAGCGCTAGCTTACGAACTTGTGTTTGAATCATTTTTGTATTAATTCCGGCGCCATTTTAACAGTGTCCTTGAATCCATTTCAATACGTCATCTTATAGTTTTGGTAAGTTTGCATCCAGTGCTCTATTTGCATATTTAGTCTACCTCACTTTTTTCAGTTCTTCTTTACTAGCCCGCCAATCGCGCATGTTTCCCTTTCTGTTGTTGGAGGTCCGAAATGCCGCTCAGCTGCTCTGTTTCCATGTTCTACAACACATGCTATTACAGTAGAGCGTTGATTATCCGAAGTAAATGGGGGACATGGGTGTTCGGAAAACTGGTTTGTTCGGATAATCGAACTGTACATGTTTATTTGCCAAAAAGAAGTACAGTACAGTAAATTTATTCATAAAAATAGCCATCTCTTTTACAAAGTAACATATAAAGGTAACTTCAGTAGGACTACATAGTATTGGCACAGTTTATTAAACAAAAATATATACATATTACATACGCATTTTGCTTGAACAATACACACAGTATACAAAAATAACGTTTAAAAATATCCTTTATTTTGGTCTGTCTAAGCAAGTCTACACACTTACGTGCAGCTAATCACATACTTTTTTCATTACAGATATCTGAAAATTGTCACTTTCATCTTGGGCTTCAAACCATCGCAAGGCAGTATCTAAACAAGTGAACGCCTCAGAAGCTGTTGGTATACTTTCATCTTCACTTTCTGGAGCACTGATTGATGAGATGCTGGCGGCGTCATCTTTATCAGTGACGACGTTTACAATCTCGCTGTCCTGCATGATTTGGTGTCCTGGATCTGCATCATCGATATTCATCCATTCATGAACGTCTTCTTCATCACAATCGTGGCAATCTATTTCTTTTAGCATACCGAGAATTTCGGACATATCATTCTGTTAGTCATTTTCAGTCATATTTTGCGAATTTTCTTCTGTGTCCAAAATTTTATTCCAGGCTTTCTTAAACTCTCTTCCTTTACACAATTCCATGCTGCGCTGATCATGTAGGACGCGTCTTTCAAGTCAATATTCTTATGATTTCTCAAGAGACTTTCTTCTCCATCCTCTTTTCTTTCTAACAATAACTTACGCAACAATTCTTTCCTGTAATATCGTTTGAAAGTCTCAATAACGCCTTTATCCATGGGCTGTAATAAGGAGGTTACGTTAGGTGGAAGAAATATTACCTTTATGAACTCGTCATGACGGATGAGTTGGTGCATTGTTAAGAAGTAGTGTTTTCTCCCTCTTCCCATTCTTTAGCTGATGAGCTTTCACAGAGGGTACGAAAAGGTCCAGAAACCACTTCATAAAAATCGTACTATCCATCCAGGCACTCTTTTGTGAGGTGTACACAACAGTCAAGGCTGACATATTAACGTGCTTGAAACAACGCGGTTTTTTACTTTTACCAGTGACGAACATAGGCAGTCGGTGACATCAGTAGCATTAGCACAATCGAAAGCTGTAATACGGTGCTTGCTTGTTTTAGGACCAGGTGCTGCTAATTCATGACGTGCAACGAGAGTTTTTCTCGGTAAAGCTTTCCAGTTAAGTCCAGTTTCGTCAGCATTGTAAACGTTTTCGAGAGCATAATCTTCTTCCCTTAATACGTCCCTTAGTTTGGCTTTGAAAGAATCAGCTGCTGAAGAATCTGCCGACAGTTTTTTCCCCTGTATTGTAAGCTCACGAATGCCGTATCTTGACTTGAAGCATTTTAACAAGCCCGTGCTCGCTTTAAAGTTCGAAGGCCGTCCAAGTTTTTCGTTGAACTGCATTGCCTTCTCACACAGAATGGGACCTGAGATAGGTTCTCCTTCCGATCTCATTTGTGTAAACCACTTGCAAACAGCATCATATAGATCTGTTTAGCGGCGAGCTTCATAGTTTTACGGCTTGTTGATCCATCAGTAGAATGAAACACAGCTATAAAATTTGCTATCCTTGTCTTTTGTTTTTTTTATATCCGTAATTGTCGACTTCCCGACCTTGTACGCATTGGATAAAAAAATGGTTTAAATGGCTCTGAGCACTATGGGACTCAACTGCTGTGGTCATTAGTCCCCTATAACTTAGAACTACTTAAACCTAACTAACCTAAGGACATCACACACATCCAAGCCCGAGGCAGGTTTCGAACCTGCGACCGTAGCAGTCGCACGGTTCCGGACTGCGCGCCTAGAACCGCGAGACCACCGCGGCCGGCTACGCATTGGATAAAGTGGTTGCAGATTCACCTTCTTCTAACCTTCTAATAATCTCGTACTAGTCCCTCATAAAAAGGGCAACACGTCAAGTTCACTACTTCACGCAGCTGCACACAAGTGGTCGTAACAGAGAACAGAAGGTGACTGCACCGTGAGAAGCTCTTCTTGGACGCGCGCAATCCGTCATACTGCGCGGAGCGGCACGGCTCAACTCTACGCTGGCGCAGCTGTTGCAGTGAACAGCTTTGATACTGCCGCTACTTCTACTGCCAGTGCCAAGCCGACAGAAGTGTGCTGATTGTTGAAACACAGCGACTGGCGGTTTGGCCGGTCAGCAGCGCCTTGTGAAGGCCCCATTAGAAGCAATGTTCCGCCAGCGGTGGCCCAGTGCGGCGACTACTGTGGGAAACCTGGTTTAGGAGTGAGGGGGATGATGGACGGTAGGGTGGGAGAGTAACAGGTGCGAGAAGTACACAGTTCGGCTAAGCGGTCGTTCGGTTGACCGACGTTCGAATAATCGACGCTCTACTGTACTTTCAATTTATAGCCCGCATCATATGAATACGTTTTATTTTTTCTATTACGAAACTAGCTACTAATAGAAGTATTATACTGTCACTGATAACACAAATCACTTTCAATTTAAGTTCGCCGGTACGTAGGCTGCAATGACGCATCATAGGCTACTCAGAGTTCTGGGTTTGTGCTCGCAGGGCGGGAGGGAGACAGTGTTAGCAAACTAGTGAATCCCCGCAACTCGTGTTCGTCGCATCGGTGCACTGCTGCTACCAGTTGAATCCATTGTTGCCAGATATACACTCCTGGAAATGGAAAAAAGAACACATTGACACCGGTGTGTCAGACCCACCATACTTGCTCCGAACACTGCGAGAGAGCTGTACAAGCAATGATCACACGCACGGCACAGCGGACACACCAGGAACCGCGGTGTTGGCCGTCGAATGGCGCTAGCTGCGCAGCATTTGTGCACCGCCGCCGGCAGTGTCAGCCAGTTTGCCGTGGCATACGGAGCTCCATCGCAGTCTTTAACACTGGTAGCATGCCGCGACAGCGTGGACGTGAACCGTATGTGCAGTTGACGGACTTTGAGCGAGGGCGTATAGTGGGCATGCGGGAGGCTGGGTGGACGTACCGCCGAATTGCTCAACACGTGGGGCGTGAGGTCTCCACAGTACATCGATGTTGTCGCCAGTGGTCGGCGGAAGGTGCACGTGCCCGTCGACCTGGGACCGGATCGCAACGACGCACGGATGCACGCCAAGACCGTAGGATCCTACGCACTGCCGTAGGGGACCGCACCGCCACTTCCCAGCAAATTAGGGACACTGTTGCTCCTGGGGTATCGGCGAGGACCATTCGCAACCGTCTCCATGAAGCTGGGCTACGATCCCGCACACCGTTAGGCCGTCTTCCGCTCACGCCCCAACATCGTGCAGCCCGCCTCCAGTGGTGTCGCGACAGGCATGAATGGAGGGACGAATGGAGACTTGTCGTCTTCAGCGATGAGAGTCGCTTCGGCCTTGGTGCCAATGATGGTCGATTGCGTGTTTGGCGCCGTGCAGGTGAGCGCCACAATCAGGACTGCATACGACCGAAGCACACAGGGCCAACACCCGGCATCATGGTGTGGGGAGCGATCCCCTACACTGGCCGTACACCTCTGGTGATCGTCGAGGGGACACTGAATAGTGCACGGCACATCCAAACCGTCATCGAACCCATCGTTCTACCATTCCTAGACCGGCAAGGGAACTAGCTGTTCCAAAAGGACAATGCACGTCCGCATGTATCCCGTGCCACCCAACGTGCTCTAGAAGGTGTAAGTCAACTACCCTGGCCAGCAACATCTCTGGATCTGTCCCCCATTGAGCATGTTTGGGACTGGATGAAGCGTCGTCTCACGCGGTCTGCACGTCCAGCACGAAGGCTGGTCCAACTGAGACGCCAGGTGGAAATGGCATGGCAAGCCGTTCCACAGGACTACATCCAGAATCTCTACGATCGTCTCCATGGGAGAATAGCAGCCTGCATTGCTGTGAAAGGTGGATATACACTGTACTAGTGCCGACATTGTGCATGCTCTGTTGCCTGTGTCTATGTGCCTGTGGTTCTGTCAGTGTGATCATGTGATGTATCTGACCCAGGAATGTGTCAATAAAGTTTCCCCTTCCTGGGACAATGAATTCACGGTGTTCTTATTTCATTTTCCAGGAGTGTACAAGTTTCCAGAGGCATCGAGTGTAAAGCCATATTTAAGACTTGCGAGAATTTTAAATCAAACACAAGACTTTTTATATTAATGTCGAATATAAGACGCACATGAATTCTGGAGGAAAATTTTCAAAGAAAGAAGTACATCTTATTGTCCATAAAACACGGTAAATAATATGTTTGGTTTGTTGCCATCTGTCGAAATTTTGTGTGTCAGATAATTTTTTCACTGAAACTGGTTTCCTAAAAACTAAGGTCGCGCAATAGAGTGTTAACAGAAATGAACACACACACTTTTCAGTCCTGCCTGTGCCGGCACATAGTTCTCATATAAGCAATCAGGTTTTAAATAAAAATTCATCTATGGAGTTGATGGAGCTGTCCAGAAGAAATTATTTTCGTTTAGATTGAAAACTTGTTATCTGTCAGACGTCTTATGTTATCGAGAAAAAAATAAAAATATTTTGCTGATCCATATTGAGCTCACTTCTGAATCCATGACATCCTTAGTAAAGAAGTTCATTTTTTCTATCAGTGCTGCTGGTACTGGCATCACTAATCTTCTGAATTTGTGATGGATCATACATGAAGAATTTTATCATGGAAAAATACATATTGTGAAGGTGCAGTTAAAATTCCTAACTCCTTGTAAAGGTACCAGCAAGATGACTGTGGGTGACCACCGCATTCTTGTTACTGATCTCTTTTGTGCACTCGGTACTTTCTAAGTGATTACTTAACCCATTAAATCACTCAGTAATCAAACCCAGACAATATTTTACAGTGTGATCTTGAAATAAAGGATGAGTAAACAAAAGGGCAAGAAAATATTTCACGCACGTTGAGATAGACCACCCCGTTTATATCATATGGAACTGGAGGAGGTGAGGTATGTTGAGTTGCCTTTCTTGAGGTGCATGAAATAGTTCCTGGTTTTGTTTTGGGAAATCCGGTGTAGTAAATCCCAGTAACACTTAATATCACTTTCAACTATAAGTACATGTTTATGAAACCTGCACTGTGTACCTGAAATGTCAGCCAGATACTTGCAGATATATAAACAATAACAGCATTAAAATGGATCATACATTCATCTATCTATCTATCTACCATAATACTTCACTTTCAGATGCTCAGTGGAAGAGGCGACACAAACTGCAGTTGGTATGTAGGACGCTTCCAAAATTCAGACAAGAGGTGGCATAAAGATAATGTGTGCCTTGCTCAGAAAAGATTGCCGCATTTAATTAATTTCTGAGGCACAGCAACAGGGATGCCACTGACTCATGAGCATCTAGGGACAGCTCAGGAAAGCACAGGCACTCCCGTCATAAACAAGTTCTTAGGTGGCTGCTTTCTTGTTGGTTCAGGAAAGCAGACAAACATTTGGAACAATACCATAGGAAACCACAGCTTGAAGTGTGAGTACCACAATGAAGAACAGTGTAAGAATGAACTGGGAGTCGCCAGGTTACATGTCAGTCACTGAAAATCGGAAATTTTCGCTCCATACTAAGACTAGAAGGCCTGATTGCACAGTGTGGATCATTCATTCTGTGAACGCTAACTTAACCCACAAAAGGACAATACGATGGAAAATTCAAAATCCTGGAGGGCAGAATAGAAGAGACCCATAACAAAACGACCAAGCAGGAACAGTCAAGGCACAGTCAGCCAGATGGATGATCAGCAGACAGCCAGAGGAATCAGACTGGATCATGAGCAATCAACCAGTGGGTTTGGAAATGCAGAGAGACGACTCAATCAGGAACAGAGATACAGTGTCTTCTGGAGGCATACCAACCTATTGTTGATTCAGTCTGCAGACTCTGTGAGTCAGATTCCAGCATTCATTTTAGTGACTCCCGTCACTCTCTCATACACTCATTTTCCGCTTCATCCTGCACAGACATCACCTGCGGGCCAATACTCAAATCTTTAAGCATCCAACTGCACTTCTTTGTCTAACCCCATCTTCCAAAAATTGCAGTAACACCACCTCTGCGAGGTAATCACCCCAGACAATAGTCGCTGAGTCCGCAAGCACGAGAATAGCACGTCGGACGCTGAGGTCGTGCTGTACCTGAGGGATTAAGTCAGCCAGCATGGTAAACAAGATACGAGCCACACCCCCAAGGTGTCGCCCCAAAGCCATAAAACACAGAAAATGAAAGCTGTTGTCTGTCAATGCAAACCATACACACACACACACACACACACACACACACACACACACACACACACACACAAAAGAAAAACGAAGAGTGACTGGCGTGTTGTGGCGTCCTCGCATCTACAATACACACCTTCATGCGAACTGACCCTGTCATGTGGTGATATGAAACTTTGAAACGTCCCCTTCGAAAAATTATACAAGACTGTGTTTAAACTGACACAGAACATATATACACTCCTGGAAATTGAAATAAGAACACCGTGAATTCATTGTCCCAGGAAGGGGAAACTTTATTCACACATTCCTGGGGTCAGATACATCACATGATCACACTGACAGAACCACAGGCACATAGACACAGGCAACAGAGCATGCACAATGTCGGCACTAGTACAGCGTATATCCACCTTTCGCAGCAATGCAGGCTGCTATTCTCCCATGGAGACGATCGTAGAGATGCTGGATGTAGTCCTGTGGAACGGCTTGCCATGCCATTTCCACCTGGAACATCAGTTGGACCAGCATTCGTGCTGGACGTGCAGACCGCGTTAGACGACGCTTCATCCAGTTCCAAACATGCTCAATGGGGGACAGATCCGGAGATCTTGCTGGCCAGGGTAGTTGACTTACACCTTCTAGAGCACGTTGGGTGGCACGGGATACATGCAGACGTGCATTGTCCTGTTGGAACAGCAAGTTCCCTTGCCGGTCTAGGAATGGTAGAACGATGGGTTCGATGACGGTTTGGATGTACCATGCACTATTCAGTGTCCCCTCGACGATCACCAGAGGTGTACGGCTAGTGTAGGAGATCGCTCCCCACACCATGATGCCGGGTGTTGGCCCTGTGTGCCTCGGTCGTATGCAGTCCTGATTGTGGCGCTCACCTGCACGGCGCCAAACACACATACGACCATCATTGGCACCAAGGCAGAAGCGACTCTCATAGCTGAAGACGACACGTCTCCATTCGTCCCTCCATTCACGCCTGTCGCGACACCACTGGAGGCGGGCTGCACGATGTTGGGGCGTGAGCGGAAGACGGCCTAACGGTGTGCGGGACCGTAGCCCAGCTTCATGGAGACGATTGCGAATGGTCCTCGCCGATACCCCAGGAGCAACAGTGTCCCTAATTTGCTGGGAAGTGGCTGTGCGGTCCCCTACGGCAGTGCGTAGGATCCTACGGTCTTGGCGTGCATCCGTGCGTCGCTGCGGTCCGGTCCCAGGTCGACGGACACGTGCACTTTCCGCCGACCACTGGCGACAACATCGATGTACTGTGGAGACCTCACGCCCCACGTGTTGAGCAGTTCGGCGGTACGTCCACCCGGCCTCCCGCATGCCCACTATACGCCCTCGCTCAAAGTCCGTCAGCTGCACATATGGTTCACGTCCACGCTGTCGCGGCATGCTACCAGTGTTAGAGACTGCGATGGAGCACCGTATGCCACGGCAAACTGGCTGACACTGCCGGCGGCGGTGCACAAATGCTGCGCAGCTAGCGCCATTCGACGGCCAACACCGCGGTTCCTGGTGTGTCCGCTGTGCCGTGCGAGTGATCATTGCTTGTACAGCCCTCTCGCAGTGTCCGGAGCAAGTATGGTGGTCTGACAAACCGGTGTCAATGTGTTCTTTTTTCTATTTCCAGGAGTCAACGCAATCTGACTTTCAGTATTCCCTACAAGAGAATGGCCCTGACTAACATTAACCTATACATTTCACAAATCACTTACCTCACAAAAATCTTGTTTACTCGAACTACTGCAATACAGCGAGAGCCACTACTGCCAGCTAAATAAAAGATTCAAACTACGGAAGGCACTAACTACTGATAGGCATAGTTAGCAAATGAAAGATTTTGATTGAGAACAAACAAAGTATTTACGTTAATAGTCATAAAATATGTAGCAGTTCATGAGATCCATTCTTACAAATTTCAAAACTCCGCCATCTCTCTCCCCACATCCACCACTGCTGGCGGCTCACCTCCAACTGCGCAACGCTACACGCTGTTAACATCCAGCTGCCCAACACTACAATGGCGAGTATTACAACAATGCCAACCAGCCACTGACTGCACACAGCACAGCCAGTGATTTTCATACAGAGCGCTACATGGCGTTACCAATAAAAAAAACCTAAACAGCCTACTTACATAGCCCCCAATGCTCCCCACAAAAAAATTTACAAATTGTTTTGGGCAATGGCCAATACAGATTTGAAATTTTTTTTCATAATTACAATAACAAAGATATCAAATGCAAACACTTATTGATACAATGTTGGTTAAAACCTAAATTTTTCTCACAGTCCATAAAGACAGTCTTGATCATTCATCACAGTAAAATTGCAGATTTTTTTTCCTCAAAGTCTGAGCAGTAAAAGAAAATGCACACGGAAGTAGTGGATTTCCATGCTGTCTTGAAGAAGTAGTGTTGTCCTTCCAACAGAAAGACATTGCTGACTCTTGAAATGCAGACAGGCAATGGTCCACAACAGAGCAAACCCACAGCAGAGTCAGTCGAAGTTTTGAGGAATATTGGTAGGTAGGTCATCATAGAGCAAACCCACTGTAGTCCTAGTAGAGATTATTGTATTGGTGGGCCACCAGAGATGCAGACCCACTGCAGTCCTTGTAGAAATAATGGTATTGGTAAGTCATCAAAGGTGTAGACCCACTGTAGTCCTTGTAGAGATGGCTAGCAGCCAACTGTTGCGACTGTGCACGTGCACAATCACCATCGAAGAGTCTTGTGGACAATATAGTAAGTCCATAAACCACTACTTGTTCACTCACAAACAATTTGTTTGAAATGTCCTTAGAACCAGCAATGCTGTTATCCAGTCCCTTGCTAAATTATTAACACACGTGGAAAGACTATCAGTCCCTACTTCTCACATATTGTCCATATACTATGACCAACAGAAACGTGTGCAGTCAAATGTAATTTACAAGTTACTTAATTTGATGAACTGGTGTCAATTAGAATTTTATAACGTGAGAATACAATAACAAAGGTACAAAATATATCATTAAAGAACATAATAGTACAGATAACATTTGCAGTAATACAGGCTTTACAAGAGAATCGAAATAACATATACATCAGTGTTACAGGTATTTTGACATAAGTACATACATAAAAGATCAGAATACCTTTTGAAACATCAACTTTATACATGAACATCAGAACAAAACAGAATAAATAATGTGTAAACATCTTTAAGAAGTAAATAACATGTTATTAATGCAAATTATATTTGAGGATAACAGTATTCCTCATCATACTGAATGTAGCTTAGTATTAGAAGAGCAAAAATTCTATGAAACAGTACACAGAGGCAGGAAGAAAACAAATACACAAGGGTACACAAACACATAACGGGATAATACGAAAGGAAAGGACAGGGTTTGTTTTACTGCAGTATTTTGCATAGAGATCTCCCTTAGTTCATCATTATTCCAAAAAAGTCCTATCTAAACCTGCTTTCTGTATTCTGTTCACATCCTCTTCCAAAAATAGTTTTTCTCCACTATACACTACTTTTTTTGGCCAAACCATTTTCTTATAGCTTCTCAAAGCTTTTCTTCCAATTCATCATAGTTAGTTTCATATATAGTCTACCCCCTCTTAAGCTAACTTAAACCTACTGAGTTCAGATGCTAAACTAAGGGACGACGCAATGCAGCAGCACAAAACAATTAACACAAATAGCAATGACAAAAAAATGCAAATTGGCAAAGAAAGGCAGCAATATAGGACTTAGCAAAGCATATGCAACATTACAACTAATATGAAGCAATGAACAGCAACAAGAAAAATAAATCAGTAGTAAAACTGGCTTAACAGAGTAATACAAAGTGAAATTCAGTAACAAGAAGGTTTGTCGAGCCAATGCGCAAAACTATAGACCTATATCTCTGACACCTATCTGTTGTAGAATTTTAGAACATGTTTTTTGCTCGTGTATCATGTCATTTCTGGAAACCCAGAATCTACTCTGTTGGAATCAACATGGATTCCGGAAACAGCGATTGTGTGAGACCCAACTCGCTTTTTTTGTTCATGAGACCCAGAAGATGTCCAGAAGGTGTTCGATACAGTTTCGCACTGTCGCTTGATAAACAAAGTAAGAGCATTCGGAATATCAGACGAGCTGTGTGGCTGGATAGAAGAGTTTTTAACAAACAGAACATAACATGTTCTTCTCAATGGAGAGAACAGCAGCAGCAAATGCAATAATTTATACCTAAACATGACAAAGCTGAAGCAGAAAAAATATTACAGTAAAGACAACAATGCAGAAAAGGGAAATGTCTATTCACATATTAATATCTATGTCATTAAAGTGGTGCACCACAAAACTAATTCTACAAAAGATATTACCAAGTAGTTGAAAAGAAAATGAAGTGTGCAGTAACTGTTATTAATCTCTTCTTAATGTTCATTCCTTCCCGAGTGCTCCTTTTTCGAAGAACGTGGATCATAAAATGATTATTTAATAGATCTGTTGACTGAAAGTGTTCACATTACTAAATGCATTTTATTTTATTTTATAAAACCAACGTTGCAACACAGCTGGAAACCAGATATCAAATGAAATACACAACTATGAAAGGCAAAGCATAAAAATATCATTCAATAGTCATGTGACATTTCATACGTTAGTACAAATTCTCTCAACTCTCGTAGAAAGACGCTTGTCATTATCAGGTGTGCAGATGTAAGAAAGTATCTTTCCAAGTAATGAGCGTGTCATTTTTGCGATGCTTTCTACAAAGGAATGTCAATAGCGAGGATAATGGCCTCCTTTTTTTTTTCACCTAATGGCTTTCTTTTGTCAGGTGGCTGTCGCGCAGCTGGGTGCCCACAATGCATTACGTGCAGGTGTACACTTAACTGTCTTACCGAAATATTTACGACACCAGTTTCCGCTACATTGGCAGTCTCATATAAAAAATTTCACTGGTCAAGAATTTGCGTTACACATCTGTAGAAACAAAATCCTATTGATATAACAGTGTCCAAAAAATTTTCGTCGGCATTGTAATACATTCACGCATTTACATACATTTCATAACTCTTAAAGTACGATTCTTGGTTTCCAACAACCTTTTTCACAAACCAGAGTCCCTAACCACTACTCAATATTCCTTACCTTATTCGTCGACACTTCTTCAATATTTCATCATAACAGATACGTAGCATAACCAAATAACTCATATAGCATCAGCTTAAACGTACATCAGCAGCATAATTCATATCGTCGTCGTAATAATAACATCATAACACCTCAGTCAAATCTCAAAAACGTCATAGCTTTCTGCGATAATTTCAAAACCTAAACAAAATTCTCTGCTCATGTCAAAAGTGTCGTCTACCTCAAACGTACTTTAAAAATCATTTTCTCATACCAAATACATCATTCAAAGCTCTCATAGTATAACAATGGTTCCTAAAAAATATGAACTGTTCACAAAGTACAGGCAAAATACAATTTCATAAGTGTAAAGTTATCCAACGGTATAAATACGTAAACATCTGTCACTGATGTAGTAAAATAAGTATTTGTCTCTCTCAGTTAAATGATCAGAAATGCTTTGCGTATAGATGTCGTAGTTATTACGTACCTTACCGTGATCAAGAAAATACTATAATGTAACGTATTGTTGTGCTACGAAAAAGGCTGTCTCATTGTAGCTATACCACAAAAGTTACTACTAAAACATGTTTTACTTTCCAGAAGAATTCAGAAAAACTGTGCAGATATAAAACAGATAAACCGCAAAAGCAACATTGTAAATTGTCACTCATTAGTAGCATGGTGATAAAATCTTGTAGCTGTCACATAAACTAATCACTGTGTCATCTGATATCTCACAGAAAGTACTTTAAATCCAGAATGTATTTTCAAGTAAACCAAAATGTTGCATTAAAATCTCATTAGCAATACTGGTAAATGTTCTAAGTATGTTAGCCTTAGTCATTACGTAATCGTGCAACTAACAAGCAAGAATGTACACACACAATAACACTGCGTCCTCTGTTCACTATAACAATGCATACGTAATTTCTGTTTAAATAAGATCTCTTGGTTCTTGACTGGATATTTAACTTCAAATATTATTGCATGTTAACAACTTCTTAAGTCTGACAGAGCATACTAGTAATGTAAAGTGAAAAGTTATATGGCAAAGACAAAGTTAAAAAGCAGATTATCTTTCAATAAACGGTTTTACATGTGAAATGTAGTTCAGTCCTTTACTCTTCCTAGTGCTCAGAGTTAACTTGAACGCAATTATCACGCGGTATACGTCGGTAAAGAATACTGGAATTTTTCTCAAGGTTAGCGTCTATGTTATTTTTCTCTGAGGCAGCCGGCGCACGCGACTGCCTGCGGTGCGAGTCATTGTCTGTCTCTTTGTTCGCGCGCGTCGTTATTGGGATTAGGAGACCTAACTTCTACAAATTCACCTTGTCGAGAAGGCCCTGCTCTGTCTGAAGCTCGCCCATTCTGATACAATTCAGGTCTGTCATTACGATTATATCGTCTGTCGTCATGTCGGTAGATTCCATAGTTTCTTTCTTGCCAGTCACGTGGTGGGGAATTTCTCCCTGAATCGTAACTGGGCGCTGGACCATTGCGTCTAAAGTTATTCTGTCTCCCTTGATAATAATTATTTTGGTTCCCATATTGTCTGTTTCTCTGACTGTCTCTGTGATAGTCACTACCGCGGAGAGGTGATCTTTCCCTGTAATTATTACTACTCTGCCAAGGTTGTCATATTGGTGGTGTCTATTTTGGTCACGATTTGTATTGTGAGAATAGCCTTGTTGTGTCCAGTCATCATTTCTTTCATCGCTGGCGGCTCACCTCCAACTGCGCAACGCTACGTGCTGTTAACATCCAGCAGCCCAACACTACAATGGCGAGTATTACAACAATGCCAACCAGCCACTGACTGCACACAGCACAGCCAGTGATTTTCATACAGAGCGCTACATGGCGTTACCAATAAAAAAAACTAAACAGCCTACTTACAACTTTCATCCCCCCTTACTTGCTCCATTATTGTATGTCAAGTTAACCATGAGATTTATATTTCTAGTGATGATATAAAAAACTTAAGTGTTTCCTCGTTTCAAATTCATTAATCTTTTGTTTTCACTTGAATCTTATTTGCATATGAGTTTTAATTTTATTACACTATCTAAAAGAATTATGCTAGAAGTAAAAATATAACAGCAGTTGTTGGTAAGTTACTAATATGATCGTAATGTTCACACAGTTAAATGTATGTCCCTGTATCATTAATTATTTTTGGATTCGTTGTAGATACTTGGAATTCCGAGTCTGTTCTCAAATTTACGATTCAATTTGTATGTCACTTGTCTAGTAACGATGGAAGTATACCCATTATCCTCAGAGTCTGCCGAGGAAAGTTATCACTTCCATGAACCCTGCTCAGTCCACTTAGTTTATTATCCAAAGATTAATTTGTTGCAGCTCTGACTCTAGTCTATGTTCGGCAAGCCTCTTCATTTTTGGCTCTTCATTTTGCGTAACTACCGAACCTTACATCCACTTGAACAGCTTAAACAGTCAAGCTTCAAACTCTGTCTACGATATTTAGTCTACAATCTTTCCGCTCTTTCACTTATTTTTGTTCACTTATGCTCTAGAACAATTTTTTTCGATTCAGTTCAGTATCATTCATTAGTTAACAGAACTACCCATCTGATCTCTAGAATTCTTGTGTAGTGTCTTGTGTATGCTATTTATCATTTAAATTTCACTCCCATGTAAGATTACATCGCTTACATATACTTTCAGAAAACATTTTTACACGTTTATTAAACATTTTTAAGGCCATTGCCGAGGTATTTCATGAAATGAATAATACACAGTTCTCCATACGTCCTTTATTAAAACTACAGGTTTTATTGCCTTGGTGTATAAATTCGTAGCGTTTTCCCATAAGTTGCATAAACGCAACAGATGCAAGTATAACAGTCTTTAGTCATCAATAATGCAGGTTGTATCAAAAAGAATCATCCGATTTGGCACGTCTATATTTCTGAAATGTATTTTGTTTTTTGATGAATGAGAAACTCAAAAACTTTTTTTTTCGTAGGGGTTCAGTATGACCCCGCTGAGATGCACGGCTTGTGTCAATGCGATATTCAAATTGTTCCCACACAGGCAGCGAGCGTGTCATGAGTTACAGCTTCCACAACTGTTTTTATGCGATGTCTCAGTACATTCATTGTTGTTGGCAACGGAGGCACATAAACAGTGTGTTTTATAGAGCCCCACATGATAAATCACATACTGTCAGGCCCGGTGACCTTGGAGGCCAGTGATGCAAGGCTGAATCGTTTGGTCCAGTTTAGTAACGCTTTGATTTAAAAATTCGTGCACTTCCAGATGGCAGTGTGGCGGGGCCCCATACTGTTGGCATGTGAAGTCGTTCGAATTAGTCTCCAACTCTGGGAAAACAAAGTACTCATGCATATCGAGATATGTGCTTCCTGTAACAGAGGCGGATGCGTTCGACATCTGTGTCAGGCACTAGGTGACGGCCCGGCGATTTGCCTTTACACAAACAATCTGTTTCTCAGAATTGAGTATGCCATCGTCTAATGCTCTGAGCTGTAGGAGAATCCACACCATACCAATTACGACAGTCACGCTGAACAGTTATTACTGACCCATACTGCACAAAACGTAGAACAAAAAACGCTTTCTGTTATCCCGGCACAATTCTTACTAGAACTGAAGTGGGTGCACACTGCTGCTACCTAGCAGGAACCATGTAAAACTCTAGATTTTGCTCCTTCCAACAGTATGTTGTTCAAGCACATATCTCAAATAACAGTTATGATTTTTTAAAATCAGATTATTCTTTTTGATACACCCTGTATATTCGCCTTCACTATTTGCGTATTCTGTATTGAAATGGGGACCTAGAATCGACGGAGAGGCTTCGTCCCACCGTAGCCCTCAGTAGTTCACAAACCCGCAACAGGCCACAATAGTCCACCCATCCCACCGCCGCTCCACACCGAACCCAGGGTTATTGTGCGGTTCAGCCGCCAGTGGATTCCTCCCGGAACATCTCATACCAGACGAGTGTTTGTGTGGTAGAGTTATTATGGTGTATGCGTACGTGGAGACAGTATTTGGGCAGCAATCGCCGACATAGTGTAACTGAGGCGGAATAAGGGGAACCAGCCCGCCTTCACCGAGGCAGACGGAAAACCGCCTTAAAAACCATCCACAGACTGGCCGGCACACCGGACCTCGACATTAATCCCCCGGGCGGATTCATACCTGGGACCGGCACGCCTTCCCACTCAGGAAGCAGCACGTGAGACCGAACGGCTAACCGGGCGGGCGCCTTAACAATTTACAAGATTTACTGCCAACGATGGGGTCTTTTTTGACTCCGAGACTGCAGAAGGCACGTGGTTTTGAAGTGAAGAACTCGTGGAGCCATGTTCTTAGCTCATTTTCATCAGGAAAGAAGTTCCTTGAAGGGTGTTCGATAGAGAGGGGAAAAGGTGAAAATCTGAGGGTGCAATATCACGTGAATAAGGTGGAAGGGAGGTGACTTCCCAATCTAACTCCTGCCTACGGTGTTTTGTCGGTCGAGCAGAATGTGAGCGGATGTTACCTGGAGTAGCATCACTTCAAGCACTCTTGTTGGCGGTTGTTCTTGTTTTGCGTCTGCAAGACGTCTCAGTTGTTGACAATAAATGTCAGCAGTGATGGTTACACCTCGTGATGCAATTCACTGTACATTATGTTTAGTGAGTGCGAGCAAATCTATGCAAAGGGAGTTGCTGCCTTGTTTGAACTCTACCATCCCATTCTTTTCTTTATGTCAGCATGAAGTCACCATTTCTCGACGCCAGTAAGAACACAGGATTGGAGTCGTAGCGTTGTTCACGAGCTGACTGATTGCTTGGTTGATTTTTGGGGAGGAGACACGACAGAGACATCATCGGTCCCATCGGATTAGGGCAGGATGGAGAAGGAAGTCGGCCGTGCCATTTCAGAGGAACCATCCCGGCATTTGCCTGAAGCGATTTAGGGAAATCGCGAAAAACCTACATATGGATGGCCGGACGCGGGTCTGAGACGTCATCCTCCCGAATGCGAATCCATTGTGCTAACCACTGCGTCACCTCGCTCGGTATACGAGCTAATTGATGACGAGCAAACAAAGATGCACACAGGGCCACTCGTTGATTTTTGTGATTTTTGCTTAGAGCATGCGGTATCCATACACCCGATTTTTGAAGTTTGCTCATTGCATGTAATTGTTGCAAGATGGTGGAATGATAACATTTCATCACATTTGGCAGTTCTCGAATACACTAACTAGGGTTATTGTGGATTAAAGCTTTAAACGACCTTCATCAAATCCTGAAGGTCTTCCTTAACGTGAAGAGTCACTAATGTCAAAACGATCCTCCTTAAAATAAGAAAACCATTTTGTTGCCGTACTCAGTCCAATGGCATTATCCCTGGACATGACGCAAATGTTTCTGGCTGCCTCCTTTGCTGTCAGCCCTCCATTGAACTGAATCACAAGAACGTGTTGGAAGTGTTCCGATTTCTCTAAATAAAAACGCTACGAACTTATTCACTAACCTAATATTTAATAATCGTCATAATAGTGTCGGTATACAGCGTACACTTATGTTCGTAATTCTCAGTTTCTTCAGAAAAGCTCTTCTTCATAGTGCCAGTCTGCATTTTATATCCTCTTTACCTCTTCCGTTGTCAGTCTTTTGCTTCCGAAATCGTAAAACTTGTCTTCTCCTTTAGGAATCTAATTCAGTCAGAAACGTATAAAGTAATTTGACTACACTCGATTACTCTTATTTTACAATTACAGATGTTCATCTTGTAGCCTCTCTTCATCCACTTGATTCCACTAAGCTTCTAAGTCCTTTGCTACTCCTAGTAGAATTACTATGGATTGACGAACAATGAAGTTTTAATCTCTTTACATACCTTCTAAATTTTTCCTCAGTTTCCTTTACTACCTGCTCAATGTTCGAAGTAAATGACTGTTGCTGATATAGTCTTCACTGCGAAGATGCTAGCCCACACCGTGCTAGTCTCATTGTGTCTGTATAGCTACTGAAACCTACATCCATTTCAACCTGCTTATTTTATTGGTCTCCTACCATTTTATCCCCTTCCCCTCTCCCTCCCTAATTCCCACCATTACCAAACAGACGGGTACCTGATGCATCAGGATATGTCCTGTCAACTGGTTCATTCTTTTAGTCAAGTTGTGCCACGTATTTCTCTTTTCCCCACTTCGATTCATTACCTTCTCATTAGGTAATCGCTTTATCCATCCAACTTTCAACATTCTCCTGTAGCACAACTTTTCAAAACATTTTATTCTCTTCTGGTCTGAACTGCTTATCATCCACGGGTCACATCTGTACATGGCTACACTCAAGACAAATACCTTCAGAGAGGACTTCCTACACTTAAATTTGTATTAGATATTAACAACTTCCTGTTTCTTGGAAACGCTTTTCTTGGTGTTACCAGTCTGCATTTTGTAAGCTATCGAATTCGGCTATCATCAGTTATTATGCTGCCCAAACAGCAAACCTCGTCGACTACTTTGTCTCAGTTCCTAATCTAATGGCCGGCTGGAGAGGCCGTGCGGTTCTAGGTGCTTCAGTATGGAACCGCGTGACCGCTACGGTCGCAGGTTCGAATGCTGCCTCGGGCATGGATGTGTGTGATGTCCTTAGGTTAGTTAGGTTTAAGTAGTTCTAAGTTCTAGGGGTCTGATGACCTCAGATGTTAAGTCCGATAGTGCTCAGAGCCATTTGAACCATTTGAACCTAATCTAATGCAACTGTATTATCTGATTTAATCTGGATACCTTTGTTTTGCTTTTGTTCGTGTTCATCTTATAACCTCGTTTCAAGACACTATCCACTCCATTCAAGTGTCCTTGCAAGTCCTATTCCTTGTCCAGTAGAATTACAGTATAATCGGAAATGCACGAAGGTTTTATTTCTACTCTCTGTACTTTAATTCCCTTGCCAAGCTTATCGTTCGTTTCCTTTGCTGCTGAACAACTTGGGGGCCAGGCTACACAACTGTCTCATTCCTTTTTCAACCACTGCTTCCCTTTCATGCCGTTCGACTCTTGTAACTGAAGTCTATTTTCTGTACAAGTTGCAGATAACTTTTCGGTCCCCGTATTTTATCCCTGCTACCTTCAGAAATTCAAGGAGTGTATTCCATTCTACACTAAGGTTCGGCGACGCTTAAAAACATAAGGCGTCGACACATGCGAAAAAAAAAGTCACAGCTCAGAAGTTCAAATGAGGTGCACGATGGGTTAACGATGTCACGGTGGCACCAAATTTCGCCACAGCTCTGCCCAACGCTACTGTGGGTGTGTCACACGATGAGAAGAACGTCGTGCTCCCTCTTAACCACACTTCACACCTTGATTCGACGCCTCTGAAAAGGTGTCAGAACCGCGACGCCCAGCGTTGGCTTCACCCCGTTTTCTTATGGAAGGCCGAGGAAAACAATTAAAATACACTGCCGCCTAGAATCAGCAGGTCTGCGTAAAGGGTGTCAATCAAATCACGTCCTGCCCTGAGGCGTTGATTCCCACACACTTCGCAGCCAAAAACGACAGTTTGCAGTGCGGTGAGCAACGGGGCGACGTTCTTGACAGCCCCTTGACACTGCTGACACTCCCACCCCCGGATGACGAAGCCCTTTAGTAAGTCCATAGTGGACCCACAAAGCCACTGAACGCGATCGCACTCCTTTAGTGTGTATCGCGACCGCTATTTTTGCAAGGGTGTACAGAATGGATCCACTACGGACCGTTCAAAACCATTCGACGAAATCCGAATGCGAGCCAAAGCAAGAAAAGTTGTTTACACTTTTGGGCCTATCCTGTTTCGCGTCCTCCTGAGGTTTGAGTGACATTGACATGAACATGAATAAAACGGGAATGGGTCCCTCTAAGACCGGCAGCCTGGCAGCTCCCTCAGTACTACGAGCAAGCGTCTGTTGTTGTACAGAGAAAGCACCGGAATTTCACTCATCCCTTTCAAATGGCTCTGAGCACTCAACATCTGATGTCATCAGTCTCCTAGAACTTAGAACTACTTAAACCTAACTAACCTAAGGACATCACACACATCCACGCCCGAGGCTGGATTCGAACCTGCGACCGCAGCGGTCGCGCCGTTCCAGACTGAAGCGCCTAGAACCGCTTGGCCACAGCGGCCGGCGTCAGTCATTCCTTTCGGCACTCCTTAGATTGTCATTCATCCCTTTCGACAACCTTTAGATTTCGCATGCGAGCAGCGGACGCTAGTTTAGTGACGTAGTGCCACTCAACCGAGGTGTGTCGATATGGCTGCCTGTCAGACCAGCGCATAGGAACCAGTGAATAGCTTTCCGGTACAGGGACGTTTTTAAAGAACCCAAAAAGGGTTCGCGGATGGCATTGAGGGTGTTGCCGAGGTGGGAGTTTTAGGCAGATCCTTCGCCATTTTACTCGTGTTGCACACACCCCCCACACCCCTCCCTCCATGCCTGTCATCCCCCGTGATCATCCCACAGGAGGACGCGAAAAGGTAAGGATGAAAAAGCTTATCGCTGGCCGTTGTGGCCGATGGGTTCTAGGCTCTTCAGTCCAGAACCGCGCTGTTGCTACGGTCGCAGGTTCGAATCCTGTCTCGGGTATGGATGTGTGTGATGACCTTACGTTAGTAAAGTTTAAGTAGTTCTAAGTCTATGGAACTGATGACGCCAGGTGTTGAGTCCCATACTGCTTAGAGCCATTTGAACCATTTTGAAATAGCTTATAGCTAATCATAGCTACTTTGGATCATGTTCAGATTTCGTCGAATGGTCCTGAACGGCCGCTAGTAGTACACCAGAGAAAAAATTGCGGTTGCACTACACTCCAAAGCGGTTCGATCGCGTTCAATTAGGTACCATGCCGACGACTTCCCTAGAGAAGGATTGAATAATTTGGGTCGGGGAGGGGAGGGGCGAGGGCGCGTGGGTGTCAGTAGCGTCAAAGTTTGTCAAAAACGTCGTTCTGTGGAAAGTCGTTTTCGACTGCGAAATGTGTGTAAATGAAAGGGCTAAGAGAATGGGTGGTTCCATCGATGTCCTTTTTGTGTCGGTTCTGAGCGATGGTGTGTCCGAAATGTTTACTTCGGCCACGCATAAGAAAATCGCTTAATTTCAACTAAACGTCGTAGTTCCGGCCATCTTGGTGGCATCAAGAGATGGGGTGAGATGTGTGTAAGAGGGCGTGTGACGACCTTCGCATCGTATGACACGTCCGTACGTCCGTGGTGCTGCTGGACAGAATTTTGGTGAAATTTGGTGCCAGTGTGACTTATTTAACCCACTGTTTATCTCACACGAACTTCTGAGATGCGACTTTTTTGTCACATGGGTCGACATCTTGTTTCAAGCAATGGAACGCTCACATATATAGTATTGTGTGTAGAGCAAACCAAAGGCTGCCTTGTCCGCCCTATTCTGGAGTGTTGCTGTGCGCTGTGTGATCCGCATCGGGTGGGGCTGACGTATGACATCGAAATGTACAAAGAAGGGCAGCTCGTTTTGTATTGTCGCGAAATAGGGGAGATAGCGTCACAGACATGATACGTGAATTGGAATGGCAATCATTAAAACAAAGGCGTTTTTCGTTGCGACGGGATCTTCTCATGAAATTTCAATCAGCAGTTTTCTCCTCCCATTGCGAAATCATTCTGTTGGCACGCACCTACATAGGGAGAAACTATCATCACGATAAAACAAAAGAAATCAGGGCTAACACATAAAAATTTAAGTGCTCGTTTTTTCCGCGTGCTTTCGAGAGTGGAACGGTAGAGAGAGAGCTTCATGGTGTTTCATTGAACCCTCTGCCAGGCACTTTACTGTGAATAGCAGAGTAATCACGTAGATGTAGATGTAGACGTTGATCACAGAGCCCGATGGTGGCGTTGCAGGGCGCCACTCTCTCTCACCATTACACAGGAAGATTTTAGGCATCTATAAGCCATATTTCAAACTTCCATGTCGCAAAGAGAGACAGTTGCGAGTTTTCGACAAAGTAATCCCTTAATTGTGTTGCAAAGTATATATCCATAGTAATGACTGTTCAGCTCTTTCGACCATAGCAGAATTCTGTTTCATGCTGTGAAACGCTTAATGGGTTCGGGCATTCTAATCAGCTTCAGTGCCAAGAGGAATACTGCACATCACACTCATCCAGAAATCTTAAAGGGAAACGGCATTCATTAAAAGAAGCGAACGCAACAGTTTTTGCTCGACATATTCAATGTTTCTCGCAGTTGTCCCTTGTGTACCAATCTTAAATGCGACGCGGTCCCTGTGTTGCTGAAATTACAGGGTCCTGCTCACAACTATCGCTGCCATGCCTAAGTACTTACGCGAGTGCGGTATGAATTTTGTTTCAATAGGAGTCTATACCCAAATACCTGAAGTCTTTGGTTTGTTCTAGCTGTGTCTGTACAGAGCTGCAATAATAAATGGTAGTACAAAATGGAATGTAACAGAAAATCCTCCCCATACTCATGGAACTAAGTGTGTTCCTAAAGCTTCACTGTACTTGGCCCGCTACCGACAATGTTGCAAAAACCTGTAGATAGTCGAAGGCTTGGGCCAGTTGCTGACTCGACATGTCCAGCAATTTGCAAACCAAAAATGGTATTTATAACTCGCAAATAGTCTTGGGTGCTGCGGCTGCGCTGTCATGCTCCAAAATGAGAACACGACAGGGTACGACTCTGCAGAAAGCTCCTAAATAATATGCCATTCCACCGCCTCCGTTTTCGAGGTTTACATAGCAAATTATGAATAGCCGACCTGATGACTGCCTACAAATCATTATGCGTGTTGACCACTATGTATAGTTATCGTATATCATCATCGCGTTGTATTATTGCCTGTAACGGTACGTAACTCTGCCAGAGGGCACAACGCATTTCCATCCCCCTGCAAACACGGTTGCAGCAGTCATAATGGACACGAGAGGACAGCGGTAAGCTTCTCACAGAATGCTGTGAGTTGGGGTGCAGACTCTTGTAAACGAAAACATCTTGAAATTATGCTAACTCATGATGCTGGATAAAAGTACATTTATCTCCCTCTCTCTATCTCTCTCCCCCGCCCTCCCTCCTTCCATCCCCCTTCCCTCTGCCTGCTGGCTATGTCAGAAGCATAAAAATGCCATGAAGGTATCATTTCCTGCATCTTCCTTTTTCGCACGTCTCCAACGTCCTACTTTAAAACTGAGGGAAGTGGTGCAATGGTTTGCACATAGGAGTCACTATCGAGCAAAACAAAATTCAAATTCGAACTAGATTTAGGTTCCTTTTGCCTTCCTTAATCGGTGACGAGAACGCCTCCTTTGAATAGGATATGGCCGATTTCTTCCCTCATTCTCAGCCAGTCCGAGTTCGCAGTTCGTGGTCTAGTGGCTGGCGTTGTTGCCTCTAGATCACGGGGTTCCGGTTTCGATCCCCGGCCGGGTTGGAGATTTTCTCTGCCCGGGGACTGGGTGTTTGTGTTTTCCTTATCATTTCATCATCATCATCATTCGTGAGGGTGGCTAGATTTGAGTGTGAAAAAATTGGACTGTGTAAAGCTTGGGACTTTGTACTGGAGCTGATGGGCGCACAGTTGAGCGCCCCACAAACCAAACATCATCATCATCCAGTCCGAGCTTGTTATTCGTTTCCAGTGATCTGGTCGTGGACTGGATTTCAAATCACACTTTTCCTTAAACTTCAAAGAAGCACGAGGAGTGTAACATTGTACTGGCTAACCAGCAGGGCATCAATTCGATCTCAGCGTGGAAGTTGGATATACGTACATCATTCCAAGCAGCTTCAAATCTGCCCGGATATCTGCCCACATTAGCAGCGGCATGCGAGGAGACGCGTCGGTCCCGGACCGAATCCTTCCGCGCATTAACGATGAGGGCGGGTGTGCCGGCCAGCCTGGATGTGGTTTTTCGGCGGTTTCCCAAATACGACTGGATGAATACCAGACTGCTTCTCACGTCTGTCCTTAGTTACACGATCAACAAACATTTGGTAAACATTGTCACGCTTTCACATAAGACTAGACACAGCCAGATGGGGTCCAAAAGTCCCGACAAGGGTGGCGAGTGGCCACCCTTTATGGTTGTCACGGCCAGATCCAGATTAACATGTCAACCGCGTTAAGAAACGTGATAAGGTTAGGAAAAAGAAGTAGAAGTAGAAGGAGAGTCCATGTAACTTTAACGCTATGCCAGAGTTCATAGGTAGTTGAGGCTAGCGTGTGGTTGTGTCTCTCGGCATATCTTGATTCTATGTTTTCATTGAGTTCAGAGATCTGGAGAAAGTGCTTGCCAGAGCAACAGTCTAACTCTTACTGTGTTGAGGGGTGTCAAGTCAGCACCGACAAAGTTCAGTAGCGTTATATTGTTGATATGTCGATGAAAGTACACAGCTATCGCCCTTAACATGTCATAAATATAACGGCTGCTGTCCAAATTATTGGCCACGGACCACAGGTGATCGCGGCGTGTACCACATACCATCACGCCATGTGGCCTCGTATGACGATGACGAATGCAGTATGTCAACATTCCTCTTCCTTGGAGCGTCCACACACATATATGTCAATCGTGCAGCCGTTTGAAGACAACAAAACAATGTGCCACTCTTGAGTAAATGTCGTCATTGCGAATATCACTCGTACCTTCTCAAAAATAAACAGTATTCAAATGTGATTTCTGGATGAGAGAGTTGTTGTGTAATCTATATTTATATACAGTATGTAAGACAGGGCCAGTTTATGGTCCAAGCGACACAAGCCGCCCCTGGGGGCGCGAAGAAGAAAGGGCTGCTAGAGGCGCGACAGATGTAAGATTTCTGTACAGGATGTATCACAATCAGCAGAGGCCGCTTGGGGTGCAAAACTGAGAGCAGCATCCAGGTGCAAGAGGTGCTCATAGTGCATATCATAGTTACGAAGAGCTTAACAATAAGTAAGGCATCATTTTGTTTCTCAGCCAATGTCGGATGCAAAAATACAGACGTCGTCGTAGGACATCGTGGAATATTCTGTCTTTGGCCCTTAAGCTTTGTAAGTAGGCTGTTTAGGTTTTTTTATTGGTAACGCCGCCGCCACGTAGCGCTCTGTATAAAAATCACTGGCTGTGCCGTGTGCAGTCTGTGGCTGGTTTGCCATTGTAGTGTTGGGCAGCGGCAACTGGATGCTAACAGCCCGTAACGTTGCGCAGTTGGAGGTGAGCCGCCAGCAGTGGTGGACGTGGGGAGAGAGATGGCAGAGTTTTGAAATTTGTAAGAATTGGTGTCATGAACTGATATATATATATATATATATTATGACTATTAAGGTAAATACATTGTTTGTTCTCTATTAAAACCTTTCATTTGCTAACTGTGCCTCAGTAGTTAGTGAATTCCGTAGTTTGAATCTTTTATTTAGTTGGCAGTAGTGGCGCTCGCTGTATTGCAGTAGCTTGAGTAACGAAGATTTTTGTGAGGTAAGTGATTTGTGAAACTTATAGGTTAATGTTAGTCAGGGCCATTCTTTCGTAGGGATTTTTGGAAGTCAGATTGCGTTGCGCTAAAAATATTGTGTCTCAGTTTAAGCACAGTCTTGTATAAATTTTTCAAGGGGGACGTTTCATATGGCGACCCTGCCAGGATACCTCACTGGAAACTATTCTGATTTTTTCTTGTAGTTTGTGTAATTAATGTAGATTTTTTTTTATTTGCTAGCGCGTAATCATAGAGAGAATTTCCTTTGTAGTTGCAGTCTTTCATTGTTGTACAGTAAAATAGTTGTGGCATGCATGAAGTTTTGCACGAAGTATTTCGCAGCTGCGCTTCAATTAACTAGTTATTATTTTCAGTGCTATGTTAATGTGTTCTCTTATTTTTGTTCTTCAAATTGTGTTTTTCTGTGTTGTCGTGTGAAAAATTGTGACAATAATGGCGTGTGGAAAACGTAATACTAGGCACCAAAGTAAACTGAGAAATGACAGTGAAGACGAAAGCAGTGTGTTAGCGCCACCATGTAATGAATTAACTAATGTTCAAAGTAGTAATTTGGTAATTGTGCATAGGGAAATGGAGCGGGTTGCAAATAATGGTGTAGGCAATGAAACAATTAGTGAACAGGGAAGCAATATCGATCGATCGGTCGGCAACAGCTCGCCTCAGGATTCCGAAATGACAGGACACAATCTTGCAAATACTGTAGATTCAGATTTTGCGTCCTCAGCGTTTTCTCAAATAAATCAAGACACATTTTCTGCTTTTCAAAATGCGAATATTGCCTTTTCAAATGCACTGCCGAAAAGCACTGAGGAACATGTTTCAGACACCAGTGCACTGTTATTACAGTTAATGCAACAAATGGGACAAAGGCTACAAAAGTTAGACACAACGCTTGAACAAAATCAGAAACAAATGGGACAAAATCTTCAAAAGTTAGACACAATGGAACAAAATCAGAGACAAACACAGCAAAAGCTTCTAAAGTTAGACACAATGGAACAAAATCTTCAAAAGTTAGACACAATGGAACAAAATCAGAGACAAACACAGCAAAAGTTAGACGCAATGGAGCAAAAGCTTCAAAAGTTAGACTCAGTGGAACATACGCTTGAACAAACACGTGAAGATTTAACTACTGAATTACATAAAATCGAATCGAAATGTCAAAAAGTCTGTAATGACGTAAAAACACAAATTTGTGAGCATTTCCAACCTATTTTTTCGCGGCATGAAAATGCATTACAGAATCACGAAGCAGCCATAAAAGAACTGCAAACAATTGTTCATGAAAATCATGAGACCTTGCAAGCTAAAATTGACTCAGTTGCATCTACCGATTCGGTTACGCAACTTGCAAAAACTCAAGAAAACTTAAAGGACACAGTAGATACTCTGAAAATTGGTTCAGAAAGACACATGGAGGACATTAGTTCATTATCAGAGAAAGTAGTTGAACTTTTGGATCAGCTAAATAATTTATCTACGAAGGTAGATGATAATCTGAATGACACAAAACCGGTAGTCTTTAATGACACAGAAGAGTTCGAACAAATTAGGAAATTCAAACAAAATCAGAATCAAATTAATACACAACACCAAAGAGAAATCCGGGAAGTACAAGATCAGTTGACACAGGTAATACAAGAATTACGTATTTCAGAGGACACTCGCACTCCAATACGGGAAGAGGGACATAAAAATACGGAACTGCCACAAAATAAAAACACAGGGCACTTTGGAGATTATAAAAGAAATTGGCAAAGTACAAAGAATTTTGAGATGGAACCGCCGAAACGACGTAACAATGACCGATATGGGACCCGCCGACACGATGAGTTTGACTATAAGCTGTTCATTACTACACGTAAATTCAAAACATTTAAGAATTCTGGCAACGACATTCATCCACAAGCGTGGCTCCATCAATTCTCTCATTGTTTTCCTCCCAACTGGTCACTAGAGCACAGATTAGAATTTATGTGTGGCTACTTAGAGAATGAACCAGCTGTAAGAATGCGATCGGTCATTCACGATTGCCACAGTGAAGGAGAATTTTATCATGCCTTCCTCTCAGCATATTGGTCTCAAGCCACACGAGACCGAGTAAAACATGGCATCATGATGATGAAACATTTCGAACAATCTGAATTTTCCAGTCCTGTGAAATATTTTGAAGACATGTTGCACAAGAATCAGTACCTGTCAAACCCATACAGCCCGTCAGAACTCATCCGCATTTGCTTAATCAAATTGCCTGAACATTTACGGCATATTATTTTTGGCAGGCCGTTGCAAAGACGACATTGAAGCTTTTCAGGCACTCTTAGAACAATTAGAAATTGACACTGACAATCGCGGAACGCGAATACAGGAACACAACAATTACAGGTCACATTCGTCGCAATTCCGCGATGAAAGAAATAATAACTGGACACGACAAGGCTATTCTCACAACACAAATCGTGACCAAAACAGACACCACCCGTATGACAACCGTTGGCAGAGTAGTAATAATTACAGGGAAAGATCACCTCTCCGCAGTAGTGACTATCACAGAGACAATCAGAGAAACAGACACTATAGGAACCAAAATAATTATTATCAAGTTAGACAGAATAACTTAAGACGCAACGGTCCAGCGCGCAGTTACGATTCAGGGAGAAATTCTCCACCACGTGACCGACAAGAAAGAAACTATGGAATCTACCGACATGACGACAGACGATATGATCATAACGACAGACCGGAATTTCATCAGAACTGGCGGGATCCAAACAGAGCTGGGCCCTCTGGGCAAGTTAGGTCTCCTAATCCCAATAACGGCGCGCGCCAACAAAGAAACAGACAATGACTCGAACCGCAAGCAGCCGCGTGCGCCGGCTGGCTCAGAGAAAAATAACATAAGCTAACCTTGAGCAAAATTCCAGTGTTCCTTACCGACGTAATCACATGATAATTGCTTTTCAGTTGAAACTCTGAGTACTATGAAGAGTAAAGAACTGCACTATATTTCACATGTAAAACCGTTTATTGAGAGACAATATGCTTTTTAACTTAGTCTTTACCATAAAATTTTCACTTCACGCTACTAGTACAATTTGTCACACTGAGAAACTAAGATGCGACAATGTTTTGAAGTTAACTATCCAGTCTAGAACCTAGGGAACATTTTTAAACAGAAATTACGAATGCATTGTTATAGTGAACAGACGTCACAGTGTTATTGTGTGTGTACATTTTTGCTTGTTAGTTGCACGATTACGTAACAATTATAAGGCTGACATACTTAGAACATTTACCAGTACTGCTAATGAGATTTTAATGCAACATTTTGGTTTAGTTGAAAAGACATTCTGGATTTAAAGTACTTTCTGTGAGATACCAGATGACACAGTGGTTAGTTTATGTGACAACTACACGATTTTATCACGACGCTACTAATGAGTGACAATTTACAATGTTGCTTTTGCGGTTTATCTGTTTTATATCTGCACAGTTTTTCTGTATTATTCTGGAAAGTAAAACATGTTTTAGTAGTAACTTTTGTGGTATAGCTACAAGGAGACAGCCTTTTCCGTAGCACAAGAATACGTTACAGCACAGTACTTTCCTCATCACGGCAATAAGCGTAATAACTAAGATATTTATACGCAAAGCATTTCACTTTTGTTTATCATGAGGTAAGTACATTGACTTCTGCAGAACTTAGCTTTCGGAGGACGATAACTACGACACTTCCACAGAATTATCTTACAGGAAGACGCACATTTAGCGCTACAGGACCCACATTTGAGTGATTAATTTTGTACTTGAACCATTTATTTTTCAAGATTTTTGAATTACATAGAAAGTTTTCCATGATACATTTCATTCCATTGCTGTAATCTGTAACAACTGAGGGTGTAATTACATTAATCCTCAGGGGGGTACACGCTTACTTTGTGTACCATGTGTTTGGCAAGCACAAGGAGCCCTAGCTAATATGGTATTTGCTTATACAACTCTACACATCGGTACCATATTTATCTAACACATAAATTACACAGCTATCTGATCATTTAACTGAGAGAAACAAACATTTATTATACTACATCAGTGACAGATGTTTACGTAATTTCACAGTTGGATAATTTCAAACTTACGAAATTGTATTTTGTCTGTACTTTGTGAACGGTTCATATTTTTTCGGAACCATTGTGATACTATGAGAGCTTTGAATGACATATTTGGTATGAGATCACGATTTTTTAAAGTACGTTTGAGGTAGATGACACTTTTGACATGAGCAGAGATTTTTTTAGGTTTTGAAATTATTGGAGGAAGCTACGACGATTTTGAGAATTTCACTGAGGTGTTATGATGTTATTATTAAGATGACTATGTGTATTATGCTGTTGCGGTATGTTTATGATCAATAAGCTGATGCTATATGAGTTATTTGATTATGCTACTTATCTGTTATGATGGAATACTGAAGAAGTGTCGACGAATAAGGTAAGAAATAATGAGAAGAGGTTAGGGACTCTGGTTTGTGAAAAAGGTTGTTGGAAACCAAGAATCGTTCTTTAAGAGTTATGAAATGTATGTAAATGCGTGAATGTATTACAATGCCGACGAAAATTTTTTGGACACTTATATCAATAGGATTTTGTTTCTACAGATGTGTAACGCAAATTCTTGACCTGTGAATTTTTTTTATATGAGACTGCCACTGTAGCGGAAACTGGTGTCGTAAATATTTCGATAAGACAGTTAAGTGACCACCTGCACGTAATGCGTCGTGGGCACCCAGCTGCGCGACAACCACCTGACAAAAAGAAAGCCATTAGTGTGTGCCTTTCAGAGGCACAAGAAAAAAAGGGGAGGCCATTATCCTCGCTATTGACATTCCTTTGCAGAAAGCATCGCAAAAACGACACGCTCATTACTTGGAAAAGATACTTATTTACTTCTGCACACCTGATAGTGACATGCGTCTTTCTACGAGAGTTGAGAGTATTTGTACTAACTTATGAAATGTCACATGACTATTGAATGATATTTTTATGCTTTGCCTGTTCATAGTTGCTTATTTCATTTGATATCTGGTTTCCAGCTGTGTTGCAGCATTGGTTTTATAAAATAAAATTAAATGCATTTGCTAATGTGAACACTTTCTGTCAACAGATCTATTAAATAATTATTTCATGATCCACATTCTTCGAAAAAGGAGCTCTTGGAATGGAAAGAGCAATAAGAAGCGACTAATAACAGTAACTGTATATATAATTTTCTTTTCAAGTACTTGGTAATTTGTTGTAGCATTAGTTTTTGTGGTGACCACTTTAACTGCATAGACATTAAGATGTGAATAGACATTGTCCTTATCTGCATTGTTGTCTTTAGTGTAACATTTTTTCTGCTTGAGCTTTGTCATGTTTAGGTATAAGTTATAGCATTTGCTGCGGCTGTTTGCCATTCATAGTGCTACTGAATGTCATTTTGTATTACTAGGTTAAGCCAATTTTATTACTGATTTATTTTTCTTGTTTGCTGTGCATTGCCTTATATTAGTTGTAATATTGCTGCCTTTTTTGCCAATTTCCATTTTTTTATCATTGCTGTTTGTGTTAATTGTTTTGTGCTGCTGCATTGCCTCGTCCCTTAGTTTAGCATCTGAGCTCAGTAGGTTTAAGTTAGCTTAAGAGGGGTAGACTATATAAGAAACTAACTATGATGAATTGGAAGAAAAGCATTGAGAAGCTTTAAGAAAATGGTTTGGCCAAAAAAGTAGTGTACAGTGGAGAAAAACTATTATTGAAAGAGGATGTGAACAGAATACAGAAAGTAGGTTTAGATAGGACTTTTTGGGAATAATGATGAACTAAGGGAGATCTCTATGCAAAATACTGCAGTAAAACAAACCCTGTCCTTTCCTTTCGTATTATCCCGTTATGTGTTTGTGTACCCTTGTGTATTTGTTTTCTTCCTGTCTCTGTGTACTGTTTCATAGAATTTTTGCTCTTCTAATACTAAGCTACATTCAGTATGATGAGGAATACTGTTATCCTCAAATATAATTTGCATTAATAACATGTTATTTACTTTGTAAAGACGTTTACACATTATTTATTCTGTTTTGTTCTAATGCTCATGTGTGAAGTTGATGTTTCAAAAGTTGTTCTGATCTTTTATGTATGTACTTATGTCGTAATTTTTGTAACACTGATGTATTTGCTATTTCGATTCTTTTGTAAAGCCTGTACTACTACAAATGTTATCTGTATTATTATGTTCTTCAATGATATATTTTGTACCTTTGTTATTGTATTCTCACGTTATAAAATTGTAATTGACACCAGTTCAGCAAATTAAGTAACTTGTAAATTACATTTCACTACACACGTTTCTGTTGGTCATAGTATATGGACAATATGTGAGAAGTAGGGACTGATAGTGTTTGCAAGTGTGTTAATAATTCAGTAAGGGACTGGATGACAGCATTGCTGGTTGTAAGGACATTTCAAAAACAATTTTTGTGCGTGCACAAGTGGTGGTTATGGACTTGCTATATTATCCGCAAGACTCTTCAGTGGTGATTGTGCGCCTGCACAGTCGCAACAGATGGCTGCTGGCTGTCTCTACAAGAACTACAGTGGGTCTACACCTTTGATGACCCACCAATACCATTATCTCTACGAGGACTGCAGTGGGTCTGCAACTCTGGTGGCCCACCAATACCGTAATCTCTACCAGGACTACAATGGGTCTACTCTGTGATGACCTACCTACCAATATTCTTTAAAACTTCGACTGACTCTGTGGGTTTGCTCTGTTGTGGCCCATTACCTGTCAGCATGTCAAGAGTCAGCAATGTCTTTCCGTTGAAAGGACAACACTACTTCTTCAAGACTGCATGGAAATCCACTACTTCTGTGTGCATTTTCTTTTACTACTCAGACTTTGAGAAAAACACTGCAATTTTACTTTGATGAATGATCAGGACTGTCTTTATGGACTGTGAGAAAATTTTAGCTTTTGACCAACATTGTATCGATAAGTGTGTGCATTTCATTTCTTTGTCATTGTAATTATGGAAAAATTTTTCAAATCTGTATTGGCCACTGCCCAAAACAATTTGTAAATTATTTTGTGGGGAGCATGGGGGCTATGTAAGTAGGCTGTTTAGGTTTTTTTATTGGTAACGCCGCCGCCACGTAGCGCTCTGTATAAAAATCACTGGCTGTGCCGTGTGCAGTCTGTGGCTGGTTTGCCATTGTAGTGTTGGGCAGCGGCAGCTGGATGCTAACAGCCCATAGCGTTGCGCAGTTGGAGGTGAGCCGCCAGCAGTGGTGGACGTGGGGAGAGAGATGGCGGAGTTTTGAAATTTGTAAGAATTGGTGTCATGAACTGATATATATATTATGACTATTAAGGTAAATACATTGTTTGTTCTCTATTAAAACCTTTCATTTGCTAACTGTGCCTCAGTAGTTAGTGACTTCCGTAGTTTGAATCTTTTATTTAGTTGGCAGTAGTGGCGCTCGCTGTATTGCAGTAGCTTGAGTAACGAAGATTTTTGTGAGGTAAGTGATTTGTGAAACTTATAGGTTAATGTTAGTCAGGGCCATTCTTTCGTAGGGATTTTTGGAAGTCAGATTGCGTTGCGATAAAAATATTGTGTGTCAGTTTAAGCACAGTCTTGTATAAATTTTTCAAGGGGGACGTTTCAGATTTATGAAGTTCCGATAGGTGGCGGCACTATAACGAGCTTTTAAAATGGTGTCTGTAACCGAGGTGTGTTCCAAGTAGATGGATGTCATTGAGATTCTTTTGACAGAAAACCTGAGCATCGCAGGTATTCGTAGGCGCTTGCACAACGTCTACGGAGACAAAAGCACAGTGAGTCGTTGGGCGAGGCATCTGTCATAATAGCAGCAAAGTCGCACAAACCTGTCCAATCTCCTGCGTACCAGCCGGCCGCACTCCTGCAACTCATTCAAGGTGATCGACCGATCAGAATCAAACACCTCGCTACTCAACTGGACGTCTCTGCTGATAGTGCTGAAACTTTCGTACAGCAGTTGGAGATCAGGTGTGTTTCCCCTGGGTTCCTCGCTGCCTAATACAAGACCAGAAAGAGCATCAAGTTTCGGCCAATGAATACGCACTCCGCGGGAAGAAATACGTGGATGATATGGAGGTTATTGAGGGAGCAAGACGTTGGCTTCAGTAGAGTTGTATCATGCAGACAAACAGGCACTCCCAGAAAGTTGGCCTAAGGCCGTCTCTCTGAACAGAGATTATGTTGAAAAACAGAATTTTGTAGCCAAAAGAATGGGAAATTCGATGGTTACCCAGAAAGTAATGTACCGCATTTTTTTCTTCGACTATCCTTTATTCAACATAATGAGAATTACACACACGAAAGAATGGTGTTTTATCTGGACACCCTATTTTTTCCACGTAATCTCTACCCCATTCTACGGCCTTCCTCCAGCGCGAAACAAGGGCGTGTATGCCCTGTGGGTATCAATCCTTGTGCTGGTGGCGGAGCCAGTGCTTCGCTGTGTGAATCACCTCCTCAACGTCCTCAAAATGGCTTTCACGAGTGGCATCATTTAACGACCCAAACAACTGGAAGTCTGTGGGCGCTAGGTCAGGTCTTCACGAGTGACAGCCGTGGATGGTCTTCCCGACCGCTGCAAATCGTGGAGATCCACTGCACCGACTTCTGATGACCTCACCCTACATGTCCAGCGACTAATTGTACTTCTGTCGACAGCAGATGCTCAAACTTTGCACAAACGATTGTGAATATTTCCGAAAGATTCTCTCTCTGCGGTGAGAAATTCAATGACGACACGTTGCTTGTAAAGTACATTAACTACAGACGCCATTTTGAAACTGTCCTGCAGCTACGCTATCTCTCGGAAGTGACGGAAACTTGGCGCGCTCACTCAGGAGACTTCAAATAATACATACGCAGCGTTTCGCATTCGTAGTATTTGAAACGTCCCCTTAGAAAAATTATTGACTTACTGTGCTGATAAATCCCTTACGTTATTTGATTTTCAAACAGCTGAGCAGAACTGAACGTACTAAGACATTGGCTGTTTACCTATTCTGATCAACACTAAACTGACACACAATATTTTTTAGCGCAACGCAATCTGACTTTCAATAATCCCTACAAGAGAATGGCCTTGACTAAATTAACCTATACGTTTCACAAATCACTTACCTCACAAAAATCTTCGTCACTCGAACTACTCAATACAGCGAGCGCGACTACCGCCGGCTAAATAAAAGATTCAAACTACGGAAGGCACTAACTGCTGATAGGCATAGTTAGCAAATGAAAGATTTTGATAGAGAACAAAAAATGTGTTTACCTTAATAGTGTTCAAAAGTCATAATATGTATAGCAGTTCATGACATCCATTCTTACAAATGTACTGTTTCTGATGGGCACACGTCCAGATCATCCGCTCTCTAAAATCCGCTATCTCACTTCCCCACATCCACCACTGCTGGCGGCTCACCTCCAACTGCGCAACGCTACGTGCTGTTAAAAGCCAACAGCCCAATACTACAATAGCAAACAACAATGCAAACCAGCCACAGACTGCACACAGCACAGCCAGTGATTTTCATACAGAGCGCTACGTGTCGTTACCAATAAAAAAACCTAAACAGCCTACTTACACATTGTTTTCGGCTCAGAAAAAAATGAGGTGCATTACTTTCTGGGCAACCCATGTAATGTAGTGTATTGGAATCCTGGGTAAAACCAAGTAAAACTTGCTTTACTTATTGAATACCCCTCCTAGTAGCGAAAACTTACACAGGTGAAAGTGTGCGAGGGAGGGGGGGTGGGGGTTTCAAGAGGGGGGGAGAGAGAAATTCGGGGGCGAGATCGAAATAAGTCACTCGTCTGGGAAAAAGTCTTGAACTGGCCCTGAACGTATATGGCCTTAGTCCTACCTATTCTATGCTATTGGTTGCCATAACGAAGCATCCTTCTTTCTTTCTTTATCGTCGCCTTGTCCCACATCACATAGGGTCGGCGTTGCTCTTCTGGATCCTTCTCCTTTATAGTTCTCTATCCATTGCCTCTTCCATCCTTTCTCCCTTAGGTCCCCGGATATCTTATCCTTCCATCTCATCTTCGGTCTTCCTCTCCTTCTCGCTCCATCAATCTTTATATCTTCAAGTCTGTTTCCGATATACTCTTCCCCTTTTCTCTGTAAGTGTCCGTATCACCTTAGTCTGCTCTCTTGTATCTTTTTCCCCACGGGTCCCACTTTCACAGCTCTAACAAATTCATTTCTAATCCTACCCTCCTTGTTACCCCACACATCCACCTCAGCATTCTCATTTCCGCCACTTCCATCTTCCTTTCCTGGGCTGCTGTGATTGGCCATGTCTCTGCCCCGTATATCATAGCAGTACTTACCACCGACTTGTACACCTTCCCTTTCAACCCAATGCTCACCTTCCTGTCACGCAACACTCCACTCATTTCCCTTCAGTTGTTCCAACCGCAATTTATTCGGTGTTGTATCTCGTTTTCCAGTCCTCCATCCCTCCGTATGTACGACCTTAGGTATTTAAATTTGAAGACCGATTTCAGCTCATCATCCTGGATCTTGCAAGACCTCATCTGCACCTCCTTCAATGCTAAATATTCTGACTTTGTCCTTTGGCATAACGAAGCATGTAATACACTTATCCAAAGCTACTGATTGTTGCACGCCGACTTCATGCTATTACAATTTATTGACCGCAGTGTGCTACATGATGATGATGATGTTTGGATTGTGGGACGCTCAACTGCGCGGTTATCAGCGCCCGTACAAATTCCCAACTTTTCTCAGTCCAATTTTGCCACTTGCATGAGTGATGATGAAATAATAACACAAACAGCCCGTCATCTCGAGGCAGGCGAAAATCCCTGACCCCGTAAGGGAATCGAACCCGGGACCCCGTGCTCGGGAAGCGAGAATGCAACAGCGAGACCACGAGCTGCTGACCGTGTGCTACAATAGTGTGGAATAGCCGAGACGCTGGATATATGGATCCTTGTGATCTCACGGTGCGTTGCTCAGTATAAACGCATAGAAAATATTTGATCTATAGCGTCCTTTTAAACCAGACTGTCGTACGTGCATTTCCCTCACTGCACGGAGCTTGAGGAGTGTCACATGACCTGTGCCCTACCCAACATGAAGTTGTTATTTCACTAGCCGTTTGTTTGTTGCACCTAAGACAACACCGTGCGTGAGGTCGTTAATGTCACACAACGAACAATTGCGAAAGAAATAAATTGAAGTCGTAATGTTTGCGCTGTGCCACTTCTCAGAAGACGGCACTGACGTTAGAAAGACAAAAAGCAGGAGTGAAGGACCTGTAGGATTGTAGAGGGGGCAAGAAAACCGCACGCGCCGCCTGGCGTTTCGGCAAGCGCGGCGTCTTCCGCGACGACCGCTGGTGGCCAAGGGCGCCGGTGACGTCACGGCGCGCGGACCGCTGCCGCAGCCGCAGCCGCAGGTGGCGCGCGGCACTCGCAGCACGGATGCCAGCTCTGCCGGCAGCCACGGAACGCGGAGGCGAGACGACGGGAGCCGCATGTGCGGAGGCGCGGCCTGCGGCCTCCTCAAGCTCTGGGTGGTGGCGGAGAAGCTGCTCAAGAAGGGCGTGCGGCGCGTCGGCCGCCGGGACCGCCACGCACGCGATGGCCGCCAGAGGACGTGGCGGCGCCGGCCCATCCTGGTGGCCGGCGGAACACCTGCTGCTGCTGCTGCTCGCCTGCCTGGGGCTGGCCTGCGTCTGCCCTACCACAGGCTCTCCCTTGCCTGGTAGCAACCGTGAGTACCACCCTGCTGTTCTAGCACCACATTAAATCTCCCAAGTAGTTTACTGGTATGCTTTCGGCTTGTGGCTTCTATTTTTCTGCACGATATTTTGACGACCGACCCAGGTGCTGCAAGATTTGTATTATGTGTACTGAGTACGTAGACTCCAACCTGAAGGAGATGCTGGGCTGGCCGTCTAAATATCGTGCAGAAATATGAAACAACTGGTCAGCTGGACACCTGGAACAAAACTGTTAACCCAGAATGAGATTTTCACTCTACAGCGGAGTGTGCGCTGATATGAACCTTCCTGGAAGATTAAAACTGTGTGCCGGGCCGAGACTCGAACTCGGGACCTTTGCCTTTCGCGGGCAAATGCCCTACCAACTGAGCTACCCAAGCACGACTCATGCCCCGTCCTCACAGCCCCAATTCTGCCAGTACCTCATCTCCTACCTTCCAGACTTTACTGCGGACCTTGCACAAATAGCACTCCTGAAAGAAAGGATATTGCGGAGACATGGCTTAGCCACAGCCTGGGGGATGCTTCCAGAATGAGATTTTCACTCTGGAGCGGAGTGTGCGGTGATATGAAACTTCCTGGCAGATTGAAACTGTGTGTTGCGCCGAGACTCGAACTCGGGACCTTTCCCATTCGTGGGCAAGCGCCCTACCAACTGAGCTACCCAAGCACGACTCACGCCCCGTCCTCATAGCCCTAATTCCGCCAGTATCTCGTCTCCTACCTTCCAAACTTTACAGAAGCTCTCCTGCGAACCTTGCAGAACTAGCACTCCTGAAAGAAAGGATATTGCGGAGACATGGCTTAGCCACAGCCTGGGGGATGTTTCCAGAATGAGATTTTCACTCTGCAGCGGAGTGTGCGCTAATATGAAACTTCCTGGCAGATTAAAACTGTGTGCTGGGCAGAGAGTCGAACTCGGGACCTTTGCCTTTCGCGGGCAAGTGCCCTGCCAGCTGAGCTACCCAAGCACCACTCACGCTTCATCCTCACAGCCCTAATTCCGCCAGGGTCCCGAGTTCGAGTCTCGGCCCGGCACAGAGTTTTAATCTGTTAGGAAGTTTCAAACCATTAATCAATCACACCTGAGAGATCACATTCCAAGTACCAGACGATTATAATTAAAGTGTAGCGTGGGCTGTAATTATCGTACGGCACGGGACATGATAGGTATTCTGATGCGTTAATGCGAAACCGATTTACGCTGAAAAAAAATTAGTTACAATTTTGGCCACCAGGTGCAAATCTGGTGCTGTGAGTGCAAAAAAAAACGCAATAAATTTTGTGGTGGATTAGCAATGGGTCATGGGCAGAAAAGCCGCACAGGTGATAAAGGCATAATTTTGATTTTACTATTAACTGGCGCTTACACAATATGTTCACCAGCGATGTCAATGAGATGTTGTGTAGCGCCAGATTTGCTCTTAGTGGCCAAAATTGAAACTAATTCTTTTCCGTCGTAAAGGGTCCCACATTAACATATTAGCTTATTTGCCAAGTTGTACCTCCATACGATAGTTAGAGCCAACACTGGACTTCCGTGAGTAGCTACTTTTTAATTATAACCAATCAGTAGTTGCATCTGTTCATTTTTCTGTTCACCTATCAACATTCAATCTTGAGGTTGAAGGTCACTCTTTGCACCCGCGTTTCCTTACAAATCAGTTTGTTTTTGAAGGGGCACGCCTTGAGTAAACATTTTTTCTTCTTTTTATCCAGACATGTTTTATTGAAGTTACACCAGCATCAATGGGTTTCTTCGTTTGCTTTCATTTAAATGACAGGAGAATTGTTCTTTGCTATCTGTAAATACACAATTTCAGTTTTTTAGAAAAGTATTCACAGTTTCGAAAACAGACAAAATATTTTGTATATACCTTGTTAGAAGCTGCAGTGGATGTAATCGCTTTTTGTATTTTGTTTTATAGCTGTTTTTCTTCCACAGTGCAAGCATAGACAAATTAATGTGCAAAAGTTATTTACTCAAGAAATTTATCAATGGGAATCTTACAGTGTTATGTAAATAATTTCCTACAGTAATTTCTCTATGGTAGCAGATGACAAACTGTGAAAGAAAAACAGCTGTAACACAAAATTGAGAGGGCTATTAAACCCTCAGCAAGTGTTAAAAAGGTGTGTACAACATATTTTGTCTCTTTTCGAAATTGTGAATATATTATTTAAAAACTGAAATTACATAATTACACTATAATCCATTTTCCTGCTATTTGACTGAAAGAAAATTTGAAAAAATATCGCGGAAGATGATCTAATTTCAACGAAACATTTATGGAGAAAAAGAAGAAAAAATTGTTTACTCAAAACGAAACGTATCCTAAAACAAATTTATCTATATTTCACCTCACTAGCAGGCCGTACATATGAAAGGAACCATTCTCAGGATGGTGAACAGGGCTCACAGCCAGCGTCAAGACGTTGCTCACTGAGGAAGATATCAGCAATGCAATTGAAACGTCGATCAATAAAGATAAATAATAACACTGTTATATAACTCAAAAAATTTGGTTATGAGTGACAGAGGCTCCTAAAGCCAGCAGATTCCCAGACAATTTACTGACACTGCTGACGTCTTCACTACAGTATCAGCATTTAGTAATTCTACACAAGTTGCGAACGACACAGGAAAAATTTCCACTTTGTGGGAGAATGGGGTCTGGCTTGTACAGGGTGACGCACGAAATGTGTTACCATTTTGTTTCTGAATATGAACTTTATTGTCAAGAAAATCTGCAAGGAACATATACTACAATGAAGAGCCGTCCATGGAGATTTGTTCTAACTCAGCACATGCTCAATATGTCCACCATTTCGTTTCCTAACTTCCTTCAAACGAACACTGAAGTTAGTGATTACCCTACGGCACATGTCTTCCGTAATTTCACTGCAAGCTTGAAGAATAAGTCTTCTGACCTCCATTAAATCACGTGGACGTTTCGGGAAAAATTTTTCCTTTAGGTACCCCTAAAGAAAAAAGTCACAAGGATTGAGGTCTGGGCTATTGCGGGGCCAATTTTGTCCGTCACTGAAGCGACCTGGAAACCTGAGTGAAATGATCCGCATGTCGAAATGCTCGTGTAAAATCTCCAACACAGTGTTTGCAGTATGTGGCCTTGCTCCATCTTGCATGAACCACTGCGTGTTGAAGAGCAAGGCAGCAGCAAGAAGCTGTGAAATGAAGCTATTGTGAAGCGTGCTGTTCACAGTTTCTTCAAAGAAAAAGGGTCCAATTAAGTCCGTGACTGGGAATTGCTGCCCACGCTGTAATACTCGGTGCATAATGTTGTCGTTCATGAAGCACTTGTGGGTTTTCAGTGGCCCAAAAGCGTACATTTTATTTGTTAATCACACCGTCTAAATGAAAATGCGCCTCGTCTGAAAACCAAACGTTGTTGAGAGTTTCTTCCCTGTCCTCCGCCCACTGAGCAAACAGTAGTCTCTGCTGCTTGTGTTCTTCAGTGAGCTTCTGTGCACAGGTCATCTTGTGTGGGTACATTTGGAGGTCACTTTTAAGAATGCGTTGAACGGAGCTTCTGGATATTCCCAGTTGCGCTGAGGCCTTTCTGCACGATTTCCCGGGACTTCTCTGTACAGCAACTCGTACTGCTTCAATATTCTCCGGCGAACAGACAGGCTTAGGCCGAGGTCGCTTCGCTTCCACTACTGTTCCTTCCTGTACAAATTTATCGTACAACCTGTGGGTGGTCTTCTTGCAAGGCACCCATAGTGTGTTAAACTGTTGTCGAAAAAGCCTCTGAGTCACAACAAGGGTTTTCGTTTCATGAAAAAGTAACACAATTGCCGATCGTTGCTGTGTCGTCAGTCTTCCATTGTCAGCCATTACTGCTTACTAGTCTCCTACCGGCAGTATTGTGAATTACACGTCATTTCGTAACTCATATGTTTTTCAAAGCTCTGCTGGTACTGCTGTAGAGATCCCAGCGGAATATCTAATGTGCGTTGTAAATTGTGAAAGAAACAATTGGTAACACATTTCGTGCGCCACCCTGTAGATAAATGCAGGGCTTGAGTATAGGATAAAGGATATCGCTACTGAATTCAGTCACAGAAATAAAATAATTAGGTATAACCTAGTAGAAGTGACATTATTGAGCGAGATGAAAATGACGCTTAAGTTTCATGTTTCTTAAACTACGAAGTCTTCGCTGACGTAAGAGTTTCCTGATATCACTGTTTAAGGACGGTGTACTTTCTCAACTGCAGAAGGCTGTGAATATGAATCACTCACATCCCAGCCGAACAAATAACCTAGGCAGCCATGCTTAGTGAAATTACAGAAAAGCAAATCAGGTTGGTTGGACCGATATCTAAACCCCCCTTCCTTCTTACAATGGGTTCTGCTATCCTCACTACATACAGAATGTTATAGAGTAAGGGAATGGTCATTCAAATATTTAATAACAGATCTGCACGTGTCCGGGCTGTTTTCTTAAACGGAGAGCTGCGGTATTACTTCTAAAGCTAAATACTATACCCTAGCACCTTCCATCAATATTTGATAGACGGAATATTATGTCGCATAAAATTTATCGACCGAGCGAGGTGGCGCAGTGGTTAGCACACTGGACTCGCGTTCGAAAGGACGACGGTTCAAACCCGCGTCCGGCCACCATGATTTATAGGTTTTCCGTGATTTCCCTAAATCGCTTCTGACCAATGCCGGGATGGTTCCTTAGAAAGGGCACGACAGACTTACTTCCATAATCCGATGTGACCAACGATGACGTAGCTAGTTAGAGAATTCAGTATTCCGAGGTCCAATGTGTCAAGAGCGTGCCGAGAATACCAAACTGCAGGCATTAGCTATTGAGCTGCCGAGAATTTTTCCGGGTTGTATGGTCGTGGTCCATGGAACTCTCCTATCCCTGACGTTCCGTCCAAAGTCGGCCAGACTTAGCACAACCCGGAGGCCCTCTGAAGATCTCCAACGTAGCTTTGGACGAAACTTCAGGGATAGAACAATTCCATGGACGACGGAAGAATTCTCGTCAGCTGAAACATCAAGTCATGAAAGTCTTCATTGTATGATTAGCTATTGACACGGACAACACACTAGCCGACGGTCTTCGCTTAACGAGAGAGAGCAGAGGCGTTTGCGTATTGCCGGTGATAAACAAGCGAGATTGCGTGAAATAACCGCAGAAATCAATGTGGGACGTACGACGAACGTATTAGCGTTAATGGGCAGACGACCGACGCGAGTGACTTTGCTAACAGCACGACATCGCCTGCAGCTCCTGTCCTGAGCTCGTGACAACATCGTTTGCACCCTAGACGGCTGGAAAACTGTAGCCTGGTCAGATGAGTCCGGATTTTAGTTGGAAATTGCTGTTGGAAGGTTTCGAGTGTGGCGCAGACCCCATGAAGTCTTGGGTCCAAGTCGTCAATGCGGCACCGTTGGTGGTGGCTCGATAGTGGTGCAAGTTTTGTTGACATGGAATGAACTGCGTCCTGGTTATGATCGGGTACTTGGAGACCATTTGCAGTCATTCATGAACAGCATGTTCCCTAACAAGTGTGGAATTTTTATGACCGAAAATGGGTCACATCAGTGGACCACAACTGTTCGCGACTGGTTTGACGAACATTCCGGACAGTTCGAGAGAATGATTTAGTCATCCAAATTGTAAGACATGAATCCTATCGAAAATTTACTAGACATAATCGAGGAGTCATTTCGTGCACAAAATCTACATCTACGTGGTTACTCTGCAATCCATACTTAAGTGCCAGGCAGAGGGTTCATCGAACCATTTTCATACTACTTCTCTACCATTCCACTCTCGAATGGCACGTGGGAAAAAGGAACACGTAAATCTTTCAGTTCGGGCTCTGAGTTCTCTTATTTTATTATGATGATCATTTCTCCCTACGTAGGTGGGTGTCTACAAAAAATTTTCGCATTCGGAGGAGAAAGTTGGTGATTGAAATTTCGTAAATAGATATCGCCGCAAAGAAAGCCTCCTTTGTTTCAGTGGCTGCCACCCCAACTCGCATATCATATCAGTGACACTCTCACCCCTATTGCGCTATAACACGAAACGAGCTGCCCTTCTTTGCACTTTTTCGATGTCCTCCGTTATCCTACCAGGTGAGGATCTCACACCGCGCAGCAATATTCCAGCAGAGGACGGACAAGTGTAATGTAGACTGTCTCTTTAGTGGGCTTGTCGCATCCTCTAAGTGTTCTGCCAGCATAGCGCAGTCTTTTTTTTGCCTTCCCCATAATGTCATCTATGTGGTCTTTCCAATTTAAATTGTTCGTAATTGTAATTCGTAGGTATTTAATCGAATTGACAGCCCTTAAATTTGTGTGATTTATCGGATACCCAAAATTTTGCGGATTTCTTTTAGTACCCATGTGGATGACCTCGCACTTTTCTTTGTTTAGTACCAATTGCCACTTTTCGCACCATACAGAAAATCTCTCTAGATCATTTTGTAATTGGAATTGATCGTCTGATGATTTTGCTAGACGGTAAATTACAGCGTCATCTGCAAACACTCTAAGGGGGCCGCTCAGATTATCACCTAGATCATTTATGAGAATCAGGAAGAGCAGAGGGCCTGTGACACTACCTTGCGGAAAGCCAGATATCATTTCTGTTCTACTCGATGATTTACCGTCTATCACTACGAACTGTGACTTCTCTGAGAGGAATCACGAATCCTGTTTTGGTACAGAGGGGGGACTGCGTTCTTTTCCACTCACGGATTACTGTTCGTTGCACGATTGTCTGTCATTAAGCATGGTACATCATTTCTGTTCTACTCGATGATTTACCGTCTATCACTACTAAAATGAGCCAAATTCCGCAGTATATTCAACGGATGATGCTAAGATTGTGTTACAAGCAAATGTGATTCTCCACCTAACAACTGCAAAGATTACTTTCAGAAACAAACTGAGGTGGCATTCGCAATGATTTTGGAATTCTTTTTTCTCTTTTTTAACAAGATGTTGACAGGTACGCTGTATACAATACATCATCGAAGTGTTGTTAAAAGTTGGTGCCTCCATTTCACTAGTTCTTTCTTGAGAAAATAATTGCGCTGTCTTTTTCTGTTGATGTGCAAGCCGAGCGGTTTCGGGAGGAAGAGAGTTCACATCTCCATGCAAAGTCTGAGAGGGTGTATCCGACCACCAACATTTATGTATCCTACGCTTTCGGACATCTATACAATGATGATGTGATTCCTGCTGTACTGTATTTCTAGATTCTTCGCTTTGATGTAGTGAAACCAAAGAAACGGTAGTTATCGCGGCCTCGTCGCGAAGAGGAAGTACACAATCCTCTTGGCACAGCAGTTAATAGAGAAGCACCACGAGCACTGTTGCGATAGATTAAGGAAAGGAATCAGCTATGACTTGTTGAAGGAAACATCCGTCATTCATTTGGAGTGATGTAAGGAAACATCACAAATGTAATTCAGGATGACAGCGTGCCAGCCCGTGGCGTATCGCCTCAGTTGAGTGGCTGTATCCATGAGTTCCGGTCAGAAACCTAACATTTCGCAGTAACTGGTTCTAAGTTATCGAGTGAAGCAGAAGTGATATCTGGCGTTCCCCAAGGTAGCGTTTCAGGCTCTCTATTAGTTCTTATCTGCTTAAATCTTTGAGAGACAGTATGAGCAGCTCCCTTAAATTATTTGCGAATGATGCTGTCTTTTATCATCTAGTAAATTCATCAAAAGATCAATATAGATTACAAAACGACTTAGCAATATATACGTACGGCACGAAAAACAAATGTTTTATTTCATTGCCGTAAATGATTTCTAGTTACCACGCCCATTTTCAGATGGCTGAAATTTCTAATTACATTGATGTTCTATTCGTGAGCACGTCGCCTTTTGCTGAGCAAAACATCAATCACATGGGAAATGTTAGTCATCTGAAGATAGACATGGTAACCCTAAACTGGTTATGGCAATGAAATAATGGCAAATTAAAAGAATTTCTGGCTGGTTGCGTTATTCACCAACAATAATTAACAACCGCGTAGTTCACAAGATCGAACATGGATAAAATAACAAAATAATAAGTTTCAGAGACTCTAGATGAATACTAAAAAACTTCCGTTAAATTTCGGTTACATGATAAATGATACAAATTTAAAGGTTGCCCATTCAACAAAGTAACCAGGGATTACAGTTACGAACAACTTAAATTAGAACCATCAAATAGAAAATGTTTTGGGGTAGAAGAACAAAAGACTGCTTCTTGTTGGCTGAATTCTTAGAAGGTACGACCAATTTAATAAAGACACTCTCTACGCTCCGCTTGTCCATTAGTTGCTACGTGCTGTGGGATCCTTATCAGATAGGATTTACGGAGGATATCGAAAGAGCTGAAAGAAGAGCAGGTCGTTTCATAATGATTATAAAGAATCCGCCTCGATTGCAAATAGAAACCGGATGTTGACCTAGGTTTCGGCGCGGATAACCACGCCTTCTTCGGAACACACTAAAACTACAAACTGCCTAAAGAGGCACGTAGTTTTAGTGTATTCTGAAGAACTGCAAACTGCCCAAAGAGGCATGTAGTTTTTGTGTGTTCCGAAGAAGGCGTGCTTATCCGCGCCGAAACCTAGGTCAACACCCGGTTTCTATTTGTAATCGAGGCGGATTTTTTATAATCATTAAATTATTTACGATTTCTGACGCGCTGCAATGTTAAAGGTTCTCCAGCTCGTTTTATATTACCTTAAAATAGAGGAGAGGCTGTCACAGATATGAGCAAGTAAGTGCGGCAATCATTGAAACAAATACTTTTTCACTTTCGGGAATTTTTTTTTCACAAAATTTCAATCAGCAACTTTCTCCTCCGAATTCGGAAATATTCGGATACCTCCCATGTACATGAGGAGAAATGACCACCGTAATAAAATCAGTGCTCGCATGGAAAGACCAGAGTACTCGTTTTTCTCACGTGCCATTCTAGAGTGGATCGGCTGAGAAATAGTCTGAAAGTGACGTGAACTGCGGAGTAATCATATGGATAAAGCTGTAGGGTCTGCTGATTATAGGCACCCCTAAACATCTAAGATCATCATTCTATTCACACCCCAGGATAGACTCAGTGAACAAAATCGGCGCGTTTACCTTCTATGAGCAAGTTTGAGAATGCTTTCTAAATGTTTCTTAGCCTGTGTCTGAGGCGGTATGTGGATACCAGCCCGATATTTACCTAGTGGGATTTGGTAAACTGCCCAAAAACTACATCCAGGCATGCTACCACACCGGCCCTCGTCGTTAGTCCACTGGGTGGATTCGAACCAGAACCGGTTCATCTCACCATCCCGGAAGAGAACGCTTTGATGCGCACGGCTATCTGCGCTGGTAGATGTAGGTGTAGAATCAATGAAAAGCAACACCACTTCATTGGGAGGGGGGGGGGGGGGGGCTTACCGAAACTCGAGCCCAGATGATCCCCAATTCGGCACAACTGCGTACTGATAAAACGCCGCCCTAGGGGCACAACGGAAGCTACACCGAGGTCGTCATATGCCGGTATACTGGACACCGCACCTAGCTGTATCTGAGACGGGTGATGAGACAACCACCAACACTTTTTTTTTTGTTGACACCCAATATCTTGAATGTCAACTACTTTTCTTACTTGAGATAGGAAATAACTGACACCTACAGTGGCACTCGTTGACATGTGTGGAAAAAATCACTGAAACACAACCAGCCTGAGTGACATGCCTTCTAATGAACTTCCAACGTTCGGATTTAAAAACTTGACTCATCTCCCACATCCGTGATAAAAGTACGCAACGCGTTCCGCTCTTCAACGCGACGTTTTGTTGCTGCTACACCCAGAAAAAACATTAGGTTTTGCAAGCATCGGTAAGTGGCCTGAAGTAATGAGTTGACTCCAGTCCCAACCAGGAAACAGAAGCGCAATTTGGCCTTGCCATGGAGGCACGTCCCAAGTCAAGGAAATATATGCTTACTTGTTATTAAACGGAGTTAATCACATTATGTCACGATTGTATCCGCAGTAAATAAGCTGAAAACTGAGACTTACAACTTCTAGGAATATGATGTACATATTCGTTACTGAACGCATATCAATGGCGATCGACCAGACAAACAGTTCTCTTTCAGTTGACTACGTTTTCGGGAGGAAGCTATCTAATGATTTCAGAATTAATAGTGTTCCTACCAGGACATTCTGTATATATTTACAATCGCAATTAATCATCTCAATAACAACAAAATAAGTCATTGCGTTTGAATGGTCATCATGCTGGAGGTTCTAATATTGTCCCATTATGGGGAAGGTTTCAACTTACCATTTATAGACTGAGAGAGTCAGGTGATTAGAGTGGGTTAGGGAATCATGTGAAATTGTTTCGTACATCTTATCCGAAAACTTCCTTCGGCAGTCAATTAGAGAACCGACTCAAGAGAATATGTTCAAATGTGTGTGAATTCCTAAGGGACCAAACTGCAGAGGTCATCGGTCCCTAGACTTATACACTTCTTTAAACTAACTTAAACTAACTTACATTAAGGACAATACACACACCCAAGCCCGAGGGAGGACTCGAACCTCCGGCGGGAAAGGCCGCGCAATCCCTGACGTGGCGCCTCAAACCGCGCGGCCACCCCACGCAGCTCATGAAAACATCTTAGCTCTCCTGGTCACCAACTTTAGGACTCAGTTAACAAGTAACCAACGATCATAAGGCGCTATAGTGTCATTGAATAAGGCTGTAAATAAGTATCTAAAGGAACGGAGAAAGGTATTTCTTCATAGCAAGTGGGACAAAAAAGGGATTTCGGCTTACTTGAGCGGTTAACATGAAACATTCACTATACCTTAGGCAGCTACTGCCTAGCAAAGTTGTTCGACAGCCACAATAGAAAAGCCTGCGAAAGCAAAAACAGCTTCACTGCAAATTTGGACGTAGCCGAACGTTCACAGGCAAACAAAAACTGAACGAAGATAAAATTAGCGTAAAAAGAGATATGTATGACGCGTTCAAGTAATTCTAAAGCGAAATTTATTCTACCGATCTAACAGAAATTTTGGTCTTATGTTAAGTCAGTAAATGGATCAAAGGAATCAGTCCACTCACTGACCACAAAGGCATCAAAATGGCGGATGATGGAAGGGCGAAACACCAAAGATCTCTTTCCAAAGTGTTTTAACTCTCTTAAAGTGTTGCAGGAACGTCAAAACGATAAATATCGAAGTAAGTGACCTTGGGATAGAAAGTCAAGAAATCGCGTAACAGACGTAAGGTCACTGAAGTTTGTGGTATACCAATATGATTCTACGTAGAGTAACCATAGGAATTTGATATTCTTTTAGCAGCAGTGTACCGTAGATGACTGTGGGAGTGAAGCTGAATTTTGTAACGACTTTTTTGCTCGGGTATTATCACATTTCTAGGGTCCAAAAATCTCCTCTGTAGAGACTAAAATGGGAACCGAAAAGAACGATGGTGTGAAACCCAGCTCACTTTGTTCGTCCACATGGTCCAGTAAGGAGTACGTACAAGTATCCAGGTAGATGCCGTATTCTTTAACTTCAGGAAGGCGTTTAGTACAGTTTTTCCAAGTGTTAATGCGGTCCCTTGACCACTACGTCACCTACATGACAGGTGCCGCATAATGAACAAAGTTAGAGCGTAGGGAATATCAGACCAACTTTGTGACTGGGTTGAAGAATTTCTAGTAAACAGAACACAGCATGTCGTTCTGACGAAGATAAATCTTCAGACATAGGACTAAGTTCAAGTGGAAGTAAAGGAATTGACGAAGAAAATTTCCTCCGAAGAAGAAACCCGTTAGACCTTTGGCTACTGTATGGAGTTGTGACGTAGAAACCAGACTAAAAGACGCATTATGACGTCCAATGCGTAGACACAATCAGGAATAAAGTAAGTAAGTTAACACATTGCCCAACAAGTGGTTGCTATTTCTATGTAGAAATATTATGTTTTAGTTTCTTTCTCGCTTTCATTCCTTTACTGCTTGTACTTACTTCTCGTGGCATCTTCCTCATAAACAAAGTACTAAGCACCATTTTGAGGGTAATCCAGTGTAAAACTTTAAACAGTTATACTATGGAGCACCATGCGAGAAAATTTTTTAGTTATTTAATCACGGTACAAGGAAAGTTACCCTTTGACCTGAGCCCAATGTCATTTATTTTAAAGCCCTGCTTTCAACATCTCGTCCTGTATTTCCATATGCAAGTCCCATCTTCTACACTGCCAAATTCTGGTAACATCATCGAATGGAGACAGAGACTGTTCCGGGTAAGGCAATGTGTCCTCCGTAGCATAAGTAATCAATAGACGAAATCCAGACTCAGATTGCTCAGTTAATATTCGCATTTAATGCACGTAGAATATCTAGTATCTCTTACTCGTTTTAAAATTATAACAAAAGGATGAGTGTGGCCTGAAATCCAGTTTGCCTGTCCATCCTGTGTGAATGTCTTCAGCTCTGCGAAACTGCGGCAACCAACATCCATCGTAACCATCTTACTGTACTCAAGCCTTGGGTTCTCTCTTCAGTGGTTACCCTTCCTCCCACACTTCTCTCCATTACAAAATTGACTACGTGTCGATCCCGCAAACATTTCTTCTTTTAGTCAAGATATTCCATAAAAATTTTCTGCCTCTGATTCGATTCACTATCTCTTCTTTACTTACTCCCATGCATTGGTAAATACAGATGATAAAAGTGAGGAAGCTAGAATGTAATTATAATATGTAATGTACAGTGTCCCTTTAGGAACACAGAGATTCGAATGTAAACAAAAAGTCGCCGTTTCTCACCCGAACTCTGCTTTCTGGGAATATCTCAAAATCCAAATGGTGATTTTTCATGTGCATGTACATCTAATGAGCGTACAGACAATGACATCACACGACTAGTAACAACAGTTAATAGGAATGGTATAAAAGGCAGGGCCTAAGGCCCTCCTGAGTTCTTGTAGTTATCCGGTGCCATTCAGTGCACAGATAATGGTGACGCATGATGGCGGCAGATTTACATACACAACGCGGCGACGAAGCTACTCCCACCTATCCTAAAAGCAGTGATGTCAATCGGACATCAAACTGAGGAATTAGTTTGGCATATACTGAGCTTCGTTGTTTAGATGAAAGATACTATAAATCATAGTGGAAGCAAAGGATGTGTACTCATTTCCAGGAAATGATTCAAAATGAAGGCTGCTCGATACTGCCCTGTATACGATGAAAGGAAAAGGAAGGCTATTATAAACGGGTCACAAGCTCAGATTGCACAAATTAGGGGACGGAAATCGGGGGTCTCCATTCAAAAGGAACCGTCCGGTCACTCACCTCAATCAGCTTAGCGAAACGATAGAAAACCTAAATCTGGATGGTTGTGAGGTAACGGGCTAGTAGGGGCGCCCTGGAAATATTCCATGTTCGAAGTTGAGGCGGCCGCACAGGACGCTCGTCAAAGCCGCGGCTCGTTAACAACGGCGTGATGACGCACAGTTGCTGGACCACGTGATGCCGAACGTTAGCCGGACGAGAGGGGTAGCCCCAGCCGCGTGGCTGGGAATTCCGCTGTGACGAGGACAGTGCTTTGTGTCGATGAAGGAGATGTCCATGCCTTTAGTGCCATAGATGGCGGACTTTGTGAAACCTTAATGTCAGACATTTCACAGTTGGTATAGAAGTTAATAGTAGCCACATGAATCATGATACCTAAAAAAGAAACAAGTACATTATTACCATATGCACGACGAATCTGATGGTGTAATCAGATTTTCAATATCTTTATTAATTTAAATTTTAGTATCTGGCGGTAAGTTATACAAGCAAGACCCAGCAACGAATTTCCAAAATGTAAACGCTTCATCCGATGTTGTCGATCGCCGTGTCTTTAGAAAGTTATTAGTGTAAACCTAAATTGGTGTGAATTACAGGTATGTAACTTAAATAGTACATGAGTTATTGGAGGTCGAAGTGGCCGAATGCTATCGATCGCGTCAGGCCATAAGTACTCCACAGTTACACGAAAAAACGGTAGCATCATGCTTATAAATATACTTATTCTTCTATGTCTTTGTTTATATCCGATATATACTATTCATGGAGAAATTGGTTAAATATTTACTGAGTTTTAGAAAGGACAGAGACATTAGGAAACTGGCCTACCTCTTGTTCTATTCCTTTGATATACAGGTATGTTTATTTAATTTGTTTATGTATCTAATAATGTGTGTTAGAGCTTGTTTATGGTCCAGTATAGTTTGTTTAAATGTAACTCCAGTATTTCGAATATGTTTCATTATGTTCGTGAGTGGGCGTTGGCTTGACGACAGGGCGGGAGCGCTCTAGCCAATCGCAGCGATCGTCTCCGGGGAGGGCACGAGGCAGTTATGAGCAGTGCGGCAGTTCTGGAAGGTACGGCTCACGGCACGGGAAGTGCTGGACGCGACGGCGTGATGGACGCGGAATCGGCGGAAGGGCTTGGAGAGTGTGGAGCGGTTTGCGCGTGGTCGCGAGAGATAGAAATACTTCGAAGTGCCGCCTTGTGAAGTTGTGAGGTTTAAGTAGTTCTAAGTTCTAGGGGACTGATGAGCTCAGAAGTTAAGTCCCATAGTGCTCAGAGCCATTTGAACCATATACACAAGAACAGAAATAAATGCTGAAGCAAATTTGAATAACAAAGTCAGCTTTTTAAAAAATATATAAATACGTTGGTATTAGCAATGAGAGAAAAATATACTGCTTCACAAAAAAAGTGAAGCGCGCAGAAGAGGAGAGCAAACGGTCTCAGAGAATATGTGATTTTATTTAACTGATTACAAAATCGAGTCAAATTTATGAAGAACTTTGCAGTACGAGATCATTTTACAGTATGACGTTGTACTCCCTCTGGCTTTGATGCGAGCCCTTATTCAGTTGGGAAGGGTGTCCTCTCCTGAGGCAAGCTGGCCCTCCACTGCTGTAATTAACTCTTGATATCCTGGGTACTGGCGCTGGGGTGAGTTGACATCCGAGCTGATCCAACACATGTTCCATGAAAGACTGATCTGAGAATCTTGCTGGTCTCGGGAGCGCCTCGACATCACGCAGACAGCTCATAGAGAGACGTGGCATACGTGGACGAGCATTGTCCGGTTGAAAAATGGCACTACGAGACTGTCATCTGAGAGGTGATGTATGAGGATGCACGATGCCCATCAGAGTTCCTTCAATCATTACTAGCCGTGGTTTGAATCATACTCCATAACTTCCCACACCATGACGCCAGGAATAACACCGCTGTGTCACTCCAGAACAGTGGAAGAATAGGACCTCACTCCAGGTCACTACCATAGATAGTAGTCCACTAAATTACAGGCCCATATCGTTAACGTCGACATGCAGCAGGATTTTGGAACATATATTGTGTTCGAACATTGTGAATTACCTCGAAGAATACGGTCTATTGACACACGGTCAACATGGGTTTAGAAAACATCGTTCCTTTGAAACACAACTAACTCTTTATGCACATGAAGTGCTGAGTGCTATTGACAAGGGATTTCAGATCGATTCCGTATTTCTGGATTTCCGGAAGGCTTTTGACACTGTACCACACAAGCGGCTCGTAGTGAAATTGCGTGTTTATGGAATATCGTCTCATGATCGTCATGAGAGGTAGTGCAGAGCAGCTATTCATCACTGAACACAATGCGACGCCAATCATAAGCAGTCCATGCTTCCCGGTCACTGCGCCACTCCAAACGCAGCGGTTTATGTTTTGGTTTTAACGGCAGTCTGCGCAAGGGTCGGTAATTCCCTGGTCCGGCTGCTGTTAGTCTCTGATCAATGGTGCGGAATCCCACAAAATGTTGCACGGAGCCCACTACTCGTTCTTGGATGGCGGGTGCAAATGTGAAGGGTTGAGATGGAGTTTCATTTCCGACCAATTAGGTTCCTTGCTGATGCACTAGCTCCGTACTTAACAATCATACACAACCGTTAGCTCGACGAAAGATCCGTACTCAAAGACTGGAAAGTTGCGCGGGTCACATCAATATTCAAGAAAGATAGTAGGAGTAATCCACTAAACTACAGGCCCATATCGTTAACGTCGATGTGCAGCAGGATTTTGGAACATATATTGTGTTCGAACATTATGAATTACCTCGAAGAATACGGTCTATTGACAAACAGTCAACTTGGGTTTAGAAAATCATCGTTCCTGTGAAATACAACTAGCTCTTTATGCACATGAAGTGTTGAGTGCTATTGGCAAGGGATTTCAGATCGATCCCAACTCCTGGATTTCCGGAAGGCTTTTGACACTGTACCACACAAGCGGCTCGTAGTGAAATTGCGTGCTTATGGAATGTCGTCTCAGTTATGTGACTGGATTTGCGTTTTCCTGTCAGAGAGGTCACAGTTCGTAGTAATTGAAGGAAAGTAATCGAGTAAAACAGAAGTGATTTCAGGAGATCACCATGGTAATGTTACAGGCCCTTTGCTGTTCCTTATCTATATAAACGATTTGGGAGACAATCTGAGCAGCCGTCTTTGGTTGTTTGTAGATGGCGCTGTCGTTTATCGACTAATAAAGTGATCAGAAGGTCAAAACAAACTGGAAAACTATTTAGAAAAGATATCCAAATGGTGCGAAAAGTGGCAGTTGACCCTAAATAACGAAAAGTGTGAGGTCATTCACTTGAGTGCTGAAAGGAACTCAAACTTCGGTTACATGATAAATCAGTCTAATGTAAAAGCGGGAAATTCAACTAAATACCTAGGTATTACAGTTGCGAACAACTGAAATTGGAAGGAACACATAGAAAATGTTGTGAGGAACGCTAACCAAAGACTGCGTTTTATTGGCAGACCACTTAGAAAATATAACAGACCTACTAAGGAGACTGCCTACACTACGCTTGTCCGTCCTCTTTTACAATACTGCTGCGCCGTGTGGGATCCTTACCAGACAGAACTGACGGAGTACATGGAAAACGTTCAAAGAAAGGCAGCACGTTTGTATTATCGTGAAATATGGGAGAGAGTGTCACAGAAATGATACAGGATTTGGGCTGGAAATCATTAAAAGAAAGGAAACGGAATCTTCTCACGAAATTCCAATCACCAACTTTCTCCTCCGAATGCGAAAATATTTTGTTGACACCAACCTACATAGGGAGGAACGATCACCACGATAAAATAAGGGAAGTCAAAGCTCGTAGATTGGAATAATGGAGAAATGTGAAGGTGGTTCGATGAATCCTCTGCCATGTACTTAAATGTGATTTGCAGAGTATCCATGTAGATGTAGAGTTGGTGCACAATACGGCGACCCTCCCTTGTCGCGGGCAGACGAAGTCGACCGGAACCTTGAAGACGATTTGCCTGCCCTCACGTTAGCATGCAGTCCTACATCGGGCAACTGCGTAATCCGAATGCCCCGTAAATCTGGATATCGCGTGATTGGACCAGCCAAACATATGGAGACCCACAATGAGGCCTCTTTCAAACTCTGTCAGATGCTGATAACGATCTCTCACACGAGTACCCGACATCTCCGAGTGCTTCACAGTGATTACTGAATATCTGACGCTGTTCACGTCCCTTATATACCGTACCAGGCCTGGTAACAACACTAAACACTAATAACACGATGCACCACTCAGGTGGCTGTTGTACCTGCACCTGTAACCACCTATACAACCTTCTTTTGTGTGTTCGTGTTCGAAGTTACAGTGACATCCGACAGTGTATTACGGGCGCTTCACTTTTTTGTCAGGCAGTCAAAGTGAAACTGGCATGCTTGTACGGTACTAGTGTTTACAGTCGCCCAAATACAAGACGAAATTCAAAATCCTGATCAGAATAGGAATGAAATAAAAATCCAGCGTTTACTATAGAATCTGAAAGAAAAAAAAATCAAGATGTCGTGGGAAAGGGAAACAATCAAGCAACAGATATTCTCGTTTTTTTTTTTAATATTCTAAGAGAAATTCGCAGTTATCAGTACTACTGAACATTTCTTTCGAAGAGAGAACTAACATAAAAGAGAAAAATTAACGAAGACATACTAGTTTTAACCTCATTAAAAGACTTAGTGTTTTGTTTCTACACGAAAGTAGGACAGAGAAAAATTGTTAAACGATATATTCGGCTCAATTACAGCTTAATTCATATTGACTAAAAATAACACAAAGCCAAAGTGATGAACAGCAAAGCGCTTTTGAACTATTTGTCTAGAACAAACATTTTTAAACAGTAGTTCTCAAATCACCCTGTCTAAGAACTAAGATCTCTCAATACGGCTAAAGGGAGGAAGCAATTATGAAGCGAAGGCAAACAGATCTTTCTTCGCCAGACCAAATCCATTCCTATCGAAGTATACTCCAGAGCTGAGGAACCAGTTTCTCAGATGAACAGTTCGAATACAGTACTGTATGGAAGATGCCAGATGGAAAACGGGAGAAGAAATTAGAAGCATAAGAAATACAATTCTAAAAGGTAAATGGGCAAATAAACTGTGAAAATAGGTTTTATTGATAGCTTTTAGTTCTTCAGCAACTGCGGTAAATATTTCTGTATATCCTGAAAAGTGCGAAAATGCTTTTTCAAACTTATTGTTTGCAATTTAACAGGAAATAAACCTCATATAGGGATATACGATTCAGAAAGTGATCACTGCGGTCTTCCAATTAACATTAAACATAATTAAAACTTTTATCATTTATGGAATACGAGAAAGACGATAGCGTAGTCATAACGTCATAACAGAGATTTGCACAGTTCTTAAAAATAAAAATTAGACAATACCAAATCTTCCACTAAATTTTGTCCACCAACAATTAGATACGTCCGTATAAGTTAAATTAATTATGAGCACAAGATGAAATCTTAGTAACTGACACAGAAGCTGATGAATTAATCTAGTCCATTAAATCAATAATAATCATAATGAATAACTGACAACTTATTGTCATACCTCCGCCAAAACATCAAATACATGTGGGTACAGAAAAGAAACCAACGCCCCTTAATGAATATAAAAAAGTTTTGCTTCAGTAAGGGATGAGGCATAGCTGCTGCATATGTTCAGTAAATTTACCACATATCCAGCCATCCACACAACAATAATACTTCTTGTCTTTGTTCGTAGTTTGCAATCTCGTCAGAAAGAAAGCTATAATTTTTCACTAAACGTTTTGACCGCTAACAGGTTCATGGCCTTCGCAATGATTGCATTGTGTGACGGAGGCCTATTACTGCAACCTTCAATTTGAACTTTGTTATTTTCTCAGCGGCACTTACTGAAGTGTTTGTATTTGCTCCTCATTACCATCAGCAGATATCCGAGAATCATAAAAGACTGAAGACAAGATAGCTGTTTCGACAAAAGAGGTCTCGAACTTGCCCAAGTGCGATGTGACGTAATGCTAATAACAGGTGTACAAGAAAACATGGGGAAGGATATCGACTGTGGCCTTGTTCGAGGAATTCACTTGAAATGATTTAAAGAAACCATGAAAAACCAAAATCTGTTTGAGTGGACATGTATTCGAAACTTGCTCTTCCGAAGTACGGTCCATACTGAAATAAAACAGAAGAAAGGAGGATTATGTCGGTTCGGCATGCCACTCTAGGTGTGTTTTTTTTAGTAAGTTCCTCGATTCCCAACTATAACTGACAAAGTGAAGGAGCTATATAACCTACATACATCCAATATATAGTAAAGGACAATGTTTTCTTCCTTCAGAAGAAATTTTGTTCATGGAGTCCTTGTAACCCAAAAACTGCACAAAAAATGGCGCGTTGGAGAAGCTAATGTAACATAACTGTCTTCGGTGGAGATGAAACTTGCAATACAAAAGAAACAAATTTGAAAGTTGACCTCGAAATTAATTATAATATGGCTAAAACAATGTATATCAACACACCAATAAAAAATTAAGAAAAAATGGTCAAATATTTTGTGAAATGATTTGGCCAAAAGAAAGAAAAAAATCGATTAAAGAAACATTTGATGCGCCTTTGAATGATGTTCAAAGTAGTGTGTAGCAGTTGAGATGCTCCTACATTAGTGACGTAAGGATACCACCGAGTGTAATTCCTACTGACAAATATCCTCTAGTACCCTTTACAATTTTAAGACTCTAATTTAAACATTGAATTTTTAATTCTCAGTGCGCACCTCTTTTTCTATACATGATTTATACCATCGTTCAAAGATACGTCAAATGTTTGTCTGGTCTATTCTATATCTTACTTTTAGATAAATAATTTCACAATACGCTTGACCATTTCTTTTTCAATTTTTTTATTTTTATGTTTTGTTCAGAAACCATGAAATGTATTTAAACATGGCTCAGCATTCTATTATTATTAAGAAGATATAGATACAGAGAAAGCAGGGAAGTTTCAGTTTACGCTATGATTTGATATTTTTTTTACCACTTCATTTATAAAGCTAGCAGCAGCTATCCCTGAAATATTTCAATTCTTCCTAAAATCAATGAAGTTTTTCTTTACTGCCCTGATTACTTTCAAGAAATGTAATCTTTCTTGGTTAAACTAGACCTCACGCTGGTCGGTTTTATACCAAATTTGTCCACTTCTCCTTTTACCTACGTAAATTCGTACAAAGTCCATCCTGTAGTTTCTAGTTAATCCTTTTTTTTCTCTCTGATTAAACGTTTGACCAAACGTTAACAGTGAAATGAGAGACCCAGTTATGAAGCATCCGTTTTTACTATTGCTGAAGACAATTACTGGCAGAACAAAAGAAAATAAGAAACAAAAAATAAAAATGGCCTTAATGATTTTTGCGAGCACAACCTGGTTAACCAATACAAGCTTTCCATGTGTCGAAAAAGGAACGCTAAAATCAGTTTGTGCTCGTATTACCCGCTTTGAAATGACATGTGGACTTTTTACGCAAGCACCGTTCACTTACCTATCGGGAGGTAGATGTTTGGAATTAGCAAAAAAAGAAAAGAAAGAAACAGCTGACTCAGGGTAAGCCTGAAGAGGAAAGCGTAATTGTGACTGCAGTGAAAATCTAATGGAAGTGGATGGGACATCTAGAATGAACACTGTGCCAAGGAAGCATTTGCAGGATTAAGGAAGGACGGAGACGATGACGTAATCAGAGGTGGGTGGGTGACGTGAGACAATTCTCGAGAGCAGCGTGGACGTGAATGGCCGAAGGCCGTAATGCAAGGAAAAGTCTACAGGAGGCATTCATCTAGAAGTGGATGTTGAATAGATGGTGATAATGATGAACTGGTATCAAAGCGGATACTTAATACGAAACAAAGTCTCGTTTTCTACAACGACTACATATTTCAGTTGACGAGGGTGAAATGATGATTTCATGAGGGTAAATCTCCAATGTACTATTAAGAAGACTTTCACAGTAAAATATTTTTTGTGAAGAACTGACACTGCGCTTAGTTCCCATCCTGTAAAGATTGTTATCTCTTCGTGAATACGAAATCGCTATCAACAAAACTCGTTAATTGTGTTAAGAACAATCTCCTTCATTTATATGATCGCAGCACTCCTTTGAATAAATAAAAACATATCGCGTGGCAAGTTCGTTGGATCGAGGTACTATTTTTTTTAATGGTGCCAGCTGCTGTACGACTAACTTCTTTACCTGTGCCACTCTTTTCATATCAAAGTAACACTAGCGTCCAACGTCGTTAATTATTTGTTGCATATACAGGGTGATACAAAAGCGTACGGCCAAACTTTTAGGAAACATTCCTCACACACAAATAAAGAAAAGATGTTATGTGGACATGTGTCCGGAAACGCTTAACTTCCATGTTAGAGCTCATATTAGTTTCGTTCTTCCACCTACGCTCAATGGAGCACGTTATCATGATTTCATACGGGATACTTTACCTGTGCTGCTAGAACATGTGCCTTTACAAGTGCGATACAACATTTGGTTCATGCGTGATGGAGCTCCTGCACGTTTCAGTCGAAGTGTTCGTACGCTTCGCAAGAACAGATTCGGTGACCGATGGGTTGGTAGAGGCGGACCAATTCCGTGGCCTCCACGCTCTCCTGACCTCAACCCTCTTGACTTTCATTTATGGGGACATTTGAAAGCTCTTGTCTACGCAACTCCGGCACCAAATGTAGAGACTCTTCGTGCTCGTATTGTGGACGGCTGTGATACAATATGCCATTCTCCAGGGCTGCATCAGCGCATCAGGGATTCCATGCGACGGAGGGTGGACGCATTTATCCTCGCTAACGGAGGACATTTTGAACATTTCCTGTAAAAAAGTGTTTGAAGTCATGCTGGTACGTTCTGTTGCTGTGTGTTTCCATTCCATGATTGATGTGATTTGAAGAGAAGTAATAAAATGAGCTCTAACATGGAAAGCAAGCGTTTCCGGACACATGTCCACATAACATATTTTCTTTGTTTGTGTGTGAGGAATGTTTCCTGAAAGTTTGGCCGTACTTTTTTGTAACACCCTGTATATTCCAACCCTTGTCTTCCACTATGTTTTTCTTCTTCTTGTGTCTTCACACATCAATCATCCCGTCCCTTTTTCTAGTGTTTCCCACAGTGTCTTCTGTAATACTACGTCCCAGACCACTCAGTTATCTTTTCTTTGTGTTATTTTAACAATCCATGATACACTTCCATACACGCCTCAGACTTATATTCTCAGAAATTGGTCCCCTCGGGCGTGGGTGTGTGTGCGTTATCCTTAGCGTAAGTTAGTTAATTTGTGTGTAAACCTAGGAGCCGATGACCTCAGCAGTTAGGTCCCATAGTCCTTACCACAAATTTCCGATTTTCAGAAATTTGTCGATTATGCTTATGTTTGATACCAGTAGAATTTTTTTGCTGTGAAATACTCTCTCCACTTGTGCTAGTCTGCTTATAACTTCATTGCTCCGTTCGTCACGCGTTGTTTTGCTCCCAAGATAGCAGGAATCATTTACTTCGTCTACAGCATGGTTCCCAACTTTGCGTTAAATTTGTCACGATTTTAATTTCCGCTGCTCCTCGATACAGACATTTTTATTTGATTTACAGTGAAACCATATTTTATGCTTAGTAGACCCTTCATCTCATGCAACAGTTCCTGAATACCTTCATCGCTTTTACAGAGGATAATAATGTTATAAGCGAATCTTATCATTGATATTCTTTCACCCAGAACTGAAATACTGCTTCAGAATATTTCTTTTATTTCCTTCATTGCTTCTTCGTTATGCAGACTGAAAGTATGAGGAGAAAGAACGTGTCCCTTCCTTGCTCCTGTTTTTAACCCGAGCACAGCAGAGAAGAAAGACTGCACGTTACATAATCCTAACTTCTTCAAGTCAGTGTTTTCCACGTACATCGTTTCTTTCAGATTCCGCATATGACCTCCATAGTTCTTTACATTGCATTTACGTTTTGACACCCTCCTCAAAAACCATATTTCATACGCTCCCACTCTCTTCTTTTTCGGTTAACAACAGTCCGTTATTCAGTCCCACACAGTGGCACTGCCGGCCGCGGTGGTCTCGCGGTTCTAGGCGCGCAGTCCGGAACCGTTCGACTGCTACGGTCGCAGGTTCGAGTCCTGCCTCGGGCATGGATGTGTGTGATGTCCTTAGGTTAGTTAGGTTTAAGTAGTTCTAAGTTCTAGGGGACTGATGACCACAGCAGTTGAGTCCTATAGTGCTCAGAGCCATTTGAACCATTTTGAACAGTGGCACTTCAAACAGGCACGCGTGGAGTGTTATACTCGCCGCAGACTGTGCTTAAAATGATAAAAATTACTTCTTTCAGGAGGCGGGTGGCGAAAGTAAAGGGTCAAATAATCAGTGGGCTGAACACTTGATCAAATTTAACATAAAACTTATCAGGAACTAGCCGTGTTATCCTTGCTGTGGTATCGATAGCTACGATGCCACGGCGTAGGTACAAATTCTTAGGTTGATACTAAGACACCGACACCGACGACAGCGCCCTCTAGCCGGCACTGTGCAGCTCTATGAACGCCGCTCCAGATTCACCCCATTTGTTAGCGAGCGTACGAAATGTTCAAATGTGTGTGAAATCTTATGAGACTTAACAGCTAAGGTCACCAGTCCCTAAGCTTACACACTACTTAACCTAAATTATCCTAAGGACAAATACACAAACCCATGCCCGAGGGAGGACTCGAACCTCCGCCGGGACCAGCCGCACAGTCCATGACTGCAGCGCCTCAGACCGCTCCGCTAATCCCGCGCGGCCGAGCTGACAACCAACCAAAATTATTTCATCTTCATAGTGGGAGAGCCACTACAGATTCTGCATGTGTTAGCGTTGATACATCCGGCTTCGCACCTACGTGCTCATCTTTACCAAAAGTTACGTATATTTCATTGATTAATATTCTCTATTAAATGTACTTTTACGTTAAAAGCAGTACCGAGATTTTTACCTCACCTGCTCCTACTCGCTACCTACATTCGGGCTACCCTTCAGTTTACAGGAGCAGACCCACGCACCGCGTTCCAAAACTTGCAAAGTGCAGTCCGTAGAGCACATAGCCTCATGTAATGCAATAAGGAAAAATATAGTACATGATGAGAGAACTTTCCTTGTTATTGGTCAGTCGCTTTACCTACAAAACATCTTGACCGGCTGTTGAAATGATAAGGTTCACAACATTGAAAGACTGTCTCTGAATGCTACGGCCATGAAGACGTGTTAAATAATGGTTCAAACATAAACTTATTGGCATAGTCTCAGCGGGAACCGTAAACAGCAGCTTTGCAAACACCTGAGATAATAAAAATGTGTGCCGAACTCTCTCAAGGGCTCAGAGTTATGGCTTACCGCCATTTTATCTCCCTCTTCCAAAGTCAACAAATACTTTCCTACTAACTCGACAAGAAGGACGCTGTACACTGAGGTGCGATAGCAATACGCACATATACACATGGCGGTAGTATCGCGTACACAAGCTACAAAAGGACAATGCTCTGGTGGAGCTGTCATTTATACTCAGGTAATTCGTGTGTAATGGTTTCCGACGTGATTGTAACCGCCTGATGGGAATTAACATGCTTTGATCGGGGAATGGTAATTAGAGCTACACGCGTGGGACATTCAGATTCGGAAATTGTTAGGGAATTGAATCTTCCGAAATCTACAGTGTCAAGGGTGTACCGAGAACACCAGTTTTCAGGCATTCCCTCTCATCACGGACAACGCAGTGCAGTTAACTACCGAGAGTTGTGTTTGCGTAGAGACGTCAGTGCTAACACACAAGCAACACTGCATGAAATAACTGCAGAAGTCAGTTTGGGACGTACGACGAACCTACCCATTACGACAGTGGGACGAAATTTGGCGTTAATAGGCTATGGCAACAGACTGCCGACGCTAGTGCCTTCACTGACAGCACGACATCGCCTGCACCGTGTCTCCTGGGCTCGTGCCATACCGGTTGGAGCCTAGACGACTGGAAAACCGTGCCGTGGTCAGATGAGTCCCGATTTCAATTGGTAAGAGCTTCTCGTAGATTTCGAGTGTGGCGCAGACCCTAAAAAGCCAAAGAACCAACTTGTAAACAAGGCACTGTGTAAATTGGTGGTCGCTTCTTAAAGGTGTGGGCTCTGTTTGCATGGGATGAACAGCGTCCTGTCTTGTGTTCGGCTACATGGAGACCATTCACAGCCATTGATGAACAGCATGTCCCCAAACGACGGCCGGCCGCTGTGGCCGAGTGGTTCTAGACGCTTCAGTCCGGAACCGCGCTGCTGCTACGGTCGCAGGTTCGAATCCTACCTCGGGCATGGACGTGTGTGATGTCCTTATGTTATTTGGTTTAAGTAGTTCTAAGTCTAGAGGACTGATGACTCAAATGTTAAGTCCCATAGTGCTTAGAGCCATTTAAACCCAAACGATGATGCTATTATTGCGGTTGAGAGGGTTCAAATGGCTCTGAGCACTATGGGACTTAACATTTGAGTCATCAGTCCTCTAGACTTAAAACTGCTTAAACCAACTAACCTAAGGACATCACACACATCCATGCCCGAGGCAGGATTCGAACCTGCGACCGTAGCAACAGCGCGGTTCCGGACTGAAGCGCCTAGAACCGCTGGATTTGACAATCCAGATCGCCTGACGTTTTTCTCGCCAAACATTTACGGATCATAATCGAGATGTCTGTTCATGCACAAAATCCTTCACTGGCAATACTTACGCAATTATGAACTGTTACAGAGGCAGCATGGCTCATTTTTTCTGCAGGGGACTTCCAACGACTTCTTGAGTCAATACAACGTCGAAATTCTGCTCTACGCCGACCAATAGAAGGTCCGACGCGATATTGGTAGGTATCCCATGACTTTCGTCACCTGAATGTGTGTTTCCAGAACATTATTATCACATTTAGCATTTGGTTCAGTTTCCGGAAAGATTAATGCAACAGTTATGTTCTATGAACGCTGAAGCCTGAAACCAATACAGCCATTTTTTCTACGATGCAGAAGACGCTTTGTTACATAGATGCCTTCCCCTTGACTAGTATTTCAATTCGAGATTTTGAGTTTGTTGTAGATTTCATAGGGAGTGACCATACAAAGCCTTTAAAGCTGTATGATAAAGCAGACTCCTAAATGACTGCTGTACTATTTAATTAATGTACATAACGTTAGCAAGTAGAATCATAAAATGAATTCTAAGTGTGAAGTCTTTGTCAACCACTTCTCGATCAATATACAATTCCCATGACCCAGATGGCTGGCCCCTTTAGTTCTTCTCATGAGCCCATATTAACACCTTCTTGGGCCACCTGACATTGTTCACTTTTTTAACGTCTCCAAACCACTGAAGCGTTTTATTGTCTGGTCTGCTCGGCATGAACTCTCACTTCCACTTTTCCCATATTTTACATGGTTTATATGATCCTCACGTGTGACCCATAACCATTTTTTCATAAAATATAATTCCACTGTCCTCGTCTTGTTCCTTATGCTCACACTTTCGCACCGTCTCATTAATGCTATGGAATCTCCTTCTTCTAGTCTGATGATTAATACAGTTGCTTTGGAAGACAATTTCCTCGTTGGGGGACTACTTCAGTAGTCATTTTTTTCGAATAACTCCCCGCGTTGCTCTCGATCCAAACGTTGGGTTTCTCACTGAGGCTTTCCTCACTTATCACATTTACCTAGAATCATTGCGTAACGAATAGGCCCTCCTGAGAGGGCAAGAACACATGTCGCTCCTGTTGCTGATGAACCTGTAATGCATGGACAGTCTCCCTCTGCGCAGCACGCATCGCTCACCTGCCTACGTGCGCCCACACACCTCTTCCACACAAGTATTTCGCTGCTGTGGTCTCCTCCAAAGGCCACCTATTACGAACTGCGATAACCGTCTGAAACTTTGACAGTAGGAAGATTATGGCTTAATATCTCGTCGACGTGGAGGCCATTATGGACGGAGCAGGAAGGCGGTATGTTCCAAGCCGTGCCCTTTCACAGGAACCATCGCTGCATTTGCCAGGAACGATTAAGGAAAATCTGAATGGCCGGGCGCAGATTTGTACCGTCGTCTTCCAGAGTGCAAGACAGAGCGGAGTGGTGCAGTGGTCAGCATGATGATGCTAACCACTGCACCACTCCGCTCTGTCTGCATCCTTGTGGTCAAAGGCCGCAGGAACAACGGAAAGTTCATTGAACTAACACATTTATATCTCTACTGAAATTATGTCTCTACGAATAAAAGTGACATCTGATCACATTTGTACCTAGAGACCAAAGAAGGTAATCTCAATATATACAGAATAATGCAGATGTGTCGAAGCAAATTCTGATCACAAAGTTTGATTGGTCTCAGTTCCGTCGCTGTAAACATTAGCTTGGCTCACTTGTTAACAAATTTACCACGAGAGGAAAGTAAATGCATTCTGTATTAACTGAAGTGAAATTACAGAAGATCTGCAAAATACTCATGTTCAACTACCATAGCTTTTTCGTTGGGATCAAACCGTTTCCCAGAATCCAGTTTCTTTTTACGAGAGAATAATTGAGTATTCCAATGATTCCTACTTCATATTCATCTTTTTTCGTCTTTGAGTGGACATGTGGCTTCTCCTTCAGTAAGGTCCGAGCAGGCACACGGGGGAGGGGTTTATTAGTGATTGGGAGCTCCAACGTTAGGCGGGTGATGGAGCCCCTTAGGGAAATAGCGGAAAGGTCGGGGAAGAAGGCCAGTGTTCACTCTGTCTGCTTGCCAGGGGGTCTCATCCGAGATGTGGAGGAGGCCCTGACGGCGGCGATAGAGAGCACTGGGTGCACCCGACTGCAAATTGTTGCTCATGTCGGCACCAATGACTCCTGCCGTCTGGGTTCAGAGGTCATCCTCAGTTCGTGCAGGCGGTTGGCGGAGTTGGTGAAGGCGTAAAGCCTCGCTCGCGGGGTGTAATCTGAGCTAACTATTTGTTGTATCGTTCCCAGAACCGATCGCGGTCCTCTGGTTTGGAGCCGAGTGGAAGGCTTAAACCGGAGGCTCAGACGATTCTGCAGAAATCTGGGGTGCAAATTTCTCGACCTCCGTTATCGAGTGGAGAAATGTAGGGTCCCCCTGAATAGGTCAGGCGTGCAATACACACAGGAAGCGGCTACATGGGTAGCGGAGTACGTGTGGAGTGCACATGGGGTTTTTTTTAGGTTAGAGAATTCCCTCCCTAGGCCCGACAAGACGCCTCCTGAGACGCGGCAAGGCAGGAGTAGGCAAAATGCAACAGGGAATAACAATATTAATCTGCTAATAGTAAAGTGCAGGAGCGTCCCAGAACTGCTCTCATTAATAAACGGTCACAATGCCCACATAGTACTAGGGACAGAAAGTTGGCTGAAACCAGATGTAAACAGTAATGAAATCCTAAACTCAGATTGGAATGAATACCACAGAGACAGGCTGGACTGTGAAGGGAGAGGCAAGTTTATAGCGATAAGAAGTGCAATAGTATCAAAGGAAATTGACAGAGATCCGAAATGTGAAATAATTTGGGTGAAGTTCACGGTTAAAGCAGGCTCAGACATGGTAATTGGATGTCTCTATAGGCCCCCTGGCTTAGCAGCTGTTGTGGCTGAGCACCTGAAGGATAATTTGGAAAATATTGCGAGTAGATTTCCCCACCATGTTATACTTCTGGGTGGAGATTTTAATTTGCCGGATATAGACTGGGAGATTCAAACGTTCATAACGGATGGCAGGGACAAAGAAACCAGTGAAATTTTTTTAAGTGCTTTGTCTGAAAACTACCTTGAGCAGTTAAACAGAGAACCGACTCGTGGCGATAAAATATTAGACCTTCTGATGAGAAACAGACCCGAACTATTTGAAACAGTTAACGCAGAACATGGAATCAGCGATCATAAAGCGGTTACTGCATCGATGATTTCAGCCGTAAATACAAGGTATGAAGATTTTTCTGTTTAGCAAAAGTGACTAAAAGGAGATTTCAGAGTACTTGATGGCTCAACACAAAAGTTTTGTCTCAAGTACAGATAGTGTTGAGGATCAGTGGACAAAGTTCAAAACCATCGTACAATATGCGTTCGATGAGTATGTGCCAAGCAAGATCTAAGAGATGGAAAAGAGCCAACGTGGCACAACATCCGAGTTATAAAACTGCTGCGGAAGCAAAGGGAAGTTCACAGCAATCATAAACATAGCCAAAGCCTTGCAGACAAACAAAAATTACGCGAAGCGAAATTTGTGTGAGGAGGGCTGTGCGAGAGGCGTTCAATGAATTCGAAAGTAATGTTCTATGTACTGACTTGGCAGAAAATCCTAAGAAATTTTGGTCTTATGTCAAAGCGGTAGGTGGATCAAAACAAAATGTCCAGACACTCTGTGACCAAAATGGAACTGAAACAGTGGATGACAGACCAAAGGCCGAAATACTAAATGTCTTTTTCCAGAGCTGTTTCACAGAGGAAGACTGCACTGTAGTTCCTTCTCTAGATTGTCGCACAGATGACAAAAATGTAGATATCGAAATAGACGACAGAGTGATAGAGAAACAATTAAAATCGATCAAAAGAGAAAAGGCCGTTGGACCTGACGGGATACCAGTTCGATTTTACACAGAGTACTCGAAGGAACTTGCCCCCCTTCTTGCAGCGGTGTACCGTAGGTCTCTAGAAGAGCGAAGCGTTCCAAAAGATTGGAAAAGGGCACAGGTCATCCCTGTTTTCAAGAAGGGACGTCGAACATATGTGCAGAACTATAGACCTATATCTCTAACGTCTATCAGTTGTAGAATTTTGGAAAACGTATTATGTTCGAGTATAATGACTTTTGTGGAGACTAGAAATCTACTCTGTAGGAATCTGCATGGGTTTCGAAAAAGACGATCGTGTGAAACCCAGCTCGCGCTATTAGTCCACGAGACTCAGAGGGCCATGGATACGGGTTCCCAGGTAGATGCCATGTTTCTTGACTCCCGCAAGGCGTTCGATACAGTTCTCCACAGTCGTTTAATGAACAAAGTAAGAGCATATGGACTAGCAAACCAATTGTGTGATTGGATTGAAGAGTTCCTAGATAACAGAACGCAACATGTCATTCTCAGTGGAGAGAAGTCTTCCGAAGTAAGAGCGATTTCAGGTGTGCTGCAGGGGAGTGTCGTAGGACCGTTGCTATTCACAATATACCTAAATGACCTTGTGCATAACATCGGAAGCTCACTGAGGCTTTTTGAGGATGATGCTGTAGTATATCGAGAGGTTGTAACAATGGAAAATTGTACTGAAATGCAGGAGGATCTGCAGCGAATTGACGCATGGTGCAGGGAAAGGCAATTGAATCTCAATGTAGACAAGTGTAATGTGCTGCGAATACATAGAAAGAAAGATCCCTTATCATTTATCTACAATATAGCAGGTCAGCAACTGGAAGCAGTTAATTCCATAAATTATCTGGGAGTACGCATTAGGAGTGATTTAAAATGGAATGATCATTTAAATTTGATCGTCGGTAAAGCAGATGCCAGACTGAGATTCATTGGAAGAATCCTAAGGAAATGCAATCCGAAAGCAATGGAAGTAGGTTAAAATACACTTGTTCACCCACTGCTTGAATACTGCTCAACAGTGTGGGATCCGTGCCAGATAGGGTTGATAGAAGAGATAGAGAAGATCCAACGGAGAGCAGCGTGCTTCGTTACAGGATCATTTAGTAATCGCGAAAGCGTTACGGAGATGATAGATAAACTCGAGTGGAAGACTCTGCAGGAGAGACGCTCAGTAGCTCGGTACGGGCTTTTGTTGAAGTTTCGAGAACATACCTTCACCGAAGAGTCAAGCAGTATATTGATCCCTCCTACGTATATCTCGCGAAGAGACCATGAGGATAAAATCAGAGAGATTACAGCCCACAAAGAGGCATACCGACAATCCTTCTTTCCACGAACAATACGAGACTGGAATAGAAGGGAGAACCGATAGAGGTACTGAAGGTACCCTGCGCCACACACCGTCAGGTGGCTTGCGGAGTATGGATATAGTTGTAGATGTAGATGTAGTGGTGTCCTCATGTTCTATTTCATCCACTTGTGTTCACTTCTTTTGCAGGGTAAACAACTGGGATCAGTTTGAATCCCAGAACACACTGTGTACTTTGTCACATTCGCATGTCATTGTAGTTTTGCTACGTCCTTCAGGTGGTTCGTCTTTAAAAGATATACCACAACGCTGAATTTAGCAGCTGATGAAAATGAATGAGCAAAGTATTTACGAACTTTCAATAATTTCCAATTTCCGACGAACATCCGTTGACGATATTGCTCAAAATATAAATATTATGAAGTTACATTACTCCAGTTACTGTACTGCTAGGCATTATGTCCACTTAATAACGACATATGAATATAGCTTCTCCGCATATCAAGTTGACATTTGATTTACGTCATTTCACAACGCATGCCAAAATAAAAAAAAACTCTCCGTCCGAGCTGGTTTCGAAAGACCCACCGAACTGACCGACAGTCGTGTGATCCTCGACCTATAGGTGACACTGGCTGCGGATATGGAGAGCCTGTGGTCAACACACCTCTCTATCTGCCGTTTTCAGTTTTCGTGACTGGGGCCGCTACTTCTCAATCACGTAGCTGCTCAGTTTGCCTCACAAGGGCTTAGTGCATCGAGCTTGCCAGCAGCGCACGGCAGACAGGACAATCACCCGTCCAAATGCTAGCCAAACCCGGTGGTCTGGCAGGAACCAGTGTTACCACTCCGGAAAGGCCGTTGGCATACCAACAGAACAAAAACTAATTTTTATTTATATCAGTGACATTTTCTTGCAAAGGCTGAAAACGTTTCGACCTGGCCTGAAAAGACACAAGTCGCTTCCCAGCTTCATTTGTCAATAGTGACCTTGATAAAAGCCGGTGGAGAGTCCTAACTGAAAAAAAATGAGAACAAGACGTGGGAAGGGAATTAAGTCTAATCTCTCATTCTCCCCGATGGCCCAGGAACGCAAGGTGACACTTGCTTGTAACACCTGGCGGCCAGGAAGCGAACTAGCGTGGCGTAAGGGCCCTTCACCCTGGCGACCTCTCCGCCTCCTCAGGGACGCGGCGCGCGGCCGAGCTCCACAGTTAACTACGCCCGCAAAGAGATGGACGCGCGCGCGAGAGTGCAATATGTCTCGTAATGCCGCTTCTTCACAGTACTTATTCCTCGTCCATGATATCTCGGAGTTAACAAAGCGCTAATTCAGAGGAGAGTCTGACGCTGGCATTTCGCCTTCAGCGCCCTGTCAGAATGTTAGATCTAGGAACAATCTTCGCTAGGTGGAGAACGAACACATTTTGAAAAAAGAAAGCATTAACAGCGATATACCGCATCTAATATTTACATAGTTTTTAGGATAAAACACAGAAAACTATTCTTTTACATCACTGAAAGAAAAAAACGGCCGGAGTGGCCGTGCGGTTGTAGGCGCTGCAGTCTGGAGCCGAGCGACCGCTACGGTCGCAGGCTCGAATCCTGCCTCGGTCATGGATGTGTGTGATGTACTTAGGTTAGTTAGTTTAAAGAGTTCTAAGTTCTAGGCGACTGATGATCTCAGCAGTTAAGTCGCATAGTGCTCAGAGCCATTTTTTAGCCGGCCACTCTTTTTGATGAATTATTTATTTCACCGTATTAGTTTCGGGCCTGAGCCCATCGTCAGACGACAGTGATAATTTATTGCACAAATGTTACATTATTTTGATCTCGAGGAATGGTTTTTCTTTATGCCCTACAGCATAGGGTCGGCGTCATTCATATGGAGCATGTTGAACATGAACTTGACTAATAGCAAGATGAATTTATGGTTTAGGAAATACTGCAAGCAGCCACAAATTTTTAAAGTGACTTTATTTTTCCGTTATTAGGTTCCGGCCTGAGCCCATTGTCAGAAGGTAGCCTGGGCTTCTGTGCAAACTACGCATTTGTGTCTGCGTGAAGTATTTACGTATTCGAAGACAGGGGTTCGATTTTCTTTTACAATACATGCTAATCAAAGAACAGAACTAAACAACATAATTGTCTTTAGTTCTGTTCGTTGATCAGCACGTATCGTAAAAGAAAATCGAACCCCTGTCTTCGAATACGTAAAGGAGGGCACTTCACGCAGACACAAATGCGTAGTTTGCACAGAAGCCCAGGCTACCTTCTGACAATGGGCTCAGGCCGGAACCTAATAACGGAAAAATAAAGTCACTTTAAAAATTTGTGGCTGCTTGCAGTACTTCCTACAGTATAATTTACGAAAACAGCTACGGTGTTCTCCATGCACATTGGACAAAATAAAGATGGTCTTATGAGATAAGGAACTTTGAGCGCCGGCAGTTGTGGCCGAGCGGTTGTAGGCACTTCAGTCTGAAACACCACGATCGCTACGGTCGCAGGTTCGAATCCTGTCTCGGGCATGAATGTGTCCTTAGGTTAGTTAGGTTTAAGTAGTTCTAAGTTCTATGGGACTGATGACCTCAGAAGTTAAGTCCCATAGTGCTCAGAGCCATTTGAACCATATCTTCCTTGATTTATTTAATCCTCTTAATGTTGCACTTACTATTCCACAATTTTTCTATTATTCTCCTGATGTTCCTGTTAAGTGGTGTTCTGATTTGATATCCCAAAAATGAAATGCATTTCTTCCTGATTGTACTCATTACCGGTTCTATTTCCTTGTAGACTGTTTCATCTGTAGCTACTCTCAGTGTCCATTTTTTTTGGTACGATTTGTTGATGCACATTCTGATGATTCTTCTCTCTATTTTGAGTATTTTGTCTATTTGTGCAGTGTTTGTTGTTTTGAAGATGGTTTCACTTGCGTATGTTATTTCTGGTTGTGTGATTGTTTTGAAGTGTTTTAATTTTGTTGCTATTGACAGGCTCTTGTTGTTGGTGTTATTGGTGATGTATTGTGCTATAGTCAATTTGTTTATTCTGTTATGCCATGTTGGTTTTTCATTGAGGTTATATGTTATGATTTCTCCCAGATATTTAAATTTATCTACAATTTTGATTTCTTGGTTTCCTATGGCAATTTTGTTTATGAGTGGTGGGCCAGTTAACATGATGACTGTTTTTTCAAAGGATATTCCAAGACCAATTTTCTGTGCTAACTTGTTGTTTGGTTTCCTGAATACTGTTGGACAAGAGAAAGAGGTCATCAGAAAATCCTAGACGATTTAAACTTACGTCGTCTTTGGGTATTGCAATTTGGATGTTCTTTGCCTTAGTCTTGTACCATTCCTTCACTATGTTTTCTAAAGCACAGTTCAACAGCAGGGGTGCCAAGCAATCTCCTTGTCTTAAACCTGTTTTTATGGTGAATGGCTCAGAGAGTTCCCCCCTGAATTTGAATTTTGATACAGTGTTGGTTAAGGTGAGTTCTATCAATTTGATTAATTTTGTATGGAGCCCGAAACTTCTTAAGATTTTTAACATTGAAGGTCTGTATATAAAGTCATATGCTTTTTTTTTAAGTCCACGAAGGTTATTACAAAAGATTTGTTTCGTTTCTTGTAATACACTATGACTAATTTTAAAGTGATGATCTGTTCTGTACAGCTTTTCCAATGCCTGAAGCCTCCTTGGTGTTTACCTAATTCTTCCTCTAGTTTCTCTTTGATCCTCTTGTGTAGGATTCTGGAGTAAATCTTCTATGTGCAGTCTAAGAGAGAGATACCTCTGTAATTTTCTGGGTTACTTTTATCTCCTTTTTTGTGGAGTGGGTGGATTATGACTGTGGTCCAATGTTCGAGGAACTTTTCTGTTATCCAGATTTTTGTTAGGGCTATGTGTAAGGATGTTCGAACCGTATCACTGGCATATTTACACATTTCTGCAAAAACTTGGTCTTCTCCGCATGCCTTACAACATTTCATCTCTCTGAGTGCCGTTTCCACCTATTGGATTGTTTACTAAACATTACAATACGGGCCGGCCGGCGTGGCCGAGCGCTTCTAGGCGCCACAGTCTGGAACCTGCGACCTTAGCGGTCGCGCGACCGCTACGGTCGCAGGTTCTAATCCTGCATCGGTCATGGATGTGTGTGATGTCCTTAGGTTAGTTAGGTTTAAGTAGTTCTAAGTTCTAGGGGACTGATGACCTCAGAAGTTAAGTCCCATAGTGCTCAGAGCCATTTGAACCGCAGGAGAAAGCAACAGCGCACCGACTCTGTGAGCTACCCACAGTCCTTACTTCATTCAAGGCGCATGTGTATCTCTTCGACATTCAAAGAGCAGCGTGCAGAGTGTTAAGAAACTGAAGAGACAATTTAATTTCAGTTGCGCCTATACCTTTTTGTTGGGGCTGGCATAAGCAGCTCGGGTCCAATTCCAGTCTTTCCTTGAACGGCATCAAGGCCGTCTACTTCTCTCAAACCGACCGGCAGCAGTGACCCCGCTCCCGAGTAAGGTCAGTTCAGACTTGAATCTGGAAATCAAGCATGTGCGAACACCATCAGCGTAAGCAAAATAAACGTGATTTCTGCACAGTTCCAATCTTATCTAATGGAAATACGGACTACGATCTTAGCTTCCAGGACATATTGGGACATATTGAAGTATTCGATACTGTAGACTTTTAGGGGATGTCGATACAGATATGCAAAATGTAAAGGGAAACTTTGGTGATGTTTAAATATTGTACTGTGTCAATATTAGGACATTTTGCACAGAAAGAACAAAAATAGAATTAATGTAAATATATATTAGTGTTAGTAACCTATTTTCATTCAATTTTGTAATTATATTTCATTTTGTAAAAGAAAGACTCACTGTTTGCTGTAGCTCTGATTAATTGTATAAATTATCAGTTTTGAGCTAAATTATTTCGTATAATATGGACAAGATACTTTTAAAAACTCACCAGCTAAAGAGAAAGTCTGTAAATGAACGTTTAATGCACACTTCTGGAACTTTCTATGGAGCAATTCTATATTATGATCGCAAAAATACGAAAACTTGTGAAAACTGTTTCATAACCTAATTTCGAAAGACGATTTGTATCAAGAAATATTGCTAAAAAGATTTATTTACGTTTTGAAACACGATTTAAATCATTTTACATATAAATAGTTGTTCTAAATCACTCAAGAAATATCCAGAATCAAATGTCAAGATATTTCTGGAAACATCGGTACAAATCTGGTGAAGATTATCCAGAAGCTGGTAGAAAAATGTTATAAAATCTATTTGGAAATTATGCTTGTAAGAATTTATATGTACTGATCCTTTTACTTGCTTTAATCTGTACTAAAATTCTGTAATGTCTAATTTAGTTTTAAGTCGTGAATTGCTATCGTATTGTAAACAAAACATTGTCAAAGACTCTCATTGTTTGGAAAGATATTAATACACCTAGGAGTTGTCAGTTGCCAGTTCGGATATGCAGTGCGGTTAGCTCGGAGAGTCAGTTGTTGAGTCTGTGAAGTCTGTCAGTTCTGTTTGTAAATAAACGTCTGTAATGAAGAATTACTTGTTGTCGTCAATATGAACTCAAGACCGTTTGCACGAAGCAGACACCTCCTAATGCAACGTTTTAATTTGGTTGAGGAAGCTGGGATCGCTATAAGTGCAAACAAATTGAAGTGGAACGTTTTAATTTGGTGTTGAGGAGCTGAAATGTTATAATTTGGTGGAGGTGCTGGGATCGCTATAAGTGCAAACAAATTGAAGTGGAACGTTTTAATTTGGTGTTGAGGAGCTGAAATGTTATAGTGCCTGTAGCTGAAAACTTTGCCCAGGAAGTTGCTTGTCCCACTCACACGTACCCTAAATCGTTCCCTGCAACGAAGCTGCCTCCCCGCAGCAAAGAAGTGCGTGAAACTGACAACAACTCTCCAGAGTCGCCAAAAAACACTAAAATACTAGCCAACAATGCGCTCATTAGCTCCCTGCAGGCGATGCGAATATTTTGAAAGGAAACCATACAGCAAGTACATCAGATCCCAGAAATTTCGTTACCAACTTAAAACTTTCGTCCCAACTACACGCGCTTCGGCTAACAAAATATTTCGTATAAATACTAACTTAGAGAATTTTGCTGTGATAGAATATTCCCGTTTCCCAGCAGAACACATCATTTCACATCTAGTTACATGTGCTGTAAATCGATTACAGAATACATAGGTCTTAATAAATACAGTGACGGAAATGGAGAGTGGCATATTGCATTGAAACACCAGCACGATATTTATTAAACTTTGTCGAAAAGTTCATCATATAACGGATATAAAATTCGTATACTTTAATTCGATACTAAAGTGACGTCTGCCATCAACTTCAGTGTATTATTTATTTTACCATTATGCGTTTTGATGGTTCAGACTGTAATCTTTAGATGGAGAATTGGTCAGTTACACAGTTGGTGTTAGTGAAGAGCACAGACGCCTTTTTTCAGCAGCGGATCAAGAGCAATGTAGGATATATTGCGTCTTATGCTGATTATAAAAATTGAATTTTAGAAAATACCCTTTTAAAGCTAAAAAAACATGAATTTGTAACAGTAAATTATAATTACACTGGAAGAAGAGTCGCAAAAAGTCTGAATACTGTTACCTCTTGTACGTCCATTCCACTGTACATCATGTTTACACTGTCACCTCGCCGGCCGCGGTGGTCTAGCGACTCTAGGAGCTCAGTCCGGAACCGCGCGACTGCTACGGTCGCAGGTTCGAATCCTGCCTCGGGCATGGATGTGTGTGATGTCCTTAGGCTAGTTAGGTTTAAGTAGTTCTAAGTTCTAGGGGACTGATGACCACAGATGTTAAGTCCCATAGTGCTCAGAGCCATTTGAACCACTTCAACCACTGTCACCTCAAAGATGTACATGTTACAGATATGCTTGCTTGCATTTGGTACAAAGATAATGCAAAGGTCCAATAACAGGAGCTTGATTGCTCCGTTAGTGTACTTCACATTTCATTTATTATACTAAATAGTTACATACGTAAGAACGTTTTTCTTTCATTTTAAAAATATGAATAGGCTGCAAAAGAGTGTGGACACGAGCACAGTTCAATTATTATCTAAATGTTCAATATAAAAAAGATTACGACAGACCGTAGGTATACATTGCAGGTGGAATTTATTGTGATATAAATGGGAGTGGTTAAATAAATTTCTGTCCACTGAAATTGTAAATTATGAGAATGTTTTAAGAATTTTTTCAAAGTTTTGGAAAAAGTTGGTTGAGCCTACTTCATTATTGTCGTTGAATAGATTTTTCTCAAGTTTTTCTCAGTGTATATGGATTTCTAGTTCTTCACACAGAGACGCCCTGTGTCCTTTGTTCGATATGTGTAGTACCTTACGGTTACTTTGTACACAGTCAAATGGATGTATTGTATCTTTTATATGGGATGCTATTGCAGATTTGTGTGTCATGTTGTATCGGCAGACGTTGATGTGTTCTTTGATCTGGTGTGGAAGCTATAGCCTGTTTCACCCATGTGCTGAGCTGGGCGTTTACTACATATGATTTTATGTATGTCAGAGAATGAAACTTTATCTTAATTGCTTTTTAGGTTATCAGGTAGCTTGTGTAAAATTATAATGTTTGTTTGGAATTCAGTTCTTATTTTGTGTCCTTTGAAAACATTGGCAATTATTTGGGAGATATTACTGAGAAGGGGATTCAAGCTAGTTCTGGTTCTTAATGGTTATCTTGTTCATTTTCCTTCTTACTTTTTTTACTAAATTGTCTATTAGTATGGATTTACTCCCATTAGCTGCAATTATTCTTACTTCATTCTGGAGCTTCTCATCATTCATAATTTTAGAATTCTATGAATCATTGACCGGTATGCTACTAGTTTGTGCTTGTAGGGGCTGCTGGGGGAGGCATGTATGTTTGTGTCTGTAGAGGACGATTGTCTGTAAATTTGGAAGACACAGTACAGTGGACAGGGCATGGAAGAAGTAGCAATATGCAGACCTTTTACGACTCTACTGCCCCTGTAAGTACAATGTACTGTCATAAATTCATGTTTTTTATGTTTCGTACCTTAGCTAATAAAAACACAATCTTTGTAGTATCACTATTTGTTTTTTTGTACGTCCGTCTATCTGTCTGTCGGACTGCTACGATCCCTTTTTGTCAGAAACGTGTAGACGTGCTAAGATCTATAGTCTCTTATCGATCTAAAAAATTTAAGCTTCTACGACAATAATATCAAAGGTACGGCCATTTTTGCCAGATATTTTGATACTCGCTAGCTCACTCATCAAATCCTATAGGGTACTTCCCTTTAACCTAGAATCATGAAATAGAGCAAGAAGGAAGGTTTCGCTGTACAAGTTAAGGAAATAATCTGACAATTAGTAAATTGTAGTTCATCACATAATAATACTTTCTTGTCAGTACAAGCTTACATTACATTCTTAATCTCTCAAAAATCTCGAGAACTACTGTAGGGATTTTGATCGGGTTTTCAGTAATAGGTAGAGTGATTCATGTGGGAGGTTTTTGTATGTAATTTAAAAATATTTCGTATTAATTGACTGACCTACGACGCAATCAAGTCCACTGCCACTGTGAAAACGATGCTTTTGTCATATATCGGTTATAGCCTAAGGCCACCTCATCCACGCCCATTTCTCTACTGCCAGACGTCTGTGCGATCCGTCAGTGTCATGCTTCCAGATCATTCATCCCTATGGTTCGGCTTTTCTCAAAGTCTCAACGAAGGTGATAAGTTGTCCACGTCCTCTAAGGATGCTGTGTTGCGACCTCCAACTGAAAAAGTTCCATTAACATTAACACACAAAACGATCGCCATGTACTCACAACATTCTTCATCGGTAGGAATGGTTTTTTTTCCTCTATTGAAGGTAACCACGCTTAGGATGATGTTTCAATTGATATACACTTGTGGCGTATATCACGGTGTTCGCGGTCTAGCGCTTTCATTATATGTCATTGCATTTCGTTAGTAAATAACTAAAACTTGCTTATTTTATGAGACAAGCAGACAGATAACTCCCTTCCATAGCGCTATTTGCTGTGTACGAAGTTTCCAAGGACGGGAGATGAGAATCTAAACACAAGAGGAGTCGAGATGAGGCAGTTCGAGAAAACACTGAGATGGATGATCTCAAAAAGAACATATCACCGCAGAAGCCCTGGTTATTTCAAGTTTTAAATGGTCAATTGCGTAACAGATATCGACTCCCTCTGACATATACGACTTGGAACTCGTCGGGAGCAGTTTCCGTTGTAACCGGCATCGCTCCCTATGTTGAGCTTCTCCAAGACCTGCTGTTTATATCCTCAGTAACGCTTTTTCGTCGAAAATATCAACTTACAGATCTTAACTACTCACCTCCTTTTGTTTTGCACATTTTTAGTTCATTTTAATGCACTACACAAACAATATATTTCAGGATCGTCACATTGCGTTTATGTGTCGACGTCTCACATGTTTTTCTCACCCCGTCATTGACGAAAGAGGCCTTGAAAGTATAAGGGAGTATGTACTTTTTAAAGCACTCTTTTGCATGATTGCTGCCTTGGAATCCAATTTCGGGCGTACATATAGTCTCTTAACCTTTTAAGTTTCTGGTCACACCAGAGATGGATAGCCAGTCTCTCCACTATTCACGAAAAACAATTATGGGGGACTCCTGCATAAACATTTGGTGGAAGTAGCCCGGTGCGAAGCTGCCTGGTGTCTGCCTTATTTTAGGTAAGTGGGTAAGAATTTTAGGAAACAAAAATTGAGATTCAAGTGTTACTCGTGTCCACTTCTGTTAGCATAGAAACCAAGTCCAGCGAGATTTTATGAGTAGAAAAGGACAGATAATCTCTGTGGTGCTTCTCTAACTACTCCCAGTTGGCTGTGGCCAGCTTTGACAATAAGTTTTCAGCTAGTCCTTGTACTTGTTCGACGTGAGTAGTGGATGACGCGTGTATGGATGCTGTTGGTTGACGTGCGACAACCACCCACTGTTGGTCTGCTTATATCCGTGAAATTGTCAACAGAACTTGGTAATAAGTGACAGACAAACTCATAGCCTGCAGAAAATATCCCCGTTTTCAGATACGACAATGTCTTTTAGTATATGTGGTAACAACTACGTCTTTCAGACATTTAAAATGTGTCAGAGAGAACGGTTACTTACAGTACTGGAAGCAAAAGCTAGAGGATCGTAGTAACAGACCACTGACAGATAGCATCACAGCCTGAGGCGCCCATTCAGATACGTGTTAGCCAGATATCTGGTATCTGCAGAGACTCGAAGACACTGTAATTGTTTCCTAGATTTCCGACATTGAAACTACTTTTTACAAATTAAGAGCGATAACATTAATCACGCAGATACTAATGACATAAACGAAAGAGTTTAAATTACTACTATCCAAAGTGCAAATCAACCTAAATTTATTTCTTTACTCGGAATATTGTCGTTCTACCCTGTAGGTTCGATGAACATGCATGACTTCTAGTAATATCTCGTAACATATTGTCAGAATTTAAACGTCTCTGAAAATGTTAGTGTGATGACGATATGTCAACAGAGCAACAGTTAAGATTGTTGTATCCGATTGAAATTAATTATCAGAAATAAACTGACAATTTGTGCTGTGTCAATTATTGGACGGAACTCGTCCCTGTGGAAACTTGTATGGAACGGGAATATTGTTGTTGTTGTTGTTGTCTTCAGTCCTGAGACTGGTTTGATGCAGCTCTCCATGCTACTCTATCCTGTGCAAGCTGCTTCATCTCCCAGTACCTACTGCAACCTACATCCTTCTGAATCTGCTTAGTGTACTCATCTCTCGGTCTCCCCCTACGATTTTTACCCTCCACGCTGCCCTCCAATGCTAAATTTGTGATCCCTTGATGCCTCAAAACATGTCCTACCAACCGATCCCTTCTTCTAGTCAAGTTGTGCCACAAACTTCTCTTCTCCCCAATCCTATTCAATACCTCCTCATTAGTTACGTGATCTATCCACCTTATCTTCAGTATTCTTCTGTAGCACCACATGAATACTGAAGATAAGGTGGATAGATCACGTAACTAATGAGGAGGTATTGAATAGGATTGGGGAGAAGAGAAGTTTGTGGCACAACTTGACTAGAAGAAGGGATCGGTTGGGCCTCCCCCCATGAACCATGGACCTTGCCGTTGGTGGGGAGGCTTGCGTGCCTCAGCGATACAGATGGCCATACCGTAGGTACAACCACAACGGAGGGGTATCTGTTGAGAGGCCAGACAAACGTGTGGTTCCTGAAGAGGGGCAGCAGCCTTTTCAGTAGTTGCAGGGGCAACAGTCTGGATGATTGACTGATCTGGCCTTGCAACATTAACCAAAACGGCCTTGCTGTGCTGGTACTGCGAACGGCTGAAAGCAAGGGGAAACTACAGCCGTCATTTTTCCCGAGGACATGCAGCTACGGGAATATTATGGGACAATAATTCAGGAGTCTGTGTGTACTTAACGAGGAGAGACAACGTTTATGCATTCGATTCTGTTTTGGAGGGAGTTGGTTTCAAATTGCTCCCTAAAAAACATGACTGAGGGTTACCGTCTTTTCCCTAAACAAGTTTATGCGAATATTGAAACGGTTTCTTTGAGTAGGGTGTGGTAGGACAATGTCAATCTCTCTCATCTGCCTTCATCTTCATACATGGCGTATAAGTATTGTTTATGACGGATTTTCGTCACGAAAGGTTTCCTACATGAATTTCTTTTCTCGCCTAATAGCAATAGTTTTTAGAAGAACAGCTCAGTGTAACATCTGTGGGACACATCCTTTGCGTTACCCAAGGTTGCGTAATATCTTATACACTCCTGGAAATGGAAAAAAGAACACATTGACACCGGTGTGTCAGACCCACCATACTTGCTACGGACACTGCGAGAGGGCTGTACAAGCAATGATCACACGCACGGCACAGCGGACACACCAGGAACCGCGGTGTTGGCCGTCGAATAGCGCTAGCTGCGCAGCATTTGTGCACCGCCGCCGTCATTATCAGCCAATTTGCCGTGGCATACAGAGCTCCATCGCAGTCTTTAACACTGGTAGCATGCCGCGACAGCGTGGACGTGAACCGTATGTGCAGTTGACGGACTTTGAGCGAGGGCGTATAGTGGGCATGCGGGAGGCCGGATGGACGTACCGCCGAATTGCTCAACACGTGGGGCGTGAGGTTTCCACAGTACATCGATGTTGTCGCCAGTGGTCGGCGGAAGGTGCACGTGCCCGTCGACCTGGGACCGGATCGCAGCGACGCACGGATGCACGCCTAGACCGTAGGATCCTACGCAGTGCCGTAGGGGACCGCACCGCCATTTCCCAGCAAATTAGGGACACTGTTGCTCCTGGGGTATCGGCGAGGACCATTCGCAACCGTCTCCATGAAGCTGGGCTACGGTCCCGCACACCGTTAGGCCGTCTTCCGCTCACGCCCCAACGTCGTGCAGCCCGCCTCCAGTGGTGCCGCGACAGGTGTGAATGGAGGGACGAATGGAGACTTGTCGTCTTCAGCGATGAGAGTCGCTTCTGCCTTGGTGCCAATGATGGTCGTATGCGTGTTTGGTGCCGTGCAGGTGAGCGCCACAATCAGGACTGCATACGACCAAGGCACACAGGGCCAACACCCGGCATCATGGTGTGGGGAGCGATCTCCTACACTGGCTGTACACCTATGGTGATCGTCGAGGGGACACTGAGTAGTGCACGGTACATCCAAACCGTCATCGAACCCATCGTTCTACCATTCCTAGACCGGCAAGGGAACTTGCTGTTCCAACAGGACAATGCACGTCCGTATGTATCCCGTGCCACTCAACGTGCTCTAGAAGATGTAAGTCAACTACCCTGGCCAGCAAGATCTCCGGATCTGTCCCCCATTGAGCATGTTTGGGACTGGATGAAGCGTCGTCTCACGCGGTCTGCACGTCCAGCACGAACACTGGTCCAACTGAGGCGCCAGATGGAAATGCCATGGCAAGCCGTTCCACAGGACTACATCCAGCATCTCTACGATCGTCTCCATGGGAGAATAGCAGCCTGCATTGCTGCGAAAGGTGGATATACACTGTACTAGTGCCGACATTGTGCATGCTCTGTTGCCTGTGTCTATGTGCCTGTGGTTCTGTCAGTGTGATCATGTGATGTATCTGACCCCAGGAATGTGTCAATAAAGTTTCCCCTTCCTGGGACAATGAATTCACGGTGTTCTTATTTCAATTTCCAGGAGTGTATAAGCCATTACTGTCGACATTCAGCTGTGCACAAAAGTCCTTGTTCGTAATCTACCGATCATCACTGCTGAGATGATTGAGACCGTTTAATATGGCTGATGACATATCAACTGATTAGGGAAAACCAGGTCATGGCTTGTCGTGCACGTCTTTTTCACCACTTCAGGAACGCAGAACCCAACGCTCCTCATTATTGACGTGTACTGTACTGTCTCCGTATACCTTCAGAAAGTGCCTATGGGATTTTAATCGGCGTAAAACAGGTGAGTCTTCAGCAGTGAGGAATGCAATGACATACGTCTGTTTTATGCACTCCTCGAAATCAGACCCCACTTGGAATGCTGCTCTGCTGCTGGTGCTTTGTGTTGCAGATTATAGTTTGTATTAATTGACGGAAAGGTCCCACTGCTATTTGTAAACTATAGGAACGGTTTAAGAGACAGTCTGAGTAGCTCTTTGAGACTGTTTGTAGATGATGTTGACGTTTGCTATCTAGTTAAGTGATCAGAACAGGAAAATCAATTGTGTAACGATAGAGGCTAGATATGTGTGATGCGAAACTGGTAATTGATTCCAAACAATGAAAAGTGTGAGGTGTTCAACTAGAGTACTAAACGGAATCCGCTATATTTCGATTACACCATAAATGACACAAATTTATTATTTCAACTAAATACCTAAGGATTAAAATTACGAACTATTTAAACTGGAATGATCACATAGAAAAAGTCATGAGGATGGTAAATCAAAGAATGCGTTTGATTGGCAGGTAGAAGATGCAACAAGTTTGATAAAGAGTCTGACTACGTTGCGCTCTCTGTCCTCTTTTGGAGTATTGCTGCACGCTATTGGAGTCTTATTTGATAGGACTGATGGAGGAAATCGGAAAAGTTTAAAGAAGGGCAGATCGTTTTGTATTATTGCGTGAAATGGCAGAGAGCATCACGGACATGACACGCGAGTTCATGGTGACACTGGTTAAAACAAAGGCATTCCTCTCTGGGGAGTTATCTTTTCACGAAATTTGAATCAACAACTTATACCTCTAATGTGAAAATCCATTGGTGCTCAAAACGTAAGGACGACAGTAACTTTCGCATAATGTAGAGCTTCCAAGTAACAAAACTCGACGAAACTCGTACGTGCGCTCATACGGCGACACTCTGCATGTCCATCTTCTCAGAGATGGTTGTGGGATCTCCGCTGTGCAGTACTGAATGTCAAATCAAACACCTTTCTAAACTCTAAATTTCCAAATAGTTATTTTATTGAGCCTTTCCCGTGAGCGAGTTTGGCTTTAATCTCCAACGTGGACGTGGTTTGCGCCCGTAAACTCCTGTACGTAAGTGTTCAATTGCGGAGTCCGTCACGAGTCAATACTCAAGCTACTTGCACACATGCCAAGAGTAGTTGGTCGACTCAAGTGCGCGGCAGCAAAGGTACACTTCAGATTGCATATGAACACCACAACTTAGTACAAATCTGTTTCTCTCCTCAGAGGAACAGATAATGCTACGTGTGTGGAGTCGTATGCTTTAAACTATTCAGACTTCGAGAGTAACCACTGGACTCAATGCCGGTAACTTCTCCAACCTACTTCTCTCCACGCTCTCCAAGCAGGGCAGCCAGACACCGCGACTGCTGTCTTCCACAGCAGACCCCAGAGTCCTCCTTCGGAGTTTTTGCAAACCTGGCCGTTCTTCGCCACATGGATCCGTGCGCGTTGGTAGCCAATCACGACACAGACTTCCATGTATCCGTGCGTGTTCGTATCCAACCACGACACAGAATTCTCCCGCGGCTACTGTTGCCTCCAAACTTTTAACACGTATCTCTACGCGCTCTGCGCCAATCCGTCACAGTCTTTCACAAATTTTCCACTGTAGCGCGAAATCGTCTTTCTCTCTTTCGCATATAGCTCCTTCTCGCTTCTTGTTGTGATGGCCCAGCCTCTCCCAGCGTCTTTGGTGGCCTGAAGTGCCAGCCGACAAAGGGGTCCGATCGCTGACATCCCGTTAGTTTGGCATGACATAAACACCTTCCTTAGAAGTTCCGGCCGTGTTCCAGCCTATGAGCCCATCTCGTTAGTCTGACATGACACACACAACTTCCTTTTCTGTGTTCATTCTCTCCTACCGGTGGGCCAATTATCAATTATTATTCGGTGTATTAGTACTGATTTAGCATCATGTAAGGTGCAAAATCTGCTACCTGACAAGGAGGCCTAAAGATAGTAGCCTAATAAAGTAACAGTTTGGAATTTTTAGACGGCTGAAAGATGTTTGATTTGATATTCCATATGGCGAAATCTGGAAATACGTAATGCACACAGGAATATCGCCAAGCATAATCGTTTTGGTGGTGCAGATGTTAGGGTATGGTAAAGCATAATACTGCATGGGCGTACGGACCTTACGAACTTTGAACACGGTAGACTTTCTGTTCAACATTGTGACACTGCACTGCTTCAGCACGCGCAACTTCTCGGGGATGCGTTCGGCATTGACTTAATTGTTGTGGCTGTCGACGCACTGCCGCATCCAACAGCACAGGTCGAAGAGATCTCGGAACGTAACTGCTGAGGTCATCAGTCACCTAGAACTTAGAACTACTTAAACCTAGCTAACCTAAGGACATCACACACATCCATGACCGGGGCAGGATTCGAACCTGCGACCGTAGTGGTCACGCGGTTCAAGACTGTAGCGCCCAGAACCGCTCGGCCACTTCGGCCGATATTTTTTCGTTTGTTTGTTTTTCTTTTAAGTTTTGCACACCAGGGTATTTTGTTGATTACCGCCTACATAGGTAAGAGTAATAACCGCAATACAGTAGAGAAACTGTTCGCCTCCTACGTGCTATTTGAGAATAGAGCAATAGAGTGTCTGAAGGTGATTCGATGAACCCTCTACCAATTACTTTAATGTAGAGTAGTCATATACAGGGTGAAAAGTGTTTAAACCGACAAACTCTGGGAGGTTGTAGCGGACATCAAAACAAATATATTTCCCTTATGTCATTTTTTTCTATGAGGAGTATTTAAACCGGTAGAGGAAGATTTCTCTGGCGGCAAATTAATTAAACCAACAAACACTTTCCATTTTTATGACCAAGAGACAACACATTAACACAACCCAATTTAAATTACAGTACATTTTCAAAAATGCCTCCATTGACATGTAAACAAAGGTTTCACCATCGGATCATGTTCTGTCTGACACGTGCAAAAACCCCAAGAGTATCCTGAATTGTTCTTGCTGCTGCTGCTATCAGGGCAACCAGATCCTCTTCTGATGCTGCGTAAACAAGGTTGCGCATCTCTCCCCACACGAAAAAGTCCAGAGGGGACATATCTGGGGACTGAGCAGGCCACGGTACTCCTGGACCACCTCTGCCAATCCACGTTTCTGGGAACTGTCGGTCCAGGAATAGACTCACACGACTACTGGAATGTGCCGGCGCCCCATCATGTTGGAACCACATGCGTTGTCTTGTAGGGATCGGGACGTCTTCCAGCAATTCTGGCAATACTCTGGAGAGAAAATTGTAATAGTGACTGTCATTTAATGGCCTAGGCAGCAAATACGGCCCAATTAAACAGTCCCCAACAACACCGACCCACACATTAACGAAGAACCGCACTTGATGAGCGCTAGTAACTGTTTCATGTGGGTTATCCACACTTCAAACATGGGAATTGTACGTGTTGAAGACTCCATCAATCCGTCGTGTTTGAGCGGTTGTACGTGGTCATCGTCACTTATCGAATCGTTGGATCGTTCGTCGAACATCCATTCTTCGATTTCAAAGGCCGTCGGCCTCACGTATTCTCGATCGAATTGCAACTGCAACGTCGTTGAAACGAACGGCTACGGCTGGCGCGGCGCGGTAGGATGTCGGGCGGCGACAGCTCGGCGGCCAGTAATCCTCGTCTACCTGGGACCCACAATAGCGAGCGGCACACTTGTTGCCAGGCGGGCAGCCAGCCAAGTCGACCAGTCCGGTGTGGCAACAGCCCCACTCCAGACTGATAGCGGACGTACGCGCATACAGACTAGGTTCACAGATATATGAGTGGCTCGGATATTTGTTACGTAACAAAACCCAATACATTGTCCTCTACGGTGATTGTTCAACAGAGCATCAGAGGCAAAGGTATCGCCAAGAGTGCCCCAGGGAAGTGTGATACGATCGCTCTTGTTGTCTATGTACATAAACGACGTGACGGACAGGGTGAGCAGCAGTTTGCGCCTGTTTGTACGTGATGACACTGTGGTCTACGGAAAGGTGTCGTCATTAAGTGACTTGAACTGATCTTTCAGTCGGTGTGACGAAAAACAGCTTGCTCTAAATGAAGGAAAATGCCAGGTAATGCAGATGAGTTCGAAAACCAATCCTGTGAGAGACGAAATGTTACAAATGGCTCTGAGCACTATGGGACTTAACTGGTGTGGTCATAAGTCCCCTAGAACTTAGAACTACTTAAACTTAACTAACCTAATGACATCACACACATACATGCCAGAGGCAGGATTCGAACCTGCGACCGTAGCAGCAGCGCGGTTCCGGACTGAAACGCCTAGAACCGCTAGGCCACACCGACCGGCCTGTGAGAGACGAATATGGCATTAGTACTAATGTGCTTGACACAGTCACGTCGATAAAATATTGTGAAGTAAGTTTGGATTCCGGAAAAATGTAGAAACAAGAGGGGCAATACTGCTACGACTTCTCATGGAAGACAGGTTAAGGAAAGATAAACCTACGTTTATAGCATTTGTAGACTTAGAGAAAGCTTTTGACATTGCTGACTAGAATAATTCTAAATGTGGCAGGGTTGAAATAAAGGTAGCGGAAGGCTATTTACGATTTGTATAGAAACCAGATGTCAGTTATAAGAGCCGCGGGGCACGAAAGGGAAGCGGTGTTTGAGAATCGAGTGAGACAATATTGTAGCTTATCCCCGATGTTATTCAACCTGTGTATTGAGCAAACAGTAAAGGAAACAAAAGAAAATTTTAGAGTAGGAATTAAAGTGCAGGGAGAAGAAGTAAAAACTTAGAGGTTTGCAAATGACATTGTAATTCTGTCAGAAACAGCAAAGGACTTGGAAGAGCAGTGGAACGGAATGGACAGTGTTTTGAAAGGAGGAAATAAGATGAACATCAACAAAAGCAAAACGAGGATAATGGAATGCAGTCGAATTAAATCAGGTGATAGTGAGAGAATTAGATTACTAAAACAGACACTTAAAGAAGTAAGTGAGTTTTGTTATTTGGGGAGAAAAATAACTGATAATGCTTGAAGTAAACAGAATATAAAATGTAGACTGGCTATGGCAAGGAAAGCGTTTCTGAAGAAGAGAAATTTGTTAATATCGAGTATAGATTTAAGTGTCAGGAAGCTATTTCTGAAGTATTTGTTTGGAGTGTAGCCAGGTATGGAAAAGGATCATGGACGATAGGCAGTTTAGACAAGAAGAGAAGCTTTTGAAATGTGGTGCTACAGAAGAATGCTGCAGATCAGATGGGTAGATCACGCAACTAATGAGGAGATACTGAATAGAATTGGGAAGAAAAGAAATTTGTGGTACAACATGACTAGAAGATGGAATCGGTTCTGAGGCCTCAAGGGATCACCAATTTAGTGTTGGAGAGCGGCGTGGAGGGTAAAAATCGTAGAGGGAGACCAAGATATAAATACACTAAGCAGACTCAGAAGGATGTAGGTTGTAGTAGGTACTGGGAGATGAAGAAGCTTGCACAAAATAGAGTTTAATGGAGAGCTGCATCAAACCAGTCTTTGGACTGAAGACCACAAAAATAACGTTTCAAAGCGATACAAAATGGAATCGGCACGCAACAGGAAAGAAAAGGAAAGGAAATGACTATTAGTGGAGCAAGGTACCTGCCGTCATGCACTATACGGTTGTTTGCTGTATGCAGATGTAATTATAGATGTAGATGCAAATGTAGACATAGACGTAGGGGTCCGCCGTTGTATTAGTGGAGAGCGTAATCTCAGTAAAACCAATAATTACAACTGGAATTACAGTTTACATCCATTAACGTAACGTTCTTGGTAGATATAGTGCGAAATACGAAAGTAAAAATTCAGTTTTTCTACGACCATTCTTACTGTTAATTATATTAAAAGACTGAACAGTTTGAACTCCGTACAATATCACACCCTTCCTATACTCAAAAAATCCTTACCATCACTGGGAAGTATTCTCTAGTCACGAATCATAACATCGGCCGCGTGAAGTTTAAACTTTGACCTGTCAGGGTGATCGGCTACTGTTCCACAAATCTCGAGAGCAGTAGACACGTTCGCAAGTCGGGAATGGATCTCCGGCTGTTTCATGGAAATGTTAAGAGAGATAACGTATTTTGCTTCTGAGAGGCATAGGACAGGGCGAAATCGGTGGGCAGCTATGCAGTATTATTACTGCAATGAAACTGGCAGAAATCCCATGTACACCCTGCAGCTATGACCGTTAAAATTTTACCCACGTTATGTAAGATATTATTAATAACTACAAAACACGAAGCAAATTAGTATCAGACATCTGATCTATGACAATCAACCAAATCTCTCACTTACTATCCACATTTTTCACATCTCACAAATCCTAAGAAACACTTTTCCCCTTCACTTCTCAACTCACAATTTAGACTAAGCTGTTAAATTAGGGGGAATTTAACAGCTATCCGCTTCCTTTCTCGAATGTCTTCTCTTTGCCTATCAGTTAAGACTGAACAGACTATCAGAATCGTCTAGAGGTTTGTTTTTGGGGAAGGAGACCAGAGAGCGAGGTCATCGGTCTGAACGGATTAGGGAAGGATGGGGAAGGCAGTCGGCAGTGCCCTTTCAGAGGAACCATGCCGGCATTTGCTTAGAGTGATTTAGGGAAATCACAGAAATCCTAAATCAGGGTGGCCGGACGCGGGATTGAACCGTCGTCCTCCCGAATGCTAGTCCAGTGTCTAACCACTGCGCCACCTCGCTCGGTAATCGTCTAGAACTCGGAAAACAGCACTACTCTGTAGCATATTTCATCTACTGTGCAACTACGCTCTTTCACGTCTCTATTCCCAATCTTTTGATTACATTCATGTTTCAATTGCATAAGCATATATCGTACATAATGAACATAGATAAAACCTCCTATTCTCCTGTAGGTTCTAGAAAATTTTCCAACCTCAAAGAGTACTGCAATACTATATATTTTTGCTGGGTCACTTACGTAGCAATAACCGACTTCGTCGACTTTAAATCTTCCGTCCTTATCGAAAATCGCTCTTAATGCGTAACTGTAGCATAACTCTCTTCAACGGTAATAGTACTAGGGCAATTCGGAAAGTAAGGTCCGATCGATCTCGAAAGGGATATTACAGTGAAAATCCCATGAAGCTTTGCATAGACTAGACGTGTTGGACAGTGTCTATAGTATGCCTGTCGATCGCGTCATGTCCCACTTTTCAGTTATGAGCGCATATTGACCACGTAATGCCTAGAAAATAATGTCTCTCGCCCATGTATGAGTGCCTCTTAAGAGATTTCTCCTGGTTTCATGCAGTCCACATAACGCAAATGTCATGAATTTCCTTCTTCGTGACAATTCTCGGTCGCACACTGCAGGGGCAATGAGGACACTCCTGCAGCGTTTTCAATGGGAAGTGTTTGATCACCCACCGTACAGCACGGACATGGCTCCCTCCGATTTTCATCCCTGCTCACATGAACCGTTGGTTATAAAACAAACATTTTGACACAGACAAGAAGCTGCAAATCAGCGTATATAATTGACAGAAAGCACAGGCGGCTGCTTTCAATGGCGAGGATTTTGGATAGTTGGTAGAATGCTACGACGAATGTCTCAGTCGGAACGCCAACTATGTAGAGAAGTAGCTGGAAGCTGTAGCTAACTGTTTCAAATAAAACATTTTGATTGATCGGACCTTGCTTTCTAATAGCCCTCGTATTAACACTACTAGCTTTTAGTTTTTCATTATTCTTCGGGACTATTTTCCGTGTATTTTGTTTTTACATAAATGTGCAATAAAAATCATTATTTTGGAATAACAAGCGGTTAAATAACTGCTGATATAATCTTTTTATAAATATGAATAACACCAAATGATAAAAAAAAGAGATTTCATTCTGAATGGGGCTGATTCGCTCTCTTCAGTGTGTTACAGGCAAGACGCGAGTCGTCATCAAGTGGACTGAAAGTAGAAATGTTTTCAAATGTAAATTAAAGTAGTTTCTCCTTAACGGCTCCTTCTAGACGACAGAGGAATTCTTGAATATAAAAAATCATTTTTATAGAAAAAACATATAAGCGGCTATCATATAGCAAGTTGTATGTTATAACGTTTATCGTATCATCTATGGAACAAGTTACTATCTAACCTAACTAAAGCCAGACGTGACATACCCACCTATAACAGTACCGCTTGCAAAGCCGGATACTAAAATTGACTTCTGCTCTCGAGAGAGAGTCATAAGACACTCTTTAGTTCAGAGCAGGAACTTTTATCGAGTTTAATAGAAAAATTATTCGAGCACAGCTGAGATCATCTGTGTATCCATAACGATAGTTAAAATTTTAGACGAAAAAATGCAATTTACCTATTAAAAGTTGAATTCCTTAGGAATTACGACTGAAGTACACACCCTCAGTTACTTTAGGTGGCTTCATACCACCCAGTATTGATGGTCCAAACGGAGCTGTGCTGTGTGCCACGTTGTACGAAAGTGTTGCACCACCAATTATACAACGTATTGAAGGGACACTTGCTAGTTACGGCTATTCTTGCTGTATGATACAGATTTCCCGTTTCTTTGAAAGAAAAGCATTTCATTTCTATACAAAATTGTGACAGTCGCACCTTGGTATGTTACCCACAAAACGTATGGGGATCTAACTAACAAGACGAGAAATACTATTGTCTGTCATTTACGGAGTGTCACACATGATTCTTCTTATTGTGTGAGGAAAACCTTAGTGTTAACATTAATTTATCCGTTGTTCTAGATGCAGTTTTTTGTATTTTCTTGCACATTACCTTTTAGCAGCAAATATTTACAGTCAGCTGTTAAGCTTTCTGTTCAACACTACGCAAATTGTTCTGCATTACGTAGCATGTTTTGTGCAACTGGTGAAGAATGTGTAAAAAAAAAAAAAAACAGCAACAACAGCAGTATTATGTAATTTTTAGGCTTGTGAGTCTTTCAACCACTTTCCTCTCTAAGAAGTATAACTAATATAATAAAGTTTAAAAAGAAAATAAAGTTTTAAAATGTACATGTTAGTAGTGACAATTTGTATTTTGATTCAATCCGTGTTAGTTACAACTTCCTTTTCTCGGAAATCATTACTACCCACTGACAACTCGGCAGACCTCTACGGTGATTTAATCGCCACTACTCACAGTTCCCGCCAGAATGTATCGGATGTCACCTAGTCAACGAAACACGAAGAGATGAAAATCCACACCCATGGTTCGCCGCAGAACATTGACACGTGGTGATTATCGTCTGCTAGTCTTAGGCAAGATGCCCGACATATCGGCTGTTGCATGAACAGAGAATAGACATAAATAGACCGACAAAAAGATATCTCACTAGAGTCTGTATTTCAGCTTACTAGAACCAAAACAGTTTGCGCAGTGGAACTGATATGTCGCGAACTGCGATTTCGAAAGCTTTCATTGCCGTCATATTTTACGGTTGCGGAGCAGTCCCTGAGTCCCTGGCCGCCGCTGGTGAGTGGCTGTTGCCCCCCCAGCATGTGCCGCCTCCTGAGACCGCAGGACGGCCTCGTCTGGGCGCACAGTCGCCGCCGAAGCTTTTCACATCTTGGAAATTGTGTGGCTGTCCGTATGTCGATAGATGTAAAGCGGCAGCTGATACGACTAATTATAGGCAATGGTCAGGAGCAACACGCTAACCGCTCGCATCTCTGCTGTTCGGTCAACTGTTATACTCTAGTGAGTGCAGCAACGAAGCCTGCTGATATTTCAAATGTTCTTTCTTGTCTGCCGTTTCGGAGCTTCCCTAACATCTGACAAACACCCCTCACGGTTGCGGCCGGAATTCACACACACTCAAACCGCCAGCGCACGAGAAGAGCTGCTTGAGGGGGTAGACCAGGGCAGAATTATTTGGATAGCTTAAAGATTTTTCTCTTTTAAAATGTTCCTTAGAGAGTCTGTTTTTAGGACTCATTCACATAAAGTATGCTTCAAATGTTAAAACATACTGAATAGTCAAAGAAAATGGTACATCTGACTAATATCGTGTAGGGTCTCCATAGGCACGCAGAAGTGCCGCAACATGACGTGGCATAGACTCTATTAATGTCTGAAGTAGTGCTGGAGGGAAATGACACCATGAAAACTTCAGGGATGTCCATAAATCCGTAAGAATTCTAGGGGGTGGAGAGCTCTTCTGAACAGCACGTTTCAAGGCATCCCAGACATGTTCAATAATGTTCATGTCTGGGGAGTTTGGTGGCCAGCGGAAGTGTTTAAACACAGAAGAGTGTTCCTGGAGCCACTCTGCAGCAATTCTGGACGTGTGAGGCGTCGCATTGTCCTGCTGAAATTAAAGCATGCAAGCGATCAGTCAAAATGCTTACGTACGTGTCACGTGTCAGAGTCATATCAAGACGTATCAGGGGTCCCATATCACTCCGAATGCACACACCCCACTCCATTACAGAGCCTCCACCTGCTGACATGCCGGATTCATGAGGTTGCCTCCACAGCCGTGTACATCCATCCGCTCGACACAATTTGAAAAGAGACTCGTCCGACCAGGCAACATGTTTCCAGTCATCAAAAGTGAAATGTCGGTGTTGATGGGCCCAGGCGAGGCGTAAAGCTTTGTGTCGTGCGGGCATCAAGAGTAAACGAGTGGGCCTTCGTCTCCGAAAGCCCGTATCGATTATGTTTCGTTGAATGATTCGCACGCTGACACTTTTCTGAAATAGGCCACTCATAAAGTCCTCTGGGTTGCATGTTTGGTTTATTCATGCACCCAGACAGACTAAAATGTTTTGTAGTGATGTTACAAGCTGTGGCAACCCATTCTTCTTGGTTGTACATTTCCATTTGCCATAAATGCGTCCACTCGTGAAACAGTTGACTGCCGGCCAGGAGCAAGACATCAGGTGGTAATACTGAGGTGTACATGAAATAAATGATGTACAATGACAGCCGACCGGAGATCTCTACACAACAAACGTGCGATTCTTCTTCAGATAATGCATTTTTGCTACTGAGGCAGATAGGAAATAGACTTCTCGACTTATCACTTCAAATGAGACCATTAACATAATACATCAGCTTATGACGTAAAGAACTACTTCCTGTCGCTGTACTCTCTCCATGATCCACCATTCAAATCAGCATGTTTCGTCGCCGCGCCAGTATTCGTGAGGAAACTGGGACATCGAAAACAGAAATGAATGCCATCACTATGAAATAAATTGCTGTCATTCACTTATTTCTTTCTTACACAAAACTGTTTCCTTTCCCCCTTCTTGGTGGCAATAGTATTTAGTAAACTAGTACAGGTCAAGAAAAATAAAGCATAAATATTATTTCAGCTGCCTTAATGGGGCTTCTGTGCGATAATGCAGACTGGATCTATATGTGCACATCCATGGTGTATAATAGTTAGTCGCAAAAATGCATACAGTTGAAAGCACAGAATCCTAGAAGCGAAAACGTATCAGTAAACATAGGCCCGCAAATAAATCGTCTGAGACGTAATTCTGACTGTGTGGTTACCACTGACTTTATTCTGTGTAAACGTCATCCTAGCTAGAAAAAGGTAACAATACTGTACAATATTAAGAAGCGTTATTAGACATACTTTGGTAGAAATGGAAGTATTCTGAATGAACAAGACAACAGTTACAAGAATGTACTCGTAGTTAAAGGTGGTTTTCAAAGTGTTATCCTTGTACCCTGTTGCAAGCCTGTGTCTGTCGCCATAATGAGTTTCGAATACTTTCAGACACGCCTGGACCATTTCGAAATTCTTGACTAACACTGACAAGTCTCTTATCCATTTCTTCAACCGTGTTAACCGGAGTGGCATACACTACACATTTAAGGTGGCCCCAAACGCTGTAATCCATGGGCTTCAAGTCATGTGATCTTGGAGTCCACCGTAAAGGTCCTCCTCGCCCAATCCATCTTTGGCGATATTGGCGAATTATACGTCGTCTCACCACAGCAGCAAAATGTTCAGGAACTCTGTCATGCATGTCCTACATCCGCTGCTGTTGCGCTAACAGATTACCCTCAAGCAAGCCTGCAAGATAATGCCGTAGAAACCGAAGTTAATTCCGTCCATTTAGTTTGTTTGGTAACACTGATGGCCCAATGAGACGATTACCTTAGCACCCCTAACCATACATTCAATGAAAAACGTCGCTGATGTGGAGACTGACGCACAGCATCAGGGTTGGAGCCTAAATGACTCCAAACATGAGAATTATGATAATTAAACACATCATCACGAGTGAACCCTGCCTCATCTGGAAATAAAAGGTTATGTCAAACGTAGGACTGCTTACAGTTTGTTAGCATTCATTGGCAGAGCGTTAGTATAGGACCAGAGTACGTCTCACTGAGACACTGACCTCATTGGATTTGGTATGGGTATATGGGTATATTGCACTGCGATGTATCATTCTCCAAACACTAATCATTCCAGGAATTTGTGTCGTAAGTCTCCTTCCCGAGATTCCTGGCCAGCGTTTCGGCTGTTTCCAGCACTACATCTTCAAGCACTGGTGTAATTCTTGCAGGCCTACACGCTCTCGCGGCACGTCCAAAGCTCCGACTTTCTCGGAGACGCCGGCCGGTGTAGCCGAGCGGTTCTAGGCGCTTCAGTTTGGAACCACGCGACTGCTACAGTCGCAGGTTCGAATCCTGCCTTGGGCAAGTATGCGTGTGATGACCTTAGGTTTGTTAGGTTTAAGTAGTTCTAAGTTCAAGGGGACTTATGACCTCAGATGTTAAGTCCCATGGTGCTCAGAGCCATTTGAACCATTTTCTCGGAGATGTTGGTGCACCCTTGTAAACGTTCGAGTCTCGGGGTGTCTTCGGCCGCGTATGTTTCTTGGTACAAGCGTGCAGTCTCCCGTTAGTACTAACATACATGATATGCATATCTGCATACTTCTCAAAACTATAATGTTCCATGTTACCACCAACATTTGTACAACACATCTGACGGTCCGTAAACAACTGACATGAGTGGTACAAGACTGTGTACAGTAATGTCGTTTCCATTCTGTTTACAACGCCACGTGTCGTATATGTAAACAAAGATTACAACATGGATCGGCATACGGAATCACGTCGATGATAACAACGAAGTCGCAATTATCTTGCAAACATTTCATTTGCACACCTACGTTTACTGAGACTTTTTGCTTCTAGTATCGTGTACTTTCAACTTTATTGGGCTACGCCATAATTATAATAGACTCTGTACACACCGCACGTCACTGAACAGTACATGATGGTGATGACTTCATACTAATATTAGAGATTTTGTACCCTATTCCATTCGCGTATTGATCGAAGGAAAATGGACTGTACACTATCTGATCAAAATTGTACAGGCACCCACAAGTAATGCGGTGTTGACCACTACGAATCACGAGAGGCGGAGCCGCCAATATGAAAGCCGGCGGAACGTATTGTGTTGTTAGTAGAGAGGCAGGAACAGCAGACTGCATCGGTCAGGAGAGCTCAGTCACTTTGAGGGTGGACTAGTCCTTGGTGTCACGTGATAACAAATCCATTAAGACATGTCAGTCCTTCTAAAGGCACCCATAGTGATGTGATTGTGAATTGAAAATTCAAAGGAACAACAGCTAAACCATGACGAGGTAGAACTCATGTAATGACGGACTGGAGCCATTCACCGCTGTGCATGGTGGATATAAAAATCGTATTACATCAGAGGACAGGAATAACTCGTGAATTACAAATTGCTAGCACAATGACTGTGCGTAGGGAATTAAAAATAATAGCGTACAATGGTCGAGCAGCTCCTCATAAACCATAATTTAGCGTGCTAAGCGACGCTTGATGTGATGCAAAATGGTACGCCACTGAACGATGGATGAATGAAAATGAGCGATTTGGAGTGATTAGTCAAGCCGTAGCCTGTGGCAGTCCGATGGAAGGGTTAGGGTTTGGCGAATGCTTGGAGTAGGTTACTTTCCATTGTTATGCTGGAGCCAAGGTAGCCCCTGAGGGCCGGCAACCCATATTACACCACAGAGGACGGGGCTGTCTATGTCCAAGGCTTACTACAAGCACCATGGTAAACACCGGCTATTTAAATACAAGATAATGGAAATAGACATTCCAAGCACTACTTCCTGCCGGGGGAGCTCGAGCCACGGCCTGCGCGAAGTATCACGGTGCCAAAACCTGACTGGCTGGAGACAGCTATTTAGGGCCCCGAAGTTCAGTTCACTCTGGAGGCCGACCTTGTGGACTTCGACCGCTGAGGACTATGTCTTCGTCTCTGTATTGGACCTTTACTACTGTGTGTGTGTGTGTGTGTGTGTGTGTGTGTGTGTGTGTGTGTGTGTGTGTGTGTGTGTTACCACGAACCTTTGTGGAAAATTATAAGTGAACTTTTGTTTGCCTCAATTAGGAGACTTTTACTGGCGTCGTTATTGTTACCTTTCTTTTGTTGTTCAGTCATCAACCTTGTAAACTTACATAAATAAAAGTTGTGTTTGTGAAAAATTGGACAGAAAATTGGAAATTTGTGGTAAGGTCTTATAGGACCAAACTGCTGAGGTCATCGGTCCCTAAGCTTACACACTACTTAATCTAACTTAAACTAACTTACGCTAAGGACAACACACACACCCATGCCCAGCTATCGTACCTACCATGTGGTCAATGCTAAAATTAAGTCTGCAACCACAAAAATCACAAGAACGGCGACGAACCTCCGACGGGGGGTGGGGGGGGGGGGGGGGGGTGGAGTAAAGAGTAAAGACGGGAAGAATATGAAAGTACGTACAGTATACAATACTGTGGTCTGCTTGCAGTGCAGGAACAGTTCGGACACGATGACTGTTTGTATCAGCAGGACAATGCACCCTGTCGTGAAGCAGCATCTGTGATGCACTAGTTTGTGGACAGATGGACTGGCCTGCCCAGAGTCTAGATATGAATCCAGTGGAGCATCTTCGGGATGAGTTGGAATATCGACTTTGCTCCAGACCTCATCGTCCAGCATCACTAACTTCTCTGGTTTCGGTTCTTGAGGAAGAATAGGCTGCCATTCCTCAACAGACATTCAGACATCCCCTTGAATCCCCAATGGAGTACAAGCCGTCATAAAGCGAAGGGAGGACATACCCTACGTGAGTGTCCGCAAATTAGTGTCCGTATACTTCTGATGATGTAGTGTATAAGCCACAGTATGCACCTTCCTCTCGTATTCTTATGGTCGCTACGCAAGACATATTCTGGAAATATCTGAAAGGTCGAACAGTCTTCCTCGAATAGAGCTTTTCCAAATTTACCCAACAGATTTTCTCGAGAACTACGTCGCCGTTCTTTCAAAGATTTCCTTTATAGTCTCTAGAAATCTTTGTTACACTTTTCTACTGTGTTACCCTGAACACTTAAAATATTAATGGGAGCGCCACATCGATTGACGTTCGTTGTCATGCCTACAACATAAGGCCTCCAAACGCTGGCCACTAAAATAAGTCAGGTCATAGCTCCATTATTTTGAAGATAACTGTACCAGACTTAACAATAACATATCAAATAGAAAGAAGAACCATTTCTCTCTCTTAATTTACTTTCATCTGCATAGAGAACACAGTGCGGGATTTCTTACTTCACCATATAAACATGACAAAAAAAGGCTATTCATTTGATAATTACCTACATCGTACGAGACGTATTCCGGTACGGTATTAAATTTCTTAAAATTTGCTTGCGATTACCGTTCCAGCAGAAAATATAGGTCGATGTGTGCACCGAAGCTCTTAGCTGTGTTTCATTACACAACTGCTGTTCAAAGAACCGTCCACTCATCCCGGAAACGCAATGGAAACCACGACAATGCTAACTCTTTGTCGGCGACTTTTTTGCAGCCACGTGGCTGGCGGAAAAGATTTGGTAATTCATGCGACTGACCTTGTCTGTAAATTGAGCGGACCAACCGTGAACGGAAGCCTTGAAGTTGGCAACTCGTCTGTCAACAACCTTGCGTGACCAGCTTGCAGTGGGAAACGTTTTGTATCCTGTAAGCCAGTGCTATGCCTGGGACACTGATGTCCCATACAACTCAACTGTTAGGCGATCTCTGTATTCGATTGGCAAACTAGATGAAAAAACATTTACGCATACATAGATGAAGCTGCGGTTATCTATTTCTCAACCAAATTGATGCGTATCCAAGGTATTGGACTATATAACTTGGAATATTTTGTTAGAAGAAACGAGATTTTATTGAATTAATGGTATAGCTAACAAATGGCTCACATTTCCAAAAAAAAAAAGGAAAAACGGATGCAGAAAGTTGTGCTGTGTAATTCAGTAACACTACGTAATTCTTTTTTTTCTGACAGGGGAAACAGCCTTCCAAAAAGTTCAATAATACATTCACAGTTGCTTCTCATTCTTATAACGGTCCTTCGTTTAATACATATCACGGAGTACTTTTCACAGATGATACGATTTTTACAATCAATTCAGATAGGTGTGCAGTGTAGAGCTAAAGACGAATTTGTAGTTCATGTGCTTGAAAGAAGTATTGACTGATTTTCCGAAAATTCTCTCTCTCTCTCTCTCTCTCTCTCTCTCTCTCTCTCTCTCTCTCTCCCTCTCGCTCTCACTCTCTCTTCCTCTCTCCTTCCCACTGTCTCTATTTTTTTGAAGTAGTACATTCAATACTGCACATCAAAGGGTACAGTCCCAATCATAAAATTATAAGCAGTGCATGACAAATAGTTACGAAGCAAAAGAGGATATAAAAAAAAATTTCACATACTGTTGAGAATTTCAGTTCTAGAACAAATTCCGTTTAGTGTTTCCTGAACAGCAGCCTAACCCCCTTTTACACTTCTTGTCACTGCAAACCTTGGAGAGAAACGCAAATCTGTACATTAACATATTTTGTTAACTTCTATTCGACAACGTCACGTGAATATATATTCGGCGCAACTCATGTTACCAAAGATTCTTTCTAATGGAAAAGTGTACGATAACAATAATATGTGGTGTTCACCCATGAGCGCTTTGTAGAAAACAGTTTAAACAGTAGGGTATTTCGACTGAAGAATCACAGTATATGTTTTCACTTATTAACATTTCTTGTAAAAAATGAATTAGAAGATGGAATGCCTAATGCCTTCATTAAAACAGACGTTTCATGGGAAAGCGGAGAATAATATTGCTATCAAAATCACTGGTCCTGTACTCAATGATGATAAATGCCTGATAGACAGCAATGCTGAATTTGTAAGCAAGCTTCAACAAACAAAAGGTTCTTCTGCGCAACTCGTTCTGTAGCTTATTTACTGCAAAAATTTCACGAATTAACTTCTGTTATTAAAATGAAACTTGTTTTCTCTTAAGGTGTAAACGCTCAGCATGCATTAATATTTAAATGCGTATTAAGTTAACCAACTGCAAAGAGACATCTTTCGTACCATTACGATATGTCGTGCAGGTGACTCACGGAACACGTAAGCAACTAATTCCACACGACGGTTTTTGAAAAGACATTTAAGAAATACCGCTACGATGCGCTGGCAGTGGCGCTCGACGAAGACATAGGGAGGTGCAAATTCTAATGGCAAAAATAAATTAATACTGAAATTTCGCAAATAAGGAGGTGGGGGGAGAGAGGTGGTACTGTGCTGTCCTTAATAACAGAGACTTTAAAAATCATCGCCTCGCATCTCTACTACCACATCGCCTCTGTCTAGAGGCAACACACAGAAATTCTCCTGGGTTCCACTCATTCGAAGATCTAAGTAGCTCATGTAGTGCAATATAACGTGGTTGTACTAACTCTCGTGAGTTGTAACTAATAACAGCAGCAGCCCAACCGTAAAACGGTATAAAATGTGGATAGTAAATTTACGCATAAAGAGACTTCGGTACAGTTATTGTATAACTGCGACTTCCCGAAGAGAGGGAAAGTTTGTTCACACCAGATCACTTGAAACTACGATGTCACTGGTCATATACTTTTTTCGTATTTGTTTCTCTTTTTTTTGTTTCTGGTGAACTATGGCATAGTAATTTGTATCATAAACCTACCCAATATAACCTGTAGTTTCCTCCAGATTGTAACAGTTACAGTTTTAAGTTCTTATTTGATACTAGCAAGCAATTCACGATCAGCCGCAGTTTATATCCAGAGGGCTAGTTACTGTAGTATTATACAAAATAAACGAACAGTCAGTTTTTGCGTAGATATCTTTATTTTTTAACGCCGCAGTTGACTTATTAAGCTATTTATAAATTGTCTGAGTTTGAAACTCAAGTATGCTACATATGAGACTAAGGCACCAATGATAGAATTCGTGATACTTTTATTTTAGTACAAGCCATACTAAACCGTTGCATTTCCCGCATTTATTCCTGTGAAAGGTTAGGCACAAATAAAGCGCTGAAATAAATGTGTAACACCACGTAACAATTGCAGCTGGACCTGTACCTTCCAGTAGACGGGAACGCCCAAACTATTTGACCATAAACTACGCAAATCCCGTGAAGGTAAGCTACTGACACACTAAGCAGAACTGTTACAGGCTAATATCAAAAATTAGGAACACTCTTTCTCTAAAGTTTGTTCAAAATATTTACCAATTATGGATTAACACACCGTCGAAGTGTATAGGTGTGAAGGATGTATTACTTGGCCCCAGGAATGAAAGGATAATGTTCGAAAGCAATACGTGTATTGACGTCAAAGATTTAAACTGCTTTCTGTCTATGATCTGTCATTTTTCTCTGTGAAAATGTTTCTCTTTGGTATGATGGTAGAAGTTTAAAACTTAATATGACTTCCACGTCGTTGAATTCTTTACGCAATTAGTACATTACCGTCGATATTACCAACATACTCTTCCATTTCAAATAAACTGAGATGGAAAATATTTTAAGCAGTACAGTTTGTCAGGTCGTTTCAACACACTTAAACAAGTAAACATAATTTTAGTGCGGGCGTCAAAAGTTTAGCTTTTAACTTCTGCGCAGTATGTCTTTGAGTGATGTAAAACACTCACCCTGCAAAGGAAACATTGTTGCTTTTAGAAAATAATAACAAATATGTCGTTAGCGGATTTCACCCCTTTCCTCTGTTTTCCAAACAGTTGCCTATAACAAAATATTAATGTACACTGGCTATGGTCTTCAGTAAAGCCCCTGACATCACAGGATTCGGTGTTGTCCACGGAATTCATTCTGTTTACTTGATTTCCCATTCCAGACTACCGTATGATAACTGAATATATTCGTAGTATGGCATTTAAATTTACTGTGTTCTGTATTGCCAGTAACGCAGAATTTCAGCTGTATGGCATTTTGTATGCAACTGTTTTTCGTAAAAATGTGAAAGTACGTTTTAAAAACTATGGCTACTGCTTTTCATTCGTTTGTTCCTTAACGATTCCTTTTTACGGATGTTTGTATGACGTAATGAGTAAACTCTCCGGTAATTTACACCGTAAATGGCTATGATCTGCATGTGCAGTGTGGTCTTTGAGTTTTTTGGATGGTTATGGAAATGAAAGAAAAGAAGAGGACGAAACCATGTGCCAACAGAAAGTGTACTCGTTTCGAAGATAACCGAGGGTATAGCTGAAAAACACCTCCGTGCGACGGATGGATCACCAGCAACAGAGAGAGGTATCGAGTTGACACAGGTGACCAGGGACTTTATGTTACCACCTCTGTTCCCCTTAACGACTGAATTCTGGCAACGATAATTTCATCCACTGTCAGGATAAGAACGCCGTTGCACTAGCCCGTGTTAACGCTTTAACTTCCGGTGGTGCGCCACGTTCTTTAAACTTGCTGGAAACATCACTGTTTCGGGTGATTCTTATGTCAACGTCAATTTTTTGTAGTCCTGTCGTTCGCAGCTGTATATTATATTACGGTATGTTGGTAATTATTACTTTGGGATTGTCTAACCACAACTCAATAAAACAATTTTTATGCCATACGCGTTTCACATTATTCTTTGCAAAGCATCTTCAGTGTCAGATTTCGTGGATATTGACCTGCATGTTGTGTTTTAGTTCCTTTGTTACAGCTGTTCTTCTTCTAATAACCGCTATTTGAAGCTTCGTTTTTCTGCTTCACAACTAGGAATTGATGGCAGGTTCTGATGTTATCTTCTGGTAAAAATAACGTCAAGACGTATGTTCAGTTAATATCGCTGCGAAGTGTGAAAACGAAATTTCAAATGGCAGCTATCAGGAGAAGAACATCTGCAACAAAGGAACTAGAACACAGCGTGGAGATCAACACCATGAAATCTGCCATTGCAGATGCCTCGCAGAAAATAAAAACAAAACGCACATCCCACAAAAATTGTGTTTTATTCAGTTTTTACTAGACATTCCGAAAGTAATATTTATCAACATATTGCAATTCTAACTTCGACATGATCTGTTGTTATGGTTACATACGTATTAGATGCTGTCGTGGTGAAAATCTAGCCTCTTACATTATCGAGTGGGTTGTTGGACAAATGCCAAGTGTGACCGTTTGCACGCCATAGTACAACATGCAATCGAGATACCTATACCCTAAGGAAAAAGTGAGAGCGATTACAGCAACGCGTAGATTTTTGAACCGAAAGTATTGTCTCTTCTTTATGGAATTCCACACGACATACACTACCGAAAATTGTAGACAATAAAGCACCATTCCGATACTGATCCTACTTTGTGGAACAGAGTACTAGATGGTTAACCTTGGCTCAATTCTGAACTGATATCCTTCATCAGCATTAGTAAGAGGCATGATCCCCATGACAGGAATACAATCTTGTCGTTGTGGCATGGAAGTAAACAACCTCCGAATATGCTGTGTCAATTCATAACTCTGCTGGATGAAGATTGGTTGTAAGCATACGTCTTTCCAACGCATCGGAGGGGTGGTATATGTGTTGCAAATCAGGGGACTGGGAGGCAAGTCAGTAATCCATAAATTCACCAAGGTACTTGAGATGCGAACTGCGCTGTAGGGTCTTGCATTGTCCTGGTGGAAAATGCCATTAGGTACACTGGTCGTGAAGGATATGACAACAGACTCCACCATTCCTGCCTGATACTGGTGAACACTCAACCTCCATTCAATAACTACCAAACCATTACCCATACCATGATTCCAAGAGCTGAATACGTGTGAGTCTCAAGAATCGTTGCTTCCGCCAGGTCGTCTATGGAGACGTTGGCATCGTCCTGCCCGCTACAAACAGACGAGAGTCATCGCTGAACACCACAGAATACCACTTGACTTTCCAGGTGACTCTGACTCTACAATATGTGATATGGTGGCAGCGGTTAACGACCCATTGAAACTTGACATCTGAACCCAGCTTCCAGCATCGAGTTTCGTGGTGGCTCTCTGCCTGTAACCTCTGCCCGAATATCGGCTGTTGTCAGAGCCAGTCGAACAATCCTTCGATCTTCTCGTAGTTCAGTCCTTCTGCAAGGATCTTTGCCTTTTTTTCTTGCCCCACTGTTAGGAACCAGTATCGTCACCACTCGTTCTGGAGTCATTCCAACTACAGTCTGTGTGAGGTGTGGGTGTGGGAGTCATTCGATCTTCCTCAAAGCACGAAAGAGCTAAAAGCTGCACGTATGCGTACTGCCTGCATGCTATGTTGACCAGGAACGTTGAAAGACTCAATATCCATCGTGTACTCAAAAATGGTTCAAATGGCTCTGAGCACTATGGTCGTCAGTCCCCTAGAACTTACAACTGCTTTAACCGAACTAACCTAAGGACATCACACAATAGCCAGTCATCACGAGCCAGAGAAAACCCCTGACCCCGCCGGGAATCGAACCCTGGAACCCGGGCGGAGGGAAGCGAGAACGCTACCGCACCACCACGAGCTGCGGACCATCGTGTACTCACACCATTCATCATATATAGGAACGACTTTCTTTCTGTACTGAAAATAATCTCGTATGAGGATGAAATTTTAATCAAGTTAGCCAACGTACATGGAAATACTGGAGTATTACTTCAGTCACGTTTTTGATGGTCTAACGCTTTCCATTACCAGCCATGTACTTCAGCAAAATAAATCCAACCCATCTGTGGCGAGAAACGACCAACACAGCTTTGAAGAAGGACGGATACCATTGCTCTCCTGGCCTGCACTTCTGCTTGACGTTTGACCCATTGAACATATCTGCAATATGGCGGCTAGGTGCCACACAACATATCGTCGCAGACCTCAAGAAACCGCTGTAGTTGCTTTGTGGATCATACAGAAACAGAGTCGAAGGAAATTTCCCGTGAATATATCCAGATCCTTTTTGATACCATACCTTAACGTTCACAAGTTGCCACACTAACCCGTGGCGGCTTCACATCAAACTGAACTGCTAGTCAGAGATAACATACAGTTGCGTATCTGATCTTCTGCGTATCTAATGTATGCTATAAATTTCGTTTAAGTCATATATATACTTCTTGACATGTCAGTTTTCGCAGTTGTTAGTTCACAAGTTTTCGAATTTTATGTGAGCCTGAGAAACGAAATTTTCTGATTTAATTATATACACAGCAGATTTTAAATCAATCACTGCCTTCCTTGTAGCTTTGATGTGAATGTCTCGTCTTTTCTCAGGAAATTATGTTTGTACACTGTAAAAATTTATGTGCATTTTGTTTGTAGGTAGTGAATGTTTAGGTGTGTGTTTTAATGTTTCAGCTCCGCCTTACCTGAAGATATGTCACCGCAGTGATCCAGTCTTGAATACATGCATCAAGGACTCCATAAACACCCTCATACGGAATATAAAAACAGGTAACGAATATTATCCATATTTTGAACTTTACTTTTTATGTCTCTGTAAGTTCATTTTTGCACAGAATGGTTGCGAGACCTCGACTATTCAATGCAAAGTGTCAAATCAAAAACACCTTCAGCCGTCTGTACTTCCAGTTTTATTTTATTTTTGCTCCTATTTCCGGCATTGCACTGCGCTATCTTGAGGCCCTCCGACCGACGTTTAGGAAGAATCCCACCTCTAGTACAATCGAAATAGGGACCGGCATAGCGGATCCATTCGTTCATCAACTGCAGACTGTTAGACAAACATTCAAACCAGAACGATCAACGATTTTTTTGACCTGTTTGAGCGTATGCTGCTCTCTAGTTCCATTGTACTAGAGATGGGATTCTTCCTATACGTCGTTCAGAGGGCCTCAAGATGGCGTAGTGTAATACCGAAACTTGTAGCGAAACTAAAATAAAATTGGAAATATGCAAGGCTGAAGGCGTTTGTGATTTGAAATTTTTGCTCTTTATGAAATGCTGAAGAAAGTAATGACAACGAACGTGCATTGTTCGACAGCTAGACGTTATCCTGGTTGTGTGTGTGTGCTTTCAACTACTCTTTCACATGCCACTATTAACAGAACTGTTGCGACTGTAAGTCTAAAAGGTTCTGTGCGTGCGCTGTGATAGAGAAAGGAACAGTCAGTTCTCAAATATTCTTGAAGACTGAGAATCACTATCACTTCTATGCCATTCTGGCATTTGTAAAACAAAACTGCGCCTGCGAGAGGTAAATCAGAGATCGCTCTCTTGTCTGTGAGTTATAACAAAAAAAATTCTCCCACACACCAGCTACCTGTTCCACTAATGGACGCTAAGTGAACGCGGAATTCACAACGAAAAACCAGTCACGTTGAAGCCATGTGAACCATGACAAGTAAGTCTTTGTCACTACCTGCTGAGTGCCAAGGTGAACATCTTTCGGCAATTAAACTTGTCGTCGTGATCTTTTCGCGGCCATGTTGAAATGTCACGCCGTCTTACATAGCTATGATGGATCTTACACTCTGCTGCAGACGGCACGTTCTTATGAAACTTGGTGACAGATTAAAACTGGTCCCTGGCTAATTGCTGATGTCACCAGTCAGCAACTCGTCCTTCTTGGCAATGCACAGCTGATGATGGAGTTAGGATTTCATAATTGTTCACAGATTAAAACCGTGTGATGACAAGTACTAACTGCAAGGTACTAATGTAGATGTAGATGTACTCGGCTGCAAAATCCCAGTCCAATTCATAGTTTTCATCTGGCATGTCGTTACAAATATAAAGTGGGATTTTGTAGAAAATTATATTGAACACAAAGCTGTATGAGTGTCTTTTATTATGGATAATTTCGATCTTCATCCACCATCTTCATGCTATCTATCCATCGGACTAATGTATACGTTATATGAAAACAGAAAGTTATTGATACGCAGTTAATGTGTGATTTTTTAACTTAGTATGCATTTCTTTCTGTATTACAAATTTTGAAATGCATTGTTATCCATGTTTTTTTTTTTTATTGTAGTGCCATCATATGTTTTCTTTATCCTGCTGCACATACACTGCTGCACCACTCTGAAATCTTATCACAGTCCGACTGAATACTTGCGCAACTGTTTTCGGATGGACTTCATTATTGATAATTGCATCATCTGTGAAATTTGTGAGGTTACTACTAATATTCCATAATGAAATTTTCACTCCGCAGTTGAATGTGCGTTCGGAAGTTAGGAAATAAGACGCAAATGGAAGCAAAACTGCGAGGACGGGTCGTGAGTCATGCTCGGATAGGTCAGTTGGTAGAGCACTTGTTGGCGAAAGGCAAACGTCCCGGGTTCGAGTCCCAGTCCGGCACACAGTTTTAATCTCCTAGGAAGTTTCGCTATTAATATCGTCTGCGGAGTTAATAAAGTACAACGTGAACAGCAAGGGCCCCATTGTACGTTCCTGAAGAAGACCTGATGTTACTTTTACATCTGTCGATGACTCACCACCGAAGGAAACTTGCTTTCTGCCTATCAAGAAATTCTCAATACATTCACAAATTTCTCTTGATACCTCATCTTATCTGCCTTTCGATAATAAGCGCAGTTGTGGTTCTGAGTCAAACGCTTTTCGGGAATCAATATATACCGCATCTGACTGACTGCCTTGGAATGTAGTTTTCAGAATATCGTGTAAGGAAAGTTCGAGATGGGTTACACATAATCAATGTTGCCGGAATCCACGTTTGGTGCCATTTAGGAGATCATTTTGTTCGGGATACCTCGTTACGTTTGAGTTCAGAATATATCCTTAGATTCTACAACAAATAGATGTTAAGGATATTTGACAGTAGCTTAACTGATCACTCCGCTACCCTTCTTGTGGTCAAGTGCGATCTGTGGTATCTTCCAGCCAGTTAGGAACTAACTCAGCCTCTAACTCTGTATAGGGTCTGAAATTGATTCCATCTGGCCCAGGAGCTTCGTACTACTACTCCTTGCTGAGATTCCTAGAGAACGTTTCGACTATTTCCAGCTCAAATGGTTCAAATGGCTCTAAGCACTATGAGACTTAACTTCTGAGGTCATCAGTCCCCTAGACTTAGAACTAGTTAAACCTAACTGACCTAAGGACATCATACACATCCATACCCGAGACAGGATTCGAACCTGCGACCGTAACAGCAGCGCGGTTCCGGACTGAAGCACCTAGAACCGCTCGGACACATTTGCTGGCTGCTACTTTAAAGGTTTAAGCTGTTTCTCAACACCGCTGACACATATATCTGTATCACGCATCTATCTTGTGGGGCGAGAATGAAATTTGGGCAATACCCCTGTATTTTTCTCTGTACAGAAAAATTTGAAAATGAAGTTCTGCATTTCTGCTCCTCCATTTCAGTTCCTGTCTCGTCCACAGCCTCTCAACACTAACTTTGGTACCGCTACAGCTTTCACATATTAGTAGAAATTCCTTGACGTTTGGGAGAGATTCTTTATAACTTTCTGCTACAGTAGTCGTTGAATACTTCTGGCACTGCCCTCCACACAGTTTTTCATTCAGCCTATCTACAGTCCTATGCTTTGTTTTATGTATGTATGTTGTAGTCCTGCATGTTAAAAGTTTCTTTACAGTGACTGCATATCATGGAGGATCCGTGAAATCATGAACTCTTCTATTAGGAACATATCTATCCAGTGCATCGTCAACTATCCTACTAAAACTGAGCCAACCCTGTTCTAGAAGCTGTTCTCCGATGCTAAACGTTTCGAGTTCCTTATTGAAACCGGACACTACTGCCTCTGTATCTAGTTTGCTGAATACACAAATCCTTTTTACTTTTGCAGTTACCATTGTTACAGCTTCCTCATGTCACTGATATCAGTTTTACTGTGGACATCCTCAAAGAGGTCGGGTCTGTTTGTTGCTATTAGAATAATATATGTCCATTAAGCGTGGGTTTCCAAACAATCTGTTCTATGAAGTTATCAGTAATGCTTCACAGGACCTCTTGTCAGATCCACCATTTACAAAACTGTATTTTCCCAATTGATTGTCAGATGATTGAAGTCCCCTTCGATGATGACAGCATGACTGAGAAACTTAAGGACAAGCGGACATAGGTTTTCCATTAAGTTTTCTGTTATATCTGGAGGTGAATGGTGCTCGATAGAAGGACCTGATAATAAGCTTATGCCCACTTTTGATACTGTCTTACCAGACAACTCCGCACGCACCTTCAATTTCCATCTTGGTGGATTTAAGTTCCTTGTCTACTGCGACGAATACACCACCTCCATTTACTATTAGCCTATTCTTTCGATATGCACTTAGATGCCGGCCGTTGTGGCCCAGCGGTTCTAGGCGCTTCAGTCTGGAACCGCGGACCGCTATGGTCGCAGGTTCGAATCTTGCCTCGGCCATGGATGTGTGATGTCCTTAGGTTAGTTAGGTTTAAGTAGTTCTAAGTTCTAGGAGACTTATGACCTCAGATGTTAATTCCCATAGTGCTGAAAGCCTGTTTGAACCATTATGCACTTAGTTATGCCCAAAATTCATACTTATCATTTCCGACACACATTTCATGTAAAAACGTACAATGGTAGTTGGACGCAGACTACAAGTGTCACGTAAAGGCAGACAACGCCGTGCAGTTAGACGGCCAATCGCGCTGAGAGACCGATTCGCTTCTTTTGGATTTTAGCGGCAGATACGAATAAGGTATCGGAGCTTCTTACTGGAAGAAAGTCGTTCACAATAGTGAGCAGCACGTCAGTCTTGGCGGTTACAAATAGTGAATGTCAACATCTACATCTACATGATTACTCTGCAATTCACATTTAAGTGCTTGGCAGAGGGTTCATCGAACCACAATAATACTATCTCTCTACAATTCCACTCCCGAACAGCGCGCGAAAAAAACGAACACCTAAACCTTTCTGTTCGAGCTCTGATTTATTTTATTTTGATTATCATTCCTACCTATGTAGGTTGGGCTCAGCAAAATATTTTCGCATTCGGAAGAGAAACTTGGTGACAAATTTCGTAAATAGATCTCGCCGCGACGAAAAACGTCATTGTTTTAATGACTTCCATCCCAACTCGCGTATCATATCTTCCACACTCTCTCCGCTATTACGTGATAATACAAAACGAACTGCCCTTTTTTGCACCCTTTCGATGTCCTCCGCCAATCCCACCTGCTAAGGACCCCACACCGCGCAGCAATATTCTAACAGAGGACGAACGAGTGTAGTGTAAACTGTCTCTTTAATGGACTTGTTGCATCTTCTAAGTGTCCTGCCAATGAAACGCAACCTTTGGCTCACCTTCCCTACAATACTGTCTATGTGGTCTTTCCAACTGAAGTTGTTCGTAATTTTAATACCCAGGTACTTAGTTGAATTGACAGCCTTGAGAATTGTACTATTTATCGAGTAATCGAATTCCAACGGATTTCTTTTGGAACTCAGGTGGATCACCTCACACTTTTCGTTATTTAGCGTCAACTGCCACCTTCCACACCATACAGCAATCTTTTCTAAACCGCTTTGCAGCTGATACTGGTCTTCGGATGACCATACTAGACGTATCTTTCCTTCGGCCCACTTCCAACGTGACGACACACAACTTGCTCCCTGTGATTGATTCTTCCTATCTGTATTTTTCCTTGACTGCCTGTTGCTCCCGCATATTGCCGATTAGGAGAGTCCTGGATAAATTCTCCCCGCAACTGAGCGGTCGTAATTCACAACCAGCTGACGTTTGTAAGGTAGTTATTCTGCTTGTGTTTAGGCTCGCCGTCGCTGGCGGTGCCGGAGACGGACCCTCTACACGTGGACTTCGTAGAGGTAGATGAGGGCAGCGGCAACGTGTCTCTGCGTATGTCGCTCTCCGACATCAACATCGCAGGGCTCAGCGACACCAACGTCGTCTCCGTCAAGTGAGTACACCGCCCTAATCGTATGCTTCTCCAGTTTCCAACTTCTCTTCAGTTTCCTCGACTAATGGTGTCGAATCAGCACCATACCAACGACGTTCGGGGTACCAAACCTAAATTTCTGTCTATTTTAAGGTTCACTTGATAGGGAAGAGGCAGCATTTTACCTTAGATGCAGTAATCGGCAGATGTGAAAGTAACTTCAATTGTGAGGACTCTTGCTGTTCATGTTAAAGTAACAATTTATATTACTGTGTGGCAACCGTGACGAATTTATCTGACATCAATGATTTTACATCGCCTAGTATGGTGTTGTAAATGTTTTTGAACGTGATGATGAAGACCCGCTGGCCGAAACTGATTGTTAATTAAGGAAATTTTATCAGCATCCCTTGACGGTAATCACGAGCTGGCAGGTAATACTAAGCTAAGACAAGCCTCAGATTTTTTGCAGATGACTCGGTTATCCACAATGAAGTAGTTTAAAAAAACTCTACATAAATATTTAATCAGATCTTCAGAAGGTTTTAGATTCACCAGGACACCAGTGCACATTAGCACATCGCTACCGCGACCCGGTTAGGCGCGCCTGCCCCGGATAGAATCCGCCCCGTGGATAAACGCCGAGGGTCTATACGGTTTTTAGGCCGTTTCCCGCATCCCACCAGGTCAGTGCAGGGATGGTAGCCGTGTCCCGCCTGACTTACACGATTCCCAAACATGTCGAAAACTTTGACATGGATAACACTAAACACAAACATAGGGAGACAGAATTTCCGTTGCAGAGCGGTGGGGACTGAAGGATGTCAGGCTACCAAATCCATATTAACATGCCGACCCCGTGAAGATTCGGGATAAGAACCAGGAATAAAACTCGCTGGTTAGACTGTCTTTAGTAATTTTATGGGTAGTTTTCGACCGCATAAACTAAAATTATTTGGAACTTATTTACTTCTACGTTTCTCTGAACCATTGTTAAAGAGTCAGTAAAAGAAAGTTTCTTTAAAGTCAGTGCCGCCAGTAGACTACTGTTTATTTACAGTGTTACATTTACACTTACACAATCATGATTTCGACTTCAGAGTGCCATTATCAAGTGTTTTAAGTGTTATAAATTACCTAAGATGGCATACTGTCGTATTAAAATACACTGTTAAACACTTTTTACGACAGTATGCCGTCTTAGGCAAATTGTAACACTTAAAACACTTGATAATGGCACTTTGAAGCCGAAATCATGAATGTGTAAGTGTAAATGTAACACTGAAAATAAATACCAGTCTAATGGCTGTACTGTTTTTAAAGAAATATATTGTCACTGTGGCCCCACATTCTGGAAAAAAATTAGTAAAAGAAAGGCTTCCTTTTATGAAAAATTAAAGATTTATTAAAACAGAAAACATGGTTTTACCATCAACTAGGGCTCTTACATTAACATTGACCTCTTAAACAGAGTTTTTGGAATCAACTTAGAAAACAAACAAGATCTTCTTCAACGATGTTCAGAAATATGTTTTGAGATCGTGTAACGATAAATGAAGTAAAGTATAGAGAAAAATTAGCAATGAGTTTCAATAAAAAAAAGACATTAGGTACACGAACGAATCAACTACGCACTTATTTTCATTCATCACAGTCAATACATACCATTTTTTTAGTGGAATGCATTTTACACACGTGTTTTTGACACTAAGAACATGTTTTGGCAGCTTTTGTGTCTTTAAGGCTTTGACATATGTAGCATCGCGCCACCTTTGACTTTTTTTTGGCTGACAGGGTCCTGCTTTGGACTTGCACTACAGGTTCGTCTACTCTGCTACCACTTTCAAAATTTTTGCAGCCTACAGGACCCTAGCAAAATTTCTGTAATTCATTTGTCCCTCTTTGATATTTGCTTTGATTAATATCACGTCAATTTATTTTATAAAATCGCTATGTATTATTTTCTTATTCTTATTTATAACTGTTTTTTCTTTAAAATAGGTGAACTGCGTTACTATTTTTTTTTCTTTGCGAACATTTCTGTTTCATCAACCCAAAAACGGTTACATTTTGAAAGGAATTTGGTTTATCCAATGAGTCAGCAGTCTTCACTAGCTAACAATAACTCTAAAGTCTGATCATCGTTCAAACGCCGCTCCATTCTGTCTAAAACAACAAAAACAGTTTGTGATAAGAGATAAGAATAGTAGCCTTCATAGATCCTGAGGGAGATCTCGACCCAATCTGGTAAGTACCTACGGAAATAGTCGTCGCTGGGTAGCAAGTGCCTGCACAATGCAATGTGGTCATATAAAGTGACTGGACCGTGAATTACAATTGGAGCCACCCAACTGATATAAATACATAGGTGTAAAAAATTTTTAGGATATGAAATGGAATGATTACATAGGCTAAATTGCAGGTAACACCTGAGACAGACATCGTTTCATTGGTAGTGTACTGGAAAAATGCAGCCTACAAAGAAAGTTTGATTACAACACGCTACCGCAATCTTTCTCCTTTCCCTTTTCGCATTTCCCGTTTATCTTCGGGGTCTGCACCTTTATATGTAAGCCATGGCAGTGTTTGTGGTATTTGGTGGCCGGTTACACTTCCTGACGCCACCAATGTTTCCACCATTTCCCCGTGGAAATGAACATGTGTGCTCCATCTGTCGGTTCAAAATGGTTCAAATGGCTCTGAGCACTATGCGACTTAACTTCTAAGGTCATCAGTCGCCTAGAACTTAGAACTAATTAAACCTAACTAACCTAAGGACATCACACACATCCATGCCCCAGGCAGAATTCGAACCTGCGACCGTAGCGGCCGTTCGGCTTCAGACTGTAGCGCCTAGAACCGCACGGCCACTCCGGCCGGTGCTCCATCTGTCGGCATCTGGTCTGCACCCACATGGTCAAATGTGATAACGTATCCTAAGTGTTTGCGTAATGTGTATCTGAGGCGGGACAGTGGACACCAGTCCAGTAACGCGGGAAACCGACTAAAACCACATCCAGGCATGATCAGCTGTCGTCGTTAGTCCATGAAGTGGGCGCGCTAGTGCTCTCGGCTATCAGGGACGATCCATCCTAGAATATTACTTAAGTGTGTAGTACTCATATCAAAGAAGAGTAGGAGAGGATATTGAACGTATAAAAATAATGGCAGCACGAATATTTAGAACTGTTTGATTTGCGGGAAAGTTGAAAAGCCTGAAATGGCTGACGTCAACTATTCGGCAGCAGCCTGCCTGCAAAAATTCAAGAATCACTGAATATGGAGTGAGGAATCTGGGAATATACTACAGACCTTAACGTATAGCTCCCGAAGCGATCCCAAAGATGAAACTCAATAATAGAGTGTACGAAAATAATTCAAGAAATCGTTTTCCTCGGCTGCATATGCGTGTGGAACGAAAAATAAATAATGCGTCTTAGAATGGAAGTACGCCTCGCACACCAAAAAATTTCCAGCGAATGTACAGGTTGTCGAAATGGTGCGACGAAGTTCGACGGGTTGTAGAGGGTATCTACATCTACATCTACATCTACATGACTATTCTGCAATTCACATTTAAGTGCTTGGCAGAGGGTTCATCGAACCACAATCATACTATCTCTCTACTATTCCACTCCCGAACAGCGAGCGGGAAAAACGAACACCTAAACCTTTCTGTTCGAGCTCTGATTTCTCTTATTTTATTTTGATGATCATTCCTACCTATGTAGGTGGGGCTCAACAAAATATTTTCGCATTCGGAAGAGAAAGTTGGTGACTGAAATTTCGTAAAAAGGTCTCGCCGCGACGAAAAACGTCTATGCTGTAATGACTTCCATCCCAACTCGTGTATCATATCTGCCACACTCTCTCCCCTATAACGCGATAATACAAAACGAGCTGCCCTTCTTTGCACCCTCTCGATGTCCTCCGTCAATCCCACCTGGTAAGGATCCCACACCGCGCAGCAATATTCTAACAGAGGACGAACGAGTGTAGTGTAAGCTGTCTCTTTAGTGGACTTGTTGCATCTTCTAAGTGTCCTGCCAATGAAACGCAACCTTTGGCTCGCCTTCCCGACAATATTATCTATGTGGTCCTTCCAACTGAAGTTGTTTGTAATTTTAACACCCAGGTACTTAGTTGAATTGACAGCCTTGAGAATTGTACTATTTATCGAGTAATCGAATTCCAACGGATTTCTTTTGGAACTCATGTGGATCATCTCACACTTTTCGTTATTTAGCGTCAACTGCCACCTGACACACCATACAGCAATCTTTTCTAAATCGCTTTGCAGCTGATACTGGTCTTCGGATGACCTTACTAGACGGTAAATTACAGCATCATCTGCGAACAACCTAAGAGAACTGCTCAGATTGTCACCCAGGTCATTTATATAGATCAGGAACAGTAGAGGTCCCAGGACGCTTCCCTGGGGAACACCTGATATCACTTCAGTTTTACTCGATGATTTGCCGTCTATTACTACGAACTGCGACCTTCCTGACAGGAAATCACGAATCCAGTCGCACAACTGAGACGATACCCCATAGCTCCGCAGCTTGATTAGAAGTCGCTTGTGAGGAACGGTGTCAAAAGCTTTCCGGAAATCTAGAAATACGGAATCAACTTGAGATCCCCTGTCGATAGCGGCCATTACTTCGTGCGAATAAAGAGCTAGCTGCGTTGCACAAGAGCGATGTTTTCTGAAGCCATGCTGATTACGTGTCAATAGATCGTTCCCTTCGAGGTGATTCATAATGTTTGAATACAGTATATGCTCCAAAACCCTACTGCAAACCGACGTCAATGATATAGGTCTGTAGTTAAATGGATTACTCCTACTACCCTTCTTGAACACTGGTGCGACCTGCGCAATTTTCCAATCTGTAGGTACAGATCTATCGGTGAGCGAGCGGTTGTATATGAGTGCTAAGTAGGGAGCTATAGTATCAGCGTAATCTGAAAGGAACCTAATCGGTATACAATCTGGACCTGAAGACTTGCCCGTATCAAGCGATTTGAGTTGCTTCGCAACCCCTAAGGTATCTACTTCTAAGAAACTCATGCTAGCAGATGTTCGTGTTTCAAATTCTGGAATATTCCATTCGTCTTCCCTGGTGAAGGAATTTCGGAAAACTGCGTTCAATAACTCCGCTTTAGCGGTGCAGTCGTCGATAACAGTACCATCGGCACTGCGCAGCGAAGGTATTGACTGCGTCTTGCCGCTTGTGTACTTTACATACGACCAGAATTTCTTCGGATTTTCTACCAAATTTCGAGACAATGTTTCGTTGTGGAACCTATTAAAGGCATCTCGCATCGAAGTACGTGCCAAATTTCGCGCGTCTGTAAATTTTAGCCCATCTTCAGGATTTCGCATTCTTCTGAACTTCGCATGCTTTTTCCGTTGCCTCTGCAACAGTGTTCGGACCTTTTTTGTGTACCACGGGGGATCCGTTCCATCTCTTACCAATTTATGAGGTATGAATATCTCAATTGCTGTTGCTACTATATCTTTGAATTTGAGCCACATCTCGTCTACATTCGCATAGTCAGTTCGGAAGGAATGGAAATTGTCTTTTAGGAAGGCTTCTAGTGGTACTTTATCCGCTTTTTTAAATAAAATTATTTTGCGTTTGTTTCTGATGGATTTGGAAGAAATGGTATTGAGCCTAGCTACAATGACCTTGTGATCACTAATCCCTGTATCAGTCATGATGCTCTCTATCAGCTCTGGATTGTTTGTGGCCAAGAGGTCAAGTGTGTTTTCGCAACCATTTACAATTCGCGTGGGTTCGTGGACTAACTGCTCTAAATAATTTTCGGAGAATGCATTTAGGACAATCTCGGAAGACGTTTTGTGTCTACCACCGGTTTTGAACAAGTATTTTTGCCAACATACCGAGGGTAGGTTGAAGTCCCCACCAACTATAACCGTATGAGTGGGGTATTTATTTGTTACGAGACTCAAACTTTCTCTGAACTGTTCCGCAACTGTATCATCGGAGTCTGGGGGTCGGTAGAAGGAGCCAATTATTAACTTTATTCGGCTGTTAAGTATAACCTCCACCCACACCAATTCGCACAGAGTATCTACTTCGACTTCACTACAAGATAAACCACTACTGACAGACACCAACACTCCACCACCAATTCTGCCTAATCTATCTTTCCTGAACACCGTCTGAGACTTCGTAAAAATTTCTGCAGAACTTATTTCAGGCTTTAGCCAGCTTTCTGTACCTATAACGATATCCGCTTCTGTGCTTTCTATTAGCGCTTGAAGCTCAGGGACTTTTCCAGCGCAACTACAACAGTTTACAACTATAATTCCGACTGTTTCTTGATCCAAGCACGTCCTGTAATTGCCAAGCACCCTTTGACATTGCAGCCCATCCCGCACTTTCCCGAGGCCTTCTAACCTAAAAAACCGCCCAGTCCACGCCACACAGCCTCCGCTACCCGTGTAGCCGCCAGCTGAGTGTAGTGAACTCCTGACCTATTCAGCGGAACCCGAAACCCCACCACCCTATGGCGCAAGTCAAGGAATCTGCAGCCAATACGGTCGCAAAACCGTCTGAGCCTCTGATTCAGACCCTCCACCCGGCTCTGCACCAAAGGTCCGCAGTCGGTTCTGTCAACGATGCTGCAGATGGTGAGCTCTGCCTTCATCTCATAAGCAAGACCGGCAGCCTTCACCAAATCAGATAGCCGCTGGAATCCAGAGAGAATTTCCTCAGATCCAAAGCGACACACGTCATTAGTGCCGACATGTGCCACCACCTGCAGCTGGCTGCACCCTGTGCTCTTCATGGCATCCGGAAGGACCCTTTCCACATCAGGAATGACTCCTCCCGGAATGCACACGGAGTGCACACTGGATTTCTTCCCCTCCTTAGCCGCCATATCCCTAAGGGGCCCCATTACGCGCCTAACATTGGAGCTCCCAACTATCTTGAGGAACGAGTCGAGGCTGGGAACCCGTGAGCGGGAACATCATTTAACGGCGCTACAGAACATAGAAGTGGTAAAATGAAGTGAAATGTCGTGTGACGAGGGCCTCCCGTCGGGTAGACCGTTCGCCTGGTGCAAGTCTTTCGATTTGACGCCACTTCGGCGACTTGCGCGTCGATGGGAATGAAATAATGATGATTAGGACAACACAACACCCATCTCTGACCCAGCCGGGAATCGAACCCGGGCCCTTTGGATTGACAGTCTGTCGCGCTGACCACTCAGCTACCGGGGGGCGGACATAGAAGTGGTAATTGTCCGCAACTGCCGCTAAGCCAACTCTTCGGCAGCAAACGTGACTATGAACGCTGACGGACCGTAGGCGGCACATCTCGCATCGTTGTTTGTTATTGAGTGGTCGCGACTGATTGCCACGATCGTCAGTGGAAAAGATGCAACTAGCAGCTTCGTAGACAGGCCTTGTCTCCTATTAATGCGGATATTATGGTGGATGACAGTTTCAGACACAGGTCCTCATCTGAAATTTATTTTTCTCCTGTATCTGAAACCAGTGGCGATTTCACGGGCTTTCAGGAGAAAAAAAACCTGCGGATAGAAACCCGCCATACACCAAGGCAACAGCGCATTGCATTCATAGAAGGCAAGATCTTTCTACACAGAAGCTAGCTCCGTCTTCTCCACTGGCGATCCTGGCCATCAGTTCCCTGAATAACAAATAACATTGCAGACGTTCCGCCTAGGATCCGTCAGCATACTGTCGCTTAAAGCTGCCGAAGAGGCGGCCTAGTGGCAGGCTTCCGTGACTGTGACTTCGACGACGCTCTGTAGCCTCGTTGGATGACGGTTCTGGACACGGGATCCTATCCTCAAATTGTATTCAACACACCGTTTACAAACCCGCGAAGTTTGTTGCGTCGTTTCCGGTATGACCTGAATACACCATTATTATGTAACGGGAGGTTGCAAACAGAGAAGGGCTCTCGTGATTAGGCAACGTGAGGTCATGATGTCTCACTGCACACTACAACGGACAGAAGATGAATGGGGCACTCCACAATTCTATTAATGGAGGCTGTTAATAGTTTGATAGACTGTGCTATGTATGAACAGCAAATACTGCAAGGAGTCTAGTAATATCCACTACGAACGGAGATAAGGCTTGATCACTACTAGCTCAAAATCCTTTCGTGCACGAAACAAAAGAGAAAAACCTTCCAGAATGAGATTTTCACTCTGCAGCGGAGTGTGCGCTAATATGAAACTTTCTGGCAGATTAAAACTCTGTGCCGGGCCGAGACTCGAACTCGGGACCCTGGCGGAATTAGGGCTGTGAGGATGGGGCGAGAGTCGTGCTTGGGTAGCTCAGTGGGTAGGGCACTTGTCCGCGAAAGGGAAAGGTCCGAGTTCGAGTCTCGGTCCGGCACACAGTTTTAATTTGAGGAAAACCTTATTAAACAACTTACGGAAATATAAATATTTAAACCATATTCATTCTTCAAATAGCAAGGATTTCATCTTGCCGCAAGGCCAATCGTATCTGCTGTCCCCTGTGACAAGCAGTCTCAGTCAGCACTCTACGACAGCACCTAATACCGGTTCAGGAACTCACGATAACTACGCCAAAACGGAGAGCAAAGGAAACCGTAAGCAATAAAGAGCAGTATAGTCGTGCAGAAACTGGACTTGCCTGTTACTCCAGATACCTTCAGCCAGTTAAACTATACGTAGAAGTAAACAAACAGCAACAGTTGGACCCAAACAGTGTATACCAGAACCTGACAGCTTGAGCAACCAGTACGAATGGAAGAACACTGCAGCCTCCAACTTGCCAAGTCGTCTGCGTTCTGCTTAGAAGCTGAAAATTGTGGACTCTCATTTGCATATGCTGCATAACAACTTCAGTAAACAAAATTACATTCTTGGGTTTGCCATGTTCTTGATACTTTTCGCTCTTGCTATTTTCATGTTAAAGAGAATATAGGATAAAAATCCACTTCAGTTGCCAGTAATTCTCTTAATTTATTCCACGGCCGGTTCGGAAGCTTAAAGCTTCATCTTCAGGTGTCACCAAATAATTATAGGAACGTAAATATGTGTCGTTCTGGCCAGACATAGGGGACCACACACGCGTCAAACAAACGCATATGAGTGTAGGACTAGCAACTATAGCGCCCGCCTGGATATAACTGATTGATAATGCCATCGTGATTTTGTAGTCGTCTTATCTTAACACTTATTTTTGCTTCCAAGTTAGATTTTGAACAGACCAGTGTCCTATTTGAGGAATGTTAGATTGAGTGAGATGATTTTTTTTCATGGGCTTTCAGAAAAGTGGAATAACGCCAGCGAACCTGTTGATATCTTTGACCCTATAGCATATATTTGATCCTATAGCACACTACTGTGGAGAGAGCTTAGAGAGGCACACTGCTGTTTAGTCCTAGTTACCCACAAACTGATTCATTGAACTACTGTAAGCGTCAGTATAAATCAGGTGGGAAACTTAGAATCTATACTGGGTTCGCCATCACATCGAATTTCTTAAGAGCGATCACACCCTTCCCCATCCACTTATGACTGTGGTAATACTCTCATCACCGAAACTGCTAGAGACTAATAAGGCAGCTGAAATATAAGGCATTTATTTATTGATTTTATTGTTCATGATAGCTCAGTTTCTCGAGAACAACTCAATGACCATTTCATTTCAAGTTCACAATTGTTTCGTAAGTTTCAGTTTAGTATCATTTTGTATTGCGCTAAATCTTAATGTGGATTTACGACAGTGAAAGTACGATATACAGAGCTACAACAATCCCTTTGGCATTTTGTTGACTACCTACACTATATTCAATGTGGAGTTTTCTATGACACCACTTTCCGTTCCCAGTTCGTTATTCTTCTTTTGTCACAAGAAATGAGTATATATATCCAGCGCAGGTGAGCAACTTGATTCTCTGCAGTAAAATTTTATTGTTACGCTACTCGGTCTCCTTGAGTGCTCCGGTAAATCCTCCACTTGCCTGTCCGGCAGGATCCCAGTGAGTTATGCCGACCCGTATACAGTGAGCCAATTCCTGTCTGGCAGCAACTATGGAAACTTCCTGCGTGTAACGTAACGATACGTCGCGCAATGGAATCAACCTCAACTTCGCAAGAGACTTTAGTAAACAAGTCAAGGTGCTATATATAAAAACAGTGACCATTTCTCATGAGGTGTCCTAGGGCGATGATTGGATCACACTCATTCTTTGTCTATGCTCCACATTCCTGACTCCAGCAATGTTACTTTACTAATATTGTACATAGCCTCCTTCAGCTTCAGTGCAGTCCTACTATAGCACGCAGAGACGTCATTGATGTTTTTCCCATGTTAATATACCACGCAGTTGCTGTTGCCGACGCCGGCCGGAGTGGCCGTGCGGTTCTAGGCGCAACAGTCTGGAACCGAGCGACCGCTATGGTAGCAGGTTCGAATCCTGCCTCGGGCATGCATGTGTGTGATCTCCTTAGGTTAGTTAGGTTTAATTAGTTCTAAGTTCTAGGCGACTGATGACCACAGATGTTAGGTCGCATAGTGCTCAGAGCCATTTGCTGTTGCCGCTATTGGTCATGGGGCGATGCTGGTAGTGATTATCGAACCAGAAGGCTCCTAATTTTGTCCGATGTATGTGTAGGTGAGATCCGATTATTGGTCTGCAATGAGAGTTATTGAACATCTGTCTAGAAGAGTGTGTTGGGTAATAAGATAACTATGCACATAGAGATTCCCTGACATTGTTGTGTGTACAGCAGAATGGGTTAAATGATTTTCGGGGTGCATTTTGCACAGTTCAGAGTCACCTCAAAAGCACCACAACGGCAGTAACTGCAGTGGTACAGGCAGGTGGTTCTTCGATGTAGCCTGCTGCAGGCGTCAGTTTTCGCCACACACCAACCATTTGCGTAGCCACAATTGGAATTCTCAATAGGTACCTCAGGGTCAGCACTATAAATGATCTCGTGTCTCGTCGTCCCATTGCGTAGAGAAATAGCACGTCGCTGAATCTTTGAAAGAAACAATGAAATGAAGTCAAGGATATGGTTGTGGTTCAGTTCTGCTATCAGGAATCTTTGACACTTCGGCATGTCTTGTGGTTTCATTAGCAACAAAAGTTTATTAATTTTCAGTAGTCCAACAACCTTTTTATACATTGGCTTAACAGTCAACGCCGTGCCCTACAATTTCATTTATTTTGTTAAAGGCAAGTGTTAGTCTCTTCCCTTTTTAAAGATCCAACAATCATTAGTTAATCAGTTTCATCTTACACTGGAATCCTTTTTTTTTTTTTGTTTTCCCACATCCACTTACAAGAGCGTATGTAAAGACAATACCCAAAAAAACTGAACAGTATTAAAACAATTTCCTAAAACAACCTCCATTGAACAAAGTTGCATTTCAATCCCTCAAGCTGGAATTAAAAAGCACTGCCAATACCAGAAGTAAACAACTCAGTGTGCAGAGCGCACTTAACCACTTCCGGCTTCTAAGAATAATATCACATAACTATCAGTCCCTAAAGTTGTAGCGCGTCGGCTACTTCAATAAAGACAGTTCTTTAACACTGTAAACTAACAATTCCAGAGGACACTTTGCATTAATTTTCCACAAGTTATATCACTCTACCAGAAGCACTTACGAGAGCACTTGATAACAATTTAACCAAAGCTTAGGCAGAAGATGAACAGCTTAAGTTCTCACGCAACTAATTACAGTTAGTTAACCAAAAGAGATGCAATTTTAAAAATTCAGCTTAGCAAGAACAGTTACCAAGGTATTAACCTAAGAGCTCTCTACTATTTCCGGCAGTCACGAAACTTTGCCAATACACCCAGCCCTCAAACAAGAAAAACTCCGGTGTACAATACAACCGTACGCAGTGAGATCTTACAATAGCAGAAAAGAGAACCTTGTATCAAAGTACTACGTACATACTAACCTTACTTAAAATTACTTAACATCTACACACCCCTTGGACCGGTAGTGCCTTTGTATACTCGTACCGCACTTCTCAGGCCTGACTGCCAGAAACAACAGGTCCTAGTCGACCAATACAGTAGGTTACAGTTCGTGACTAATTTCCTCCAAACTAAATCAACTTATTTGTTACCGCCGCTGTCCATATTTCTTCTCCTCTTAGGAGATCTGCTTCACTACACAGTTCCACGAGGTTCTAGAACAAGATCACTTCATCAGATGAAACTGAAACCACGCCCCTCGTTTTCAATAAGTGAAAGTTTCCACACTTTCAGAAACTACATACTATCATTCTACACAAGATGGCTACCATTGCGTGCCGTCCTCTTCCTCCGAACCAGCGACAGTCTGTGCACGTGTCTTCCTTCACACACGCACGCTCCTCCGCTTCCGCCAGCCTCACAAAAGCACCTCCACTCGCTAGCCTTCACGCTCGCGAACTCTACCCTTGTGAGCAGAGCCACCTGCCATCCTTGCTAACGAGCGCTCTCGTCTCTCGCTGGCCTCTCACACCTCATGCACACCCCCAAAGAGATCCTATGAAGACAAACCAGTCAATCTATCCCAGAGGAAATCTCGATGCATTTAACGTGGTTTGACACGCACCATAAATCGAACATGTTCACAAACCTGATAAGATGTCCTGAAACTAACCATAACACAATGACAATAATGAAACATACTGATCATATAGTATTTTACTATATACACAGCAAGGTCTAAAACTTGCGACAGCCCATCTTAAATTGTCCTCAAATTGACGTTACTACCATCTTCATATATACACTCCTGGAAATGGAAAAAAGAACACATTGACACCGGTGTGTCAGACCCACCATACTTGCTCCGGACACTGCGAGAGGGCTGTACAAGCAATGATCACACGCACGACACAGCGGACACACCAGGAACCGCGGTGTTGGCCGTCGAATGGCGCTAGCTGCGCAGCATTTGTGCACCGCCGCCGTCAGTGTCAGCCAGTTTGCCGTGGCATACGGAGCTCCATCGCAGTCTTTAACACTGGTAGCATGCCGCGGCAGCGTGGACGTGAACCGTATGTGCAGTTGACGGACTTTGAGCGAGGGCCTATAGTGGGCATGCGGGAGGCCGGGTGGACGTACCGCCGAATTGCTCAACACGTGGAGCGTGAGGTCTCCACAGTACATCGATGTTGTCGCCAGTGGTCGGCGGAAGGTGCGCGTGCCCGTCGACCTGGGACCGGACCGCAGCGACGCACGGATGCACGCCAAGACCGTAGGATCCTACGCATTGCCGTAGTGGACCGCACCGCCACTTCCAAGCAAATTAGGGACACTGTTGCTCCTGGGGTATCGGCGAGGACCATTCGCAACCGTCTCCATGAAGCTGGGCTACGGTCCCGCACACCGTTAGGCCGTCTTCCGCTCACGCCCCAACATCGTGCAGCCCGCCTCCAGTGGTGTCGCGACAGGCGTGAATGGAGGGACGAATGGAGACGTGTCGTCTTCAGCGATGAGAGTCGCTTCTGCCTTGGTGCCAATGATGGTCGTATGCGTGTTTGGCGCCGTGCAGGTGTGCGCCACAATCAGGACTGCATACGACCGAGGCACACAGGGCCAACACCCGGCATCATGGTGTGGGGAGCGATCTCCTACACTGGCCGTACACCTCTGGTGATCGTCGAGGGGACACTGAATAGTGCACGGTACATCCAAACCGTCATCGAACCCATCGTTCTACCATTCCTAGACCGGCAATGGAACTTGCTGTTCCAACAGGACAATGCACGTCCGCATGTATCCCGTGCCACCCAACGTGCTCTAGAAGGTTAAGTCAACTACCCTGGCCAGAAAGATCTCCGGATCTGTCCCCCATTGAGCATGTTTGGGACTGGATGAAGCGTCGTCTAACGCGGTCTGAAAGTCCAGCACGAACGCTGGTTCAACTGAGGCGCCAGGTGGAAATGGCATGGCAAGCCGTTCCACAGGACTACATCCAGCATCTCTACGATCGTCTCCATGGGAGAATAGCAGCCTGCATTGCTGCGAAAGGTGGATATACACTGTACTAGTGCCGACATTGTGCATGCTCTGTTGCCTGTGTCTATGTGCCTGTGGTTCTGTCAGTGTGATCATGTGATGTATCTGACCCCAGGAATGTGTCAATAAAGTTTCCCCTTCCTGGGACAATGAATTCACGGTGTCCTTATTTCAATTTCCAGGAGTATATATATATATATATATATATATATATATATATATATATATATATATATATATTCTTCTGTGCGGATGCACCAACTGTACCCGAACTCTTACGGAAATCGGCAGTAAAGCCGTGAGTAAAGACAATGATGGGCAGGGGTACTATGAATATAGTGCGGGACAATAAGTTGCGAAAGTGGGTCTCAAGGGGGGCGTGCCAGAGATAAGTCCCTGCAGTCGCACAGTCCTCTGTGTCCTCGTTGGCTCAGATGGAGCCGGCGCGGTAGCTCAGCGTGTTACAGAGGGTTACATGCCCTCTGTAATAAAAAAAGAAACTGAGTTTATCGATCAAAAAGGTTCAAATGGCTCTAAGCACTATGGGACTTAACTTCTGAGGTCATCAGTCCCCTAGAATTTAGAACTACTTAAACATAACTAACCTAAGGACATCACATACATCCATGCCCGAGGCCGGATTCGAACCTGTGACCTTAGCGGTAGCGCGGTTCCAGACTGTAGCGCCTAGAACCGCTCGGCCACTCTGGCCGGCAACGAACTTCAATGGATGTCTTACGACGTCCGCCCCGAGCAGATGCAACGAACAAAAGCGAACAAAATGAGGTTAAAAAAAAGGATGGATAGAGCGCCTGCGCTGTATCCAGTAGATAACGGGTTCGAGTCCCTCTCGGGGCACACATTTTCAACTGTCCCCGTTGATTTATATCAACGCCTGTATGCAGCTAAGATTATTCATTTCATTGTCACTTAAACATCGTGTTGCTTCAAGTTTGTTTGTAACTATTCTTCATTGGGCCAGGAGCTCTTTCGTTTTATGAAAAATCCCAAGTTACATCCACGTGCGCTTTAGTCATTGTCAATTGTTTTGATTCCCATCTCTCCAGTAACTGCTCTCCCAGCACTGTCTAACTGATTGCCTGTAGTAAACATGGTCTGCTGTCGGTTTTGTCCCATTAACAACGTCTGTATAACTGATTTATGTGGCGTGGTCCCCATAGCTGATCAGGTATACAGTTACTAATAGACTATGGTTGTGTACACTGATGTTCGGGACTGTTGCTGCCGGATGCACTCTGGCAGTTGCTGCCTTCCTGGACGACGCTGCACCCTTCCACAACCATCACTGACGTCAAGGAGTAGCTCGTCATCAGTCTCATCCGTGCCGTTCAGCTCTCCCGTTACGCGTCTCCCTCACAGTCTGCGGTGCACTGCATGATGACGAGGTGCGAGAGGAAGCCTGGCACTGTTATAATCACTTTACAGTTTTGAGGTTCTAGGACCATTCGTTCTCCTTGCCCTACTGAGAACCTATTTCATACCTCTCATTTTTACTCAGAATGGAAAAAAACTTGGGATTAGTCCAGGAGAACTTGTGAAAAATTTTGAAAAGTACCGTATAAGAGCGACCCAATCCGGTACATTTACACCTTTTACCTGTTCGCCTACATGAGTGCTCTGCAATTCACAGTTAAGTGCCTGGCACAGGGTCCGACCAACTACCTTCAAGCTATTCTCTACTGTTTCACTATCGTAAAGCTTGCGGGAAAAACGAACACTTGAATCTTTCCGTGCGAGCCCTGATTTCTCTTATTTTATGATGATGATCATTCCTCCCTACGTAAGTCGCCACCAACAAAATGTTATCACTCTCTGAGGACAAAGTTAGTGATTTAAATTGCATGAAAAGATCTTGCCGCAACGAATAAGGGCTTTAACGAGAGGCGTTATTGCGCTATTCTTATCAATTACAATCTTAATAATTTTACCATTCTATAATAAAACACCATTCCGAGGTATCCAATTTTATCCTATTAATCAGATTCTATTCTGAATCATAGTAGTTATTGTATGCTTACTAACATGAATTGGTAAACGACCAAATTGAGATGGCAATCGTTAAAACAAAGCCGTTTTAACGATTGCCATCTCAATTCACGAATCATATCAGTGGCACTCTCTCCCCTATTTCGTAATAATGCAAAACGAGCTGCCCTTCTTTAAACTTTTTCGATGTCCTCCGTCAGTCCTATCTGATGCGGATCCGACACCGCACAACAGCACTCCAGAAGAGGACGGAGCTGTTACATTTTCCAAGTGTTCTGCCAATAAATTGCATTCTTTGGTTTCTTTTTCCCACAACATTATCTACTGGAACGCTCTAATTTGAGTTATTTGTAATTATAATCCCTAAGTCTTTAGTTGAACTCACAGCCTTTATATTTGTGTCTTTTATCCTGTAACCGAACTTTAGGGTATTCCTCTTACTCATGGGGATACCTTCATACTTTTCATTATTTACTGTCAACTGCCACTTTTCGCACCATATAGATTTCTTGCCAAAATCGTTTTGCAATTTGTTTTGATCATCTAATGACTTTATAAGGCCGTAAATGACACTATCATCTGCAAACAATCTAAGCGGGCTGCTCACATTGCCTCCTAAATCATTAACGTAGATCACGAACAGCAGAGGACCTTTAACACTTCCTTGGGGAACACCTGATATTGCTTCAGTTTTATTCGATGTCCCTCCGTCAGTTACTACGAATTGTGTCCTTGTCCAGCTTACAGAAAAAGTTTCCTGGTGGCCCTAGCTGACACAATTGGTTGGTACTAATTCGTATTGTGATACTCGTGTAATCAGTAATGTTCCATTTTCTGATGCTGTGGTCCAGGTGCAGATCAGTGTGTAGCTGCTGTCCGATACCTTGAGTGGCATGTGTACGTTCCTAATGACGGCCACGGCCACTGATGGGCCTACACACGTGTCATTTTACGTACAACGTGGTCGTCGAAACAAGCGTTCAGCTTTCTGTGTGTCTGTAATACCACCGCAGTGAAATTCAGTTAATTGCATGAAATGCGTTCATAGACGTATCCTTGGAATGTCTACATCGTTTACTAACGCAGTACGGTAAATTCCGTTGTCACGGTTTCAGCATTTTCATACTCCCTGTGTTGTCCTTTTCTTTTCTACCCGGCGTAGGTAGGACACAGTTTATGTGCCCTCGCACTGCCACCAGTGGAATAAACGGGTGTTTCTTGACGTCGATAAAGGTGGAGCTCTCGAAGTGAACAGCTACAAGTAAAGTCCAGGGAGTTTGCAAGCGAGCTAAAAGTTTTATTAATGATTCATGGTATAGTCTTTGTTTGTGGGGCAGTTAGTATGAATTTGTGCGATTTTAAATACCACTACCATTTACAAAAGCCAAAAAATTATTTTTTGCGACAGCCAGAGAAATCTGCTGATTATAATTTCAGGTCCGCAGGACAACAATTCGTTTCTTTCCAGACTCGTATATAATTTTCTGTCTGCCTATTCATAATCAGAAGGAGTCGGGAATTACGGCCATTAATGAAAGTTTACTTTTTTTAACAAACCAGTAAATTCAAGAATAGTTCACAGGCATTAATTAATAATTTTGAAATTCATTCAAGTTTTCCTATCGAAATCAACACTTAATACCGTTATAAGTTCAGAGACGACCTCTACTCGAAGTTCCTAAAGTGCTAATTATTGTTCCATCAATTAATTAAGTAAAGTTAATCGCTTGCGCTAAAAGTGATGAATAAGTTACGCCACTTGCCAAGCGGTTTTCTACAACAGTATTGGCGGCACACAAAAGAAAAATATCTAAACCAAAACATTGGCTTTCCAGTAAATTATCGGTCCATGAAAGTTCATCTCTATACATTTGCACAAAAATGTGCGACAACAAATTCGATCGATAACGAGTCAAGTCAGTCGTCGTCAGTGGCATCCGAGGCTTAGTGCACACGGTCGCGGACAGAAGTACGCCACATCCTGAGGGGTAGCGAGGAACATCAAGGACGACTACGACGATCGAATGCTTCTCATATATCGCGGCGGTGGTCATTCTATACCGTCGGTGCGGTAACGCAGTCGACGGCAAACAGAATATCTCAAGCTCCGGCAGCAGTGCTCAAATGGCACCCTTTCTGACTGCAAGATGTTACATATCGTTGTTAGTTGAAGACTAACAGCTTTCCCAATCTTTCTCTGAGCAGTACTTTAGTCTATGTGTGTTGTATAATAATATCAGTTAGATAACTCTTAAATTCTGACTTCTACAATTTTTCTAGTGGAATCGAGGGTAGATTGTGATCTCAGAGCTGTCTCTATTCTACCCTTTGCACCTCTTTAAAGTTACATAAATATCTTTCAGTTGGGCACAATTCCACGATTACTTCTAATGAACATAGTGCTCTAATGTTATCTCTTAACTTACTTCTAAAGGATAGTTCATTTATTGTGATTTCACAAACTCTAGTATAAAAGTTAGTTTCTATTTAATAACTTGAAAAATAAAAGAGGTAACTTCATGAAAACCTCGACAGTCACAGTACGTTTTTACATAAAACAAAACCTAAAGCCATAATTACAGCTTTCTATCTTAAATATTTCGCGCTCTGTGTGGCTGGCCCCGTCGGAGGTTCCAGTCCTCCCTAGGGCATGGGTGTGCGTGTTTGTCTTAAGAATAATTTAGGTTAAGTAGTGTGTAAGCTTGGGGACTGATGACCTTAGCAGTTAAGTCCCATAAGATTTCACACACATTTGTTTTCATTTAGCGCTTTCGAAATTTTGTAAAATGTGGATTTTTGTGAAAACTAATCAGCGGATCATGCTGAAACTCAGAATTTAAGGAGTGTTCAAATAAATAGCTAATAAATGTCGTAAATACCAAACCAGTTGAAATTTGAAAATCCCGCTTTGGGGTTATGAAGTGAGACATTTTGGGACGTGAATGTAGTCCCCGGTGTGACTGTACACATGCGTTATGACAAAGTGTAACGGCCAAGTACGTGTTTGGTCTGTTAAGAAACGTCTCAAAGGGAAGTGCCTCAACTTGGATGATGAACTGGAGGATTTCTGTGAACAGGGAATCCTTCGGTCCGTTAAACCGTGGGATGCTTGTGCTTAGGCCTCTGGTGATGGCTTTTGAATAGAGACTTGAATCACACCCATAGTGTTGTTTCGTACATTTTCTTTTGATCACCCCTCACCTGTAACATTGATACTGTCTTACATTATTTTGAAAAGTACTATGACATTATTTAAATACTTAATTTTATCTTAGAATGTTGCGCAATGCTTTGCCTGAATACTAGTGAGCACGTTAAGGGCGGCTCGCCTGGCCTTAGCTGGGTGACAGGGAAGTACCGATCTCATTCGCTCGCCACCGTTGCTGCGTTGCCCACAGTGCTTGCTTGCTTCCACACATCACATCCTATTTAACTTCGTGATAGAAACTTAAACATAAATTGAATATTAGAATAACTGATGGATAACAGCAGGTATTTCTATTAAATGCTTATTATTAGCATAATTAGCATGTTCTCTCATTTACTACTACACTCACAAAAAACGTTATTATTTTTATACACCAAGAAATTCATAACCAAATATTAGTACACACATACAGGTGCGATCAAAAAGTAACTGTAATTTTTGTTTTTCTTAAAGTACCTTTATTTATTCATCAACATCAACTAACCAGAATGAAATTTTCGCTCTGCAGCGGAGAGCGCGCTGAAATGAAAGTTCACGGCAGATTAAAACTGTGTACCGGAAGGAGACTTGAAATTGGGACCTTCGTTGCCATTCGCGGTTAAGTGCTCTACAGACTGAACTGCCCAAGCACGACACATAATCCCGCCTCACAACCTTACTTCAACCACTATCTCACCTCCTCTCTTCAAAAATGTCAATGTCCTCTTTTCCAGAAGTGTTAGTATTGCAAGTTCCGCAGGAGAGCTTCAGTGCAGTATGAAAGGTAGGTGATAGGATAGTTGTTCATGGGAGGTGCTGAGTCGTCTTTGGGTAGACCAGTCTGTAGACCACTTGCCCGCGAAAGGCAAGAGTCCCGAGTTCGACACTCGATGCAACACACATTTTTACTCTGCCAGGACGTTTCATACCAGCGCACGCTCCGCTGCAGAGTCAAAATTTCATGCTGGAAACATCCCCTAGGCTGTGGCTAAACCATCGATGCAATATCCCTTTTTCCACGAATGCAGCCGGTCGGGGTGGCCGAGCGGTTCTAGGCGCTACAGTCTGGCACCGCGCGACCGCTACGGTCACCGGTTTGAATCCTGCCTCAGGCATGGATGTTTGTGATATCCTTAGATAGGTTTGGCATGGATGTTTGTGATATCCTTAGATTACTTAGGTTTAAGTAGTTCTATTTTGTAGGGGAATGATGAACTCAGAAGTTAACTCCCATAGTGCTCAGAGCCATTTGAACCATCCAGGAATGCAAATTACGCAGGAGGGCATCCGTGAAGTTTGGAAGGTAGGAAATGAGGTACTGGCGGAAATAAGGCTGTGAGGAAAGGTCGGGAGCCGTGTTTGGGTAGCCCAATCTGTAAATCACTTGCTCACAAAAGGTAAAGGAGCCGACTTCAAGTCTACGTCCTGTACACAACTTTAACCAGAGAGGAATTTTAACATCAACTTTGTCCCCTTCAAAGTAAACCCCCTCAGATATAATACACTTGTGCCAGCGTTTTTTCCAATTTTGGAAGCAGTTCTGGAGCTCACTTTTGCTTATGATGTTCAGATTCCTCAGTGATACTCTTTTTATCTCATCAGTGGTGGCAAAACGACGACCTACCATGGTTCTCTTCAGCCTTCAGAAGGAGGACTTACAGAGCTATGTCCGACGAATACGGCGGCTGGGGCAACATAATGGTTTTGTTTTTTACCCAAAAATCATGAACAAACATTGAGGTGTGAGCGGGAGCATTATTGTGATGCAATTTCCACGAGTGGTTATGTCACACCTTCTCGTTGTTTTCATCGGACTGCTTCACGCAAACGGCGTATATCTTCCAGGTAGTATTCCTCATTGGGCGTGCGACCATAAGGCAGGAAGAAATGTTGCGCTATCCCATTGTAATTGAAGAAACAGTGAGAAGACACTTCACATTGCGAGCTAACATCCCAGAGATGTTCGGACTCACATGCGGTTCCCCTTCGTCGAAATGTCTTGGCTCAAACTCGTCTAGCGGTTGAACTGCACGTGTCGCACTACACACCCTAAATTAGACACTTGTGACCCTTTGGTTACAGTGTCTGGCTGATGGCTAGTTTGCGAAAATGTATGAAACATATAATGTTAATATAACCTATAACAACAGTAATAATAATATCGGGAGCTAAATTAACGACCCATAAATAATGTAGGCCACACAGTTGCGAAGTGATTAGAATAAAGCAAACTAATAGCAAAGTGGTCGCATTTAGAATTGCTATTATATTCGAGCGCATAGCCATTTGACACAGTTCGGTCATTCACACATACCGGTCCAGTACCCCACCTCGTTAACTATGCGAAAAGTTAGAGTTCACACGAGGCGCACGGCTGCTCACCGCTCTGAGCCTAAGTCCCGCGATACCACACAACGCGAAGTTTTCAACGTCGTTTGACTTCCCAGCTACCTAAAGACCGACCATTCGCTATCGCGTCTCCACCAGCACTGTCCCTCTGCCCGCCCCGGCCGCGTTTCCCGCGCGCCGACCATCTTCGCTCTACTGACTAGGGCAGTTCCCTTTCCTGAAGCTTTCCATCTGGCTATGGCTTATACTACATTATTTTACATTTTAACATATTTAAGGGGAGTTAGAAGGGAAATTTTTTCACATTTCCGGATTTTTACCTCAATATAAAATTTGCAATTTTCCGAATAAAATTATATATATATATATATATATATATATATATATATATATATATATATATATATATATATATATATATATATATATATATCACTTATAAACTCACATGCGAAGTATTTTATATTTTTAAATATAATCTACTCCGGTTGAAAATGTTAGAATTTTTACATGCATTACTTCAAGATCTAATAAAATCTGTAATTTTATTTATATAGAAGACTGTGGATTTCTCTGTTGTAAAGGTCATTACACGTAGAGGATGGGCACCAGGTTGAGGAAGTTGAAACACAGTAAAACCATAAGAGGCAGGCTGACAGACAAAATGATTGATCAACTACAGTAGTATTCTGGGATGGCCATTAAAAATAATACTGGGGATTTGTTGAAAATGAAGCGGGCAGTATGGGCTACCTTCTTCCACAGACTGTCAACTGATGAAAAACCAGTACACCACCTTTGCCCACCTGGACCTGATTCATGATGCAATTACCGCAATGACATCGGAAGTTCACTGAGGCTTTTTGCAGATGATGCTGTGGTGTATCGAGAGGTTGCAACAATGGAAAATTGTACTGAAATGCAGGAGGATCTGCAGCGAATTGACGCATGGTGCACGGAATGGCAATTGAATCTCAATGTAGCGAAGTGTAATGTGATGCGAATACATAGAAAGATAGGTCCCTTATCATTTAGCTACAAAATAGCAGGTCAGCAACTGGAAGCAGTTAATTCCATAAATTATCTGGGAGTACGCATTGGGAGTGATTTAAAATTGAATGATCATATAAAGTTGATCGTCGGTAAAGCAGATGCCAGACTGAGATTCATTGGAAGAATCCTAAGGAAATGCAATCCGACAACAAAAGAAGTAGGTTACAGTACGCTTGTTCGCCCAATGCTTGAATACTGCTCAGCGGTGTGGGATCCGCACCAGGTAGGGTTGATAGAAGAGATAGAGAAGATCCAACGGAGAGCAGCGCGCTTCGTTACAGGATCATTTAGTAATTGCGAAAGCGTTACGGAGATGATAGATAAACTCCAGTGGAAGACTCTGCAGGAGAGACGCTCAGTAGCTCGGTACGGGCTTTTGTTGAAGTTTCGAGAACATACCTTCACCGAAGAGTCAAGCAGTATATTGCTCCCTCCTACGTATATCTCGCGAAGAGACCATGAGGATAAAATCAGAGAGATTAGAGCCCACACAGAAGCATACCGACAATCCTTCTTTCCACGTACAATACGAGACTGGAATAGAAGGGAGAACCGATAGAGGTACTCAGGGTACCCTCCGCCACACACCGTCAGGTGGCTTGCGGAGTACGGATGTAGATGTAGATGTAGATGCCCAGTACTCAATCACTTCATACAGCCATAAATATTCCATTCCAACAACAGTCATGGATATCATAAAACCTATTTACACAGACCTGGTAAATTCAGAATTATTGAACAAGTGTGTGCATGGTCAGACTCAAAATCCCAATAGCCGGCCGCGGTGGTCTCGCGGTTCTAGGCGCGCAGTCCGGAACCGTGCGACTGCTACGATCGCAGGCTTGAATCCTGCCTCGGGCATGGATGTGTGTGACGTCCTTAGGTTAGTTAGGTTTAAGTAGTTCTAAGTTCTAGGGGACTAACGACCACAACAATTGAGTCCCATAGTGCTCAGAGCCATTTGAACCAAAATCCCAATAAGTCGGTAAATAATCTTATATGTGCCTGCTTACCAAAAACCGTTTTTGTTTGAATGAAGACACTAAAGGGGGGGGGGGCGTCAGTGATGCTGTTATTGCTTTTAATGATGGAAACGGTGGTAGGCTGAAAGTGCTACAGCATATGGGAATTAAACCTGGAGCAAACTGCATCAGAGAACTTGAACGGATGGACAAGGTTCCATTGATTAAAGCAGAGTATGCAGCGCAGTTTCCCACTAATGAGTCCAGAAAGAAGAAAAGAAGAAAAAACTTGGAAAAAGATCAAGAGGATGATATACATTATGGTGCATAGTGCTTCTGAGGGACTAAAAATAAGTTAAGTGAGTTACAGCCTTTTGAAACTTTACAAGCCGTTCCTGAAAATTTACATTTTCTGTTGAATTTTTCCCTAAATCTCAGGAACTACTTAGAGTAGTGTATTCAAATTTTCAGGGAGTAATAAAATACATATCCTGAGTCTACTAAGCTAAACGAAGAACATAATATTATGTATAATTAACATTATTTAGGATAATGTACAAAAAAAGTACACAAAATTTTAAATGTGTAATTAAAAATTTGTATTTCCGAAAGCAGTCGCTGAAATGCAATTATTGTACTTCAATAGACTCAGAACATATAGCTTAATGTCTTGTAAAAGTTTCATGTCAATGGTTACAGTGGTTCCTGAAATACAGGGAAACCAAGTCACTAAATTTAACATGGTCGGGATAGGGCGTTCCAACTCCCCTTAAATAATCAAAGCTTGACCACATTCACATTCAAAATAAAGTAATGATAATATCCATTACATAATACATTCTTTTACATAAAACCAATACAATTTCCTTCTCAGCTTTGAATGCCACGGCCAGTAGCCTTTGACCAATGTACTTTCTGATAAATAAATAAAGAACAAAATAACTACTATGCACCAAACTTTAGAACAAATACTCTATTACCTAATGATTCAATAAAGTGTCATGCTCTCATCGTTTAATGTGTTTTGTGTGGAGGAAATGATGATCTGATGTTTAACTGAAAATAGTGATAATTTAAATTTGCTATATCTTTTAAACAAATAAAGTTACAGAGTTGATATTTACAACATTTGTCATTTTAATGATGCGCTTCTATATGAAATGTCGACCAAAGCGTTCAGATTTTAGCATTCAGGTCTCTGTTACAAAACTTGTTAATGTCACTTTAACAGTAAATCCTGAACTATTATAGACATGATCAGTATTCAAGTTTTATTGGGATCACCATGAAAATTTATGAAGGGTGGTAGATTAAAATTACTGCAGCTTCATTCCCTGAATTACTACAGAATTAAACAGTTTTCATAAACGTTTCCCTTCATGGCCGATCTTAGGTCCGCCATATTTAACACTGCTACATCTCCCTGGCCACAAACAGCTTTTACGGGATTTCCCCATGACGTAGGTTCTCGTCTGTCTCACTCGCACACTACAGCGCTTAGACCTCATTCAGCGCAATAGACGTCTGTGAAATTCCCCATCTCGTGGTGAATCTGCGCTCTTTGTGGCACACGGTCCTGGACGGCAGGGTTCCTTTCACAATTTCTGAAGGCTGACTCTTTCGGCCATATACTTAAATGAGAGAGAAATGCTCGTTAACTCACAACATGTGATCGAACTTGTCGAATTTTTTTTTCAGTCTTGGCACTTCATTCAAGTTTCATTAGGACGGTTGAGCCTTTAGTTAGGGGTCATGCCCGTAAACCCATGTTTCGTCACCTGTTATAACTTTCTTTAAAATGTCTTTATCATTGTCGACCTCATTCAGCAATTCATGAGCGTTGGCTACGTGAAGTCGTCTTTCGGAATAAACTTTGCTGCTATACGTTCCACGCCCGAAACAACCAAAAAAATTGCTTGGCACTAGCTTAATGTTACTGCGACATCATCAGCAACCGGTCTTTTGGTGATCTGGCAATTTTTCAGAACCATTTTCTTTGGTTTTTCCACACTGTCGTCAGTAACTGAGGTGCTACGGCGTTCAGGGCTGTCATCGACTTCAGCGTCTTCTTGACCCTCTCATACTTACTCATAGTAAATTCGCTAAACTCCACAGTCATCATTTCGAATGCAGCGCTGCGTTTTATTCCATTTGACAAGCAAAATTTAATGAAAATTCCTTGATCCATCTTTTTCGTAAGTAATAAGTCGCCGAGCACTCGAAAAGCCCTATAACCTTCTCCATAGTCAACAATAAATTAAATGAATGAAATTTTCACTCTGCAGCGGAGTGTGTGCTGATATGAAACTTCCTGGCAGATTAAAACTGTGTGCCCGACGGAGATTCGAACTCGGGACCTTTGCCTTTCGCGGGCAACTACTCTACCACCTGAGCTACCGAAGCACACGACCCACGGCCGGTACTCACAACTTTACTTCTGCCAGTATCCCGTCTCCTACCTTCCAAACTTTACAGAAGCTCTCCTGCGAACCTTGCAGAACTAGCACTCCTGAAAGAAAGGATATTGCGGAGACATGGCTTAGCCACAGCCTGGGGGATGTTTCCAGGAGAGCTTCTGTAAAGTTTGGAAGGTAGGAGACGAGATACTGGCAGAACTAAAGCTGTGAGTACCGGGCGGACGTGAGTCGTGCTTCGGTAGCTCAGTTGGATGCCGGCACGGTAGCTCAGTGCGTTCGGTCAGAGGGCTACGTGCCCTCTGTAATAAAAAAAATGAGTTAATCGATCATCAACGATCTTAAACGGATGTCTCACGCCGTCCGCCCCGAGCAGATGCAACGAACAAAGAAAAAAAAAAAAAAGAAGTTGGTGGAGCACTTGCCCGCGAAAGGCAAAGGTCCCGAGTTCGAGTTTCGGTCGGGCACCCAGTTTTAATCTGCCAGGAAGTTTCAATTAATTAAATACTTAAAACAGCTGGAATTACAAACATTCATCAGGAACATGTGTACCAATAAGATAGAAAAGTCGGATGTATCAAGTCCACGAAATTAAAATAATCCCTTTAGCTTTTGATCACACATCACATAAATTTAGAAAGAATGATTTCCTGTCAAAGCAATCTGATTTCCATTTAAGTCTTTTTACATTCAGATGAAATCAGCTCTTTATTTACAATGTCTTTCTTTTTTATTTATTTTATTTCGGTAAATATACCTAACAAAAAATAACAAATACTTCACGCATACATATTTTGTTACTCACTCATACATTTACAGAACGTAGGCACTTTGTTGAGTGTCTTAACAAACACTCATTCACCGCTCAGTTTATGTAGGGGGGGGGGGGGGGGGGGGGTAAAGAAACTTTGGTGAGCGCTCTTCTCGTTGCTCTATTATATTACAAGAGAAAGGGAAGGAGCCACTTTGGCTGATGTCCTTACCGCCGCTATTCTGCTATTCTCCACACAACTCGCATTATCCAGATACATGATGCCTCGATGCCCCTGAAAAACATATCATACAGCCTCAGCTTCAGTTCTCATACTATTCTAATGAAGGACAAAAAATTTAAAAATCTGCTTTCTAGTTCTTTATATTTGCGTAATTGTAATAAATGTTGTAGCAGGAACGTTCCTGTTTCAATATTACTATCTTTTTTCTCAAGACTATTAATGACAGTACATCAGCCGGCCGCTGTGGCCTTCCGGTTCTAGGCGCTTCAGTCTGGAACAGCGTGACCGCTAGGGTCGCAGGTCCGAATCTTACCTCGGGCATGGATGTGTGTGTGATGTTCTTAGGGTAGTTAGGTTTAAGTAGTTCTAAGTTCTAGGGGACTGATGACCACAGATGTTAACTCCCATTGTGCTCAGAGCCATTTGAACCATTTTTGAACAGTACGTACATCACTTCAGAAAATGCACGATTCTGTTTCTTGTCAGGTTAATTCTTATTTTGTTACAGGTTCTGAATCACGATCTAGGCTGTTAATAAAAAGTTGTACTTATATTCATAAATGTACTTGTCAGTATTTTACTCGGACGTATATTGGCTAGTGTGGGTACTGTCCGCCCCTTAGCTGAGTGGGCAACGCGCCTGACTGCTATGCAGCGGGTGCGGTTGCGATTCCCGACGACGTGGAAGATTTTCACCGCTCAGGGACTGGGTGTTGTGTTGACCCCATCATCGTTTCGTCGTCATCGACAAGCAAATCGCAGGGGGTCAGTCGAAAAGACTTGTAACTAGACAGCCGAATTTCCCCAGGTGCGAACTCCCAGCCATCAATCCCATACGATCATTCCTATTATTACCTCATTTGTTTTCTTATCTCGTAAAGCTGGAAACCCTTGTGAGCTTATATCTTTGCGTAACTCAGTTACAATGCAGATTAGTTTAGTGCGAAAGCTACTTTGTACTGCCATAACCTTTATCAAAAGCTGTGTTGTTGTATTTTCATTTCTGAAAATCTGGATTTCTTAAACTATTTTATGTGTCCACATTATCGTCCGTGTTTGTCAGTTCATACGTCTTAACTTTCTCTATCTTTTCATCTTCAGCTTGCGACGTCGGCATGAATACCTGAACTATCGTTGTCGGTGTTGGTCTGCTGTCGATTCTGATTAGAACAACCCGGTCACTGAACTGTTCACAGTAACACACCCTCTGCCCTACTTTCCTATTCATATAAAATGTAGAATGGCAATGGAAAGGGATCACCAATTTAGTATTAGAGGGCAGGGTGGAGGGTAAAAATCGTAGAGGGAGACCAAGAGATGACTACACTAAGCAGATTCAGAAGGATGTAGGTTGCAGTAGGTAGTGGGAGATGAAGAAGCTTGCACAAGATAGAGTAGCATGGAGAGCTGCATCAAACCAGTCTCAGGACTGAAGACCACAACAACAACAACAACATCAACAATGAATCCTACACCTGTTATACCATTTTCTGCTGCTGTTGATATTACCCGATACTCATCTGACCAGAAATTCTTGTCTTCCTTCCACTTCACTTCACTGACCCCTACTATATCTAGATTGAGCCTTTGCATTTCCCTTTTCAGATTTTATAGTTTCCGTCGCAAGCTGAAGATGAACAGATAGAGAAAGTGTATGAGGATATTGAAAGGGTAATGCAGTATGTAAAGGGGGACGAAAATCTAATAGTCATGGGCTACTGGAATGCAGTTGTAAGAGAAGGAGTAGAAGAAAAGGTTACAGGAGAATATGGGCTTAGGACAAGGAATGAAAGAGGAGAAAGACTAATTGAGTTATGTAACAAGTTGCAGCTAGTAATAGCGAATACCCTGTTCAAGAATCACAAGAGGAGGAGGTATACGTGGAAAAGGCCGGGAGATACGGGAAGATTTCAATTAGATTACATCATGGTCAGACAGAGATTCCGAAATCATATACTGGATTGTAAGGCGTACCCAGGAGCAGATATAGACTCAGATCACAATATAGTAATGATGAAGAGTAGGCTGAAGTTCAAGACATTAGTCAGGAAGAATCAATACGCTAAGAAGTGGGATACGGAAGTTCTAAGGAATGACGAGATACGTTTGAAGTTCTCTAACGCTATAGATACAGCAATAAGGAATAGCGCAGTAGGCAACACAGTTGAAGAGGAATGGACGTCTCTAAAAAGGGCCATCACAGAAGTTGGGAAGGAAAACATAGGTACAAAGAAGATAGCTGCAAAGAAACCATGGATAACAGAAGAAATACTTCAGTTGATTGATGAAAGGAGGAAGTACAAACATGTTACGGGAAAATGAGGAATACAGAAATACAAGTCGCTGAGGAATGAAATAAATAGGAAGCGCAGGGAAGCTAAGATGAAATGGCTACAGGAAAAATGTGAAGTCATTGAAAAAGATATGATTGTCGGAAGGACAGACTCAGCATACAGGAAAGTCAAAACAACCTTTGATGACATTAAAAGCAACGGTGGTAACATTAGGAGTGAAACGGGAATACCACTGTTAAATGCAGAGGAGAGGGCAGATAGGTGGAAAGAATACATTGACAGCCTCTATGAGGGTGAAGATTTAACTGATGTGATAGAAGAAGAAACAGGAGTCGATTTAGAAGAGATAGGGGATCCAGTATTAGAATCGGAATTTAAAAGAGCTTTGGAGGACTTACGGTCAAATAAGGCAGAAGGGATAGATAACATTCCATCAGAATTTCTAAAACATTAGGGGAAGTGTCAACAAAACGACTTTTCACGTTGGTGTGTAGAATATATGAGTCTGGTGACATACCATCTGACTCTCGGAAAAGCATCATCCACACAATTCCGAAGACGGCAAGGGCTGACAAGTGCGAGAATTATCGCACAATCAGCTTAACAGCTCATGCATCGAAGCTGCTTACAAGAATAATATACAGAAGAATGGAAAAGAAAATTGAAAGAAAAATCAAGACACGTTCATAGGATTTGTCGACCTGGAAAAAGCGTTCGACAATATAAAATGGTGCAAGCTGTTCAAGATTCTGAAAAAAGTAGGGGTAAGCTATAGGGAGAGACGGGTCATATACAGGGTGTTTCAAAAATGACCGGTATATTTGAAATGGCAATAAAAACTAAACGAGCAGCGATAGAAATACACCGTTTGTTGCAATATGCTTGGGACAACAGTACATTTTCAAGCGGACAAACTTTCGAAATTAAAGTAGTTACAATTTTCAACAACAGATGGCGCTGCAAGTGATGTGAAAGATATAGAAGACAACGCAGTTTGTGGGTGCGCCATTCTGTACGTCGTCTTTCTGCTGTAAGCGTGTGCTGTTCACAACGTGCAAGTGTGCTGTGGGCAACATGGTTTATTCCTTAGAACAGAGGATTTTTCTGGTGTTGGAATTCCACCGCCTAGAACAGTGTTGTTGCAACAAGACGAAGTTTTCAACGGAGGTTTAATGTAACCAAAGGACCGAAAAGCGATACAATAAAGGATCTGTTTGAAAAATTTCAACGGATTGGGAACGTGACGAATGAACGTGCTGGAAAGGTAGGGCGACCGCGTACGGCAACCACAGAGGGCAACGCGCAGCTAGTGCAGCAGGTGATCCAACAGCGGCCTCGGGTTTCCTTTCGCCGTGTTGCAGCTGCGGTCCAAATGACGCCAACGTCCACGTATCGTCTCTTGTGCCAGAGTTTACACCTCTATCCATACAAAATTCAAACGCGGCAACCCCTCAGCGCCGCTACCATTGCTGCACGAGAGACATTCTCTAACGATATAGTGCACAGGATTGATGACGGCGATATGCATGAGGGCAGCATTTGGTTTACTGACGAAGCTAATTTTTACCTGGACGGCTTCGTCAATAAACAGAACTGGCGCATATGGGGAACCGAAAAGCCCCATGTTGCAGTCCCATCGTCCCTGTATCCTGAAAAAGTTCTGGTCTGGGCCGCCATTTCTTCCAAGGGAATCATTGGCCGATTTTTCAGATCCGAAACGACTACTGCATCACGCTATCTGGACATTCTTCGTGAATTTGTGGTGGTACAAACTGGCTTAGACGACACTGCGAACACTTCGTGGTTTATGCAAGATGGTGCCCGGCCACATCGCACGGCCGACGTCTTTAATTTCCTGAATGAATATTTCGATGATCGTGTGATTGCTTTGGGCTATCCGAAACATACAGGAGGCGGCGTGGATTGGCCTCCCTCGCCAGACATGAACCCCTGTGACTTCTTTCTGTGGGGACACTTGAAAGACCAGATGTACCGCCAGAATCCAGAAACAATTGAACAGCTGAAGCAGTACATCTCATCTGCATTTGAATCCATTCCGCCAGACACGTTGTCAAAGGTTTCGGGTAATTTCACTCAGAGACTACGCCATATTATTGCTACGCATGGTGGATATGTGGAAAATATCGTACTATAGAGTTTCCCAGACAGCAGCGCCATCTGTTGTTGACAATTGTAACTACTGTAATTTCGAAAGTTTGTCTGCCTGAAAATGTACTGTTGTCCCAAGCATATTGCAACAAACGGTGTATTTCTATCGCTGCTCGTTTAATTTGTATTGGCGTTTCAAATATACCGGTCATTTTTGAAACACCCTGTACAATATGTACAACAACCAAGAGGGAATAATAAGAGTGGACGATCAAGAACGAAGTGCTCGTATTAAGAAGGGAGTAAGACAAGGCTGTAGCCTTTCACCCCTACTCTTCAATCTGTACATCGAGGAAGCAATGATGGAAATAAAAGAGAGGTTCAGGAGTGGAATTAAAATACAAGGTGAAAGGATATCAATGATACGATTCGCTGATGACATTGCTATCCTGAGTGAAAGTGAAGAAAAATTAAATGATCTGCTGAACGGAATGAACAGTCTAATGAGTACACTGTACGGTTTGAGAGTAAATCGGAGATAGACGAAGATAATGAGAAGTAGTAGAAATGAGAACAGCGAGAAACTTAACATCAGGATTGATGGTCACGAAGTCAATGAAGTTAAAGAATTCTGCTACCTAGGCAGTAAAATAACCAATGACGGACGGAACAAGGAGGACATCAAAAGCAGACTCACTATGGCAAAAAAGGCATTTCTGGCCAAGAGAAGTCTACTAATATCAAATACTGGCCTTAATTTGAGGAAGAAATTTCTGAGGATGTACGTCTGGAGCACAGCATTGTATGGTAGTGAAACATAGACTGTGGGAAAACCGGAACAGAAGAGAATCGAAGCATTTGAGATGTGGGGCTATAGACGAATGTTGAAAATTAGGTGGACTGATAAGGTAAGGAATGAGGAGGTTCTACGCAGAATCGGAGAGGAAAGGAATATGTGGAAAACACTGATAAGGAGAAGGGACAGGATGATAGGACATCTGCTAAGACATGAGGGAATGACTTCCATGGTACTAGAGGGAGCTGTAGAAGGCAAAAACTGTAGAGGAAGACAGAGATTGGAATACGTCAAGCAAATAATTGAGGACGTAGGTTGTAAGTGTTACTCTGAGATGAAGAGGTTAGCACAGGAAAGGAATTCATGACGGGCCGCATCAAACCAGTCAGTAGACTGATGACCAAAAAAAAAGTCTTAACTGACATTTTGCTTACAGTAAGTATACACGTTTTTAAAGCACTTTCCTGAGACGTGAGGGAAATAAATATAAACCTAAACCTCCTGCCATAATCTTCTTTTTCTTTTCATGTAGTTCTCCCATTTCCATTTCTCTGTCTAACACATAGCTTATTCTTTCCTTTCTCCATTTTGTCGTCAGACTCCTGAACTTACGTATTTCTGGCATCTGCAACACACCACTTCTTCACATCTCCAAATAATATCGAAACAATTTCGCTTGCCTCCACAAAAATCCAAGGAGTTGTGCGACGTGGTAGGAACGTTTATGCATCTGAAAGATGATGTTTGTTCAAATTTCGCGCCAGTAGCATAAGAGTGGTGCTAGTGCAAATCAGGTTTGCTCTAAATACACGCTGTAACGGTCGTGAGCGTTAGTTACCTTTGATACTGTACGTGGTGAGTTGATGTTAATGAAGAATGCCTTTAAGGATACAAAATCGCCATTATCAGCACCTAACTGAGTTTTAAAAAGGTCGATTAATAGGGCTATGGGAAATTGGATGTTCCTTCTCCGATGCTGCAGAAATATTTGGCAGGAATGTAACCACTGTGCGTGAATGTTGGCAGTAGGTGATCACGTGAATATATGATAGCAAGAAGATCGAGCTCCAACGCTCATGTGGCGCTACCAAGAGGGACGATCATCGTGATCGTCGTATTGTATCGTACAGCATCTGCAGGATAGGTTACTTCAAGGACAGCTCCGAGCCAGACGCCCTTTAGCGTGCATTCCGATGACCCCAAACCACCGTCATTTTCTATTTCAGTGGTGACGAGCGAGAGCTCATTGGAGGGCGAGGTGGCTCTGTCTCGGTCCCAGTGATCGCCGTGTGTTGATTAGAAGGAGCCATTTCAGGGCCTGCAACCAACCTGTCTGTGTGCTAGACCCACTGGACCTACACATGGAGTTATGATCTGGGGTGCGTTTTCTCATCACAGCAGGAGCACTCTCGTGGTTATCTCACTCAGCATGACTGCAAAATTGTACGTCAGTCTGGTAATTCGACCTGTCGTGCTGCCATTCATCAACAGCGTGCAGGGGGTGTTTTCCAACGAGATAGCGGCCGCACACATTCCGCTGTTATAGACTAATATGCTCTACAAAGTGTCGACATGTTGCCTTGGCCTACTCAATCATCAGATCCGTCTCCAACTGAGCTCATATGGGACATCATCCACAAGCAGCATTAGCCGCCCCTGTATTCACCGACTAAGTGCAACAGACATGGAACTCCATCCCACAAACTGACATCCAGAACTTGTTCAAAACAATGCATGCATGTTTGCATTCGACGTATTGGCTGTTACACCAGTTAGTAATGTACCAGCATTTCACATTTGCACGGCTTATCTCACGCTTACATTAACATGTGATCTTGTAATGTTAATCAATCCAATATATTATCTAGACAAAATTATTCCGGAAATGTCAGTACTCTACATTAATTTTTTCAGGGTTGCGATTTTTCTTTCAGTATATATAAATCGCAAAGTAATTACATATTCTTCCAGTAATTCTAATTTAACATTTTACAACTCATATTTACTATTGTCTTCTCTGCTCTTGTCGAGAAGTAACAAAATTCAAATGAAAACCTTAATCCACTAATGTAAATTCTGCTCTCATCGTTGCTATACGACAAATCAGATACGTCTAAATTGGTAAATAATCCTTACACAACTAAAGCCTTACACAGCATCAGCCTATATCCACACATGAAGATATCTAAATCTTATTAACTATGGATGGAAAAGAAGAAGGAATGAGACCTCACTCATCTGGGACAGTACACCAAACTGCACATCTGCCAAAGAATCATAGAATTCTTAAAGGGCCCATTCATTGGAGAGATAAGAAGAAGAAATGAAACCTGGAAGTTGAAATAAGTTTCATTTAGCTGAGACTTCACAATCTGCAAAACTGTGTGTGCACCAAAGTATAGCAGATCCACTAGAGACTCGTAATTGCTATTATCGATCTCTTCCTCGTCAGCGCCCCGAATATTTCTACTGAATTCGGCATCTTCCTCCAAGTACCTCCCATTCTTTATCACTGTAATAGGCAGCTCCAGTGTTTCATTATTTTTAGCAATATACATTCCACTGAAGGCACAGTGATTAAATTTAAATTGGATTAAGTTAATACCACTTGGTTCCAATCAAAGTCAATCTTTCCTTGGTACTTTGATAACAAATCCGTTGTAATTAACATATCCACGCTTAAGCCTGGTGTAATTAAACGAGGATGATATCTAACTACGTCTCCTACACCCATTTGTATCAAAATTTCTTGCTTGACTAATCTAGATATTTCTCCAGTAACGCCTACTATTCTTAAAGTAGTTACTCACATTGCAGTTAACTTATTCCTTTTAGGAATAGAATTAAACAATGCTTCAAACAACACACTTCTCAAGAAGACAGTGCACTATTATGTCTGAAATATTTGTCTGATAGTGTGTCTTGGCTTACTTTGCACAGATGCCCCATGTAATTTGTCAAACAAATCTTTCTCAATATGTCTCCAGCCAAAATGGTCTCTTTCAGTTGCAGTTATATTTATTTACACTTACATCCACACAGTTACCAGTATTTACATGTGCATCTCCCTTTTCTAACCTGGCCACCAACTTCACGTGAAAGCATTTGACTACTTCTTCTGTCGTCGTTTGATGCTCATCACCTAAATTACTATTTATGTTTGAGCAATAGTGTTGTTTTGAGTCATTGCTATAAAAATCGTCATCTGCTTCTACTTTCTTTGACGAGCTAGCACAGCTCATAGTTTCCTCAACCTTATGATACTTGTTACCCCTTCCGCTATTAACTCCTCCTCCTCAAAATTTTGCAATACTGTACATGTTTCCTCCAGACGAATTACATAGCCTACAAATTACCATCCCCGCCGTGTAAGTATTTACTTCATCTTTGTTACAACCTGTTACAGGTACGCTATTTGGCTCTTCCGTTTTATTTGATGTTTTCTTTAGCTTGCTTATCCCATATTTGTAGTGTGTTGATTTACTATTTTGGTCTGTTTGTCAATCAGTGGACGTATTATTGACTCCACCTGGTGAACGCCAGTTTCCGCAGATGGGAATTAGTTTATCTCTTGCGGCCTGCTATACTCACTAATCACCGATTCAGATCACATCGCATTCTGCTTTCCGTTCTGTCTAAACAAAGCATTCTCTACACGTCTTCCTTTTGGAAATTTTTGAAAACCTTGAGGCTGTCGATCTCCTCTTCTGCTACTTCTGCCTCGATAAGTAGACTTCGTATTTACAATTTACATTTCTATCAGACAGCCTACTATTATTATGCATTTGTTCTTCATGAACAGCCACTCTCTCACCCTCGTATTACAAATCTTCAGTAAATCAGTCCACGTTGTCCCAAGGTATGGAAATGATTCTTTTCTGCCAACACCAAGGTTTTTCCTAAAGTTTCAGCATTACAGATGGATGACGTTGACTTCTTGCCACGATATCGAGTTTCACGTCCTCTTCAACTATTTCTTTTCTCCATCTATGGTGTGCAGGATGTGGGCTTTCAAAAAGAAAAAAAAAAAAAAAAGAAAAAAAAAAAAAGTGAGGTTGTGTGGTGGCCTTCAACAACTACGTACCCTCAGAGTTGAAATGTAAAAAGTTTTGGCTGGTTTCGTTATCTAGGGGCTGGTATACGTAGTTGGCGCATTACAAGCCAAATACTGCTGAGTCTACAGTATACAATATGAATATGCACATGAATAGAATGGTCGAAGGTTCCTATCAATCGGCAATTGCGAATTTTCAATGTGACATAGAAATTTGTAAATGAAAGATTGCAATTAAATAAAACCTGCAGGTACTATGTTTAACGACTTTAAATTACGAGTACGATAGTAAAAGTACTTATAAGAATGCCGTTTATTACTGCGAAACACTTATTGCTGTCGATGGTCCAGCAATTAAATAAAATGTAAGTTGAGTAACAGGGAAACAATAGATTCCTACTTCAAGTGCTTAGTTACGAAAAAGAACATAGCTCACGAGATATTCACTGACGCATACTGCAGAAGCCATGAAAATCTCACAACTGAGCATGTTGGCACTAAGAAATATTTCTATCTCCCGTCTCCCGCAACCACGCGCAAAGTGCTCAACAGTCTCCAAGTCTTTCCTGCGGTCGCCAGTCACGCCTTCCTGTCCAGCGCTCCCTGCCCTGTCCAGCACTCCTCCCCCACTTCCATCCAGTCTCCCCATCAATGAGCAATATGACTGGGTACAGCACTCCCGCCATTCTCCATGCCAACGCACACTCACAGACATATTGAAACACATACAAAATACTGGATTTACATTTAAATAACTTGAAATTAAATAAATATTTCTACAGCTGGACCATAAATACGCTCTAACACACTTTATTAAATATATAAACAAATTAAATAAACATATATCAAGGGTTAGAACAAAAATAGGCCAGTCGCCTAATGTCTCTGTGCTCTCTAAAACACAGTAAATATTTGACCATTTTTTTCAAGAATAGTGTATATCAGATATAAACAAAGACATATACGAATAAATATATTTATAAGCATGCCGCTATCATTTTTTCATGCGTGGAGTACTTATGGCCTGATTTTGGAAATACGTTGCTCGGTGTTACTGGTGTAATTTACAGGCAAATACTAAACTTTAAACTAATAAAGATATTGAAAATCTGATTACACCATCAGAATAGTCATGTAAATAATGGTAATGTATAGGTTCCTTTTTAAGATATTATGACTCCTCTGGCTATTATTAATTCCTACATGAGCTGTGAAATGTGAAATGGTTTCACACAGACCGCCATCTTTGGCACTCCCGGTATATGCAACTGCTTCATCGACGGAAAGCACAGTCCACGTCACAGCGTCAACATGGAATTCCCAGCCGCGCGGTCGGCCTGGGCCACGCACTGGGGCTGCCCCCTCTTGCCCCTCCTAACGTTCGGCACCACGCTGACGCCGACGAGCCGCTGCCCACCAAGAGGCCTCGCAGAGTTCTACATCTACATGATTACTCTGCAATTCACATTTAAGTGCTTGGCAGAGGGTTCATCGAATCACAATCATACTATCTCTCTACCATTCCACTCCCGAACAGAGCGCGGGAAAAACGAACACCTAAACCTTTCTGTTCGAGCTCCGATTTCTCTTATTTTATTTTGATGATCATTCCTACCTATGTAGGTTGGGCTCAACAAAATATTTTCGCATTCGGAAGAGAAAGTTGGTGACTGAAATTTCGGAAATAGATCTCGCCGCGACGAAAAACGTCTTTGCTTTAATGACTTCCATCCCAACTCGCGTATAATATCTGCCACACTCTCTCCTCTATTACGTGATAATACAAAACGAACTGCCCTTTTTTGCACCCTTTCTATGTCCTCCGTCAATACCATCTGGTAAGGGTCCCACACCGCGCAGCAATATTCTAACAGAGGATGAACGAGTGTAGTGTAAGCTGTCTCTTTAGTGGACTTGTTGCATCTTCTAAGTGTCCTGCCAATGAAACGCAACCTTTGGCCTGCCCTCCCCACAATATTATCTATGTGGTCTTCCCAACTGAAGCTGCCCATAATTTTAACAACCAGGTACTTAGTTGAATTGACAACCTTGAGAATTGTACTATTTACCGAGTAATCGAATTCCAACGTATTTATTTTGGAACTCATGTGGCTCACCTCACACTTTTCGTTATTTAGCGTCAACTGCCACCTGCCACACCATACAGCAATCTTTTCTACATCGCTTTGCAACTTATACTGGTCTTCGGATGACCTTACTAGACGGTAAATTACAGTATCATCTGCGAACAACCTAAGAGAACTGCTCAGATTGTCGCCCAGGTCATTTATATAGATCAGGAACAGCAGAGGTCCCAGGACGCTTCCCTGGGGAACACCTGATATCACTTCAGTTTTACTCGATGATTTGCCGTCTATTACTACGAACTGCGACCTTCCCGACAGGAAATCACGAATCCAGTCGCACAACTGAGACGATACCCCATAGGCCCGCAACTTGATTAGAAGTCGCTTGTGAGAAACGGTGTCAAAAGCTTTCCGGACATCTAGAAATACGGAATCAACTTGAGATCCCCTGTCGATAGCGGCCATTACTTCGTGCGAATAAAGAGCTAGCTGCGTTGCACAAGAACGTTGTTTTCTGAAACCATGCTGATTACGTATCAAAAGATCGTTCCCTTCGGGGTGATTCGTAATTTTTGAATACAATATACGCTCCAAAACCCTACTGCAAACCGACGTCAATGATATAGGTCTGTAGTTCGATGGATTACTCCTACTACCCTTCTTTAACACTGCTTGCGACCTGCACAATTTTCCAATCTGTTAAAATTCAGATGTCATATTAATTAAAATAGCTATCAGTAGACGTGCCATTACTCAGAAAATGTTTTCTTTCTGAAGATGTTACAGAGTTCACCAGGTCCGACGCCTTATTCAGTCGAAAGCTGCCAACACCATTAATAAGAACTTTCGCCAAACGTATTTCCACCGATTTCTTAATAACTGCTTTCTGGAAGGATTTCATCAAGGCTAAGTTTTCTGTGGCAGAATAATCTATTGCATGTCCTATGGAGACACAATGCTCGGTTACGGCTGACTTACTGGTTGCGAACGGCGAATGTAGCAATCATGTTCATCTCACCAGTCACGCACTGAGCACGCTGTCTGACCGATGTAGGCTTTGCCATACTGGCAAGGTATTCTGTACATTCCAGCCCTCTGCAATACCAGATCGTCCTTTGCCGAACCGAGAATGGCACAAGCCTTCGTAAGTGGGCGGAAATTGCTTTGACATAATGTTTCCTTAAGATTCTGCCTAATGTTGACAAAGTATTATCGACGTATGGGAGGACCGCCTGGCCTTAAACTGCACCTCTTTATCTTGTTAGCGGTCACGTTTCTTCTTCCCTAAAGCTGATGTGGAGAATATCCATTATCTTTAAACACAGATTCTAGGTAATCCAGTTTCTTTGCAAGGCTGACTTCATCAGACACATGTGTCCAGTGCACCAATGTTCGAAGGACGGTCGTAGTCTGCGATGGATGGCGGCAGCTAGGCGCCTGCAAAAACAGGTCTGTACGTGTGGCCTTGCGGTAAATGGAATGGCCTAATGCTCCATCCGCGTTACGGTTGACCAAGACGTCCAGAAAAAACAGACTGCCGCCCTTCTCCACTTCCGTCACAAATTTGAATTCAGAATGGCAGTTCTTCTTCAACATATTGCAACACTACAAAAGTATCATCTGCATATCGCGTGAAAATGTTTTTTTTTTTTTAATTTTACAGGATCACGAGTTAATCGTGACAGTGGCTCTCCGCTTGATAAGACGTTAGAACTGGTGATTTCTATTATATCTTAACAAAGAAAACAATTTCTGATCAATGACACGGCTAGCGGCAGCTAATTGTATTAATTTGACATATAAATCTTAACTCCGGGAGCCCACATTTCAACAGATCGCGCATGTGGTATCACCATTACGCATGCGCCTGAGCGCCATAGATCGAGCAGTATTTGAAGAGAGCACAAAACCCGACAGGGGTTGCTCGTGTAGCGGCTGCCTTCGCGCATGCATCTGTGCCACACTTTTTGCCATAAAATTAGTAATGTGAACTAGCAGTCTCCAGTGCAATACACAGACCTGAAGGTGGCCGATTGGCTGTCAACCGAAATATCTCGGCAAGAAGTAGACGTCATCCGCCTAGAATCCCAAAATTTCGTGAAATACTCCTTATACCGAGAAATTTCAAGAATCAGTACCACGGCAGTTTACCTTCTAATCCCATTAGTACCACTTGCGGTATCATTTTTTTTCTGTCAAATGCGGCAGACGAGAAACCTACTTCCTAGAAAATTGTTTGATAGATTCAGCACTAGGAATATATATTTTACTGCTCCAAAATTCCCTTAATACAGCAATCAATTTATTATGGGACCAGTAACAACTAAGGAAAGTTGGTTTGAATTCGGAAAGCGTTTGACAACGAAGCATGACATCAGCTGACCAACGCGAAGCATCTCCTGACAAATGACTTCTAATGAAAGAAATTGTTTCTCGCACAGACCATATATACAGCACCCCTTCTTCAAAGTCATTCCTGAACTCTAACGGGTGTGTCACCTTGTCTGAATCAAAACGTAAAAATTTCCGACGTCCGACGAAAGAGGCTGCAAAGGATGCAACCTACTGCACACTAGTGTTACCCAAAACTACAAGAGCTTACTCTGCTTTCTGTGTTAGCAATGCTACTGTCTACATCTCCTACTTGGAATTTTACTGATATTACTTTGTCAGAAATATTTTTGTCGAGTTGTTCACATATTTTATCACCATCAGTTCCTACCGTTTATTTCCGTTTTACAGATATTCACTTTAGTATTTGTTTCTGCAACTTGTTTAGAGCAGATTTTGGATTTCTTGCCTATGCTTTCTGTTAACCTCGTTTCTAAAAAATCATTCTCTTTTTTTGTATTCATTACGATCCTTACCAATCTCAGTTTCGAAAATTTTCTCCAGTTTCGATCATTATTGTCTTACTTTTGTTTTCAAACCATATCGACGGGATTCAGTTTTATAATTTAACTATTTACTTTTCAAATCATTTCCTCCTTTATTTCTTTATTGCTTCATTCTAAGTCATGCTTTAAACCTTTTTTTTAAGTTCCCTATTGCTGCACTCCATTTGATTTTGCAATTCATTATTACTGGACTTCAACTCTTCATCGCCAACCTGAACCTTAGCAAATAGCAAATGTATCTAACCTGACATCCCTACATTTCCATTTTGCATTTCAAATGGTTCAGTGGAGTCTCTTGCATTATCTAACTCATTTGAAAACTTGAATCATAAAATTCAGTGTCATTATTGGCACTTCTTTGGTTCTAGCCCCACTTCAAATAACCTTCACCTTTAAGTTTCATTTTTACTCCATAACCGTCAGAGACTGGTTCTATATTAATGTTCACATGACCATTTACAGCAGACTCCATGTTTGGTAATTAGTTAGAAGCATTTAATTAATACAGTAAGAACTCATAACTCATCTGCTTGAAATCGATGAGCGCAGCGTACCAGTAATCGTGATGGAACGCGCCGCATCCTAATGCAGGCAGCAAGAGCAGCTGAGACGGTGTTGGTGGTGGCAGGTATCGCTTACTACAGTAGCGGCAGGAGGGAGGGGCCGTGAAATCGGAGAGTGCGCACAGTAGGCTTTAGGCCCAAGCAGCACTGCGATGATGGATCATCTACATCTGCACTCAGTGCCGGTGATGGCCACAACATGATGTCTTCTTCTTCCCTTTCATTATATTCGATATTGCCGTGGGTAGTGTCCACTGTCTAGGTTTCACACTCACGAACAAATTACAACACTGTTCCTACTGTTTCTTTCACTGGGTACTGCCACTGTTTCGTTTTGGTATTTTCTTTTTGTCTACCGAGTTCAGTTTTTACATTGATCACTTTCAGTTTGTATAATTCCAGACTGTTAGAACTTATAATTAATTTTCCCCGAGACATTTAAGTCTCATCTTTATCCAATCCCGGACTGATCTGCATCATATGTGGGGCTGTGGGTTAAAACTTTCGTTATAGCTTCATGAGATACTGTTAGTTTATGGTATATTCAATATGCGTCTGTGTGATTTTAAATTCCGCTGCCGTTTACAAGAGCCTGAAAAGTATTTGTGTGGACAGCCAAAAATTAATCAAGAAACCTGCTGCCCCTATTGGCCACCAGTCCTAATTCCAGCTCGCCAGACTGTTGTAAAATGTTCTACCTCTCTGTTGATAATCATAAGGAATCGGGAGCTATGGCGATAAATGAAACTTTACTGCCGGCCGTAGCGGCCGAGCGGTTCTAGGCGCTTCAGTGTGGAACCGTCCGACCGCTACGGTCACAGGTACGAATCCTGCCTCGGGCATGGATGTACGTGATGTCCTTAGGTTAGTTAGGTGTAAGTAGTTCTCAGAAGTTAAGTCCCGTAGTGCTCAGAGCCATTTGAACCATTTTTGAAAGTTTACTGTTTTAATAGCTCAGTATATTCAAGAAATGTTGACATGCACAAATTAATATTTTTCGAATTCATTAAAGTTTTCCTATTGTAATCAGCACTCAATACAGTTCAGAGGCGAGCTCTACTCGAAGTTCCAAATGTTGTTAATTATCGCTCCATCTCTAAATTAAGTACCACGCAGTTAATTCCTCGCCTTAACAGTGGTGAAGAAGCTACGACACTTGCCATGCGTTTTTCTACAACACTACGGTCCGCACACAAAATAAAAACATTGAAACAAAAACACAGGGTTTCCAGTAAATTGTCAGTCCACAAAAGCTAACCTCTACACATTCGCACAAAAATGCGAGGTACTGATTTAGGCGATTAACACTCAGTCGTGTAGATCGCCGTCCGAGGCTTAGCGCTCGCGGTCGTGGGCAGAAGTATGGTACATCCTGAAGCGTAGCGTGGTTCATCACATGCGACTGACGGTAATCGAATGGGTCTCATACAGTACTATGATGGATCTTTTATACTGTCGGCGAGGCTTCGCACTGGAAGGCAAACAGAACACCTGTAATTGGAATGTCTTAAGAAAATGCAACAGTGATCAAATGGCACCCTTATTAACTACAAGATATTACATACTGTTCTTAGTTGAAGACTAACATCTTTCCCAACTTTTCTATGAGCAATACTATACTTTATGCGTGTTCCATAAAAATGTTAGTTAGGTAACTCTTAAATTCCGACATTTAGAATTTTTTGCTAACGGAACCGAGGGTAGACTGCGATTTCTCAACTTTCTCTATTCTATCATTTGTACCTCCGTAAAGTTACATAAGTATCTTGAAAGTTGGTACAGCTGCATCATTACTTTTAATGGAAGTAGTATGGTCATTTTATCATTGTGACTTACTTCTAAAGGCTAGTTAATCTATCACGAATTTACATATTTAGTACAGAAATCAGTGTTCACTCCATAGCTTACAAAAAAAATAAAAGGCATTAACTTCATAAAAACCTCTTCGGTATGCCTTTACACAAAACGAGACCGAAAACTAAAATTACAGCATACGTATAAGGCAGTGTTCTGACTGACTAATCACGGCCAGGCCCAAATTGCTAAGGACAAAAAATGGTTCAAATGGCTCTGAGTACTATGAGATTTAACATCTGAGGTCATCAGTCCCCTAGACTTAGAACAACTTAAACCAACTTAAGGACAGCACACACATCCATCGCCGAGGCAGGATACGAACCTGCGAGCGTAGCGGTTGCGCGTTTCCAGACTGAAGCGCCTAGAACCGGCCGGCCACAACAGCCGGCGTGCTAAGGACAGAAACTTTAAAAGTGGAGAGGGTGTTGATCTTATACTGTGGGCGTCGTTTAAGAAAACATTCTTCGCCATTTCGGATAAAGAGGGGTTGAAAGACTTTGTGAAAAATGTCGCTATTAAGCCAATACTGATGCTAGGCCTACAAAAATTACTATTTGGTTTCTTGGTGAGAGGAAAAGGCATATGTGTTCCAGTATTTTAGGAAATTTAACCCCTATGGGGGTGAAATAGTGAATGAAAGCTTTTTTTTGGAAATGAAGTATTATTAAAGTACTACTAAAGTATATTGAAAGCTAAATCTATGAAAACTGATATTTGACTTTCTGGTTACAAGTAAAAAATACGTGTTCCAGGGTTTTTTCAAATTCAACCCATAAAGGGATGAAATAGGGGATGAAATGCTTTATGAAAATATTTCATTATGAAAGCATTTTTAAAGGTAAATCTATTAAAGTTTGAATTTGGCTTCCCTGATAGAAACAAAAAAAAAAGCATTTCAGTGTTTTTGCACATCGCCCCTAAGGGAATGAAGTAGGCAATGAGAAGTTTTATGAAACTACACTCCTGGAAATGGAAAAAAGAACACATTGACACCGGTGTGTCAGACCCACCATACTTGCTCCGGACACTGCGAGAGGGCTGTACAAGCAATGATCACACGCACGGCACAGCGGACAAACCAGGAACCGCGGTGTTGGCCGTCGAATGGCGCTAGCTGCGCAGCATTTGTGCACCGCCGCCGTCAGTGTCAGCCAGTTTGCCGTGGCATACGGAGCTCCATCGCAGTCTTTAACACTGGTAGCATGCCGCGACAGCGTGGACGTGAACCGTATGTGCAGTTGACAGACTTTGAGCGAGGGCATATAGTGGGCATGCGGGAGGCCGGGTGGACATACCGCCGAATTGCTCAACACGTGGGGCGTGAGGTCTCCACAGTACATCGATGTTGTCGCCAGTGGTCGGCGGAAGGTGCACGTGCCTGTCGACCTGGGACCGGACCACAGCGACGCACAGATGCACGCCAAGACCGTAGGATCCTACGCACTGCCGTAGGGGACCGCACCGCCACTTCCCAGCAAATGAGGGACACTGTTGCTCCTGGGGTATCGGCGAGGACCATTCGCAACCGTCTCCATGAAGCTGGGCTACAGTCCCGCACACCGTTAGGCCGTCTTCCGCTCACGCCCCAACATCGTGCAGCCCGCCTCCAGTGGTGTCGCGACAGGCGTGAATGGAGGGACGAATGGAGACATGTCGTCTTCAGCGATGAGAGTCGCTTCTGCCTTGGTGCCAATGATGGTCGTATGCGTGTTTGTCGCCGTGCAGGTGAGCGCCACAATCAGGACTGCATACGACCGAGGCACACAGGGCCAACACCCGGCTTCATGGTGTGGGGAGCGATTTCCTACACTGGCCATACACCTCTGGTGATCGTCGAGGGGACACTGAATAGTGCACGGTACATCCAAACCGTCATAGAACCCATCGTTCTACCATTCCTAGACCGGCAAGGGAACTTGCTGTTCCAACAGGACAATGCACGTCCGCATGTATCCCGTGCCACCCAACGTGCTCTAGAAGGTTAAGTCAACTACCCTGGCCAGAAAGATCTCCGGATCTGTCCCCCATTGAGCATGTTTGGGACTGGATGAAGCGTCGTCTCACGCGGTCTGAAAGTCCAGCACGAACGCTGGTCCAACTGAGGCGCCAGGTGGAAATGGCATGGCAAGCCGTTCCACAGGACTACATCCAGCATCTCTAGGATCGTCTCCATGGGAGAATAGCAGCCTGCATTGCTGCGAAAGGTGGATATACACTGTACTAGTGCCGACATTGTGCATGCTCTGTTGCCTGTGTCTATGTGCCTGTGGTTATGTCAGTGTGATCATGTGATGTATCTGACCCCAGGAATGTGTCAATAAAGTTTCCCCTTCCTGGGACAATGAATTCACGGTGTTCTTATTTCAATTTCCAGGAGTGTATTTAATTATGAAAGCATTTTCAAAGCTAAATCTATGAAAATTTTTATTTGGCATTTTGGTTAGAAATAAAACTACATATTTCGTTATTTTAAAAAGGTTTGAAGCTAAATTTATAAAAACTGGTCTGTAGCACGTCATCTTCGTGGTGTAGCAATTTTAATGGCCAGTAGTGTATTGCCAGCTTTAGGTTGGTCTTTATGCATCCATTAAAATATATTTCTTGCTCACTGATCAGCATAAGCACTATGGCCACCATGTATCGCAGAATTGATTACTTCTTGATCAAGGCGTGTAACGGAACACAGAAACATCTAGGAAAGGTCCACACCGAGTGCAGAAAAAAAGGGGTGGTTCAAATGTCTCTGAGCACTATGGGACTTAACATCTATGGTCATCAGTCCCCTAGAACTTAGAACCACTTAAACCTAACTAACCTAAGGACACAACACCCAGTCATCACGAGGCAGAGGAAATCCCTGACGCCGCCGGGAATCGAACCCGAGAACCCGGGCGTGGGAAGCGAGAACGCTACCGCACGACCACGAGCTGCTGACCCAGAAAATATTATAGTAATTCTGAAGAAGGTAGAATTGTATCGATATGTCACTGTATGGCAAGTTATCAAACAGCGTCACTACTTACGGAAGCATTCAGCATTGAAAAATTGTCATTTAATCATGAAATATAGAAACATCACTCACGGATTAGGCCTTAGGCCTGTTCAACTGGCCTACTGCTGCCTTCCAGGCAGTACGAGGAGCGATCTATGATCGTGAGATATTTCATTAGTATATCGCCAATCACTCCAGCCGTTATTGCCAGCAGATGAATCCTGGCGATGCCGCTGGTTCTTTATTCAAGCAGGTCCGTATTTGGCCTCACAAGGGCTGAGTGGACCCTGTACCAGACCTCCCTACCGCAGAAAAACAACTGAGAAGTTGCAAGAAATCGAACCACGCCTACCACTCGGTTACGGAGGCGGCCAGTATTATTCAATAAACAAAGACGAAAATTCAGTAATGAAATTACGTAAGTCCTTCATGGGGCCACTTAAAATACAACACTATAAATCATCAAAAATAGAACAGAAGGAGCCCCATATAATTTCTAATCCCCGCAGCATTATTGACTAAATAGGAATGTAAGGTAAATCTAATCTACATTCACGGATGACTTAATTAAAATCCAATGTTGATCCTAGTACATGGAACAAACCCTCGATCGAAACAACAGATTTAGCCTTGGTCACAAAGAAAGCACGTCTGTAGAGGTGAAAGTCGTGTAAATAAAATAATACGGCAAAGAGCAGAACTAGCAGGCAACAGTCTCGCCATGAATTCCTGTATGTTGCAGTTCAGAAATTGCCGTCACAGTAAAACACAAGATAAAGGCGTCTGATCTTACCAAACAGAATCTTGAGAGATGCAGGCCGTGTCCTCACAGAGAAGCATGCAAGTAGGGCCGGCAGTCTGTAGAAAAGGTAGAGCTTCGTCTATCGCCCGGATGGCCAAGGTAACTCAGATCTTAACCACCCAATCATCTGATCAGTAAGAATGGCTCTACCTCGAAATTCATTGTACAGATGTCCTCTCCATCGAGGTATACGAGCTATAACGGGAGATGGCGCTACAGACTGTCATATTGGATCCCCCAAAACATCAGCAAACTACTGTTTATAGATGATTTTTTCTCTCTATTTCTCTCATGACCACGCAACAGTTGTTTTGAAAAGAAAATGCTACAGTGCTTTGAAAAATAACATCAGAGAGACGATTTTCTTCTCTTAATTGCACATCTTATCCAGTAATACGTCTTCACCGTTTCCCTGCCGAGGGAAACGGTTAAGACCTCAACGGCTGTGAAGGCGGCGATGAAGATCATCAGAACGGTGGAACTGGCGGAAGAGGTAAGCTTTCGTATAAAAGCACCAGACTGTAGCGTCTGTTCCCATAGTGGGAGGCTACAAAAGTCGTCTGTTTCCACATGTTAGTGGCGGCCTCACTTATAATTCTAAGCTAAATGCTTGAATTTTTATCATGGAAAGGTTCAACTACCTTTCCCCAAACCAAACTTGAACCTAAGACATGATGGTAAATTTCAAAAAGAAAACAACTCCAGGAAGTAACCAATCTTCCATCGCTATTCATGGCGGTTCAACTAGCTCTTTGGTTTCTGGAGAGACTAGAACATCATGTAAGGAAGAGTCGGAGCTTCCTAGTACTTCTTCAAAGATAAGACCCAAGGAAAAAACAACTACTGGGGACTCTGAACATCAACACACTTATGAAAGTTGGAAAACTGAAACACCTAACAGACACTCTCAGTCAACGCAACATACTTATATTAGCACTTCAAGAAACAAGCTATCTGGTTGACAGTGCATTTGAGTAGGGTGGATACAGGATCTACAAAGGAAACCAGCCATTAAAAATTCCAATAATACGACATATTAGAGACAGCATTTATGGTCAAACAGCAGCTTACGGAATCAATAACTAATTTTAGCTCCCCATCAGAACGAATTTCATTTCTTATGTTCAAGTCAGACAATAAATGTTACACTATTATAAATGCACTGCACCTATCAACCAACATAACAGAATAAATGCTGACAAAGTGGAAGACGTTTAGGAAATGCTAGAACACGAAACATCCATATTACCAAAACAACATATAAAAATTTTAGTGGGAAACTTTAATTCACAAGTCGGTAAAAATATAAAATTTAAATCAGTAGTTGGAGATTATCCAGCACATGAAAGAACCAACAGAAATGGGGAAAGGCTCATACATTTTTGTAAACAATTGAATCCAAAACTTATGTCGACATTTTTCAGGAAACTTGGAAGAAAGAAAAATACGTGGGTATCACCTAATCCAAATCAAGGTGAATATCAATTGGACCATGTGGCAATAACGACTCGCAACTACAAGGAAATCGTGGATGTCAGAGTGAGGAAGGACCTAAACATAGACTCTGACCATTATCTGACTGCAACAAAGACCATGTTCCAACTGAACAAACCAAAACCAAGAAGATTTCCAAGAGCAAACACTAAATTTCTCATGCAAAATCAGGACAAATTCTGTGATATACTAAACACAAGAAAAATGGATGATCGGGAAGAAATTAAAGAAACAATGCTAAGGTGAGTTAAAGAAATGGGATAACCACGAAGAATACCAAGACACAGATGATGGAACGAGCTGTGTGATGAAGCAATTGACAATCGACTAAAGGCATGGAGAAAATGGAACAGTAATAAGAAACATGACTACTGGGGAGAGTTTAAAAAGGAAGGAAAAAGACAACAAAAATCATCAGATCAGTGAAAATAAAATATGACAACGACAGATTAGAAGAAATGGATTCAGACTTTAAAAGGAACAACACTTGGGACTTCTATAGAACTTTCAGAGATGCTTTAACAGGATTCCAGTCACAAAGTTTACATTTTAAGGGATAAAAAAGGAGAAATGGTTTTAAGCAACAAATATAATTGCCAAATTTTACCTGAATACTTTGAAAATCTATTAAGTTGTGAAGAGCCTAATGACAGATTACAATTTAAAAAAAACAACAACATGAAAATTTGCCATCGGAACCACTAGAAGAAATAGAAAAGATTATCAAAGCCTTGAAGAATAACAAAGCACCAGGAAAGGATGGGATAGTAGCAGAAATGTGGAAACTAGGGGGCTTATCCGCATGGCAGAAAATTCAAAAGGTAATTAAAGACATTTGGACAAAAGGAATCATACCCAGTGGTTGGAAACAAGCATTGATCCATTTTCTCCATAAAAAAAGTTAAAACAGACACCAACAACTACAGGGGCATATCCTTGTTACCAGTGACATACAAAATATTTTCTAAAACACTTTTAAGTAGAATAGAGGAACAATCAGGGCCTAATATAGGAGATTATCAAGCAGCATTTAGAATAGGCAGATCATGTACAGAACATTCTTCATTTAAAAACAATTTTGAGAGTGAGAGATATACAAAATGAAAATGCAGTAGTTACTTTCGTCGACTCCAAGAAGGCCTACGACTCAGTTGACAGACAAACACTATTCCAGATACTTTATGAATCAGGGATGGACGAAAACACCAGAAGACTTGAACAAACGCTCACAGACACAGCATCAAGAATTAAGTCTCAAGGCGAAATGTCTGAGCCATTCAAAATCAAAACAGGAGTTCGACAAGGAGATGGACTGTCCCCAATTCTCTTTAACTTGGTTTTAGATAAAATAGTAAAAATATGGGAAAGCACGTTAAACACCAGAGACACAAAAGGTATAAACATGGGCCAAGGCAAGAAAAAATTTGAAGTGAAAAGTTTAGCCTTTGCGGATGATTTGGCATTGATTACTGAAAACCGAACAGAGGCAAAAGTTATGCTTGATCTGTTATACGAGATTGCTGAAAAGACTGGGCTAAAAATGTCCTAAGAAAAAACCGAGTATATGGAAAAATTAAAAGAGTTGATAGATTCAAATACCTGAGGGAGTGGATCCAAGCCAATGGACTGGATAACACAACAAATAAAGAAAGAATAAAATAGTTAGAATTTGCATATAAATTAACACAAAACTACTACAATAAGAAATCAATATCCATACAAGCGAAGATTAGACATTATAATTCAATTATTAGGACACAAGCAACGTATGGATCAGATAGCTGAACACTGAATAAGAAAGGCGAATTGAGAGAACTAGAAAAAGAGACAGAAAAATAATAAGAAAAATTCTAGGTTCTGAGAAAAGCAAGGAAAATAGGTGGAATAAAAGGAGAAATGAAGACTTATACAAAAATACAGAAAATATCATAGATACAATAAGGAAGAGACGGCTAAAATTTTATGGACATTTAAAAAGAATGGAGGAAACACGGATTACAAAGAAAAACTTTAATTACGTTATTAAGTTGAAAAAAACTGTAGGATGGATAGAAGCTGTAAAGAAAGATGCCAACAAAATAGGTGTTACAGAAGAAATAATACGTGATAGGAATCACTTCAACCTACTAACAGAAAACGCAAACTATGAGGAAGATGAGCCAAAACCTCGACCCAAGAGAGTTTGGACAGATGAGCAGAGACGAGCAGTTGGCGGGAAAATGAAGAAGTACTGTGAAGAACGGAAGGAAAAGAAACACCACAAGTCTTAAGTTGTATGCGGTCCATAGCTGGCCAAATTCGTAAATAAAAAAATACAACTAGTTTCGCTCCTTCATGTAACTTTGTTTTCCTTACACGTTTTGAATAACCAACAAGAGAAGTAAATGATGTGAAAAGTCTTCTTTCGTAATCCAGCATTTTCTTTAATACAGGCTGGCAAAACCTGATAGTCGGTCTATGTCCTCTTCCCGAAAATGCTGAGAGCATACATTGCTATGTTTACTCGGTTCCCAATCTTTCCTCCTCATAGCGTTCACCTAGCGGGCTTTTCGAGTCGGATTTGTGGGAAATCTAAAGTCAAATTAGCATAAATAAAAACACTACAGAAAACTTAAAGCGCGGCAGGAAAACTCATTTGTGTGGAAGAAAATAGCGCTTCAATGAGTCAATTTAGGAATGAACTGTGATCCTTTCACACCTTAGAATATAATCAAATTGATTAGAACTCCTGTAAAAGACACAAAAGGGAATTTTTGATCAAAACATTTCCACCAGAAGATAATATTTGAGGCAACTACCATGGCGGACGTCGGCTTCAAGCTCGTGACGTCATGACAACTCCCTTTATTTTACCTCAGCGGAACTTTAAATGTGCAGCCAAAGACGTGACTTTCCTAGCAGACGATAAGAGTGCACAGAGTGTCTTTGCACCTCGTAAGCGACTTACAATTTGCGTAGAAATAAATAATATAAAAAACATGTTCTGAACGATGGCTTTCGAAAGTACAAATTATCTTCGTGAAAGGAAGAGGCGTTTTGAGATGCGCAAAAAGTCAAGAAAATTCAGCTTATGTAAAGTGGAAGTGTAAAGCACAAGTTTTACACTGATGCAGAGGGTATTTATTCAATGCCAGATTGATGGTTATGATCTTAATCTATATTTACAGTTTTTCCACATCAAAAATCATGTGGCACGATACTGTCGCACAATTAACAACTGAGTGAAGTTCTTCAATAGCGGACTTGTAGCTCCGAAGCTTTTAGAAGCCTACTACCGGCAACAGTAAGATAAAAACATTTCATTCACATGCTGCAACCCTTAAATCGATTACCCTGCCGAATGGAGTTCAGATAACGGGACGACTATGATATTTAGATTTATCGTGTTAGTCCTAAATCACAATAGGCAGGCAATTGCAAAAACTGAGTGAAGATTTACAAAAGCGGACTTGTAGCTCCAAAGCGCTTTGGACGTCGTAAAATCAATATACCGTAAACTAGTGTTTGGAGGTGTTTTATTATTACATAAACACCGTAACCAAACAGGTACGTCCAAATACAAAAATGTTAGTTAATAATGTTCTCCAAATGACTTTAGAGTACTTTTCAGAAGTTTCCAAGTGACGTAGCTGGAGCTGGCCGCTGTGACAGAGCGGTTCTAGGCGCTTCAGACCGGAACCGCGCTGCTGCTACGGTCGCAGGTTCGAATCCTGGCTCGGGCATGGATGTGTGAGATGTCCTTAGGTTAGTTAGCTTTAAGTAGTTCTAAGTTCTAGGGGACTGATGACATCAGATGTTAAGTCCCATAGTGCTCGGAGCCATTTTTGAAATAGCTGGAGAGTACTTTTAAACGCTTGATATCTTTTCTCTTCTTTTTGTGATGATGTAGGTCAATGTTCAGCAATGTGGATGTGTTACTAATAGACACAAGACGTTAGCCTGTAAACAAATACGGCAGTTTTACAGTGCTTTACCTCCAATAGTCGCCTTACTATACGAGTTGTAGTTATTGTTACATCGTGTGATCTCTTGCAGGGCGAATCTGCTGGACAGCAAGTTCGAGGTGATCAGCAAGACACCGAGCTTCACCGTTCACGGTGCCTTCGAAGGACGTGGAGCCCTTCTCACCTTTCCGCTAGTCGCCAATGGCCTCTTCTGGATCAACATGAGTAAGTGACTCATCCAACTCGGAAAATTTGTTGTTCTTATCTTCATCAGCATTGTAACATTCCTAATCTACCTCTCTCAGCAAAATGCTTATGTCCACAGAGTGAGATAGCGTGCCATTAATACAGGGTGATTCAAAAAGAATACCACAACTTTAGGAATTTAAAACTCTGCAACGACAAAAGGCAGAGCTAAGCACTATCTGTCGGCGAATTAAGGGAGCTATAAAGTTTCATTTAGTTGTACATTTGTTCGCTTGAGGCGCTGTTGACTAGGCGTCAGCGTCAGTTGATGCTAAGATGGCGACCGCTCAACAGAAAGCTTTTTGTGTTATTGAGTACGGCAGAAGTTAATCGACGACAGTTGTTCAGCGTGCATTTCGAACGAAGTATGGTTTTAAACCTCCTGATAGGTGGTGTATTAAACGTTGGTATAAACAGTTTACAGAGAATGGGTGTTTGTGCAAAGGGAAAAGTTCTGGACGGCCGAGAACGAGTGATGAAAATGTAGCACGCATCCAGCAAGCATTTGTTCGCAGCCCAGGAAAATCGACTCGCAGAGCTAGCAGAGAGCTGCAAATTCCACAATCAACTGTATGGAGAGTCCTACGAAAAAGGGTGATTTTATCCTTGCTCAAATGGAAACAGATGAATCTTTCGTTTCAAAGATTGTGTTTAGTGAAGAAGCAATTTTCCACACTAACGGGAAAGTCAACCCGTCACAATGTCTGTATATGGGGCACTGAGAATCCGCGGGAAACAACTCAGTATGAATGTGACTCGCCTAAGGTGAGCGTTTTCTGTGCCATTTCAGCCAAAAATGTTTTTGGTCCATTTTTCTTCGAAGGTGCTACTGTAACTGGACTACAGTATCTGGAGATGTTAGAGAACTGGCTGTTCCCTCAGCTCGAACAAGAAGCACAACAATTCATATTTCAGCAGGATGGAGCGCCACCACATTGGCACTTATCTGTCCGTAACTACCTGAACGTCAACTACCCGAGGCGATGGATCGGCCGCCAGGCAGCTCGTGACAGAGCACTTCATCACTGGCCTCCAAGAAGCCCTGATCTTACCCCCTGCGATTTTTTTCTTATGGGGGTATGTTAAGGATATGGTCTTTCGGCCACGTCTCCCAGCCACCATTTATGATTTGAAACGAGAAATAACAGCAGCTATCCAAACTGTTATGCCTGATATTCTACAGAGAGTGTGGAACGAGTTGGAGTATCGGGTTGATATTGCTCGAGTGTCTGTAGGGGCCATATTGAACATCTCCGAACTTGTTTTTGAGTGAAAAAAACACCTTTTTAAATACTCCTTGTAATGATGTATAACAGAAGGTTATATTATGTTTCTTTCATTAAATACACATTTTTAAAGTTGTGGTATTCTTTTTGAATCACCCTGTATATTGATTTATTGGTAATTGAGAAGGAACTGCTTGAGTGCGACGTCGCAAAAGGCCAATGATTTTTACAGCATTCGATGTCCCACATATTGTCTACCTTGCAACCGCAATATTGGCTGTTAATGGCAGCAGAGGGTGAGGCTGCAGTTATCCAATGATGAGCACAGCATGATGCTACGGAGCGTAAGTGCTTAATCGACAAGCCGGCCGGCCGCGGTGGTCTCGCGGTTATCGGCGCTCAGTCCAGAGCCGCGCGACTGCTACTGTCGCAGGTTCGAATCGTGCCTTGGGCATGGATGCGTGTGATGTCCTTAGGTTAGGTAGATTTGAGTAGTTCTAAGTTCTAGGGGACTGATGACCACATATGTTAAGTCCCATAGTGCTCAGAGCCATCGACAAGTAACTCCTACAGTGCCAGTGGTGTTGGTCTAAATCAGAGCAGTGCAACGATAAACAAAGACAACATTACATTACATCTACAACAACATTTCGTCAGAAAGGAACCCAGGGAATTTCGCAGAGTGTAAAAGAAGTGGCAGATGAAATATTAGCGTTATTGCAAGATGAATCTGTGGAATGTGTGGTGTCGTATACACTCGACTGTGTACATGAGAAGTACAATGATGACAATATGTGGTTAGTAAGTGAAAGCGTTACTGAAACAGAAGTCGAGTCATGCAGATCACCTTCCTTATCGGACAGGGAGCTACAAATTCCGTCTCCAGTGAAGAGTTGTAAAGGACACTCGTTGTCCAAGGTACGGGTACTAAACATAATTGCTACATGGAAGATTTTCCGCAGTGTAGTAAAAAAAAATAGTAATAAAAAAGAGATTATGAACAGATTTCGAATAAGTCCGCAGCACTATGATTCTGCAGCGCAAAAGAAAAAAACAAAGGATATTCAAGGGAAGACAAAACGGTGTTCGCGCATTTGAAAGATCCTGGATACAATTTAGAGGGTGTGTATAATGTGGCCTATTAGTTTATGCACATCAAATTGCGTCTGACATAAATTATAGTAATTTGAAAGGAATAAGTGGATGGTCGCATAACTTCAAACAGTGCTGTAGACTTGGAAGGCATAAGATAACGAAATTTCAAACAAAGCGTCAACTTCACGATGCATAGCGAACTGCGGAATCGCACGAACATTTATAGATGAGATAAACATAGTTATCCCATCGTTCAGTAACGAATTTGTTTTCAACTCCGACCAATCGAGATTTGAAGAGGAAATGCTTATGAAAGGAACCCTGGATATTAGAAGTACCAAAAGAGTTGTATCAAGATCGACTAACATCGATGCCTTAATGCATTCGTACACATTTATGACAACTGTTAATCTGGATGGTAAATTGGCTGGAACTTTATTTATTGTGCTGCAAGAAGTTGGAGGTGCTCTGCCCCCTACGATTTTTTTCTCGTACGTGATCTTGCACGGGTAGTAGGAAATATTTATGTCACAGCAAGCAATAATGGAAAAATGGGCGTAAAAGAACTGCAGGCTATGGTATGAGCACTGCTTTTTGCCAATAGCGTGTCAAAATAACTTGCTTTTGCTTCATTAATGGTCTTCGTACCAAACATTTTACTACTTTAGAGTAGATTATTCGATCTGAAAAGTGTGTGACATTGCAGTCCAGCTCTAACCACTAGACAAATTCAGCCGCTGGATGTTTATTTTATCCGTGCATATAAAATACATTATCGCGCTAACTGCTACTACGCATTAAAGGAGAGCCAGCTTTTCGATATGCTTCACGACAGACTGTTTCGTATTCGGCTGCATGCCACCACATTCCATCACTTCTCATCACCCCGTTACACCAACGTGATTCTATATACATTATTTAAGAGTGGATATCTAGCTGAACGTCCTGCACGGTTTCTGACTTCCCAAGGAGTTCGCCTTTGATCTTGGTGGTGCGAATCTTTGTGGTCACAGTGGCGCGTCGTTTTTCATTAATTGTATATGGTGCAAGTTAATGGCTTGTTCTGAACATTTTTTCAATTTGGACGATGTCAGTTTTGTGAAGTGTGGTACATACATACGATATAAGAGTGAGCTCTGCACCTCATGGACTCTCAAACGGGCCTTACTAAAGACTGAACTCGTGGCTTCACACTCAAGGAATTCCTTGTGAGTGAAATGGCAGTAACGTTCGTTTCCGCTTTCTGTCCGCACTGTTCCACACTGGCAGTCAGGCTCTCTGAACGTCCACGCCTGCCGCGCCGGAGCTTATAGAAGCCTACTGCCGGAAAAATGAAGACAACAACAGTACATTCATATGCTGCAAGCCTTAAGTCGATTATCTTGGAGAACGGAATTCAGACCACGGTCCGGCTTACGATATCCAGATTTTTCATGCTATTCGTAAATCACAACAGACAGGTTTCTGAATGGTTTCTTCCATAAGATAGCGGCCGACTGATTCCCCGTCATTGTCCATACGATCACTAAAAGTGGTGTCCATGTCTATAGTAAATTACTCTTCTTCTTTCTGTGGAGTGGGATTAAAATCCCCTTACGACGATCCTGGATTAGGTTCTCTTTGGCGTTTCTGAGCACATCGGGTTAACTATGAATTTGTCCTTCGAACTTGCTTTAAAAAAAGAACACTGCAGTTTCCTATATCATATTCTTGTCGGGTTCCCAAGCGGATCAAGCTTTTCTCTCCTGATGATGTCGGCCAGGTGGACCACTGAAATATTGTGCTCAATTGACAGTTTGATCCGCTTGGAAACCCAAAAAGAATTTGATATACTAATACGCCGTGAAGGTCTACATAGTTATTGCAGATTCCTGCTCAACGTCGTTTTATTAGGCTGGCGCATAAGTTCATAGCGTTTAAGAAACACAACGGAGACGCATAACAGAGACTTTAGTCATTAATAATATATTCTCCTACACTGTTTACAATAGTCTGCCAACGCTGCAATAACTTCCCGATTCCGCGAGCTTAGAAATCACGCGATTTTGAGGCGAAGAACTCGTCGAGCCATGTCTCGAGCGCGTTTTCAATCAGAAAGGAAGTTCCTTGAAGGTTGTTTGGTAGAGAGCGGAGAAGAAGAGTGTTTTTCGTCATTCTAGTAGAATGCGGGCGGTCGTTATCGCGGACTACCATCGCCTCACGCAGTCTTCCTGGATGTCATTCTTGGATTACATCTGCAGTAAATGTCAGCAGTATTGGTTACACCTAGGGGAAACATTTCGTAGTACACCACACCTTCGCTGTTCCACCAGATGCTGAATATTATCTTTTGTGTATGTGTGATGGACTGTGTACGAGGAGCTGTTGCTTTTTTTCCCCTCAACCATTCCTTTCTTTTCCTTATGTTAACATAAAGACACCATTTCATATCACAAATGACGATATAGGATAGGAATGATCGGTGTCGTTTATGAGACAAATGACGAGCAAGCAGACATTGGCATTTTGCCACCCGCTGAATTTTGTGATTTTGCTTGCAGCATGCGGTATCCACACACCTTCTCCATTGCATGAAAATGTTGCACCCTGGTGGAATGATTACAGTTCGTCACGTTTGCCAGTTCTCATTTACACTGCGTGCATCATTGTGGATTGTTGTTGTTGTTGTTGTTGTTGTCTTCAGTCCTGAGACTGGTTTGATGCAGCTCTCCATGCTACTCTATCCTGTGCAAGCTGCTTCATCTCCCAGTACCTACTGCAACCTACATCCTTCTGAATCTGCTTAGTGTACTCATCTCTCGGTCTCCCTCTACGATTTTTACCCTCCACGCTGCCCTCCAATGCTAAATTTGTGATCCCTTGATGCCTCAAAACATTGTGGATTAATGCGTTTAAACGATTTTCATCAAACCCCGAAGGTCTTCCTGAACGTGAAGAGTCACTAATGTCAAAACGATCTTCCATAAAACGAGAAAACTTTTCGTGTTGTGCTCTGTCCACACACGGCGTAAATGTTTCTGGCTTCCTCCGCTGCTATCACCCCTCTATCGAACAGAAGAATACGTCGAATGTTCTGATTTCTCCACTTGGCACTCCATTTTCTATACATACTTATACATCTGATCAAATACCCTACTTTTATAGAAATATTGGAGTTCACTGCGGAGAAATTCCATTCACAGAAAACACAACAAACACAAAATTGGCAGTCTAATACACTGTTTGGTCATGTGAGACGTACAAATAGCTTCGTCAAAAATCCTGAAGATCAGCAGTTTGTTCCAGAATTTGGTCTATGAAGTTAGAGTCAAACAAAGACAAATATTTCTTTACCTCCGACTCTGTGAGATCAGTTTTCATTTCCTGTGGTAACAGGTCACTCTTGAGTACAAGGCAGGACACAACAGTAGTCGCTTCAGCACCAGTTTCTCATTACGTTACATTGAATCTAGGCTATCGGACACAGCGGATGTTGAAGCATGACACGCTACACACCTCAAGGCGACTTGCTCGTGTCTCCAGTCACAGTCAAGCCGGGCACCTCACAAACCGTCGTTCTGTCCACATCACCCTGGGATTTTCTCTACCATTTCTGTTACAAATGTGTCGTGGAAGAACCCTGTTGAACGGATTACAATAATATGGTTATACTTTAGGAGGTAGGATGAAGACTAAAAATTGTCATCTATGTTAATAATCAAATGTATTTAAATATAATAGTATACAGCTTTTAACCCTCATATGATACTGGTTAATAAGGCTGTTACTATTATTCTGTCCTACATCCTTCGTAATGATGAAATGATTTCGTAGAGACTTCGAGGAATACGGAAGAAAAATGAGAAATAAAGCCCCGTCCCGTCGACAACGTCATTAGAAACTATCTTGGGTCCCTTATTGTTCTTAATACGTACTAATGACTTGCCACTCTGTATTCAACCAGATGGAAAGCTAGTTCTTTTTGATGATTTTAAAAGTATGGTAATAACACCCATCAAACCGGAGTTCGCAGACTAAATTGTAAATAACGTCATTCATAAAATTATTAAGTTGTCTGCAGGTGGACTTCATTAAATTTTGACAAAACAAGGTCTGTACAGTAAATGGCTTAACACCATTAATAAATACAGACTTTGAACAAAAGTCTGTAGCTAAAGCAGAATATTCCAGATTTTTGGATGTGTGCATTGAAGAGAGATTGAACTGGAAGAAACTCATTGATGATCTGCTGAAACGTTTGAGTTCAGCTGCTTAGGCTATTAGGGTTATTGCTAATTTTGGCGATAAGTCAAATCAGTAAATTAGTTTTATATTCCTGTTTTCGTTCACAGCTTTCGTATGGAATCATATTTTGGGATAGTTCATCAACAAGGAAAAAAGTATTCATTGCACAAAAGCATGTAATCAGAATAATAGCTGGAGCCCTCCCAAGAACATCTTGCAGACATTTATTTAAAGAAATAGGAATATTCATGGCAGTTTCACGATATATATATATATTCATTTATGAAATATACTATTAATAATCTATTCCAATTCAAAAGCAGCACTAGGAGAAAGGCTGATCTTGACTATCTTACGTTAAATCTAACTGGCATAGAAATGCGTAAATTATGCTGCCACAAACGTCTTTTGTCACTTACCAGATAGCTTCAAAAGCCTGACAGATAGCCAAGCAGCATTGGAAAACAAAACAGTTTCATAATGACAAATCCGTCTACTCAATGGAACAATTTTTAGACACCAATTTGCAATTTTGCAATTATTTAAAAAAACTGAATTACGTCATCCGTAAAGGAACCTTTTGTTAAACTGACATGTTCCCCATCATTAGGAAGTGTCGTGTTCATGATATATAGAACAAGTATTAATCTAATGTAATCTAGCAAAACTTACTCATACAAGGTACGCTTTTCATGACCGGTGTTTGCGAAATTGCTGATATTTATGGGTATAATGCCATAGTCCACGGCTTTATGCCCACAAATTGAATATCAGTAAAATTTACTCAGTTTCAAGCAGCGTCAGCTATGGTAACGTAGTCGGTGTTTCGACAGTTGTCACCATCATTTTCCTCAGGAGCAAACTACTGACTAATGGAACTCTGTATCAGTTTGTAGGAATCAGTTACATTCATATTCTTTTCCCTGTAGAATTAATCAAAAACATAGCACTTCACAAAATTAATTTACATTTTCTTAAGCCTGAACTGCTCATAATGTGAAATATAGAAACGGAAATCTTGTAGTCTAGACTGACAGATCTGTGAAGAACTATGACGAAAAGTTTTTTCCTTGAAAAATAAACATTCTTGTACGTCCTTCAAATGTATTTTCCAGAACATTTGGATCCCACTCTTCCCTGAAAAACTTTCATTGCATACCAATAAGGTAAGGCATATCAATCTAAGGAAGAGCTTAGTGTTTGTAACTATGTAAACAGTGAGTTGTAAATGATTTCAGAGTCAAGGACTATATGTAGTCCGTCGTCACTGTGCCTTCTATATTCCCCATTCACTGAACTACTTTCCTCCGTTAAGGATACCCTTCTCAAGGCTCAAACCTGACGATGGACTTCATCCTAAATAACGTCTACTACCAGTCATCAAACGAACTTGATCCAAGGTGAAACCAGATCTCACACCACATCAGTCATGCACGTAGAGGAGGAAATCTAGTGAACGATGTACCTGAAGTGATAACTAAAATAATGAGTAAGATTGCAGCAGCATCTATCGTTCATATTTTTCGTGGAGTATTAAGTGGATAACATGCTTCAGATCACTCTCGCCTAAGTCTCGTTTCAGACCACTTCTTGGGTACAGAAGCAGGGAAGGTATGAGCAGTTGCACTTTTGAGCAAAACAGAATGTGGAATACAAGTCAGGCTCACGTCAACTTGTGAAGTATACAAGTGAGAACACTTCTCATTTTGTTTTCTTATATCTAATTGATCTAAGGATAAAAAAGCATGGAGCACTTAATGGGATACATTAGAGAGTGTGAGTAATTACCAGTCAAAAATGTGCCGTACACAAGAGTTTCCCAAATAGATTACCAAGGCGTGGGGAAACCAACAGTTACAATCAAACCATACAACTAACTCTGACGGTGACGAAAGAAGTGCCGGCTATACTTTTTTGAGGTAACCGAATAAGATGTGAGTATAAAGTTTTAATACAGTTATTTAGTTTAGTATTAGTTTAAGATGAAAAAAAACGAATGATCAGTACCAGTAGACAACAGTATGTAGCTTAACCTCACATATGAACAAAAGAGGGGAGACGAAAATAGCTTAAATCTTATTGTAGGTTTTTATTTAGTACTAGCTGTATCCGGCCAAGATTCGCTGTGACTCAGTCTGCTTTGATGGAAAAGAAAGAAAAGAGAAATCACACGTTTCTAACATGTACGGAAACTGAATATACGTCCTAATCTCCTCCTCTGCTTGTCTCTGTCGACCTATCCCTCCCCCTTTTGTTTATACATTTCCTACTCCTTCCCCTCTCTGTGTCCATCTTCTCTTCATCCCTCTCTCTTTCAATCTCCTCCTGCCCTCTCTCTCTCCCTCTCTCAGTCCTCCACCACCTCCCCCCTCTGTCTGTCCAGTTTTTCCACCCCCTTTCCCTCAGTCTCCTCCTGGCCCCTCTATCTGTCCATATCCTCCTTTCCGTTTTGTGTGTCCATTTCCTTACACACCTCCGTCCATCTGCTCTTCCCATCTCTCTCTTACCTAGAGCCTTGTTTTTGTTACTGCAAATTCAGATTCTGTAGCAGTATCCTAACCATGATCCAATAAGCCACAAATACAACTTTCTTGTTTGCTAGCAACGTTTCACTATTGTATATTTTATACATATATCTATATATTAAAAAGTATATACTCTATACGTGTTTAAACGTTTATTACAGTAATGTGTAAAAATTTGAAGTAAATCGCAAAAGTATTTTCTGAGATTTTTGGTAACAATGTTCTACTTTAGTATATTACATATGTACCTTTTTTATTTTATATGTATTAAAATATACATATATTAAAGGAATGTGTACCTAAAATCACGCCCGCATTTGAATTCAACGTTGTGTCAAAATTTCAAAGCTATTGGTCAAGAACTTACGGAGATAAACGTTTTTGAATAAATTAACATTTATATTTTTATTTATATAGACTAGTTGTAAGGTTAAAATTAACAGTATGAACAGTAAATAAGCTTAGAAACAACACAAAAATGTTCATCTTAATTCCAATTTTAACAACGGCAGTGAAGAAAGACAGGTGAAGTTGTTGCCGTAAATTAGCTGTTCATAACCCCCTACAGTTTCTAGAAACAGATTACCAATGGAGACACAGTGCTGAATAAAAAAAATAACAAATATTTTGATCAATCATAAAAGAGTGTGTGCAGAGTAAAGGCGAGACGTAATGTTGTTTTTCGCAGCTGACGTGACGGCCGTGTGGATCCTGTTCTACCACACAGAAGCGCGGCAGGACGGCAGGAGATACATTGCCTTGGACGAGTTTGGGCTGGACGTCATCCCTTCGGATGTGAGCTACAAATTCGGCGAGCAGCTTGACGGTGACAATGAACTAGGTGAGTTCGCCTTCTCACCAGCAATGAGCTAATCTTGCCGCTACAGAGCTTCAGTGTCATCTGTCCTACTACACTTTACCTGCCTCTCACCTCTCACCCCCCCCCCCCCCCTTCCTCACCCCTGCCTCACTCTATTTACACACACACACACACACACACACACACAAACAGTTTTTGCATGGAGAGGGGGCCTGGATAAATGTATTCGAGTGATACTCTACTACCATTTCCATATTCACGTAAGGCAACGGGAGACAATTAAACGCGCACTATTATAAATGAAACTGTACTGCTTCACAGTACGACAAATAGATTTAGCTCTGTAAAAATATGGTGTTATTTCTTTATTTAGGAGTAATTTGTGTATAATTATAGTAATAGAAACAGCTCCCATTAAAACTGGAGCTTTACCCAGAAAGAATTTTTTAAATATCGTTACATTTGTTCAGCAGTCTGCACACTATAACGCAATCGTAACACACAGCTACGCGTTTCAAGAGTCATGCTCTCATCATCTGCGCGTTGCGGTTAGGCTTTCATCAAGCAAATAAAAGATAAAACAACTACGAACTTCTTCCGACTGCTCAGACTGGCCATTCGGAACTTCTATGCTAATGTTTCGATAGATGAGACGGTTGACATTACCTAAAGAAATTTCCTCGCTTGGAAAAATATGGCTCGATACAGGAAACGGTAGTGTTTGTCGAGTTGCAGCAGCTGGTCTCGAAGTTTTGCTCTCATTTGACAATAAATTTTACATCCATAAGAATGGTTAAGTAATGAAATGAAGCAGTCTCGTCACGAGTGTGGATATTTTCAGCAATAACTTGGTAGAGTAAGTTTTAAGATCTGACAGCTCGTTGGTAAGTACAATAAAAATGTGTGTGAAATCTTATGGGACTGACCTGCTAAGGTCATCAGTCCCTAAGCTTACACACTACTTAACCTCAATTATCCTATGGACAAACACACACACCCATGCCCGAAGGAGGACTCGAACCTCCGCCGGTACCAGCCGCACAGTCCATGACTGCAGCGCTATTAGACCGCTCGCCTAATCCCGCGCGGCGTTAGGTATAACAATTTATTATAAACATTATGTTGATACATTGTTTCTCGTGGTGGAAATGAAGATGGCGTTGATAAAATTGTCAGTATATTTAATGGGTTCGATGATGGAATTAACTCCACTGGTGAGCTCTAAAATAAGAGATGTTTTCAAATTTTATACCCAGATGTAATCAGACATGGCTATCCACATGTTTTTAAACACTTCAGAAACATTAATGTAACAGCTGTAGTGATTACAAACGAATCGTGCCCTACACGAACCTGTAAAGAAGGTTCATTAGAAGTTTAGTGCGAAGGGCGGCGAATGTGCCAATTGTAGTAGAAAAGAGACTGAACGAGATAAACGTTACTAAGCAGTAGTAGTGAACAACTGTTAGTATATAAATGTGAGTAATTGGTTCATACACTGGGAAAGTATAAAAGATTAAGCAGGACTAGCTAAGGATGGAAGGGGATAGTGACTGTCCCATATTACAGAAAAATAACAGAGACATCTGCAAACACTCTTAAACCATACAATGTGAAGTTAGGCATTCGAAGCGAAGAACTTCGTCAAATATAACTTAAAACACGCGACACGAAGCATATGTGTTGAAGGCATGAAGCGAGGAAGGTGGCTCAGTGGTTAGCGCACTGGACTCCCATTCGAGAGGACGACTGTTCAAATTCCCGTCCAGTCATACAGATTCAGATGTTCCGTGATTGCCCTAGATATCTCCAACTAAATTTCGGCGTGGTTCCTTTGAAAGGGCATCACCGATTTCCTTCCCCATCCTTCCGTAATCCGAGCTTCTGCGCCGTCTCTAATGACCTCGCTGTCGACGGGACGTTAAGCTCTAATCTCCGCCTCCTCCCTTGAACGCCTGAGAGAGTCTTTCACGCATAGCCCCAAGAAATCACTTTGGAAGCAGTTTCAGTTACGTCTCTGTGGAGACTTTTAAAGAGACGTTTACAACTACGCCCTTACCGTTAGCAGAACTTACAAGCTCTAAAGGCTACAGACCGCAGTTTACGTGCCAACTTCGCAAACGAAACATTGCAGCTTGACGAATATTTTCTCGATCGCCTCGCCTTGAGTGACTAATACAGATTTCGACCAAGTGGAAATGTGAACACACAGTGTAGACATCTTGGGGTTAGCACACCCCCACAAGATGTTACAGAAGCAACGAAACTCCCCTAAATTGAACGTTTTTTGTGGCATATCCTGGCGAAAAGTTTATGAACCTTTCTTTTTCGATGAAGCAACTGTCACTGGTGTTTCTAGAGCTATGGCTCTTTCCTTATTTGGAAGAAGATGCACCACAGTCGTTATGCAAGAAACGAAACTGGAGCAGATCTTGCAACAATACTCCAGATACAGTGATTGCGGTTAGGGAAGAACTTTCGTATCGAATCGATTTGTGGCCTCTGAACAATGGTGCTCACATTGTACACCTGCAATAGAAACTGTCTGAATTACCCTTTCAATGACGTATTATATATTATTGTAAGATGAATGTAATAAATGCAACAAAGACTTAAAATGTCGATATTCATTATGAAATATCCGCTATTTGATAATGTTTTTAATATACAGACTGGGTGTACAAAGGAGTCCTTAATGATTTTATGGAATTTTTCTTATATTAGTATGAACACAACACACAAAAAACTTTTCATACATACTTAATGTAAAAATACGCTACAGTAAGATCACAGTAGAAGATATATGTGTTAGACGGTGGTACAACCAAATGAGAGGGTACAGTTGCTAACCGTTTACCTTTTATTCAGGAGAAGCCATTGTACTGGAAGTCAATCGATGTAACAACTAGAGGACATGGCTGGACACGTTTTTGAACAGCAGACACACTGGTGAATAAGCGTTAGTGAGCTGTAAAAAAATAGGAATCTCCCTAATATTACTCCTATCCAACACGACAGTGTTCATACAAAAATTGAACAACAAAAATCAATTATGTTTCAAAGTGAAGCAAAACACAACCAAAAAATTTTTAATCGGGGGCAAAATGATATGTTTCTCATGAATTGAGTATAAGTTGTCCAATACGTTATCTCAGAATAATTAAAAACGTAACAATTTGAATGTTCTCAAAATTCATCCACAATAGATCTAGAATGACATGACACGTTCAGAAATGTAAAGAAATGCCAGCCAACACGCACTTGTCAGATTTAAAGCTTTCACGCAATCTAAAAGCCTCACCAACGAAAATCTACTTACTCTTTCCTGATTGGTCGTGATCTGTTTGGTAAATGGCGGACTACAGATGACAGTCCACTCAGCGGACACGTTACTGCACTGTTCGCATTTCATAATTTTCAAGTTACTTTATGATATGATAGTCGACGGCAGGAACAAGTTCAATATACGTATATTTTGACTTTACAATCCGCGACGTGCATCGAAAACAGACTGCGCAATGTACGGTAAACATAGATTATAGCTGTTTGCTACGGACCGTCGTGCTTACTCATGGCGATATTCAGATTCTGCACTTATCTCCAAATTCCTTTGTTGCCACTACACTCGGCTCCATTTAGCATATTACATTAATTAAGATTTCAAATTAATATACAATTTTGTGCACGTAGAAATGTTTAACAGCACAACGGCAGAAAATGAAAAACAGCAATTCCATAGATAGCAGTCACAGAACGTAGAAACACAAAACCGGGACTATTGCAATCTCTTACATGAGAAAAAGGATAAAGATGCATAGAACTAAAGTGGTATCTTCACAGAGATGGAAATGAACGGAAAGATATTTTAAAGTAAGAGAAGGGCTTTTTGTGTAAGTTATGGCGGCTAATTTACATACTCAAGCACTTCTGAATAATAATTTACTCACGGACAACCAGATGATGAGTGCGCATGGTTCGAAATGTGTAGTTGTGCGTCAACATTGCTTCATTGTGTGCGGTATGCTGAAATTAATTTACTCTTGGAAATCTTAGTAAGACCTGCAAGGAATATGTTCTCTCCGCTTGAGTGTTTCAAGCGTGTCTTCCTTTGCACTGCTGTGCCACCCTGCTGGAGAGGATCGCAGTTACGTTTCCAAATTTGCCGTGCTCTTGCTCTGCCCACAGGTACCGCCATGAACATGTTCCTGAACGAAAACTCGCACGAGATCTTCAACCAGCTGAAGCCTCGCACGACGCGCATCTTCAGTCAACTGTTCCGAGACGTGGCCAACCAGGTTCTCGGCAGCTTCCCGGAAGACGTGCTGCTACCAGAGTAGGGGTCACCGGGACACTCAGCACTCAGCATTTGGCTCGTCCGAAACGACATGTCTGTCGTGCTCACACTTGAATCGGCTACGGTCCCAGCGACAGTACAAATCCTTGTTGTTGGCGGTTCATTTCACCACACAAGTAGGCTGGTACTGCCGCACGTGTGCCGCTCGAGTTAGAGACGACGAGAAACAGTATTATGTTCGCAATACCGCTTTCTTTACCTATACTTATCAAACTGCTTGCAGTACGCTGCCGTGGCAGATGCAAGTAATCTGCATTATAAATAAAGAGTGGATGTGATAGTAAAAAGTATTACTGATTTTCCTTCCAAGAAGTGCATCGATGCTTATTAAACAGAATATATCTGGTGTATTTCGTTACGGAGTGTTAACTGCCAACAGCAACAAACATGTCCCTTCATCAGAAGGTTATTTTCAGGAGTAAATATCCTTAATACTCTTAGTAGAAGATACCGATATAGCTTATAACACTTAACGCAGCTGCGCTACAAATATGTGTTATTCCGTTGTGACTTTAATACAGCTCAGGATTTATGAATTTTTATAGTTAAATACGTTTATTATTTTCTGGCGGTATGGAGTCGTATGGCAACCTGGCAAAAAAAAATAACAAGTCGAAAAATGTCACCTTTAGTTCACGTTACAGAAAAATATGTGTGAAATGCCACAACGTACACGAAAAATAAAATAGAATTTACTGCAAACAATATTTACCTGAAATTTGGAGGATGCTTATAGTATTTCGATATAAGTTTTATATAATTAATTTAGTGAGTCAGTACTGCATTTTTTAACTGTGTTACTGTTATTGTCGGGGTGAGATTTATAGATCTGTGAGTCAAAATATTATCCGAAAGGAATGAGTTTTAAAACATCAGTTTATTAGCATTTGCTTTGAATTAAAATGTTTACATGTTAACGTTCATACACGTGGATCATAATGACAAAGTGATCGAAAGTTGATTAATAGAACACATATGAAAGAATGTAGTACTGTACTGCTGCAACGATATTAGTGACGTAGATAACAACCAACTGCCAACATCACCTCTTTTCGTGCCTAACAGTCAATCATTTTGTTATTTTGATCTAGATATAGCAAACATCTGTAAATAGCAGTACTTTGTATGAAATAAGTATGTTCAAGTATTGTATGTCCTCTCTTTGGGCAATAATTATGGCTGCAGTATGCCTGGTAAGCATGGAAATACAATTTTATACTGAAACTATTTCCAAAATCCTTTAACGTTACGTTTTAAGCAGCTATAAGAACTGCTACATGTTTATTTTTACAGATGAATCCTATGAAGCCATAAAACTATTGGAGCAGTAACGAGACGGTACCATCACAAATTGCCACATCGGATATGTAATATACCAACTGGAAACACGTCAAAAATTGTCTGTAGGATCTTTAAACCTTAGATATTAATGAAAATACAATAGCATTCTCCTGAAACCTAGGGAAATGGAAGTTAGGGGAATAACTATTGGGTTCTCATTAGCACATCGTGTGCCCAAATTTCGCGTTTATTAGGAACAGATTACACTACACACCCACAGCATCCCTGTGCAGTTGAAGTTTCTGACAGGGTAGCGGTCGGCTTAGAGCTGGCCCTTTCGAATGCTAATGATGGATGAAACTTTCATGGTTGCTATTGGATTGTAAAGTTCGGCGGCCGTTTTGCTGGCAATCGAGAAGAGAAGGTTATATGCTGACGCCAAGTCCCACCCTCCCCCGTTCCTTCATCATCATCACTATCATCGTTATAAAAGACAAACAACATCACTCTAATCCCTCCTCCACTACAGTCATGTGCACCTAACAGTTACGTATAAGAAAAATCTCTAACACTTCGCGAAGGAAGAAAACCCTTCCGGCTGGGCTGCAGAACCAACACTTGAGAGTCTCCCAGCGAACGACGTCCCTAAAGTTTACTTCTACTTTTTAAGAGCAGATTTCAGCTGAGCAACTTACCGGTGGAACCTAAGCAGTCAGTCATCCAAGTCGAATAACCGTCCGAAAATCACACGCTGACTAGGCAATCAAATAGATCTTTAACATCTCCTCATAAGGCAAATTTGGCTCAGTTCAGTGAAATCAATAGCGCATCGTGCTTCGGTATCGTAGGAAAGGTTTGTGCTAACTCACCCTGCTCTCTTCCACAGCTCTTAGAATTCCAGGCGTCGAAAATGAAAGGAGGCTTGCTGCGACAGTCGTACATATTAACTGGCCTCCGGGATTTCAAGTCGATATCCTACCCAGTATCCGATAGTATTGGGTGGTGGTAACGCGCGGGAGTTCGGTCAATATGTATGTTACTAAATGTCTGCCCTGTAACAGTCGTCGAACTCAAGACTAGATGAAAACTTCTTAAATCTTGATGCAGCGTCAGCGTCTGCTAAATCAGTATTCCGACAAGTTGGAGCTACAATCGGACTTTGTTATACTTGTACTATCCATCTGACAAGAGATAAGCAGATGTCTTTACGTTTGACTCGCACCCAGTTCAAAAACTAACATTCAACCAATTACGCTGAAGAGCCAAAGAAACTGGTACAGGTGCTAATATCGTGTATGGCGCCCGCGAGCACGCGGAAGTGCCGCAACACGACTTGGCATAGACTCGGCTAATGTCTGAAGTAGTGCTGGAGGGAACTGACACCATGAATCATGCAGGGATGTCCATCAATCTGTAAGAGTACAAGGGGGTGGAGATCTCTTCTGAACAGCATGTTGCAAGACATCCCAGGTATGCTCAATAATGTTCATGTCTGGGCAGTTTGGTGGGCAGCGATAGTGTTTAAACACAGAAGAGTGTTCCTGGAGTCACTGTGTAGCAATTCTGGACGTGTGGAGTGTCGCATTGTCCTGCTGGAATTGCCCAAGTCCGTCGGAATTGGCAATGGACATGAGTAGATGCAGACGTTTCAGGGATCCTATATCATCCCAACTGCACACGCCCCACAGCATTACAGAGCGTCCATCATCTTGGAAAGTCCCCTGCTGACAAACAGGGTCCAAGGATTCATGGCTGTCTCCATACCCGTACACGTTCATCCGATAGATACAATTTGAAACAAGACTAGTCCGACTGGGAAACATGTTTCAAGTCATCAATAGTCCAATGTCGGTGTTGAAGGGCCCAGGCGAGGCGTAAAGGTGTCGTGCAGTCATCAAGGGTACACGAGTAGGTCTTCGGCTCCGGAAGCTCATATCGATGATGTTTCGATGAATGGATCGCCTTCCGACACCTGTTTATGGCCCAGCACTGAAATCTGCAGCAGTGTGCGGAAAGATTGTACTTCTGGTACGTTGAAGGACTCTCTTCGGTCCTCGTTGGTCCCGTTCTCGAGCCTCAGCGATGTCGGAGATTTGATGTTTTACCGGATTCCTGATATTCACGGTACACCAGTGAAATGATCGTACTGGAAAATCCCCACTTGAGCGCACCTCGGAGACTCTAGGTCCCATCGCTCGTGCTTTGACTATAACACCACGTTCAAACTCACTTAAATCTTGATAACGTGCCCTGTAGCAGCAGTAACCGATCTAACAACTGCCTCAGACACTTACAGTAATGCTCGAATGGCTCTGAGCACTATGGGACTTAACATCTGAGGTCATCTGTCCCTATACTTGTGCGTCTTTACATTTCTCTCTATTTGAATATGCATGCCTATACCAGTTTCTTTGGCGCTTCAGTATGAAACAAAACGTTATTACAAAAAAAAAAAAAATTCAATATACCGGGTGATCAAAAAGTCAGTATAAATTTGAAAACTGAATAAATCACGGAATAATGTAAATAGAGAGGTACAGATTGACACACATGCTTGGAATGACATGGGGTTTTATTAGCACCAAAAAAAATACAAAAAGTGTCCGACAGGTGGCGCTTCATCTGATCAGAATAGCAATAATTCACATAACAAAGTAAGACAAAGCAAAGATGATGTTCTTTACAGGAAATGCTCAATATGTCCACCATCATTCCTCAACAATAGCTGTATTCGAGGAATAATGTTGTGAACAGCACTGTAAAGCATCTCCTGAGCTATGGTGAGGCATTGGCGTCGGATGTTGTCTTTTAACATCCCTACAGATGTCGGTCGATCACGATACACTTGCGACTTCAGGTAACCCCAAAGCCAATAATCGCACGGACTGAGATCTGGGGACCTGGGAGGTCAAGCATGACGAAAGTGGCGGCTGAGCACACGATCATCACCAAATGATGCGCGCTAGAGATCTTTCACGCGTCTAGCAATATGGCGTGGTTCTAATAAAACCCCACGTCATTCAAAGCATGTGTGTCAATTTTTACCTCTCTATCTACATTATTCCGTGGTTTATTAAGTTTCCAAATTTATGATGACATTTTGATCACCCGGTATATTGACATTATTGCTACATATTATGTTCTCGTCGCTGTATTCCTTAGAGCCGAGTACGGCGCAGCAGCCTGCCGCGCTTGCGATGACATCTAGCGTAGCGCTACAATTCTCGTCACCACACGAAGTCCGTAAGGAGTACCTCATGCAAATAGAAACACAACGGAACGTGCTCCGTAATAAACCTTCATACATAATATAGTTTTAACCGTCCAAATGGCCTTTCTATTGAACTTTAACAAAATGCACAACTACTTACGCTTGTTCATTTATATATCAAGCTAGTACGTGATTCTCCTATTAATCATATGGTGAATCTTACCACATGTCTGGCGCCGTTGGTTTGCGGTCGTAGCGCGAGATGCTTACACTCGCCGACTGAACAAAACGGCCAGCGAACTCGACAGACAATGCTGTGGTCTGTTAATGGTAACGAATATGTAAACTGCTACGGCCAAGCCTTCTATGACCTTGCTGCTGCCGCACTCTCGTAGTTTTCCAAATCTGAAACAAAAAATACGAAAAATAAAAAATAAAATATAGACCCCTCGCCAACTACGTAGGAGGCCAGGGTCCAGAGCCTTCATAATCATTTTATTCCCACTCATGTAATTGCACCTAAAAAGAGGTATGGGATTTTTTTTACTGGCTACCAGTTTTTAAGTAAAAATTTGTAAACGGAATGGAAGAAATTGTCCAGGAGAAATGGTTTTACATTAGATTTAAAACTTACTTCGCTACCTCAAAATTTTTTATTGCGGCTTAGTGAATTCCTCTCTGAGCAACTGACAGCTTGAAATATGCGTAATAAAGGCCATTTTCCCTCTGGTGTTGTGTGTAGTGCATCACTGTTCTTTTCAAATTGCGAAGTATTATTTATGACGAGGTTCATTAGCGAAAATATGTATTGTGACGGCGCAGTGAAAATGACTAACTCCTTGAAGAGGTGCCTACAAAACGTCCGCGGAAGAATACTGCTCGCTTTTGTGCAATCAATACTTTCTTTCTAAGTGATGAGTTACCCCAGAAAATTGTTCCGTAAGACATTATCGAGTGGAAGAATGCAAAATGTGTTAGGAAGCTGATACGTCTGTTAGCGAGATTAGCAATTATACGAAGAGCTAAAGTATCTGAACTTCATAGTTTGAGAAGCTCAGTAGTATGCTTCTTTCAAGTCAAGTTTTCAAAAATTGGAGCATTCTACCCTAGTTATTGATTTCTGTTCATGTGCTACATCAGTTGTCGGTGTGCCTCTATTTGTTGTGTAGAACTGAATGTAGTGCGTTTTTTTTCTAAGTTTACGGAGATTCCATTTTCATAGAACCACTTAATAATTCTTTGGAAAATATCATTTACTAACTCTTCTGTTGCTTTCTCTCTAATGAGATTTGTTATAAAACTAGAATCATCTGCAAAAAGTGACAATTTTGCTTGTTGAATGCTAAGCGGAAGGTCATTCAAATACATAAGGAATAGGAGTGGACACTAAATGGAACTCTGTAGGACTGCTTGTGTGATTTTTTTTTTGTTACCCTAGTCACTAAATTTTTTTTTCCTTTCCGACATTGTCTGAATTATTCAGCATAACCTTTTACATTCTGTTTGTCAATGATTTCAAACCATATGTGAGTAAAGCCATAAGTTCCATAAAACTTGAGTTTTTCTAAGAGTGCCTTATGATCTACACAATCGAAGACCTTGCACAGATCACAAAAAATACCAACAGGCAATATTTTATTATTTGAGGTTTGTTCTATTTTATGAGTGAATGTATAAATCGCATTATCAGTCGATCAACCTTCTATAAACCAAATCGTAAAATTCTAAGTAAATTTTTTCGATTGAAGTGTGTGACTAGTCTTTAGTACATTACTTTCTCAAATATTTTGTAAATTGGACGATAATTGTTCAAGTATATCTTGTCACATTCTTACAAAGTGGTTTAATAATTGCGTACTTTAACCTACCTGGAAAAATTCCCTATGTCAGTGACGCATTGCATATATCTTTAAGGACATTACTTATTAAGTTGGAACAACTTTTCAAACATTGTTCGAAGTTCCATCAACCAACATGAGGTTTTGTTTTTTATAGTTTTTATAATGGTATTAATTTCAGTGAAGTATGTCGGTGCTCCTTCTAGTTACTTAAAGTTTTGTGAATGACAATTTTAATATACTCTCTTGCTTCTTCAGTTGAACCATTTAATCCTGAATTTTCTTCTACATTTAGAAAGTGATTGTTAAAAGCACTTGCAACTCGTGAATTATCAGTCACAACATTGTCATAATTGTTATGGAATCTTGCACACTGGCTGGCTGTCCCGTCTCCCGTTTCACAACGTCCATGTCATGTTAATCTTATCTGCAGTATTTATTTCTGTCAGGACATCCATATTTTGGACTATTAATGACTTTCCTTTAAATACTACTATCCTTTTTATATTATGGAATTACTTTCAAATGTTGATTTACTCTACCCTTTATATAAATTTCCTTTTTCCTCTTGCATGGGATTTTAATTCCCTTAGATATTAAAGGCGAACTTTTTTTATGAATCTACTGGATAATTTTTTTTAGGAAATCAGGTTTCCGGTATTGACACCAATTTACTATGGAAGAAACTTTTTAGATATACCTAATCCCATACCATCCCTTTTAGCTTATTCTTAAAACATTGTATCCTTTCTCACTAACAAGGATCACTGCTCTGTACGAACGTGCCTCCGGATTGTAAGGTGTCATAATGTTTATTTCCATTAATTGTGCACTGTGATCAGGTACTCCATTTGCAGTTGGGTACACATTAATTGTTTGAGCCTGAGCACTGTCTATAAAATGTTATCTGTCAGAGTCCTACTACACTCCTGGAAATTGAAATAAGAACACCGTGAATTCCTTGTCCCAGAAAGGGGAAACTTTATTGACACATTCCTGGGGTCAGATACATCACATGATCACACTGACAGAACCACAAGCACATAGACACAGGCATCAGAGCATGCACAATGTCGACACTAGTACAGTGCATATCCACCTTTCGCAGCAATGCAGGCTGCTATTCTCCCATGGAGACGATCGTAGAGATGCTGGATGTAGTCCTGTGGAACGGCTTGCCATGCCATTTCCACCTGGTGCCTCAGTTGGACCAGCGTTCGTGCTGGACGTGCAGACCGCGTGAGACGACGCTTCATCCAGTCCCAAACATGCTCAATGGGGGACAGATCCGGAGATCTTGCTGGCCAGGGTAGTTGACTTACACTTTCTAGAGCACGTTGGGTGGCACGGGATACATGCGGACGTGCATTGTCCTGTTGTAACAGCAAGTTCCCTTGCCGGTCTAGGAATGGTAGAACGATGGGTTCGATGACGGTTTGGATGTACTGTACACTATTCAGTGTCCCCTCGACGATCACCAGAGGTGTACGGCCAGTGTAGGAGATCGCTCCCCACACCATGATGCCGGGTGTTGGCCCTGTGTGCCTCGGTCGTATGCAGTCCTGATTGTGGCGCTCACCTGCACGGCGCCAAACACGCATACGACCATCATTGGCACCAAGGCAGAAGCGACTCTCATCGCTGAAGACGACACATCTCCATTCGTCCCTCCATTCACGCCTGTCGCGACACCACTGGAGGCGGGCTGCACGATGTTGGGGCGTGAGCGGAAGACGGCCTAACGGTGTGTGGGACCGTAGCCCAGCTTCATGGAGACGGTTGCGAAGGTCCTCACCGATACCCCAGGAGCAACAGTGTCCCTAATTTGCTGGGAAGTGGCGGTGCGGTCCCCTACGGCACTGTGTAGGATCCTACGGTCTTGGCGTGCATCCGTGCGTCGCTGCGGTCCGGTCATAGGTCGACGGGCACGTGCACCTTCAGCCGACCACTGGCGACAACATTGATGTACTGTGGAGACCTCACGCCCCACGTGTTGAGCAATTCGGTGGTACGTCCACCCGGCCTCCCGCATGCCCACTACACGACCTCGCTCAAAGTCCGCCAACTGCACATACGGTTCACGTCCACGCTGTCGCGGCATGCTACCAGTGTTAAAGACTGCGATGGAGCTCCGCATGCCACGGCAAACTGGCTGACACTGACGGCGGCGGTGCACAAATGCTGCGCAGCTAGCGCCATTCGACGGCCAACACCGCGGTTCCTGGTGTGTCCGCTGTGCCGTGCGTGTGATCATTGCTTGTACAGCCCTCTCGCAGTGTCCGGAGCATCTATGGTGGGTCTGACACACCGGTGTCAATGTGTTCTTTTTTCCATTTCCAGGAGTGTATTTTCCTACGCAAGGGTTGGATAACTGACTATTGAAAACAGATTGCAACACCTAAATAAGAACTCTAGTCCATTTTTCCTCTCTGTATCTTTTAAGAAATCTATGTTGATATCTCCATAAACTAATAACTGTTGCTTCTTATCTGATAAGTAAATCAATACTGAGTATAGATTTCTCATAAATAGCTGAAAGTTTCCTACAGTGGATTTGTAGACTTTTAACAATGATCAGAGAATTATTCTGCACTAACAATTCACAAGCACATGCTTCTAGCTTCTGATCAACACAAAAACTAATTATTTCAATATTTTTGACATTCTGTCCAGGTTTTACATATTCTGCAACTCCTCCTTTCCATGTTAACCCTACGAGAGAATGATTCAAGTCTGTAATATCCACTTCTCCATCCCTGTGACTACATGGTGTTCGGAGAGACTCGACTTTTATCCCTTCAGAATTTTCCACTTCTTCTAGGGACAGAATAAGCTCTTCTACCTTGCTTTTCAATCCTCTAATGTTCTGTAAAACAAATTAATTTTATTTTTCTGGAAACTGTTACATGTATTACGTCTTGTATTATGTATTATGTCTTGTACTGCTCTGATTTATTTCAGTGCTCTCTGTCTGCAACCTGACTAACCTAAAAAGTATACCCCTTCGATTCGAGTAATCACTGGAATTTTCTCTTGTGTGCTTGTGAGCGCTCTTACACTTTCTGCAAGGTGCTCACATAATATTTTCTTTCCTCTCCTATTCAGATGCAGACCATGAGTGAATCAGCATTCCTCTTGATATGATAGCAGCTGAAATCTGTTCCCAGATAGATGGTTTAAATAGCATTTAAATTTTCATGTAACTTGAAGTAAAAGTAATTAGGAAATCGTATATACAGGGTGGTCAGAAAATGTCTGAAACGCTTGTCGTGATGTTATAGGTCAGATTGTACTGAGACATAAATGTTAAGAAAAAATTGCGATACGTTGCGCCGTTTTCGAGTTATTTAGCATTGAAGTTTGCCAATAAGGTCGTTGAACGCGCGAATTCAAGTTTCTGCTAACCAAACAAAGCACTCGTTGGGCAACACCGCCCCTGGCAGGCCGCTTGAATGTGAGCGCGCGACGCCCCGATTGGCTGCAATCAGTGCTTAATAACTCGAAAAACGGAGCAACGTATCGAACTTTTTCCTGAACATTTATGTCCCACTACAATCTGCCCTACAACATCACGACAAGCGTTTCAGACATTTTCTGACCACCCTGTACATCTGCGGGTTGTTGGTTACCAAAGGTTACTGAATCTATTACCACTTTGATTGCTCATTAATTCCTGCTCGACCCTTTCTGAAACGATGTAGGATTCGGAGGTCTAGGAGTGGAGAATTACTGGGTCCAAACACAGCAGAAAAATAAGCATTTTCCTTCAGTACTAGAACACGTGAAGCACACAATGTTAACGTGGCCATCTTTATTAAGTAATACAATTACTGAGCTCTAACACCCGGAAAACCCAAATATTACAAAGGTGCCAATCAGGAATAGTATAATCAATTATTTAAATGCATTCAACAGATTAGTACAGTTGTCATAATTATTTTAGACCACGAGTAATACAAGACAGTTCAGAGACGCCAATAAGTAGCAATGACAAAGAATTGTTTAGATGCTCCCAAAACAGATAGGGTTTACCGACGAAGGACTCGAAGGCTCGGCAGCAAAACTTGATCAGAAATCGGTATTTACATTTGGCATCGGGAGCCAGAGGCAGTCCCCACCAATATACATGGGTAGACTACAACTAGGTTTTAGAGGTCTCACAGCATCTTAAATAAATAAGTATGATCTAAAGTAAGGTACCAATTCGGCCCACTCCCCCCGCCCTTTCCATTTACCATTTAAGAACCCAAATGTACACTCCTGGAAATTGAAATAAGAACACCGTGAATTCATTGTCCCAGGAAGGGGAAACTTTATTGAAACATTCCTGGGGTCAGATACATCACATGATCACACTGACAGAACCACAGGCACATAGACACAGGCAACAGAGCATGCACAATGTCGGCACTAGTACAGTGTATATCCAACTTTCGCAGCAATGCAGGCTGCTATTCTCCCATGGAGACGATCGTAGAGATGCTGGATGTAGTCATGTGGAACGGCTTGCCATGCCATTTCCACCTGGCGCCTCAGTTGGACCAGCGTTCGTGCTGGACGTGCAGACCGCGTGAGACGACGCTTCATCCAGTCCCAAACATGCTCAATGGGGGAGAGATCCGGAGATCTTGCTGGCCAGGGTAGTTGACTTACACCTTCTAGAGCACGTTGGGTGGCACGGGATACATGCGGACGTGCATTGTCCTGTTGGAACAGCAAGTTCCCTTGCCGGTCTAGGAATGGTAGAACGATGGGTTCGATGACGGTTTGGATGTACCGTGCACTATTCAGTGTCCCCTCGACGATTACCAGAGGTGTACGGCCAGTGTAGGAGATCGCTCCCCACACCATGAGAGACGGTTGCGAATGGTCCTCGCCGATACCCCAGGAGCAACAGTGTCCCTAATTTGCTGGGAAGTGGCGGTGCGGTCGCCTACGGCACTGTGTAGGATCCTACGGTCTTGGCGTGCATCCGTGCGTCGCTGCGGTCCGGTCATAGGTCGACGGGCACGTGCACCTTCAGCCGACCACTGGCGACAACATCGATGTACTGTGGAGACCTCACGCCCCACGTGTTGAGCAATTCGGCGGTACGTCCAGCCGGCCTCCCGCATGCCCACTATACGCCCTCGCTCAAAGTCCGCCAACTGCACATACGGTTCACGTCCACGCTGACGCGGCATGCTACCAGTGTTAAAGACTGCGATGGAGCTCCGTATGCCACGGCAAACTGGCTGACACTGACGGCGGCGGTGCACAAATGCTGCGCAGCTAGCGCCATTCGACGGCCAACACCGCGGTTCCTGGTGTGTCCGCTGTGCCGTGCGTGTGATCATTGCTTTTATAGCCCTCTCGCAGTGTCCGGAGCAAGTATGGTGGGTCTGACACACTGGTGTCAATGTGTTCTTTTTTTCATTTCCAGGAGTGTATTTATCAAATAACGTGAGCAGCAGGAGAGAGGATTAAGCACAACACAGTCTAATTTAGGTGCCATTCAGACAGTGAGTAGTTAAAGTTACCAGATCCAGGAGTTTCTGTAAGTTGGAAGGTAGGAGACAAGGAACTGGTGTAAGTAAAGCTGCGAGGACGAGTCGTGAGTCGCGCTTGGTTAGTTCAGTCGGTAGAGCAATTGCCCCCAGAAGGCAAACGTGCCGAGTTCGAATCTCAGTACGACACACAGTTTCAGTCTGTCAGGAAGTTTCAAGGTCACTCACAGGTGACGTAGATGAACTTCCGTGAGTACTGTCAACATTGAATCTCGCCATTAACTTCATTCACTTAATTCCTCCACTAAGATGAAATACGACAGACGGGAGGTCGTCATTATCTTTGTTATATTAAGGTGAGAACTCACACGCACCCTCACAATACGTTATCCTCGGTGAAGTACCTTTGCTGCCAAATTGAAACCTGGCTCCACCACACTGAATGTTCCATGGCCCAAACAGAAGCGACGAAATTACGGATGGCTACCCATGACATGGCCACCTCCAAACAGGAGAAGCAGCCGCCTTCTAAAATCAACACACTCTACTGTCGGTGGCCACCTTCATGTATTCCTGGCTGCTAGCAGTCTCGTCTCTATACTGTCCAAGTCCTCCTCTCCTCTCTCACGCTTTGCTTGCGTGGCTTCCCCCCACCGACCGTCAGCAACAGGCGCTCTGGCGGCGTGCCAAAGAGCCCGCCAGGTTGCCCATTACATATCGATACGAACGTTATCACTTTCTTTGTTTGGCTTTGCGCAATCGGCCACTCGCGTGTCTCGTGACATGGCAAGCCTCGGAAGGCTCCATGTGTTACAGGGTGACATACAAATGATCTACGAGGGGTTTGTCTCTGTGTTCGACTTTGCTTAGTTTTGTTCCGTCACAACTATTTTATTTGACTCTGCCATTGTTAATGCAAGAGACTCGCGGAAGCGGGTCAGAGCTGCGAGTCTGTTGTGAATTACGTACCAGGAATCGATGCCTTGGAAAAACAAGGATGAGCCAAATGGGTACAAACAGTCCTCATTTATAGACAACTGGATGCAGTTTCACAGCCACCGGTTTCGAGGGGAGGTCTACACTGGTCTTAGAGTCGACATGAGATTAGATTAGATATACTTTCATTCCAGTTGATCTGTAGTGAGGAGGTCCTCCAGGATGTAGAACATGTCAGAAAAACACTAATACATGACAAATATTTACTACTGAAACAACTAAGCTAATGTACCTTCCACAGGTCCCAAGTGGAATGATCGTTATTTTTTTAAATGAACACTATATGAAAGAATCATTTTACAAACACTGCCTACCTTCCACAGGTCCCAAGTGGAATGATCGTTTTTTTTTTTTTTTATTGAACACTATATGAAACAATCATTTTACAAACACTAATGCACTGAATTTAAAAAAAAAAATATTTATAAGGTAATAACCATATAATACAACTACTACAATAGTGAATACACAATGAACACATTGCTGCACTCAAATGGTGCAGAAGTTAGATTCTACTTATATGCACAGATATTGAAACGTCCCCAAGACTGTGCTTAAACCGACACACAATATTTTTTTTAGCGCAATCAATCTGACTTTCAGTAATCCCTACAAGAGAATGGCCCTGACTAACATTAACCTACTGAAGGCACTAACTACTGATAGGCATAGTTAGCAAAAGAAAGATTTTGATAGAGAACAAACAATGTATTTACTTTAATAGTATTCAGAGGTCATAATATATATAGCAGTTCATGACATCCAGTCTTACACATTTCAAAACTCCGCCATTTCTGTCCCCACATCCACCACTGCTGGCGGCTCACCTCCAAACTGCGCTGTTAACAGCCAACTGCCCAACACTACAATGGCGAGTATTACAACAATGCCAACCAGACACTGACTGCACACAGCACAGCCAGTGATTTTCATACAGAGCGGTACGTGGCGTTACCAATATAAAAAACCTAAACAACCTACTTACAATATATATATATATATATATATATATATATATATATATGTATATATATATATCAGTTGGTCCCACTGAGAAATTCATCAATGGAGTAGAAGGAGTTGGCCACCAATAAATCCTTTAGGCTTCTCCTAAACTGAACTTCATTGGTTGCTAAGCTTTTTATGGCTGCTGGCAAGTTATTGAAAATGTATGTTCCTGAATAATACACAACCTTTTGTACAAGAGTAAGAGACTAAATCCTTGTGAAGATTATTCTTATTTCTAGTATTGATTCCATGAATTGAGCTGTTGGTTTCAAAAAGTGATATATTATTATTGACAAATTTCATTAAGGAAGCAGTAGTATGTATCCCTAGTTCCCTAAACAAGCTTCTGCAAGATGTTCTTGAGTTCACACCACTTATAACTCTTACTGCATGTTTCTGTGCCTGGGACACTTTAGATTGGCTAGATGAATTACCCCCAAAAAAATCTTATATGACATTATGGAATGAAAGTAAACATAGTATGCTAAATTTTTCATTTTTATATCCCCTATGTCTGACACAATTCGCATTGCAAATAGAGATTTGTTAAGACGCTTCAGCAGTTCTGTGGTGTGCTCCTCCCAGTTTAATTTTTTATCAAGCTGTAATCCCAAGAATTTAACACTGTCCACTTCTTCTATCTGCTTGTAATTGTATGTTAGGCATATACTCGTGTGACACCCCTTACTAGATCTGAACTGCAAGTAGTGTGTTTTTTCAAAGTTAGTGACAAAGAACTGGCTAGGAACCAGTGATTATTGTCCACAAATATTTTATTAGCTGATCTTTTTAAGACTACACTTTATTTTCTATTTTTTTGCAATGTTTGTATCATTGGCAAACAAAACAAACTTGGCATCTAGTAATGTTACTGATAAAAGGTCATTCATATACACAAGAAAAAGTAAGGGCCCTAAAATGGAACCTTCTGGGACCCCATATGTAATTAGTTCCCAGTTGCATGATGTCTGATAGCTTGATACATGTCTCTTTCCTAATAACACCCTTTGTTTCCTACCAGAGACCTAAGATTTGAACCATTTTGCAGCATTTCCTGTTCCACTATAATATTCTAATTTACTTAAAAGGATGTTGTGACTTACACAGTCAAATGCCTTTGACAGATCACAAAATATACCAGTTGCCTGCATTTTTAGTCTAATGAATTAAGCACATTTTCATTGTAAGTGTAGATAGCCTTCTCAATATCAGAACCCTTTAGAAATCCGAACTGCAACTGTGAGAGTATGTTATTTGAGATAATATGGTTATAAAGCTGACTGTACATTACTTTTTCTAAAATTTTTGAGAATGCTGGCAAAAGTGAAATTAGACAGAAATTTGATACTATTTCTTTATTCCCCGGCTTAACTTCAACATATTTCAACCATTCAGGAAATATTCCACTGATAAACGACTGGTTACACCGATAGCTTAATATGTTGCTTTACTCAGAATCACATTCCTTAATTAACTATGTTGATATTTCATCATACCCACTAGATGTTTTTGATTTTAAAAATTTTATGGTGGACATTATTTCTGCTGGGGTAGTGAGGGTCGAATTCATATTATGGAAGTTACTTGAAATGTCTGGTCTGAGGGATTCCATAGCAGCATCTATAGAACCTGACAACCCCATCTTTTCAGTAACAGTTATAAAATGTTTGTTAAAAACTTCTGCAACACTACACACATCTGTCGCCAAAGTATCATTTACTTTTAATGCTATTTGTCCCCCATCATGTCTGGTTCTACCGGTCTCCTCCTTCACTATATCCCATATTGTCTTTATTTTGTTATCTTCTATGACTATCTTTTACTTGTAATATATTTGCTTTGACATCCGTATTACAGTCTTTAATATTTTGCAGTATTTATTGTAATGTGCTAATCAACATCAGAACTGTTTCGGATTGACAGATACAGTTTCCTTTTTGTTTTACAAGATACCTTTACTCCTTGAGTAATCCATGGCTGCTTTGTAGACTTTGTTCTAAACTTCGTTAGTTTTGAGAGAAAACAGTGTTCAAATAAGGTAAGCACTTTATTAGCAAAAGCGTTATATTTTTCATTCATGCCTAGAGCACTGTAAACATCAGTCCAGTGAATGTCTCTGGGGAGTATCCTAAAATAATCAATTTTTGTCTTATTGATTACCCTCTTAAGGTCACATTTTACAGATGTTATATCCCGTTCAGTATTAACATTTAACAGAAGGAACTGCATGTCATGGTCTGAGAGGCCATTAGCTATAGATTTTGTAATATAATTTTGTTCATTTGACTTTTCTATGAAGTTATTATCAATGGCTGGCTGTGAGCAATTGGCTACCCTATTGGGGAACTTTACAGTGGGAATTAAGTTGTAATGATAGTGTTACTAACTCATATATCTTCTTATTGGGAGAGTCTTTAAAGAAATCTACATTGAAATCATCAGAAACCACGATTTCTTTGTTTTGGGTTGTTAAATGGGCCAGTACAGCTTCAGGCAGTTTATGAACAGCTTAAAGTTACCTGCTTGTGCTCGATATACACTTAATATTATGAAGGACTGTTTGTGAAATTCTACTTCTGTTGCACATGCTTCCATATACTGTTGTAGGAAACGTTATGAATGTGACTACAAAGGCTTTCCCGGCGTAATAATTGATAATATTCTTCTCGGGTATGCAGCCGGATCATAACGTCTTCATGACACAATATTTCCGCGGTCCAACTGGCCGCCATCTTCAGCTGAGAGTGCTGGTGCACGATCTCGCCGGAACTGACTTCCCAGCGCAAGCGGCGGCCCCTATATAGGCCGCAGAAGACCCACAACGCGTGCACGAGAAGGTGCCGTAACTGCCCTCTAGCGCAGTAGACATATCCCGCCACCAGTGATGGAAACAGGCGAAATCGAGATATCGCTGGAAAAAATTAAACAAAAAATAAACTTTTTTTCCGACGATAGAACCACAGACCGTTGTTTTTTAATGTCAGATAACACTCGGAATTATAGTTGTAAATTGTTGTAGTTGCACTGGAAAAGTCCCTGAGCTTCAAGCGCTAATAGAAAGCACAGAAGCTGATATAGTTATAGGTACAGAAAGCTGGCTAAAGCCTGAAATAAGCTCTGTAGAAATTTTTACGAAGTCTCAGACGGTGTTCAGGAAAGATAGATTAGGCAGAATTGGTGGTGGAGTGTTTGTGTCTGTCAGTAGTGGTTTATCTTGTAGTGAAGTCGAAGTAGATACTCCATGCGAATTGGTATGGGTGGAGGTTATACTTAACAGCCGAATTAAGTCAATAATTGGCTCCTTCTACCGACCCCCAGACTCCGACGATACACTTGCGGAACAGTTCAGAGAAAGTTTGAGTCTCGTAACAAATAAATAACCCCACTCATACGGTTATAGTTGGTGGGGACTTCAACCTACCCTCGGTATGTTGGCAAAAATACTTGTTCAAAACCTGTGGTAGGCAGAAAACATCTTCCGAGATTGTCCTAAATGCTTTCTCCGAAAATTATTTCGAGCAGTTAGTCCACGAACCCACGCGAATTGTAAATGGTTGCGAAAACACACTTGACCTCTTAGCCACAAACAATCCAGAGCTGATAGAGAGCATCATGACTGATACAGGGATTAGTGATCACAAGGTCATTGTAGCTAGGCTCAATACCATTTCTTCCAAATCCATCAGAAACAAACGCAAAATAATTTTATTTAAAAAAGCGGATAAAGTGCCACTAGAAGCCTTCCTAAAAGACAATTTCCATTACTTCCGAACTGACTATGCGAATTTAGACGAAATGTGGCTCAAATTCAGAGATATAGTAGCAACAGCAATTGAGATATTCATACCTCATAAATTGGTAAGAGATGGAACGGATCCCCCGTGGTACACAAAACAGGTCCGAACGCTGTTGCAGAGGCAACGGAAAAAGCATGCGAAGTTCGGAAGAACCCGAAATCCCGAAGATTGGCTAAAATTTACAGACGCGGGATATTTGGCACGTACTTCGATGCGAGATGCCTTTAATAGGTTCCACAACGAAACAGTGTCTCGAAATTTGGTAGAAAATCCGAAGAAATTCTGGTCGTATGTAAAGTACACAAGCGGCAAGACGCAGTCAATACCTTCGCTGCGCAGTGCCGATGGTACTGTTATCGACGACTGTGCCGCTAAAGCGGAGTTATTGAACGCAGTTTTCCGAAATTCCTTCACCAGGGAAGACGAATGGAATATTCCAGAACTTGAAACACGAACATCTGCTAGCATGAGTTTCTTAGAAGTAGATACCTTAGGGGTTGCGAAGCAACTAAAATAGCTTGATACGGGCAAGTCTTCAGGTCCAGATTGTATACCGATTAGGTTCCTTTCAGATTACGCTGATACTATAGCTCCCTACTTAGCACTCATATACAACCGCTCGCTCACCGATAGATCTGTACCTACAGATTGGAAAATTGCGCAGGTCGCACCAGTGTTCAAGAAGGGTAGTAGGAGTAATCCATCGAACTCCAGACCTATATCATTGACGTCGGTTTGCAGTAGGGTTTTGCAGCATATACTGTATTCAAACATTATGAATCACCTCGAAGGGAACGATCTATTGATACGTAATCAGCATGGCTTCAGAAAACATCGCTCTTGTGCAACGCAGCTAGCTCTTTATTCGCACGAAGTAATGGCCGCTATCGACAGGGGATCTCAAGTTGATTCCGTATTTCTAGATTTCCGGAAAGCTTTTGACACCGTTCCTCATAAGCGACTTCTAATCAAGATGCGGAGCTATGGGGTATCGTCTCAGTTGTGCGACTGGATTAATGATTTCCTGTCAGGAAGGTCGTAGTTCGTAGTAATAGACGGCAAATCATCGAGTAAAACTGAAGTGATATCAGGTGTTCCCCAGGGAAGCGTCCTGGGACCTCTACTGTTCCTGATCTATATAAATGACTTCGGTGACAATCTGAGCAGTTCTCTTAGACTGTTCGCAGATGATGCTGTAATTTACTGTCTAGTAATGTCATCTGAAGACCAGTATCAATTGCAAAGCGATTTAGAAAAGATTGCTGTATGGTGTGTCAGGTGGCAGTTGACGCTAAATAACGAAAAGAGTGAGACCATCCACATGAGTTCCAAAAGAAATCCGTTGGAATTCGATTACTCGATAAATAGTACAATTCTCAAGGCTGTTAATTCAACTAAGTACATGGGTGTTAAAATTACGAACAACTTCAGTTGGAAAGACCACATAGATAATATTGTGGGGAAGGCGAGCCAAAGGTTGCGTTTCATTGGCAGGACACTTAGAAGATGCAACAAGTCCACTAAAAAGACAGCTTACACTACACTCGTTCGTCCTCTGTTAGAATATTGCTGCGCGGTGTGGGATCCTTACCAGGTGGGATTGACGGAGGATATCGAAAGGCTGCAAAAAAGGGCAGCTCGTTTTGTACTATCACGTTATAGTGGAGAGAGTGTGGCAGATATGATACACGAGTTGGGATGGAAGTCATTACAGCATAGACGTTTTTCGTCGCGGCGAGACCTTTTTACGGAATTTCAGTCACTAACTTTCTCTTCCGAATGCGAAAATATTTTGTTGAGCCCAACCTACATAGGTAGGAATGATCATCAGAATAAAATAAGAGAAATCGGAGCTCGAACAGAAAGGTTTAGGTGTTCGTTTTTCCCGCTCGCTGTTCGGGAGTGGAATAGTAGAGAGATAGTATGATTGTGGTTCGATGAACCCTCTGCCAAGCACTTAAATGTGAATTGCAGAGTAGTCATGTAGATGTAGATGTAGATGTCCCAAGTCTTACTTAAAAGGAAACCCTTGTCTCTATAAATAAGATTGTCAGATAACCGAATCTCTATGGATTCTTTTAAAATACAGTCCCAATAGCGAGATGCCGGGGCAACAATTTGTGCCTCGTCATATAGTATTCTGTGTCCCTCGGTGAGACAGTGTTCCGCCACTGCAGACTTCTCAGGTTGAAGCAGCCTTGTGTGCCGCTGATGCTCAACACATCGCTCCTGAATGGTCCGGATTGTCTGACCAATATAAGCCTTTCCACAGTGGCAAGGGATCTTGTAAACACCGGGCTTCCTCAAACCCAAGTCATCCTTAACAGAGCCAAGGAGCGCTCTAAGCTTTGCTGGCGGACGAAAAATACTTTTGATGTGATATCTTTTCAGAATCCTTCCTATCTTCGAGGAAATGCTCCCAGCAAAAAGCAGAAAAACTACCGATTTGCAGGTATCTTCTGGTGGTTCAGGCGAAGGTCCAAACTGGAAAGCACGACGGATCTGTTTATCTGTATAGCCATTCCGCTTGAACACAATCTTAAGATGGTCCAATTCTTGTGTCAAGCTTTCTCCATCTGAAATGGCATAAGCTCTTCTCGCCAACGTCCGGAGGACACACGTACGCTGGAACGATGGATGACAGCTAGAAGCATGTAAGTAACGGTCCGTGTGCGTAGGCTTTCGATAAACGCTGTGTCCCAGTGCCCCATCATCCTTTCTGTACACCAGAACATCCAGAAACGGAAGCTTTCCATCATTTTCCACCTCATGGTAAATTTGATGCTAGGATGCAGGGAATTGAAGTGATCTAGGAGGCGGTCCAGAGCTTCTCTCCCATGAGGCCACACCATAAACGTATCGTCAAAGTACCTCCAAAAACAGGTTGGTTTTAAGGACGCCGTCTTCAGCGCCATGTCCTCAAAATCTTCCATAAAAAGATTGGCGACTATTGGGGACAAAAGGCTCCCCATAGCCACTCCGTCAGTCTGTTCAAAATATTTGTCATTGAATAAAAAGTACGTCGACGTTAACACGTGGCGACAAAGCCTGGTTGTTTCCTCATCCAGTTTCTCACCAATTAATTGCAAGGATTCTTCCAGAGGAACCCGGGTAAAAAGCGACACGACATCAAAGCTCACAAGCTAATCCCAGGGACTAAGAGACAAGGATTTCAATCTCTGAATAAACACCATAGAATTGGAAATGTGATGTTCGCATTTACCGACGTGAGGGCCAAGAACAGATGCTAAATACTTGGCTAGATTGTAGGTAGGAGCACCCAAATTACTCACGATCGGACGGAGCGGGACCCCCTTTCTTATGAATCTTGGGTAGACCGTATAATCTCGGTGGCACGGCAGCACCAGAACGAAGTTGTTTGAGAACGTCGTCAGGTAAAGAACTCTTCTTCAACAGTGAAAGCGTCTTCCGTTTTATCCGTTCAGTTGGGTCGTCCTGCATTGTTCTGTATGCTGAGTCTTCAAGTAAGAGATCCATCTTTCCCAGATAGTCATCACGTGACGGAAGAACAGTTGCGTTGCCTTTGTCCGCTGGTAGAACTATCAGATCTTCGTCTTCTCTAATGGACCGGACGGCTGCCCTTTCGAGAGAGGAGATGTTACTCCGTGGAGGCGGCGCCCGCCGCAATGTATGTGAGACCTCTTGCCTAATCTCTTCAGCTTGATCCTGCGAAAAGCTGGACACTGCTTGTTCGACTGCGCAGATGAATTCGGTGATAGGCACATTCCTCGGTGTAGGGGCAAAATTCAGGCCTTTCTCCAACACTGACAGAGTGGCGTCGTCCAATTCTTTACTCGTGAGGTTAATCACTGTCCGTCGACGGGTGTCGTCATCAGATATCATGGGTTGAGAACAAATCCGTTGAAACTTCGAAGACTGTTTCTTGAAGGAGCTCCTATGCGTCGAAGTAGAGATTACGGTATTGGTGGGCCACCAGAGGTGCAGACCCACTGCAGTCCTTGTAGAAATAATGGTATTGGTGGGTCATCAAAGGTGTAGACCCAATGTAGTCCTTGTAGAGATGGCCAGCAGCCATCTGTTTGACTGTGCAGACGCACAATCACCATTGAAGAGTCTTGCGGATAATATAGCAAGTCCATAACCACCACTTGTGCACTCACAAAAATTGTTTTTGAAATGTCCTTAGAACCAGCAATGCTGTTATCCAGTCCCTTACTGAATTATTAACATACGTTCAAACACTATCAGTCTCTACTTCTCACATATTGTCCATATACTATGACCAAAAGAAATGTGTGGAGTGAAATGTAACTTACAAGTTACTTAATTTGATGAACAGGTGTCAATTACAATTTTATAACATAAGAATACAATAACAAAGGTACAAAATATATCATTGAAAAACATAATAGTACAGATAACATTTGCAGTAATACAGGCTTTACAAAAGAATCGAAATAACATATACATCAGTGTTACAGGAATCGTGACAGGAGCACATACATAAAAAATCAGAATAAATTTCGAAATATCAACTTCACACATGTGCATTAAAACAAAATAGAGTAAATAATGTCTAAACATCTTTACAAACTAAATAACATATTATTGATGTAAATTATATTTGAGGATAACAGTATTCCTCATCATAGTGAATGTAGCTTAGTATTAGAACAGAAAAAATTCTATGAAACAGTACACAGAGTCAGGAAGAAAATAAATACACAAGGGTACACAAACACATAGTGGGATAACACAAAAGGAAAGGACAGGGTTTGTTTTCAGGGTAACATTTGGTACTGGAGTCCAACCCAAAACTTCATTCCATAGATCGCCCCTCTTATTTCAACATTTGCTCCAGCCCAAAAAAAACCCTATCCAAGCATGCTTTCTCTATTCTGTTCTCATCCTCTTTCAAAAATTGTTTTCCTCCACTGTACACTACTTTTTTGGCCAAACCTTTTTCTTATAGCTCCTCAATGCTTTTCTTCCAATTCATCATAGTTAGTTTCTTATACAGTCTACCCCCTCTTAAGCTAACTTAAACCTACTGAGCTCAGATGGTAAACTAAGGGACGACGCAATGCAGCAGCACAAAACAAATTAACACAAACAGCAATGACCCAAAAAAATGCAGATTCGCAAAAGCAAGCAGCAGTAAAAGTAATAACTTATATCTAAACATGAAAAAACCCACAAGCAGAAAAAATAGTATACTAAAGACAACAATGCAGATAAGGGAAAGTTATAATCACATCATAATGTCTATGTAATTAAAGTGGTGCACCACAAAAACTAATGCTACAACAAATTACCAAGTGCTTGAAAAGAAAATTATATATACAGTTACTGTTATTAGTCGCTTCTTATTGCTCTTTCCATTCCAAGAGTTCCTTTTTCGAAGAAAGTGGATCATCAAATAATTATTTAATAGATCTGTCGACAGAAAGTGTTCACATTAGCAAATGCATTTAATTTTATAAAACCAATGCTGCGACACAGCTGGAAAACAGATATCAAATGAAATAAGCAACTATGGACAAAGCATAAAAATATCATTCAATAGTCATGTGACATTTCATAAGTTAGTAGAATTCTCTCAACTCTCGTACAAAGACGTTTGTTACAATCAGGTGTCAGATGTAAGTATCTTTCTCAGTAATGAGCGTGTCGTATTTGCGGTGCTTTCTACAAAGGAATGTCAATAGCGAGGATAATGGCCTCCCTTTTTCTTTTTACCTGTGCCTCTGGAAGGCACACACTAATGGCTTTCTTTTGTCAGATGGTTGTCGCGCAGCTGGGTGCCCACGACGCATTACGTGCAGGTGGTCACTTAACTGTCTTATCGAAATATTTACGACACCAGTTTCCATTACAATGGCAGTCTAATATAAAAATATTTCACAGGTCAAGAATTTGCATTACAAATCTGTAGAAACAAAATCCTATAAATATAACAGTGTCCAAAAAAATTTCGTCGGCATTGTAATACATTCACGCATTTACATACATTTCATAACTTTTAAAGTACGATTCTTGGTTTCCAACAACATTTTTCACAAACCAGAGTCCCTAACCACTACTCATTATTCCTTACCTTATTCGTCGACACTTATTCAATATTTCATCATAACAGATATGTAGCATAATCAAATAACTCTTATACCATCAGCTTATTGATCATAAGCATACCGCAACAGCATAATACACATTGTCATCGTCATAATAACATCATAAAAACTCAGCTAAATCTCAAAATCATCGTAGCTTTCTGCAATAACTTCAAAACCTAAAAAATATTCTGTGCTCATTTCAATAATGTCATCTACCTCAAACGTACTTTAAAATTCATGATCCCATACCAAATACATCATTCAAAGCTCTCATAGTATCACAATGGTTCCCAAAAAAATATGAACATTTCACAAAGTACAGATAAAATAGAATTTCATAAGTGTGAAATTATCCAACTGTGTGATTGCATAAACATGTGTCACTTACGTAATAAAAAAATGTTTGTCTCTCAGTTAAATGATCAGATAGCTGTGTAATTTATGTGTTAGAGAAATATGGTACCGATGTGTAAAGTTGTATAAGCAAATACCATATTAGCTAGGCCTCCTTGTGCTTGCCAAACACATGATACACAAAGTAAGTGTGTACCCCCCTGAGGATTAATGTAATTATATCCTCAGGTGTTACAGATTACAGCAATGGAATGAAATGTGTCACGAAAAACTTTCTTTTTAATTCAACAATCTTGATAAATAAATGGTTTAAGTACCAAATTAATCACTCAAATGCTTGCCCTGTAATGCTAAATGTGCGTTTTGCTGTAAGATAATTCTGTGGAACTGTCGTAGTGAAATGCTTTCCGTATAGATATAGTAGTTATTACGTACCTTACTGTGATCAAGAAAGTACTATAATGTAACGTATTGTTGTGCTACGCAAAAGGCTGTCTCCTTTTAGCTATACCACAAAAGTTACTACTAAAACATGTTTTACTTTCCAGAATAATACAGAAAAACTGTGCAGATATAAAACAGATACACCGCAAAAGCAACAATGTAAATTGTGTCACATATTAGTAGCGTCATGATATAATCGTGTAGCTATCAGAGAAACCAAACGCAAAGTCATCTTTAATCTCACCGAATGTACTTCAAATAAAGAATGTATTTTCAAGTAAACCAAAACGTTGCATTAAAATCTCATTAGCAGTACTTCTAAATGTTCTAAGTATGTAAGCCTTATAGTCATTACGTAATTGTGCAACTAACAAGCAAGAATGTACACACACAATAACACTGTGACGTCTGTTCACTATAACAATGCACTCGAAAATACTGTCTAAATAAGTTCTCTAAGTTCTAGACTGGATAGTTAACTTCAAAACATTGTTGCATGTTAACAGATTCTTACTCTGACAAAGTATACTAGTGACGTGATGTGAACAGCTTTATGGCAAAGACAAAGTTAAAAAGCAGATTATCTTTCAATAAACGGTTTTACATGTGAAATGTGGTGTAAACCTTTACTCTTCCTAGTACGCAGAGTTTCAACTTCAACGCAATTATCATGTGGTATACGTCGGATTCTGTAAGGTCCATTGTAAACTAGAAAGAATTTGTGACTCAAGTGTTTCTTCTTATGTGACAATGAATGAGCTTTAATGAGAACTTTCTGACCAATATATAATTTCTTTGCATTTGCTTTACCGTGTAATTTTCTCCTTTTGTCTGCAGCAGAATTTATATTTTTAATAGCCAAATCAATTATGTCTTTGTGTCGAAGTTTACGTGTATTCGGAAAAGGTACAAGCTCTCTGATTCTGTTCGGTGGTTCTTTATTCTTCAGTACAAGAACAGGTGGTAAAGCAGTGGAGTCATGAGGCATTTCATTCAACACGTTTTGAAATAAGTGTAAATATCTGTCCCAATGCTGATGCTTTCTGTGACAATAAAGTCTGCAAAGCTTATTGATTTATTTCATAATCCGTTCAGACGGGTTACAATGTGGTGAGTACAATGAAATAAAAACAGATTTGATTTTATGGTTACGAAGCATGCGTGACCAAACAGCAGATCTGAATTGCGGTCCGTTATCTGAAATGACTTTACTAACGTGTCCAACTTCACGTAAGAAATTTTTAACAAAGGCGTTGGATACAGAGCGTCCAGTGGCTTTACGTAACGGAGTGAAAGAAACAAATTTTGAAGTAAGTTCAACAGCGACTAGAACGTACGAAAATCCATTAGATGTTCTGACAAGCGGTCCCAAGAGATCAACAGCAGCAAATTATTTCAATTTAGAAGGAATGATAGGAAACAATGGGGCACGATGCGAGACAGTAGATGGTTTCGCCTTTTGACAAAGTTTACAAATATACAAGACTCTTCGAATTCTCTTTTCCATATTGTTAAAATAACAAGTCGTTCGAAGAATATGATAACATTTTCGTGGACCAAAATGTGCATAGCTGAAATGAATGTACTAAATGAGCTTATTAACGAAATCGTCTGGAATGCAAAGTACCCATAGCTTGTCATCAACAGTGCAGCGTTTGAACAGTATGTTGTTTCTAACCAGATAATAATGCCGAATCTGTGTGTGTGTCTTTTCATGCCATTTACTTTTGATGTCTTTCCAAGTCGGATCTTTATCTTGTTCATGAGCAATGTCCTTTAAAGATGTGGTGATGAAGATTTCAAAGGCGACTTTCTGAATGTAAAGAATACTGAAATTTTTCTCGAGGTTGCTTTCTGTGTTACTTTTCTCAAGCCCAGCCGGTGCACCGGACAGTGCGTCCGCAACAATGTTCTCCTTGCCGGGAATGTAGACTACTGTGAAGTGGAATTCTTGCAGAAACAATGCCCAACGTTTTAACCTGTCATGATTTAATTTTGAAGACATAAGAAATTGTAATGCATGATGATCACTGTATACTTTTACGTGCTTACCATAAAGAAAGAAATGGAATTTGTTAAATGCCCAAACGATAGCCAAAGCTTCTAATTCAGTAACGGAATAATTTTTTTCAGATTTTGTTAGCACTCGGCTAGCAAAAGCAACGGTTTTCTGAACGGTAGTGTCATTTTCTATGGCTTCTTGAAATAAATGGGCACCAAGACCGACTTTAGAAGAATTCGTGCTAAGGCAGAAATCTTGTGACAGATCTGGATGAGCTAGTATTGGCGCGTTAAGTAGCGATTCTTTCAAAGTATTGAATTCCAACTGTGCTTGTTCGTCCCAGTTCCAAATAGTATTTTTTCCAGTGAGAGAACAAGTTTTGGTGTAACTAGAATTTGCATATTCAGAAAACGACGGTAAAAGTTTACGAGACCTAGAAAACTGCGGACTTGTTTTTTTGTGGATGGAACTGGAATGGCTCTGATTGCTTCTAACTTTTCAGGATCCGGCTGAATGCCTTCAGAAGAAATAATATGTCCCAAAAACTTCACCTTTGTTCTACCGAATTCAGACTTTTCCAAGTTAACTGTAATTCCAGATTCTGCAAAAATACGTAACACGCTGTTGAGGATGCGATTATGTTGTTCCCATGAGGCTTCTGCTTTCAGAATATCGTCCACATATAAGGTGATGTGACGTTTTAAGAACTCAGGTAATATGGAATTTAGCCCGCGAATGAATCCTGCCGAAAAAATGTTCAAGCCAAAAGGAAGTTTCCGAAACTGATAACAAACGCCGAAACAAAGGAAAGCTGTGTATTTTCTACATTCTGGATGAAGTTCGATCTGATAAAACCTGGATCTAAGATCAATGGAAGACAACACTTTTACACCATTAAAATTTTGAAGAAGTTCTTCCAACGTTTGCGGCCTGTCTGTTTCAGGAATAATGATAGTATTGATTTGTCTCGAATCTAAGACAAGCCTGATCGACCCATTTTTCTTCTCAACAACATGTAATGGATTGTTGTATGAGCTTACTGCAGGCTCAATAGTGCCCTCGTCCAGCATAGATTGTATTTCTGTTCTAACACGGTCCCTATAATGTGCTGGAATTACGTATGGTCTAACACAAAATTTAGTATGCTCACGAACACGAAATTGGTATTGAAATCCCTTGATTGTTCCTGTTTTGTGAGTAAAAACTGTGGAATGTGCTTATAAAATCTCAAAAAGGTCCTGACTATCAGTGTCATTAAAATTCTCAATTTTTTAAATTTTATTCTGAATTAACTCATTAGTTTCAAATATGCCGTCGATATCATCCCTGTCAGTACTTGCAGAGTGATTGTTAGTGTCTAGGTCCGTAGAAAATTCCGAACTGTTGTCTAACAGAAGGTAAAGCCGATTAATTTCCTCGTCATGGTTTGAGAGCCAATCTTCAAATTTCGAAGCTATTGACTTACCTTCTTTCTCTAAACTTATTTCAGCATGGTGAAAGTTTAAGATTGCTTTGTTTTCATTCAAAAAGTCTACTCCCAGTATAATTTCCGTCGACAATAATGGAACAATAAGAAAATTCATAGAGAAGCTGTGGCTTTGACAAAAGAATTCTAAGTTAGTTTGTTGGCGTACATCTACACTTTTTCCAATGACTGCACCTTGTAATTTAATCTTGCGTAACGGAAGTGTGGGGCAATCCTTCGATTTACTGCATTTGCTAAAAGCTGTTTCACTAATTACTGAAATAGGACTGCCTGAGTCAAGTAATGCAGTAAATTTTACGTCATTTACAGTAATGTGAATCACAGGATATGCAATGTTGTTATGTTTTACGTCGTGTTCCTGGAGTAAGATGTCCCTAATCTCTTCCATTATTACGTAATTACTAAGCTGCGGCAGCTGCGTCGTCAGTTTCATGCGTACGTTTTGTGGCTGCCAGCGGTATGAGTCATTGCCTATTGTGTCTTTGTTGGCGCGCGTCGTTAATGGGATTTGGAGACCTAACTTCTACAAATTCACCTGGTCGAGAGGGCCCTGCTCTGTTTGAATCCCGCCAGTTCTGCTGCAATTCAGGTCTGTCGTTACGATCATATCGTGTGTCGTCATGTCGGTAGATTCCATAGTTTCTTTCTTGTCGGTCACGTGGTGGAGAGTTTCTCCCTGAATCGTAACTGCGCGCGTCTTAAGTTATTCTGTCTCCCTTGATAATAATTATTTTGGTTTCCATATTGTCTGTTTCTCTGATTGTCTCTGTTATAGTCATTACCCCGGAGAGGTGATCTTTCCCTGTAATAATTACTACTCTGCCAACGGTTGCCGTACGGGTGGTGTCTGTTTTGGTCACGATTTACGTTGTACGAATAGCCTTGTCGTGTATTATTTCTGTCATCGCGGAATTGTGACAGGTGTGATCTGTAATTGTTGTGCTCCTGTTTTCGCGTTCCGCGATTGTCAGTGTCAATTTCCAGTTCTTGTAACAGTCCCTGAAAAGCTTCAATGTCGTCTTTGCATCGTCCTGCTAAAATAATCTGCCGTAAATGTTCAGATAATTTGATTAAGCAAATGCGGATGAGTTCTGAGGGGCTGTATGGGTTTGAAAGATACTGAATCTTATGTAACATGTCTTCAAAATATTTGACAAGACTGGAAAATTCAGGTTGTTCGAAACGTTTCATCATTATGATCCTATGTTTTACTCGGTCTTGTGTAGCTTGAGACCAATATGCTGAGAGGAAGGTATGATAAAATTCTCCTTCACTGTGACAATCGTGAATAACCGATCGCATTCTTACAGCTGGTTCATTCTCCAAGTAGCCACACATAAATTCTAATCTGTGCTCTAATGACCAGTTGGGGGGAAAACAATGAGAGAATTGATGGAGCCACGCTTGTGGATAAATGTCGTTGCCAGAATTCTTAAATGTTTTGAATTTACGTGCAGTAATAAACAGCTTATAGTCAAAATCATCGTGTCGGCGGGTAGCGTATCGGTCATTGTTACGTCGTGTGGGCGGTTCCATCTCAAAATTCGGTTCACCTCGCCAATTTCTTTCATAATTTCCGAAATGCCTTGTGTTATTATTTTGTGGCTTTTCCGTATTTCTAAGTCCCTCTTCCCGTGTTGGAGCGCGAATGTCCTCTGAAATACGTAATTCTTGTATTACCTGTGTCAGCTGATCTTGCACTTCCCAGATTTCTCTTTGGTGTTGTGTATTAATTTGATTCTGATTTTGTTTGAATTTCCTAATTTGTTCGCACTCTTCTGTATCATTCAGATTGTAGATAAGTTAATGAATTGATCTGAAAGTTTGGCTACTTTCTCCGATAGTAAACACATTTCCTCAGTGTGTTTTTCTGAACCAAGTTTCAGAGTGTCCATTTGTGTTGAAATCGAATCTACTGTGTCCTTTAAGTTTTCCTGAGTTCTTGCAAGTTGCGTAACCGAATCGGTGGATACAACTGAGTCCATTTTAGCTTGCAAGGTGTCGTGATTTTCATGAACAATAGTTTGCAGTTCTTTTATGGCTGCTTCATGATTCTGTAATGCATTTTCATGCCGGGAAAAAATAGGTTGAACATGCTCACAAATTTGTGTTTTGACCTCATTACAGATTTTTTGGCATTTCGATTCAATGTTATATAACTCAGTAGTTAAATCTTCACGTGTTTGTTCAAGTGTGGTGTCTAACTTTTGAAGCTTTTGCTGTGTTTGTCTCTGATTTTGTTCCATTGTGTCTAACTGTTGCTGTGTTTGTCTCTGGCGTTGTTCCATTGCGTCCAACTTTTGAAGATTTTGTTCCATTGTGTCTAACTTTTGAAGATTTTGTTCCATTGTGTCTAACTTTTGAAGATTTTATTCCATTGTGTCTAACTTTTGAAGCTTTTGTCCCATTTGTTGCATTAATTGTAATAACAATGCACTGGTGTCTGAAACATGTTCCTTAGTGCTATTCGGCAATGCATTTGAACCGGCAATATTCGCAGTTTGAAAAACAGAAAATGTGTCTTGACTTATTTGAGAAAACGGTGGGGACGCAAAACCTGAATCTACAGTATTTGCAAGATTGTGTCCTGTCATTTCGGAATCCTGAGGCGAGCTGTTGCCGACCGATCGATCGATAATGCTTCCCTGTTCACTAATTGTTTCACTGCCTACACCATTATTTGCAACCCCCTCCATTTCCCTACGCACAATTACCAAATTACTACTTCGAACATTAGTTAATTCATTACATGGTGGCGCTAACACACTGCTTTCGTCTTCACTGTCATTTCTCAGTTTACTTTGGAGCCTAGTATTACGTTTTTCACACGCCATTATTGTCACAATATTTCACACGTACAACACAAAAAAGCACAATTTGAGGAGCAAAAATAAGAGAACACATTAACATATCACTGAAAATAATATCTAGTTAATTGCAAGGGCAGCTGCGAAATTCTTCGTGCAAAACTAAATGTATGCCACAACTATTTTACTGTACAACATTGAAAGACTGCAACTACAAAGGAAATTCTCTCTATGATTACGCGCTAGCAATAAACTAAAGCTACACTAATTACACAAACTACAAGGAAAAAATCAGAAGATTCTAGTGAGGTATCCTCGGCTAAGGGTCGACATATGAAACGTCCCCTTAGAAGAATTATACACGACTGGTCTATGTGAAACGTCCTCTTTGAACAATTATACAAGAATGTGCTTAAACTGACACAATATTTGTAGCGCAACGCAATCTGACTTCCAAAAATCCCTACAAAAGAATGCCCGAGACTAACATTAACCTATACGTTTCACAAGTCACTTACCTCACAAAAATCTTGGCTACTCGAACTACTGCAATAAAGCGAGCACCACTACTTCCAGCTAAATAAAAGATTCAAACTACAGTAGGCACTAACTACTGATAGGCATAGTTAGCGAATGAAAGATCTTAATAGAGAACAAACAATGTATTTACCTTAATAGTCATAATATATATAGCAGTTCATGACATCCAGTCTTACAAATTTCAAAACTCTGCCATCTCTCTCCCCACCACTGCTGGTGGCTCACCTCCAACTGCACAACGCTACGCGCTGTTAACATCCAGCTGCCGCTGCCCAACACTACAATGGCGAGTATTACAACAATGCCAACCAGCCACAGACTGCATACGGCACAGCCAGTGATTTTCATACAGAGCGCTACGTGGCGGCGGCGTTACCAATAAAAAAACTTAAACAGCCTACTTACACAATGACAAATATTTTGAACAGACTGACGGAGTGGCTATGGAGAGCACTTTGTCCCCAATAGTCGCCAATCTTTTATGGAAGATTTTGAGGACATGGCGCTGAAGACGGCGTCCTTAAAACCAACCTGTTTTTGGAGGTACGTTGACGATACGTTTATGGTGTGGCATCATGTGAGAGAAGCTCTGGACTGCCTCCTAGATCACTTCAATTCCCTGCATCCTAGCATCAAATTTACCATGAGGTGGAAAATGATGGAAAGCTTCCGTTTCTGGATGTTCTGGTGTACAGAAAGGATGATGGAACACTGGGACGCAGCGTTTATCGAAAGCCTACGCACACGGACCGTTACTTACATGCTTCTAGCTGTCATCCATCGTTCCAGCGTAGGGGGGTCCTGCGGACGTTAGCGAGAAAAGCTTATGCCATTTCAGATGGAGAAAGCTTGACACAAGAATTGGACCATCTTAAGATTGTGTTCAAGCAGAATGGCTATACAGATAAACAGATCCGTCGTGCTTTCCAGTTTGGACCTTCGCCTGAACCACCAGAAGATACCTGCAAATCGGTAGTTTTTCTGCTTTTTGCTGGGAGCATTTCCTCGAAGATAGGAAGGATTCTGAAAAGATATCACATCAAAAGTATTTTTCGTCCGCCAGCAAAGCTTAGAGCGCTCCTTGGCTCTGTTAAGGATGACTTGGGTTTGAGGAAGCCCGGTGTTTACAAGATCCCTTGCCACTGTGGAAAGGCTTATATTGGTCAGACAATCCGGACCATTCAGGAGCGATGTGTTGAGCATCAGCGGCACACAAGGCTGCTTCAACCTGAGAAGTCTGCAGTGGCGGAACACTGTCTCACCGAGGGACACAGAATACTATATGACGAGGCACAAATTGTTGCCCCTGCATCTCGCTATTGGGACTGTATTTTAAAAGAATCCATAGAGATTCGGTTATCTGACAATCTTATTTATAGAGACAAGGGTTTTCTTTTAAGTAAGACTTGTGACCCAGTGTTATCTGAGATTAAAAAACAACGGTCTGTGGTTCTATCGTCGGAATTTAAAAAAAATTATTTTTTATTTTTTAATTTTTGCCAGCGATATCTCGATTTCGCCTGTTTCCATCACTGGCGGCGGGGTATGTCTACTGCGCTAGAGGGCAGTTAGTGCACCTTCTCGCGCACGCGTTGTGGGTCTTCTGTGGCCTATATAGGGGCCGCCGCTTGCGCTGGGAAGTCAGTTCCGGCGAGATCGTGCACCAGCACTCTCAGCTGAAGATGGCGGCCAGTTGGACCGCGGAAATATTGTGTCATGAAGACGTTATGATGCGGCTGCATACCCGAGAAGAATATTATCAAAATTTATGAATGTCTATGTTCTTAAATTTATGACAGTTCCTGATGAATGTGGCAACTCCTCCTTTCTCCATTTCTGCTCTACAAAAGTGAGATGATAACCTAAACCCTGTAACATTTCAAAGTTCTATACCAGCGGTCACATGATGTTCAGAGAGGTAGATTATGTCAGCTGGGTTTGAGGACTCTGATTCATCTATGCAGATAATTAATTCATTAATTTTATTTCTCAGTCCTTGAATATTTTGATGCAATAAAGATTGCTGATATTTCACGTTGAGTGAGTTAAAATTGGGTAGTGTTGAAATATCTGCTGACTGTTGAAAATTCTTAACCAATAGCTGTTTATGCTGATGTGATAAGCTAGAATTATATTTTTTGGTTTCTTTCTCAAACTGAAAGTTTGTCTCAGTTTTTTTCTGTCCCCCCTATCCTAAAAAACTGTCTTTTCTGAAACACTCATGACAGTGTCTCCCCCCTTTAGCTTTCCTGCTACGTTCCCAACTAGTTTACGCTTCCCTTTCCTTTTGAGGTGAAGGCCATGCCTAGTATAATCCCACCTAGTGAGAGAATCAACAGGAACCACAACAATGTGTGACCCTGCACCCAACATTAGCAACCATTCTAACTCCAAATTAACTCTCTTGACAGAAGAGTTCAAATGAGGTCGGTCATGGCGCCCAAGAACAGATACAGGGTGTTTCAAAATGACCGGTATATTTGAAACGGCAATAAAAACTAAACGAGCAGCGATAGAAATACACCGTTTGTTACAATATGCTTGGGACAACAGTATATTTTCAGGCGAACAAACTTTCGAAATTACAGTAGTTACAATTTTCAACAACAGATGGCGCTGCAAGTGATGTGAAAGATATAGAAGACAACGTAGTCTGTGGGTGAGCCATTCTGTACGTCGTCTTTCTGCTGTAAGCGTGTGCTGTTCACAACGTGCAAGTGTGCTGTGGACAACATGGTTTATTCCTTAGAACAGAGGATTTTTCTGGTGTTGGAATTCCACCGCCTAGAACAGTGTTGTTGCAACGAGACGAAGTTTTCAACGGAGGTTTAATGTAACCAAAGGACCGAAAAGCGATACAATAAAGGATCTATTTGAAAAATTTCAACGGACTGGGAACGTGACGGATGAACGTGCTGGAAAGGTAGGACGACCGCGTACGGCAACCACAGAGGGCAACGCGCAGCTAGTGCACCAGGTGATCGAACAGCGGCCTAGGGTTTCCGTTCGCCGTGTTGCAGCTGGGGTCCAAATGACGCCAACGTCCACGTATCGTCTCATGCGCCAGAGTTTACACCTCTATCCATACAAAATTCAAATGCGGCAACCCCTCAGCACCGCTACTATTGCTGCATGAGAGACATTCGCTAACGATATAGTGCACAGGATTGATGACGGCGATATGCATGTAGGCAGCATTTGGTTTACTGACAAATCTTATTTTTACCTGGACGGCTTCGTCAATAAACATAACTGGCGCATATGGGGAACCGAAAAGCCCCATGTTGCAGTCCCATCGTCCCTGCATCCTCAAAAAGTACTGGTCTGGGCCGCCATTTCTTCCAAAGGAATCATTGGCCCATTTTTCAGATCCGAAACGATTACTGCATCACGCTATCTGGACATTCTTCGTGAATTTGTGGAGGTACAAACTGCCTTAGACGACACTTCGAACACCTCGTGGTTTATGCAAGATGGTGCCCGGCCACATCACACGGCCGACGTCTTTAATTTCCTGAATGAATATTTCGATAATCGTGTGATTGCTTTGGGCTATCCGAAATATACAGGAGGCGGCGTGTATTGGCCTCCCTATTCGCCAGACATGAACCCCTGTTACTTCTTTCTGTGGGGACACTTGAAAGACCAGGTGTACCGCCAGAATCCTGAAACAATTGAACAGCTGAAGCAGTACATCTCATCTGCATGTGAAGCCATTCCGCCAGACACGTTGTCAAATGTTTCGGGTAATTTCATTCAGAGACTACGCCATATTATTGCTACGCATGGTGGCTATGTGGAAAATATCGTACTATAGAGTTTCCCAGACCGCAGCGCCATCTGTTGTTGACAATTGTAACTACTGTAATTTCGAAAGTTTGTCTGTCTGAAAATGTACTGTTGTCCCAAGCATATTGCAACAAACGGTGTATTTCTATCACTGCTCGTTTAGTTTGTTTTGCTGTTTCAAATATACCGGTCATTTTTGAAACACCCTGTACAAACTCAACATTAGTATGATTCGATGCTGATGCAACCTTTGACAGGCCACACTCTAGACTGTACCAAGGATCTCTGTCAAACTATTACTTGGCCCACCCACTATAACCATGGTGTCCTCCTTAGTGAAATCTTTGCAAAGTGATCCTAAATCCTCTGTCACCTGCTCCAGACCAGCATTAGTTTTACAAAAACTGGTGACCTTGTATTCTGATCCTAGTTCATCCTGCAAAAGTTGGCCAACACCTCTTCCATGGGAACTACCTAACAACAACACTTTGTTTCTGTTTACTGATTTCCCCACTTTCTTACTTTTCAATTTGCTCCTGAAAGTTTGTTGTGTACTGTCTACACCTGCAACTGCTTGAGGCCCACCAGCTTCTAACTGAGGCAACAGGTCAAATCTATTTTCCACATTCACCACGAAGCTATCAGACAAAGTTCTAGGCCTGTTCCTCCTGTTGCCTGTTGCCACTTCCCACCTCTTTTTACCCTTCTCCCTCCTTAACCTGTCAAGATCTCCCCTGGCCTTGCCTAACTCAGCCTGAAGGGCGACAGTTTTCCCCTACTGTTCTAGTATCTTCCTGTCTGTACTAAATATCCTATAAAACCACTGATGACTTTCATTTACTTCCCCTATTCCCATGCCACTACAGTCACCCACATGGAAAAAACTACAGATCCCGTCACACCAAAGCCCCGAACTAACAATTCGACGGCAAGTACTTTTCACTCATGATAAACGTAATAGTTTATTGAGAATAAGTCAGTTAAATTTCAGATAAACACGAAAATATGATTCCACAAATTTGGCCTATACGCAACAGTGTGCAAACAAAAACAACAGTGTAAAGTTTCTGAAATAACAACTTAAACTTTACGCTACTTTCCGGAAATGTGAAATAATGAAGAGGTACGCTACAGTTAAATTGCTGTCCCATCAGGCTCTGCCTCTTGTAGCTGTGGGCCGGTCATCTGTGCTAAGTCTGTTGCTGCTGACTTAGCGACCTCCAGCCGGTGGGCTACCAGCGACTTCTAGTAGCTGCCATCCTCCTGCCCTGGCCGCCTTCCAGTCGAGACTAGAGGGCGTACAAGCTGCTCAGCTGCCTATGCATGCTTGAGGGCCAACTCCCCCACACTGACACTGTGTTCATGGCGTGATTCTGCGCACCGCGGCTCGTCCTTCCCGAAGCTTCGTGGCTGTCTCTGTGTGGCTGCTCTCAGCAGCTGCTGCCCGCTACTTGCGACAGCACCTTTGCCGAATAGCTATATCGTTACCATTTCATCGGCCTAGCGATGCCGCCAGCTGTCTGTGACAACGGGCTACTTGCTAATGGCTGCACCAGTTCACCGAACGGGCGCTGCTTGCGACATGGGGGTGTTGGTACCTCACAGCGTCGTCACGACAGTTGCTGTGAAATAAAATGCTTATAATGCTGATTTCATGACATTACATTGGTCAACAAGCAGGCATCCATCCGATGCTCCACCGCAGCCCCGTCCTGAGTGGTGAACTATTGGCTTCCTGACTGCTGACAACCCAGATCCACCACCCACCATACAGGTCATTCCTCCATGCCTCTCCAGTTTCAGGTTTTGTTTACAGAAAGATCGTAGGATATGGTACTATACGGAAAAGGTTCATCGAAGATGGTTAAAGAAATTAAGTTTGCACTTGCTTTTTCATCAAACATTAGGACACACTAGTGCTGAATTGGACTGAGTTACCTTTGAAGGGCGTTCGAAATGAGGAAAGTTATCCTTACCCTTAAGATGTCGTTAGTTCCGAGGAATCATAGCTCGATATCGTGCAACGTAGAAAGTTTGCTAAATCTTAATGAATAACACACATTGTCTTCAGATGTCCTGCAGAACAGGTCGAGACCATTCATAACATTCCCCATACTGAAATCTGTTATCACTCACTGTTCATTCTCCTGTTTGCTTCAAAATTGGAAGGAAAGGGCAGGACATTGAAATACACTGAATACGCTCTGAACTTGTTTTTACCGTCATTTCGTTAGCAGCAGTTACCTTAAAAATGTACCCAGGATCTCAGCTGCAGGGAAGAGGGTGGAAGCTCATGTTAGTCTGGCGGTGAATGACGAAACGGCTTTGAGATTTCACTATTCTGCCCACACTTGCCACTGTTCCATATTACTCACATGTTCTGGCTTTCTGATACTGATACTCAATGGATACGTCTGTCTGTTTTGTAGGGCAGGATGAGATAACAATTTGTGACGGTTTTGTTTTTCTGAGGACAGACCGAAAAAGGGCAAGCAAATGATCTCCCCTGCCTCTCACCGGACGCACCTTTAATTACTTTCATTTGTCACATCATTGTGATAAACATATCCGACAAACTTTTGATACGTTCTGTAACAGTTGTAGTATGGAAACTGTAAGTATACAGTCAACATATGTTTCAGAATTTATCTTATGCTTGTTATTCAGAATAAGCAAACAGTGTAAGTTTGAAGTTGCCGTTCGTAGTTCTGGAACAGAATTAATGCAGTCTTTTTAATCACGCATTTATCCCGTTTGGAGGTTAAAAAAATCTTAACATATTAATTTCAATTACGGCCATTTTATTTATTAATTATCTAATTATTTACTTGTTTGGCTCCCGGCTTATAAGGGGTAGGCCTCGAACACGACCAACCGATTCGGCTCATGTTTGGTAGCTCGTCGGTGTACCACCTAAAATCAAGGACTGTAAGATATTCTGATTCGCTATCCCTCCCCTTTTCTATGCAAACCACTCCTAACATTCATGGCGTTTACTTGACTTCATATTGACGTGATTGGTAGATAACTGAAATCAGCATTTTTCATCATTATACGTAGGGCCCGCAAACGCGTATTCCTGAGAAATCGAGAAAAGAAACTTACATGGCTCCCGCTTTTGTACGCATAAGGTCAACGTCTTTCAACGAAACCGTCGCTGCCCAAGTGAACGTGTCATAGTAACACAGCTTGACTCTAAATCAGTTACTACTGAGTGTATACTGCACAAAGCACGCGCTAAGATGACAAAAAGTCAAGGGATGACGATATGCGCATATACAGGTGGGCGGTAGTCCCGCGTCTTCAAGGTAAAAGGGCAGTGAATTGGCGGGGGCAGTCATTTATACTCAGGTGGCTCAAGTGAAAAGGTTTCCGACGTGATTATGGTCGAACGACGGAAATTAACACACTTTGAAAGCAGAATGGTAGTTTGAGCTCGATTCCTTGTCGTAAATTGTTAGGGAATTCAGTATTCCGAGATCAATAGTGTCAAGAGTGTGCCGAGAATACCAAACGGCCTTCACTTAACGAGCGAGAGCAGCGGCATTTGCTTAGAGCTGACTGCGTGAAATAACCGCAGAAATCAATGTGGGACGTACGGCGAACGTATCCTTTAGGACTGCGCGGCGAAATTTGGCGTTAATGGGCTATGGCAGCGTACAGCCGACGCTGGTGCCTTTGCTAACAGCACGACATCCCCTGCAACGCCTCTCCAGTGATCGTGACCGTATAACTTGGACCCTAAACGAATGGAAGACCGTGGCCTGGTGAGGTGACTCCCGATTTCACTTTCTAAGAGCTGATGGTAGGATTTGAGTGGGCCCAGACCCCACGAAGCAATGGACCTAAGTTGTTAGTAAGACACTGTGCAAGCTGTGGCTCCATGGTGGTGTGGCTGTATTTACGTGGAATGGTCTAGGCCTTTTGATACAACTGAACCGATCATTGACTGGAAATGTTTATGTTCGGCTACTTGGAGATCATTTTCGGTCATTCAACGATTGAATTTTTGTGGTTTACAGCTTGCGCCGTGTCACCGCGATGCAATTGTTCGCGATTGGTTTGAAGAACTTTGCGGACAATTTGAGTGAATTATTGGGCCACTCATATTGCCGAATATGAATTCTGTCGAAAATTTATGGGACATAATCGAGAAGACAGTTCACGGAGAAAATGATGAGCACTTCCCCATTTACGGGCGGCTCTAGAGTCAGCATGGCCCCACATTTCTCCAGGGGGCTTCCTGTTTGTCGAATCTATGCCACGTGGAGCTGCTGCACTGAGCCGGAAAAAAGGAGGTCTGAAACGGTTTAGGAGGTATCTCACGACTTTTATCACCTCAATGTATATTACTCACGGAGGATCACTGTATTAATCTACAAAAATATTTCATTCTGGGAATATACGGCAATAATTCACTGTAGTGCACTCGAGTTTCTCAATAGGTTAATGGTGGTGTGGTGGTGTGGTAACTCCTTTCGATTGCCACATATACTGTTTCTAATGGAAACCCTCGCACCTCAGTTTTCAAAACTATCAGATGACGAAAATAATATTACCTGCTTGCATTCTGTCACAAGCTTTGGTATAAACAAAACGTCACTGGTGAGTTGCCCCTGACGAATTCCAAGCAGTGTTTCTCGGAGATGCAAGGATTAAAATTTTACTCCTTAAATAACACATGTTGTTTAATTAATTTATTTACTTACCTTGCTATATTCCACATTGATTTATTTACCTGATTTAATTCTATACTCACCATTTCGATGAGGTGTGAAATACTTAGGGAAAAGAAAACTGCAGAATGCGTGAAAGTATCACACTCTTGGTCTTCTTCTCCTCAGCCGAGAACCTTAGTTGTTTGGCCAGCGCCGTTTTCGTTGAAGTGCATTAAATTTATGGCTAAGTAAGTGGCAGTCGAGAAAATTCCTTTTCTCAGTTTCTCGGATAATATTTGTTTGCGCTCCCCAGATGTGATGCTGAGAACACACAGTTTTGAATTATCTATCCTGTCACGAGTTGTTTGCACATCGTAAACTTTAGGGTTGGTTCTCTCGACAACGGGGCATCAAAAGGGCAGGAGGCAACTGGTGATCAGTCTCAAACACTTAAGCCATGCTGCGCTCTAAGAAATTCACAATGACACAGTGATTTCTGTGCTCATCACTCCCGCCACTTGAAACGTAAAATGAAGGGAACTAGTAACATTAGACATCGGACAAAGGTACTGCGATCGTACGTTACCGAAACTAATAACATGTTGGTAGCTTTCCTTTCTGTGAATGGTTCATAATTACTTTCTATTCTCAAACAAATTGTAGCCAGGCACTCTTCATTTTCGCATCCTATCGCTAATTTTCCGCAAATAACGATTGCTTCACAGAATAGTATAGGACATAGCGTTTACTTCCAATAGGCTACAAAACTTTGAGATAATGTCATTAAGCAAGTCACAAATATACTTTTCGTCTATCTGATTGATTACTCCAGGTGTGCGTTGTTAAAATACAAGTGCATGCACGAACATTTGTATTTTTCTATTCACTTTGATCTAAACTAAACTAAACTCCGCCCGAACAGGCCATGAAGGCCCAATGTTACCGATCGACCGCCGTGTCGTCAGCCCACAGGCGTCACTGGATGCGGATATGCAGGGGCATGTGGTCAGCACATCGCTCTCCCGGCCGTATATCAGTTTACGAGACCGGAGCCGCTACTTCTCAATTCAGGCAGCCTCACAAGGGCTGAGTGCACCCCGCTTGCAACAGCGCTCGACAGACCGGATGGTCACCCATCCCAGCCCGACAGCGCTTAACTTCGATAATCTGACGGGAACCGGTTTTACCACAGCGACAGGGCCGTTGGCATTCATTGTGATCTACTTCTCATAAAAAAAAAAAAACATTTTTAAATACTCACTTCCTTTGTTTTTCAATGATGCTCCACTTTCCTTTCATTGCTGAGGACTTACCTTAAGCCTCGGTTCTATAGAACCGTCTTCAACTTACGCTTCAGTTAGGTGTCCCCGTTCCAGCAATAGAAGACTATTAGGTATCTGTCACAAACATTAGTGAGATTCAACACACTGAGTTCTATCTCTGCACAACAGAAGTTGACGCATCTGTGAGTTTCATTCCGGCAGAACTAATGAAGAAGTACAAATTTTCTGCAGATCAGTTTTGAACATTGCTTCACAAAATATATCTTAGGTATTATGCAAATTCCTAATTTTTTATTAAAAAGTTTACTTTTTATATTCATTTACTGGTACGAAGTAATTGAAGAGTAACCCCGTGAACGCTCTTGAACAGTTTCAACAGATGTTTTGGATATTTTGTCTCTTGAATGTACTCGTACTTACCAACAGTGTTTGTCTCCAGATATGTCTATCGCCAACTACAAGAGAAGTGCCGCGAACACAAAGTGCCATTATATGTGGTTTTTATTGACCTCAACAAAGCCTTTGACATCGTCAGTAGGGAGGACTCTACAGCATATTAGAAAAAATTGGTTGTCCCCCAACATTGCTGTCTTCAATAAGATATTTTCACGACAATATGCGTGGCTCTGTAATCTTCGATGGAACTACATCTAAACCATTCAGTATGAACTGTGGCGTAAGACAAGGCTGCGTGTTGGCACCTACACTTTTTGGAATTTTCCTCTCGGGTATGCTCCAAGTGGCTTTCGAGAATTGCAATGTTGGAGTACCTCTGCATACTAGGAAAGATGGAAGGCTTTTCAATGTCAGTCTTATGAAGAGTAAGACAAAGCGCTACGAGGTAGTCGCTCGTGAACTCCTGTATGCTGACGATGCTGCAATTGTTGCGAACTCCGCAGAAGAGCTGCAAGAGCTAGTATCAAGATTTAGTCATGCGCGCCACCTATTCTGGATGAGTGTAAACAGCAGTAAGACCATAATTATGGTTCAGGGTGCTAACACACAGCCGGATATCACACTAGAGGGCACTACTCTGGAAGTCGTAGATAACGTCTCCTATCTTGGATCTACTATAGAATCAAACGTGACTGTTGACAAGGAAATTCATGCTCGTATTGGAAGAGCTGCGACAACTTTTGGCAAACTCTCTACACGTGTTTGGAAAAACAAAAAACTCTCTTTGACCACCCAAAATTCTTGTATATCAAACTTGCGTCCTCAGCATAATTTTGTATGCATCGTAAACATGGACTACCTATGCCAAACAAGAACGTCGCCTTAATGCTTTCCACATGCGGTGCCTGAGAGCCATCCTCGGAGTAACGTGGAAGGGGCGAGTGACCAACGAAGCAGTGCTATCTAAAACTAACTACAACAGTATTTCAGCTATCTTGAAGCAGAGACGACTCCGCTGGCTGGGACACGTCCACCGTATGGATCCTGACAGATTACCACGTGAGGTGATGCTTGGAGAGATCTCTATAGCCAAAAGACCTGTAGGACATCCTGTATTGAGGTTCAAGGACTCCTGTGAACGAGATATGGAGAGCTTTGGAATCGACACAAACAGATGGGAGGCACAGGCTAGCATGATACCACAGTGGCGTGATGATGTATCATCTGGAATGTCGAAGCATGATGAAGGCTTGTTAGAGAGATTAAGGCAGAAAAAGCTTCGCAATGCTACCACTGCTCCTGCCTCAGCAGTCAGATGCAATTGCGACAAGAGATGCCGTGCTGCCATTGGCTTGACAAGTCATATGAAAAAATGCAATCCACCAACACACAGACACTGCAACAATCATCTACCAAGATGTCGTGGGTAATATATACGTCTATCCTACCCTTCTGTGAGGACAAAACTGTCAGTCTCTTTCCATGCTTAACGTTCCGAACTGGATAAGTGACCACAAAGCTTCACTTGAACTCATGTTGATAAACTTTCTCTACAAAAGCTTTAAACAGCTCAAATTCAGTTACTATGAATAAGCGAGTTGTTAAAGTCGTCCTCGGTCACACATATAATCCCAAAAAATATTATTCCAGCGTACATGAATGGTAATTATATAGAAAAATTGCATGCTTCTCTATGGTATGCGAATCAGCTACCACATCTACTGTCTTAAAATAAACAGGGATGAACGTGAAATTAACTAGTAGCAAACGAGAAATTAGCTGCACTTCCTCGCTGATGACATGTCAGATTAATTAAAGACCATAAACATTCTACGGTAACGCTTTCACCATCTGAAATTCAGATAACAAGTTCCCTCAACAGAAACGTACTTCCCACAACGAATAAATTTTGCCTTCTTACTTTTTTTTTAGGGCAGAAAAATCACTTACTTTGAAATCTTCAATGTGGCATAGATTTTTCTTTTCTAAAAAATATGTAAAATTACAAAGTGACAGTCAATAATCGTCACAATTTACTGACTCTGTTACATAGTAATTTAAATTATGGAAAATAAACCAATAATCAGATCCACAAAAAAGTGCACGACATAATTTGAAATGTAACGTCTCCAGCGACATCTCTGTTAGTGATCTCGAATTTCTCGAATCTGTACACAAAGCGCTTTTGCACAATGTATAGATACACAGTGTGAGAGTTCAAAGTTTTCTCTTGAAACGTCCCCTTAAAACAATAAAACATGACTGTGCTTAAACTGACACACAATATTTTTGGCGCAACGCAATCTGACTTTCAATAATCCCCACAAGAGAATAGCCCTGACTTAATTAATCTATACGTTTCACAAATCACTTACCTCTCAAAAATCTTCGTTACTCGAACTACTGCAATACAGTGAGCGCCACTACTGCCAGCTAACTAAAAAATTTAAACTACGGAAGTCACTAACTACTGATAGGCACAGTTAGCAATTGAAAGATTTTAATAGAGAACAAACAATGTATTTACCTTAATAGTCATTATATATATATATATATATATATATATATATCTGTTCATGACACCAATTCTTACAAATTTCAAAACTCTGCCATCTCTCTCCCCATGTCCACCACTGCTGGCGGCTCACCTCGCTACGCGCTGTTAGCATCCAGCTGCCGCTGCCCAACACTACAATGGCAGACAACAATGCCAACCAGCCACAGACTGCACACGGCACAGCCAGTGATTTTCATACAGAGCGCTACGTGGCGGCGGCGTTACCAATAAAAAAGCGTAAACAGCCTACTTACACTCTTTTTTGTTTGTTTTGTTTGTTTTGTTTTTTGTGCGTTGCAGTTTAAAATGAGTGCAAAATTTCTGAAGCGTCACGAGGCAGTGTTCCTTGTAAACCACCTGAAGGGACCGAAGCTTTTATGTGGAGCTGCTGCTAAAATTCTTAGAAAGTCAAAGACATTAGCTCCGAAGTGGTTCAAGACAATGGGCTGTCAACGATGAATTGGCTTGCAATGCCTCCGGATGCAAACCCGTAGAAAATGTTTGACTGTGTATTAAGATGAAGCTTAATGGAAACCCAATATACACTTCGAAGCAGCTGTCATACAAAATCAGGACGTTACGGAGAGAATATGCAGAAAATCTCGTGAAAAGCATGCCAAAAAGCTACCAAGTATAATCGATAGTGGCGGTGATTGGATTAATTATTAAGTATCTGTGCAATTAGTAATAACATGTATTTTCATGTAAACATATACACTCCTGGAAATTGAAATAAGAACACCGTGAATTCATTGTCCCAGGAAGGGGAAACCTTATTGACACATTCCTGGGGTCAGATACATCACATGATCACACTGACAGAACCACAGGCACATAGACACAGGCAACAGAGCATGCACAATGTCGGCACTAGTACAGTGTATATCCACCTTTCGCAGCAATGCAGGCTGCTATTCTCCCATGGAGACGATCGTAGAGATGCTGGATGTAGTCCTGTGGAACGGCTTGCCATGGCATTTCCATCTGGCGCCTCAGTTGGACCAGTGTTCGTGCTGGACGTGCAGACCGCGTGAGACGACGCTTCATCCAGTCCCAAACATGCTCAATGGGGGACAGATCCGGAGATCTTGCTGGCCAGGGTAGTTGACTTACACCTTCTAGAGCACGTTGGGTGGCACGGGATACATGCGGACGTGCATTGTCCTGTTGGAACAGCAAGTTCCCTTGCCGGTCTAGGAATGGTAGAACGATGGGTTCGATGACGGTTTGGTTGTACCGTGCACTATTCAGTGTCCCCTCGACGATCACCAGAGGTGTACGGCCAGTGTAGGAGATCGCTCCCCACACCATGATGCCGGGTGTTGGCCCTGTGTGCCTTGGTCGTATGCAGTCCTGATTGTGGCGCTCACCTGCACGGCGCCAAACACGCGTACGACCATCATTGGCACCAAGGCAGAAGCGACTCTCATCGCTGAAGACGACACGTCTCCATTCGTCCCTCCATTCACGCCTGTCGCGACACCACTGGAGGCGGGCTGCACGATGTTGGGGCGTGAGCGGAAGACGGCCTAACGGTGTGCGGGACCGTAGCCCAGCTTCATGGAGACGGTTGCGAGTGGTCCTCGCCGATACCCCAGGAGCAACAGTGTCCCTAATTTGCTGGGAAGTGGCGGTGCGGTCCCCTACGGCACTGCGTAGGATCCTACGGTCTTGGCGTGCATCCGTGCGTCGCTGCGGTCCGGTCCCAGGTCGACGGGCACGTGTACCTTCCGCCGACCACTGGCGACAACATCGATGTACTGTGGAGACCTCACGCTCTACGTGTTGAGCAATTCGGCGGTACATCCACCCGGCCTCCCGCATGCCCACTATACGCCCTCGCTCAAAGTCCGTCAACTGCACATACGGTTCACGTCCACGCTGTAGCGGCATGCTACCAGTGTTAAAGACTGCGATGGAGCTCCGTATGCCACGGCAAACTGGCTGACACTGACGGCGGCGGTGCACAAATGCTGCGCAGCTAGCGCCATTCGACGGCCAACACCGCGGTTCCTGGTGTGTCCACTGTGCCGTGCGTGTGATCATTGCTTTTACAGCCCTCTCGCAGTGTCCGGAGCAAGTATGGTGGGTCTGACACACCAGTGTCAATGTGTTCTTTTTTCCATTTCCAGGAGTGTATTTATAACATTGTCTTTTATTTCATACAGATAACGGTGTACACTTTCTTGTGGAACTGACTGTATCTCAACGTCTAACGTACTTTGACAATTTTAGTGGCAGAGGGCCGCCGGATGCCCTTCGTGTCGCCACACTTCTGTTACGAAACTACCCCCAGTAAGGTCCTCTCATTGAAGAGCCTAAATGGAGACTTTTGCTCTACATGTAACACCAAAACATCGTTTTCTGTAAATTACTATAAGCGATGGAGTGAGATTACCCCACTTCCAAAAGTCATATTCAGCTGCATCTTTGATTCCATCGAATACGACATTCAATCCATCTTGCTTGCTGTTACACAAGATACTGTCTTGTTGGGCTAATCGACGGTACTCCGGCTGGTACTGAAATGGCTCGTCGACGTGGAATGACCCACGGCGGTTGTTTGTATGAATCAGAGGTTGAACGAAGAATATCTGACATAATGGGAAACTTCTTCAGGAAAACGCTACGGGTGATCTATGCTGCAACGAGAAATTTGAAAGGCGACAGTTTCTGGTCTGCTGGCAGAGAGGACAATTTCCTACGTCGTTCATGCAAGAAGTTACTTCGCGTCTTCTTCCTCGAAACAGAAAAATGCTGTAAATTATCCGCAACAAAAAGTATACAGTAATCGATCCCCCACAAAGCATTTTAAAAAACTGTTGAACTCAGTTAAATAAACAACAGCTTTGTCACCATCACCATCGTCTGCTGTTGTTGTGGTCCGAAGATAGTACGATCCAGCATTCGACGCTAATCTGTCCTGCGCAAACATCATCATCTCTGCACAGCTACTACAACCTTACCCCTCACGCATCCCTCCATTAGCAAAAAGACTATTCCTTGAAACTTCCTGCAGACCAAAACTGTGCGCCCGACCGAGACTCGAACTCAGGATCTCGTCTCCTACCTTCCAAACTTTACAGAAGCTCTCCTGAAAACCTTGCAGAACTAGAACTCCTGAAAGAAAAGATACTGCGGAGACATGGGTTGGCCACAGTAAAATTTGGAAGGTAGGAGACGAGATACTGGCAGAAGTAAAGCTGTGAGGACCGGGCGTGAGTCGTGCTTCGGTAGCTCAGATGGTAGAGCACTTGCCCGCGAAAGGCAAAGGTCCCGAATTCGAGTCTCGGTCGGGCGCACAGTTTTGGTCTGCCAGGAAGTTTCATGTCAGCGCACACTCCGCTGCAGAGTGAAAATCACATTCTGGAGACTATACCTTGATGGCTTACCGTGTGTCCAATATGTTGATAACTCCTTTCAGTCAAGTTGTTCCAAATTTTTGTTTTTCCACAGCTACCTAAGGCGAAGTACCGCTGCTGACGGTGAAGGTACCACTTTCTCGAAGCCGTTGCGTAATTGTGGCGAAAACGGTACGCGATGGGGTCAGTCGTCGTCAATAACGATCTTGATGAAGGCGACGAACAGATCTTCCATTTCCGTGAGCTTCACCATACAGAAGGAACATGTCGGTGTATTCTGCAAACATGTTCTCAACCATGTTGCTCTAACACTCAAAGACTTATAAATGAGACTCAAACCACATCATAGAGATAGGATAGACTTCGAATGACATCAGTTAGTGTGACGTGAGCATCCCCAGCCTTGCCTATCCTGTTGCAAACCTACCTAGCAAACATAATTTCTAACGACTGAAATCGTTTCCGAACTCGGGTAGCTATTCAAAATATTATGTACTCATTCCTCTCCACAAGTCGTAGAATTTAGTAACGGGAATTTCCGGACATCTTTTATAAATGTATTATCAACACGAGACTTGATAACGGCGAGGCCGGCCGCTGTGGACGAGCGGTTCTATGCGCTTCAGTCCGGAACCGCGCTGCTGCTACCGTCGCAGGTTAGAATCCTGCCTCGGGCATGGATGTGTGTGATGTCCTTAGGTTAGTTAGCTTTAAGTAGGTCTAAGTCAAGGGGACTGATGACCTCAAATGTTAACGCGTACAGTGCTTAGAGTCATTTGAACCATTTGATAACAACACATACGTCGAAACAATCTCTACGTGAACTTACGTAATCAAAAAGAAGTAAACAAATTGTAGCTAATTTTGTCTAAAGTACAAAGAATAACTCTCAAAACAGTGTCGTATACTTGATAATGTGGGTATGCAGTTAAAATTCGTACGTATGCAGCTTACCCATCAGCTACATCTGTGTTGAATTTATATGAATAAACAATATACGAAGCGCCCCAGGAGCAGTTGTTAAAATTCAGGGATGTAACAGGAACCATAATTCGAAACAAAAAATATCCAGTAAACATGGGCTCTAAAATACACACCTTAAGAGCTATGAGCACTTGTTCATCTTCTCTACCGTGAAACACACTGAATTCTCGCTCCTGTCATATTGTTGAATACTGGCCGTTCCTCCAAGGACAACATGTAGTTAGGGAAAATTTCATACATCATTCATAACCACTCTACCTACCAAAATAAGAATTCAGAACAGTCACTGTCGGTTCAGAAGGGAATTCTAACCCAAAAATGCCATTCCACTTTGCAAATATAATTCTAAGCTTATTGAAATTAACTCTTTCATTATATTAAGAGAAGTTACTACCAAAAGGTCACAAATAGATTTCAGATATGAGTTTCCAGGTATTAGACCATCTAAGAGTAAATTTATAAGTAACCTACAAGTAACCATCCAGAAAGATATAGGTACAAAAGTGCAGTGTACAGAGGAAATTAAGCAGGTACAGCTATAACAACTACTGCGATAAAGGAGGAACAGGGAGTTCTTAGTGATGAAGAAACTTGAAACTAGGACAGTAAGCAGTAATGACATTGTTACTAAAGTAGAAAATGGATGGACTGGAGTGCCGCAGATTATACAAAGATTTTTCTATTCAGTCCAGCTACTAAAATTGCAGAGATCTAATACTTAAATACCATGATCAAGCTATTCAGTTAGTAAATAAATGGTCGAATAAATTTTATGTATATGATGTTAAGATTATTCTACAGATGAATCCTTAGGCTCCACTACTCTATGGCTTACCCATACGTGAGAAACTGGAATTTCCAACCCGACCAGTGGTATTTACAGTACAGGCAATAGCGATAATACTACAAGTAGGATCAACACTATCATGAAGAAAAAACTGAACTTCAAAGGTAACATACGTTAAGAACAATTTATGTTTAATTAACAATTTAACAGATTAACACACAAGTTAACATTTGTTATAAAGTTGCATAAATGCCAAATTAGTCATTCCTGTGAAAGACTCTATAGATATTGTGCCACGGCCATTGCAAATACATAACATAAACTCAGAAGGACAGTGGATCACGATAAAGTAGGATGTTCCTTCAATTAAAATAATTTATTTGTTCAGGCGAACTTTCACAAGCAATCAGGTGACGTGACAACGGACTCAGCCTTATCTCTCTTCGTATCAGAAATGTTTATGGACAAATGAGAGACTTAATTTTGTAAAAGTAAATCACTTGCAAAGTACGCAATATGTTGGTGCTTTTTATGCATCGAATGATTCCACTAGACGACTATAGAGTGTTTAGAAAGTATGAAAAAGTGCCATACTAAAATAAAGGTCAATATGGAGTTTGGAGTTTTCCATGACGTCAACCTGCAGACACAAAGTAGTAACCATAAATTTAAAATTTACCAGCAAGATTCCTTTGCAGACACATCCATCCCAGCTTCCTCACTTCACACTACACTTTACAAACATTTATCATTCCACCAAATGATTCAACGTCTCACTTCCATTCTTGTGTCCCAAGAAGACTACGATGACGAACTTAACTCAGTAAACACAATACCTGCAAATAGTGAATTTAAATCTGACGTTGTTGATAAAAACCTTAACAAAGAAAACTAAAGAATAAACCCATATTTCTGCTGCACCAAAGCGTAAGATACACAGACCAAAAGGAAAAAGATGCAGTTTACCTTTCATATGTATATTTCCTAATAGGTTATGTCTCATTTTGAAAGCAAAGATTTTCTCAGCCTTTCCTTAAGTTCCAGGGTCAGTTCAATGGCTGAACAACCTGACGTCAGGAAAAATCATAACATCATATGCCAGTAGTATTCGTAAATAAAACTGTATATATTTCAAAATACATTCTAAGACCAAAAAAAAAAGCGATGCACGACAAATGAATCATCATTATGGGACAGAAACTGATAGATATGATGAACATGTATAGATAATCAGTTGATTACAATTTCAGTAAAATTGGGTGGTTAATTCAAGAGAAAGAGCTTCACAAACTGAACAAGTGGATAACTCGCTGGTCCACTTCTGGCCCTTATGCAAGCTATTATTCGGCTAGGCATTGATTGATAGAGTCATTGACTGTCCTCCTGAAGAATATAGTGCCAAATTCGGTCCAAGAAATGTCCAAATCTATGTGAAATCGTATGGGACTTAGATGCTAAGGTCATCAGTCCCTAAGCTTACACACGACGTAACCCAAATGATGCCAAGGACAAACACACCCACCCATGCCTGAGGGAGGACACGAACCTCCGCCGGGACCGAAATTCGGCCCAATTAGTACCTTAGGTCGTCAAAATACCGAGCTGATTGTAGGTCGCTGAACATAATGCTCGAAACGTTCTCAATTGGGTGGACACCCCGCAATCTTGCTGGACAAGGTAGGGTTTGACAAGCACAAAGAAAAGCAGTGGTTAGTTGGCGTATTTGGGGCAGGGGAACAAATAGCGAGGGAAGGATGGGGAAGGAAGTCGGTCGTGCCCTTTCAAAGGAACCATCCCGGAATTCGCCTGAAGCGATTTGGGGAAATCACGGTAAACCTAAGTCAGGATGGCCGGACGCAGGTTTGAATCGCCGTCCTCCTGGTTGCGGAACCACTGCGCCAACCCGCTCGGTGACAAGCAGTGAAAACTCTCGCCGTGTACAGGCAGGCAATATCTTACTGAAATGTAAGCCCAGGATGGCTTGCGTTGAAGAGCAACAAAACAGAGCGTAGAATATAGCCGACATACCAGTGTGCTGTAAGGGTGCCGCAGATGACAAACAAAGAGATCCTGCTACGAAAAGAAATGACATCCCAGAACATCGCTCCTAGTTGTAGGATCTCAAGACGAGCAACAATCACGTTAGTATCTCTCCACTGTCCAGGGTGTCTCGAGACACGTCTTCACTGATCGTCGGAGTCATTTCGAAGCAGGACTCATGACAAGACAATTCCACTCCGTCAGTAAGTCACGAACACGTGTCTGGAGGCGCCGCCTACTGAAGTGGGATTCCAACCTGACTGTCGCCCCACCCCCTGCCCTGGTGTTTGGCTGAGAAGTCCCTGTCCATTCAGTGGGTCGTTTCTTGAACAGGCCACTCTACATTTAGGGGCAGCGGATAAAAAGTAAGTTTAAAAAAGGAATGTAAGTTCGTATTCCACTCCCAGCCAAGTAGGATATTTATCTAAAAATAACAAGGCTCAACCCACCAACTTCAATGATTAATGAATGCAGCAGGTGAAGAAAACCTTCATCGTTGATAGATATTGACATAAGTACATTATAGATGTCGAACAAGTCACAAAATTTATTCTGTACTAGCTCTTACATGTGGCGGTGCTAACATATCAGTAGTTTTGTTGTAATTAGTGATGGTGCTATTGAAATAGCGTAATGTGTGCATTATGCAACAACTTGATAATTTTTCAACATAATTTATGTTCAGTGATGTATAAAAGGTTTTCCATTCTCTTTCTCTTCCCCCCCCCTCTCTCTCTCTCTGTCCCTTTCACTCTCTCTCTTTCCCTCCCCCCCTCTCTCTCTCTCTGTCTCTCTCTCTCTCTCTCTCTCTCTCTCTCTCTCTCTCCATCTAACTCTCTTTCCCTCCCTCTCTCTCTCTCTCTCTCTCTCTCTCTCTCTTTCTCTTTCTCTGCTTTTTTTTCCAAATTAGGGTGCACTTCTCAGCAGATTTCATCAACATCCGTTCTGCGGTTTAGTTGTGAGAACTTACCAGTTTTACTTTCGCATTTAATAATATAAGAATGGAAGTATGGATTAAACACGCTGAAGATTGTATGAGCCATGAATACCATTACATTGAGCTGTATCATATAAAACATAACCAATAAAAACATTATCACAAATATTATTTAAATTCAAAAGTCAAAGAGTAAATAGCTTTGTCAAAGAGTAAAGAAGTTTGTCAAAGAGGTGTTGTTGTTGTGGTCTTCAGTCCTGAGACTGGTTTGATGCAGCTCTCCATGCTACTCTATCCTGTGCAAGCTTCTTCATCTCCCAGCACCTACTGCTACCGACATCCTTCTGAATCTGTTTAGTGTATTCATCTCTTGGTGTCCCTCTACGATTTTTACCCTCCACGCTGCCCTCCAATACTAAATTGGTGATTCCTTGATGCCTCAGAACATGTCCTACCAATCGATCCCTTCTTCTAGTCAAGTTGTGGCACAAACTTCTCTTCTCCCCAACCCTATTCAATACTTCCTCATTAGTTATGTGATCTACCCATCTAATCTTCAGCATTCTTCTGTAACACCACATTTCGAAAGCTTCTATTCTCTTCTTGTCCAAACTATTTATCGTCCATGTTTCACTTCCATACATGGCTACATTCCATACAAATACTTTCAGAAATGACTTCCTGACACTTACATCTATACTCGATGTTAACAAATTTCTCTTCTTCAGAAACGCTTTCCTTGCCATTGCCAGTCTACATTTTATATCCTCTCTACTTCGACCATCATCAGTTATTTTGCTCCCCAAATAGCAAAACTCCTTTACTACTTTAAGTGTCTCACTTCCTAATCTAATTCCTCAGCATCACCCGATTTAATTAGACTACATTCCATTATCCTCGTTTTGCTTTTGTTGATGTTCATCTTATATACTCCTCTCAAGACACTGCCCATTCCATTCAACTGCTCTTCCGAGTCCTTTGCTGTCTCTGACAGAATTACAATGTCATCGGCGAACCTCAAAGTTTTTATTTCTTCTCCGTGGATTTTAATATCTACTCCGAATTTTTCTTTTGTTTCCTTTACTGCTTGCTCAATATACAGATTGAATAACATCGGGGAGAGGCTACAACCCTGTCTTACTCCCTTCCCAACCACTGCTTCCCTTTCATGTCCCTCGACTCTTATAACTGCCATATGGTTTCTGTACAAATTGTAAATAGCCTTTCGTTCCCTGTATTTTACCCCTGCCAACTTTAGAATTTGAAAGAGAGTATTCCAGTCAACATTGTCAAAAGCTTTCTCTAAGTCTACAAATGCTAGAAACGTAGGTTTGCCTTTCCTTAATCTTTCTTCTAAGATAAGTCGTAGGGTCAGTATTGCCTCATGTGTTCCAGTGTTTCTACGGAATCCAAACTGATCTTCCCCGAGGTCGGCTTCTACTAGTTTTTCGATTCGTCTGTAAATAATTCGTGTTAGTATTTTGCAGTTGTGGCTTATTAAACTGATAGTTCGGTAATTTTCATATCTGTCAACACCTGCTTTCTTTGGGATTGGAATTATTATATTCTTCTTGAAGTCTGAGGGTATTTCGCCTGTTTCATACATCTTGCTCACCAGATGGTAGAGTTTTGTCAGGACTGGCTCTCCCAAGGCCGTCAGTAGTTCCAATGGAATGTTGTCTACTCCGGGGGCCTTGTTTCGACTCAGGTCTTTCAGTGCTCTGTCAAACTCTTCACGCAGTATCGTATCTCCCATTTCGTCTTCATCTACATCCTCTTCTATTTCCATAATATTGTCCTCAAGTACATCGCCCTTGTATAGACCCTCTATACACTCCACTTCCATCTTTCTGATTTCCCTTCTTTGCTTAGAACTGGGTTTCCATCTAAGCTCTTGATGTTCATACAAGTGGTTCTCTTATCTCCAAAGGTCTCTTTAATTTTCCTGTAGGCAGTATCTGTCTTACCCCTAGTGTGAGTCAAAGAGTATGTTTCCCTAATTCGCGTAATATTTTTCAAATCACTAAATTCTTGTACCACACGTGCTCTAAAGAAGCCTATGTTCTTCCTCATGGTTCAAGTGTTCTCAATAGTTAGTCCCACCGAAACCAGCTCAGCAGTTTAGTCGTGTAAACGTACCAGACAGAATTACTTTCGTAGGTTATGATATTAGTATGGGTAAAATTTTTAACTAAGATATCTTTTTTCACTATCGGATTTTGTTGAAATGAAGCCTATACGTTTCCCCAAGCTATGCTCAGTTTACCTGCAAAAACCCCATGAAAATTTGTCAAGTAGTTTTGGAGGTTAGCATGTTCAAACACACAAAAAGATAGACATGTCGATTTAACAGTTTTATTATTGGTGTGGATAATCATAAACCAATTATTTTATCATGCATTAGGTTTTCCTAAAATAAAAGTAGTTCGCTTAACAGGGTTGTCTCCTAGGTTTTCGTGATGATACTTCTTTTTAAAGTGGCGTCGGTACAATGAATAAACAAATATGACACAGATGTCAGATGATGTTTGTGTGAACTGATGATTATGATGATGTCCCATTCTCCTGGACAGAGCGTAGGGGACGATGCGGGACATCCGCACCGCCGTATTAGACAAGGTCCTAGCGAAGTTGGTTTGCCATTGCCTTCCTCCGGTGTGAACTAAATAACTATAATTTAAATGAGAAGTGAATATAATGGAGAGACAGTGAGTTAAAGTTAAAAGGGGGACAAAAAAGGACAGGCGTCTAAAATGTGATAATACAGGCGTTGACGTCAGAAAGACATCTGTTCTGTATTATCAAATTTATGTTTAAGATAGATTTTGTGGGTCTTCATTGTTATTGCCTTTCTGTTACTGTGTGTCAGCACCCAGGTTTCAGGAGAAAGTAGGGCAGAGATCATCTCCTGCATTGATTTGCATATAATCAATTAACTGCACGTACTTTAACATTAAGATGCGCCTTGTAATATTTATCCATGAGCTATATAACTGGAATTGATCCAACTTTTTCCTTAAAGGGTGGAATTAATTTTATTTCTCCACCTTTGAGGGATAGTTATTTTTAAGTGGTTTACTACGGGGAGAGCAGTTACTGTGGAGCACCATTTGGCAAAGGAACAACCCACATCTGTCGAAATGTTAAGTAAAATAAGTTTTTCTAGAAAATATTACACTACCTTCATGTGCAGCAACTAAAATTGGTAAGTGGTTTGTTACCTAATCCATGCACTAACAATACCGATAATGGATAGCAGCATTGACGTAGTGTGCCAGGATGTATTCACCTCCATTCAAGAATAAAGCCTGTAAAAGCGAAGTCACCAAAAACCGCTACCAGAATAATCAAGGAATAAAATGTTTTACGTAAAACATTAATAGATCTGCTGTTTGAATGAATTCAAAATTTTGCGACGCACGATTCAATAGTGCAAAGCGAAACATGGAGTTTCTTGGGTGTGTAACACACGCATTAGACCTCCTTGAGGCGTTGCGTCGATCTGTAGTGTATAAATGGTCTTGTCTTCATTGACAATTGAACAGGAATAGCAGTTTTTTGTAGTGCGTGAAACATACATTTCGGTCTTCGGTTCAAGTAAGTTTTCGACGTCAGGTATTAAATGTTTACTCGTTGTAAGGAAGTATCTGTGACTATTATACAGGGTGAAAAGTATTTAAACTGACAAACTCTGGGAGGCTGTAGGCGACATCAAAACAAATATTTTTCCCTAATGTTATTTTTTCCTATGAGGAGTATTTAAACCGGTAGAGGAAGATTCTCTGGTGGCAAATTAATTAAATCAACAAACAATTTTCCATTTTTTATGACCAAGAGACACACATTAACACAATCCAATTTCAATTACAGTAGATTTTCAAAAATGCCTCCATTGACCTGTAAACAAAGGTTACACCGTCGGATCATGTTCTATCCGACACGGGCAAAAACCCCAGGAGTATCCTGAATTGTTCCTGCTGCTGCTACCATCCGGGCAACCAGACCCTCTTCTGATGCAACAGGAGTTGCGTGAACAAGGTTGCGCATCTCTCCCCACACAAAAAAGTCCAGAGGGGACATATCTGAGGATCGAGCAGGCCATGGTACAGGACCACCTCTGCCAATCCACGTTTCTGGGAACCGTCGGTCCAGGAACCGACTCACACGACGACTGAAATGTGCCGGCGCCCCATCACGTTTGAACCACATGCGCTGTCTTGTAGGGAGAGGGACGTCTTCCAACAAATCTGGCAATGCTCTGGCGAGAAAATTGTAATAGTGCCCGCCATTTAATGGCCTAGGTAGCAGACACGACCCAATTAAACAGCTTCCAACAACACCGACCCACACATTAACGAGAACCGTACTTGATTAGGGCTAGTAACTATAGCATGTGGGTTATCCTCACTCCAAACATGCGAATTGTGCATTTTGAAGACTCCATCACGTCCGAACGTTGCTTCAAGACATCGGATAGAAATGTAGGATGCATTTGTGTGTGTGAAATCTCATGGGACTTAACTGCTAAGGTCATCAGTCCCTAAGCTTACACACTACTTAACCTAAATTACCCTAAGGACAAACACACACCCCCATGCCCGAGGGAGAGCTCGAACCTCCGCCGGGACCAGCCGTATAGTCCATAGGATGCATTTCACACTGTTCCAGGTACCACTGCGAAAACTGTCCTCTGGATGGATAATCAACTGGTTCCAGATTGTGGACACGCTGTAAGTGAAATGAACGTAACAATTGCTCTCGAAGGACTGTTCTTACGTTCGTCTTATTCGTCCCCATGTTACGTGCAATTGCTGATTCAAGGATCTCACTCCATATGCTGCAAGACAGCTTCCTCAAATTGCAGCGTTTTTACCGTGCGACGGCGTCGCTCCATTATTAAACAGAGACAATGCATACTACACTGGTGGACAGCAGTTGCCTACAACCAAAGATCGTAATACGTCCTCTAACAACTGAAGATCGTTAATGTCCCCTACAACCTCCCATAGTTTGTCGGTTTAAATTCTTGCCGTCCGGTGTGGCCGTGCGGTTCTAGGCGCTTCAGTCTGGAACCGCGTGGCCGCTACGGTCGCAGGTTCGAATCCTGCCTCGGGCATGGATTTGTGTGATGTCCTTAGGTTAGTTAGGTTTAAGTAGTTCTAAGTTCCAGGGGACTGATGACCACAGATGTTAAGTCCCATAGTGCTCAGAGCCATTTGAACCATTTTTTAAATACTTTTTTACCCTGTATGGTGTAAAGTTCTGTGGTTGTTGTAGTAGTGTGAAGTTCAGTTCGTTCTTGTCTTTTGGAAATTAATAACGTTAGGAGCCACTTAGCTAGTTACATTAAGCTACTTTCACTCTACAGTATCTCGAGTGGAATCAAATACGTATTATGAAAAAATAGAAAACTACAGATTCTTTGTCTGCCACATTGTTTCTTCTTTTTTTTTTTACATACAACATTTATGCAGAGAAGGAGATCGATTTCTTTTGCCACTTAGACCACTATCTATCGATGTATATGTTAGTAATGAGCTGAAGAATTGCAAGCAGGCGAGTATTCAGTCAACGAAATGACAGCAATCTCCGACATTTGCGGTAAGGATTTTTTCCTTTCTTTACGTCTGCGTGACAGTGAAAAAATAGTTGTTCACTCATTAATAGAGGCTTAAGCCGCAATGCTGCATACTTGTGTTGAATTTCTTTTACTGTTCGCAGAATTCTCTGCGCTGTAAACGAACCTGAACAGGTAGAACGAAATAAATGAGGCGACTTCTGCACCGTATGGCTGGAGCCCCTCTCCTATGTTGCCTGTACTCAATTGTATCCCGCAGACGTATGAAACGTAGTACGATACTTCACATCTCATTTGATGCTGTCATGACGGACATTAGTGCACTCGGCATTTCGAAGGGAGGTGGTAGAGCTACATCGAAGACACTAGCTATTATCGAGACGTTACGTTACATAAGGAGCGGAGTCACTCCAAACACGATATTTTCCTCGTTCACAAAAATCAATGACTCACAGTCTTGAGAAAATTAAGTGACTTCCATTAGTGGCAAGGTAATTTTACCTCTGGCCTATGAACGGTCGTCATTCTCCTTTAGCAGAATACGCATATGTTATTGATGCTTCGTTTTGAAAAGAGAAGACACTCCATGACAATAAAATTAATGAAATCATCATGTACGAACCTGCTAATCACACCATTAGAAAATGAACATACCAAAGTTCTATCGGACTACAATACACTGCTAGGTCTCTAAACATCCTCGAAGAGACGTAAAAAGCCGCGCGGGATTAGCCGAGCGGTCTCAGGCGCTGCAGTCATGGACTGTACGGCTGGTCCCGGAAGAGGTTCGAGTCCTCCCTCGGGCATGGGTTGTGTGTTTGTCCTTAGGATAATTTAGGTTAAGTAGTGTGTAAGCTTAGGGACTGATGACCTTAGCAGTTAAGTCCCATAAGATTTCTCACACACTTGAACACTCGAGACGTTAAAACCTAACCAGCCCTCCTTCCTGTCTTAGACTACCTACAAGTTCGTAAAACAGCCGCGAGGTAGCGCTGCCGTTTGCTTACAGCTGTTCCTGTTCCACTAATATGGCGGCAAGGAGGATGGATAGCGACACGACAGGAGAAGTCGTTTCGTGTGCAACAATTGGCAGAGATTTGCGTCATCACTTTAACAATCCCCTCGTGTCAGCAGAAAGCATCTTTGTTGCAAATATGTTGATAAATGATACAGAAAACTATCGAATACTGTTACGTTTGAAGCTCTTCTGTCGGTGTTTGCTTTGTAAATAAATTTGTTTTTGGGGATCCACATGAGCAAAACAATTTTTTTCGATAACCCAGACACGTATCGCTGAAGTTTCAGCATGATCGGTGGACTTTTATTTCCTTTTTGAAACTTATGTTAGGGCAATTTATTTTCAAGCAAACACGGACACAAAAGCTTCAACCGCGAGGTGATTGTTTCAACGCCCTGACAGGCATTTCCAAATAGAAAATAAAGGCGCACAGACGATGCTGAAACTTCAGCTAAACAAGAAAAGAAGTTATTTTTTGTTCAAGGCGAGCCCCTTCGAAAAACAAACAGTTAAGTCTGTTAAGCATACGAGCTTTCGACGCCTCCAGGGGTGTTCCTAACTACGGGAAGTTTGCGCTTAGGAGGAAAGCACTGCGTTTTGAAAGTACGTGAATCACAGATTCTCCCTCCGTATTTAAAAGGTATTCCTTTTACTAAAAGGCCACTTATGCCCTGTACACGATGATGCATTTTCTATTTTACTGTACATTTACCGTTTATCGTACATTTATTTAGGGTGAGAAATGCCATTTTAAGCCTGGCGGTGTCTTCGTTCTATGAAGTGAAACATGCAGATATTTGAGCGTCATTCTTAACGTATTTCATACTACCAATATTAGAGAACTACGGAACCTATGTAGAAGATTGTCACTCTATTTACAGAGGAACACCGGTTATAGTGCGCGCAAAATGTCGGCCGCTAGGTGCGCAGTTGGCTGGAGAAGCACGGGAGAGCACCTGTGGTGGGAGGTCGCTCAGAAGCTATAGGGGAAATGCCGTTCTAAACTGAAGTCTACACTCCCATTTTTGGTCAATATTAAACGTGTCGCCTCCACGCCCACACTTGCATGGTGACCATTCAAAAAGATCTGTCACCTCTTCTTTGGTCAGTATCTAAAAAGAATACCGTCGAAAATGTAGCGATTTATTTTCGCCTGGTTTGTTAACCATTTGTAGCTTTCACTCACGAGTGGAGAATTTCTAGTAAAACCTATACATTTCTCTTGTTGTCATGTTAAAATTTGCTTCTTTTTCCAAACATCAGCGGATTTTACACAGTCGCAATCGCGAGAGGATTCTAGAACAGTGGTTTGTTAAGTTAAAGAAGTGAGGAACTGAAAAAAGTAAGGTCAGCACTTTATGAAAAAGCACATCCTCGGTACAAAGTAAACGTGCAATGACTGAACTTACATCGTTCCAAAACTCATAGCATTTCTCGTTTCACCAACCGTCGATGGCCCTTAAAAATTACATTCTTTCATCGGAAAAATCTGTAGTTAGTGCAGTGAACAGTAGATAATGAAGTTTTGCTCAATAACCACATGGCACAATACTTCCTTCTTTGTGTGCTACCATTTGCCAAAATCTCATTTTGTTATCTCAAACCGTTTATGAAATATGGGGAATATTGTGGATATTTCACTCTGGCTATATCGCTGGCGCGGTACGATCGCAAATGAGTGCGCTACGTCAGATCAGTTTTTTCAGGATTGGTGACAGAGAGCTTCAACCACATCTAAAGAAAAATTGAACATGTCAGCTACATTTCATACGCAGCAACATACTATGTAACATACACCAGACGCAAAGTCATAGCGACTCCTATTTTTCATTGCAAACTTTTTTGAATTTCGCGCTGTATGTTACTTCCTGTAAATATCACAATTACTACGACCATTAACGAAACGATGGGCACATCACAATGAACCTGCCACACAAAGATACAAATAACGCGAAAATGAAATTTTTGTACCTAATAGCTTCTGTAAAATTGTTTGAGAAAGATTGTAGGGCGTGCGCGTCGATTCTGACATCGCCGACCGACCGGTCGAAAGGTGGCAAACGCTTGTCGGCCTCCCCTCTGAACAAACGAATGAACTCGCCCAGCTCTTTGGACGAAAACTGGACACTGCGCATCGCCCATTTTATCCTGCACGACCTATACGAATATGCGCGTGGTACATTACGATGCCATTTTGATAGCAATAATTAGCTTCGCCCCCGCAAGTGTATGGGGCTCGCAAGTACGAAGTGAGCGTGTTGCATACAAATTGCGTCGCATACAGAGACGAATATTGCTCAGGTTGACAGGCGGTTTTAGTACAACCGCCTGCCAAAGCACTCTTCGTCTTGTCAGAAATTTGTCCCCTAGATATTAAAGTGCGATATCTAGGATTTGTCACTGGATGTGCAGAGGTAATCTTCTAATAAGAGTACATGATATTACTGCCAGTACGTTACTGCCAATACCCAAGTACAGGAATGGATGCTTGCCGAATGGCAGTGTCACTAGAACATGTAAAGTCACTATAATATGTAAAGTACAGCATAAGTTTGTGACAGTCATGTGGAGTGGCACTTGTAGGGAAGTGGAATGTGTTGACAATTCAGTGGAGTCCAAAGGCGCCCATTCACAGCCCGATTGGCCCGCTGACCGTCCACCTATACGCTCGCCAACCTGTCGGACTATGTGTGGACACCAGCGACTGCTTGGCGGACCTTATCTGCCTGTTCTAACGGGAGGGTTCGCCGGTTAAACTGACGCACACGGACCACGGTCCCGACCCATGGACCCATCGTCCACACACAGGCGAGCGTGTTGGGGCAGACCCACTAGGCAGACGAGTTGGCTGACCTGTCCACCCATGTATCGAGGGTCATATGCCTGCATGCTACCTCTGGAAAGTCCTTTATCACATCGACAACCCCTGGATTTGCAGAAATCTCTCTCTACGAAGTATCACGCCCAAAAAGGGTGTTAACCCCCTACACCACGGCGGGTGCACAAGTTCTTCCCCAAGCATCCATGATTTTTTAAAAGACGTGGCCCACATCCCGTGTAGTCCGCAGCTCGTGGTCGTGCGGTAGCGTTCTCGCTTCCCCCACCCGGGTTCCCGGGTTCGATTCCCGGCGGGGTCAGGGATTTTCTCTGCCTCGTGATGACTGGGTGTTGTGTGATGTCCTTAGGTTAGTTAGGTTTAAGTAGTTCTAAGTTCTAGGGGAATGATGACCATACCTGTTAAGTCCCATAGTGCTCAGAGCCGTTTGAACCATTTTGAACCACATTCCGTGTATTTACGTAGAATTTACAATATTAGGACACACACACATGCAACTGTGAATGTATTTCTTGAATGTGATCAATTTATTAAATGTAGACTGGGATCGATGTTGGCATTATCCCACTGTGAGGGTATAGAGCCACCGATGTGACACCAGGGAAACTTTCCTGATGACACGGCAGCCATCCCAGGCTCAGAGAAAGAAATAAATACTATGTCAGAAAGGTATCCAGTGGAATCGATAATTTAACATCGTACAGAATAATTTATTAACACCTGGTCGTTCAGCGTAACGTGCTAGTTCGTGAGACAGGGACGATTTACGACTGTGGCCGGGTATACCGACCAGAGTGAGTGGTTTCTAAGCGATTTCCCACGCTAGCTTCTTTCACAGACAGATGGCGTCTTCGTTCCCTTGGATTACTTGAAGAATTTGGCATCAGGAAGAGAACTGATCCATAAACTTAAATAATGAAGTAAAATTTGCTAAATCCTGAAGAAGCTAAATCCACAGTATCCAAGATAGACGCTAAGGAAAATAAAGAACAGAATAATTTAGTAGTACTCTGATTGTAGTAATATGTGTAGTTATCGAGAGCAGTTATATTTTAATTTCTTTGAATGTTTAAGTGTAGATTCTGAGCCCTGCAGGGCTTTTTGCTCCAGGAATACCGGGTCCTAATTCATATATATGCATATGACACAGCTAATCAAAGCGACACAATACTAATATATAGTTTTGTGGGGATAGGAGATAAGTTCTTAAGATACTTTATTCTAACTGTATCCAATTTACTTGACATCAAATGATGCTTGTATGAACGTATGCTTTAATATTTGAACAATATTTGTTTTATACAGACTGCATTAGGTAAAGAGACTGCAAGTTCAATCAGTTAGCAGCAATAAATACATAAATGTACATTTACGACGAGCATATGAACCACTTTGTTTCTGTCTGAAGCACAGACCTGACGCCATCAAGAGGCACACAATTTGCGTTCGCCAAGCTGTGAGTTGAAAAATGAAAACTAACAACGTGCTGCACTGTATGCTGACGTCGAATTCTCATAACACCGACAGGTGCGGGACTTCAAAACATCTATCAAGGTAAGTATATATTTGTTTTTGTTATCTATACCTTTTCTTAATTCTTACGTCCATACAGTATCATTAATGTATTCAGAAATTGGAAAAGTGCAGTTCTATTGTATATTAATCAGAGAGTATTAAATCAAATGAAAATATATGGTCCCAGAGAACTTTTCAAGTCTCAACATCTCTGGCGTATATACGCAGACTGAAGCGATGAATGAAAATTTGTACCAACAACAGAGCTAACAACAGGCACAATTCATTGTAAGTCAGGATTCATGTAAGGAATGTATATTCCGAATGTTGTAGCCATTTTAATACGTTATCCCATATTTTAATATCAGGAATTAAGGATCTAGAGCACCTAAAGACCATAATAGGATAACAGGTTTCAGGATGGAGTTAATCATTTGGCTAGTCCCAAAATTGTATCACAAAAAAAGGAATATGTTGTGTAATATTCAGACTCAATTAAAAGACTATTCTGAGAAGAAACTTTTTTTCAGTAGATTGTAGACGACAAAAGATCATGTACTAATAATATATTAATCAGAATATTAAGACATCCATGACTTTACGATGGGACATATTATACGTTAATTCTCAGTCATTTCACATTTCATAAAAATTGCACTCATTTTATTTTTCTAAGATTATAGACAGATTTGAGGTTATAATAGTGGACTCAAGTGTGATTGCTACCACATTAACATACATTGAGACACACTTAATATGCAACAGAAAAAGTTAAGTTATTAGTAATATAAAAACAGAAATAGCCTTCTGGCGGCTCAGTAATACAATTAAATGCTTTGTTTTGTAGTATCACAATCTGAACTTGTGGGGAGAGGGATTCTTTCAATTCATTTTGTGTGGGCGCCAACCGTCACTTGAGAGTGAACTGATGAAGTGCTAGGAGATGAAGACTTGCAATATTTATAATTTTTGTGAATGTCAACCAGATGTCAACTGGCACCAATATAAAGTCAAGTCCGACATTAGTCATGAGCGACTTCTGACAACTGTTTGTCAATATGAATTTAAACAATAAAGACGTGTTTCGATGTATCAATATATACATTGTAAATACTTATGAGGCGTGACTACAAAACTGAACTTTCGTGCCTAAGACCTGGAATGGGAGCAGCCATCAAATCCATCACATTACATTGAGGAAATCTACCAGCTGGATTTGTGCAATAGTTGTGCTGTACTGAATGAGGCGCCAAACTTTTATTATCGACCTCAAAAAGACAAGTAAAGCGACAGATTTAAGTATCATTAAAAAGCTTTCAGCATTTGGTTTCAGTTTTAGAAATCGAACTGGTTAAATGACTTCAGTGTGTTTAAAATCTTCCATTCGTTCACACAAATTTATATTTTCGCTGGTTACTTTCGCAAGAAGGCAAATTTTGGAGCACAGTGAAATGGGGCATTGGTTAAGACACTGGACTCATATTATGTACGGGTGAGATAAAATGTCTCCAACCGTCCAGATTCATGTTTGGATGTTTCTCTACATAGATCGAGGCGACTTCTGGTTTGGTTTCACTGAAATGAGCAACGTCCATTTCTACCCCATCCTGCGCTAATCTGAACTTCATTTCAGTTTCTAATTATCTCTTCGTCGGCGAGGCATTAAACCCTCCTTTTGCATCATAGACGAAACTAGTAATAAAGTCAGAGTTTATCATCCCCTTTACTTCTTCATCCCCTTCGTCCACACATGTGGATCTTCTTTCACTTGTTTTCTCTGTAAACAGGTGTATTTTTCCGCTTATAGACCGAAGATCCATGCGAGTAGGCCTTCTAGTTCTTAGTTTTAAAACCAGGACGCTGTATCTTGCAAGGAACGATTGGTGTGTTCTTTTGCAGTTGGTTGCACGCAGAAAATCGTAGAGGCATGTAAATAATTATTATTCCTAAATATTAGACTGAGAACCAGGTTTTTTTACCTAACATTCATGAACTATTGTAGATGTTGAGAATTAGTTGAGACTCGCTTATATTTTGTTTGTTATTATGAAATTACGGATTTTCTGAAGGTCCTCGCACGTGTACCTCATGTCATAATGCATATTTGCTCATTTCAATTTGTCGTTTGATAATGGAATGCTTAAATAACAGTTATTTTTACATTCTGCAGCAGTGGATGAAATATTAACTGGTGAGCTATTAGAAGCTCTTCTGAATGGTAGCAACGTGGAATTATCTGATTAGGAAGACGACGAAATCTCGTTTTTGACGGAAGATTGTCCTGCTGAGTTTGATGAAATGAACTGGTGAACAGTGAGAACGTTACGGTGTCTTGCTAGTAGCTAGAAGAGAACGTCCCCGTACAGTGTATTCCTCTGACAGCGAAGATGTGAATGATGCAGAAAAAGTGAATAAAAATTCTAAAAGAGCTGTGTTGCAACCAGTTTCAGAAGTTAAGTTTTAAAATCTGGACCAACTACCAAAATTTGTTGAGGCAAGGAATGCCCCAAATTCAGCAAACCTGGCTGAAGTTCCAAGGTAAGATTTGAGCTTGAAAAATAGGATCTATTTATGTATTGCGAAACATAATTGTTTTGATGCTTATCATAAAATGTACCACAAATATTTATTTACTGACCATAGCAAATTATTATTTGCCAGAAAGTATTGTATGACTACTATTTTCTTGCATTTGTTAAGTTTTTTTAGAGTGGCAACAAAAACCTGTATTGGAAATCATATATTCGAAAAAATACAAATATTTGTAATCCTTTTTTCTGCTTGCATTACCATATACAATTCACTATTCCAAAATAAAATTATATATCATTGAACAAAATGTTTATTTTTAAAAAAAGGGGAAAGAAAATACAAAGCCAAGATTAGGATGTTCTCACGGTAAGTGAGGCTTGTGGTCCACAAGCGTAAACCTCAATTTATGCCTTAGTGAATCACCAAAAAAATATTTCATTTGCATTTACGTCATACTCGGTTATCACTTTGCTGGAAAATATGAAAAGAAAAATTTCTTGCTTCTTTTTTTTTTATCTCAAGCGTCAAGAGATTAACATGAAGTCTCTAAACACAAAGCTCCAGAATCAATTGCGCCAGAATTTGAGAAGAAAATTAATGTATTTTTGCTGTATGCGTCACCGCAAAATTAGCCTGAAAAGATTTAAGCACACATTTCACTGCACTTTCTCAATAAATCGTGCCATATCATAGTACACTAACAGCTAAATAAAAGACACTTTGCGTACATAATCAACAGCTTGTGTATAATTAGTCACAGCTTGTAAATGCATTTCCACTGCTTCAGGAGACGATACTCCTAATGAACGTGGATGTCGTTAACTACACCCGTAATTAAAGGAACCAAACCTCCGCTCAATTACTGACAGCTAAGAGGCAGAGAACTTTTCCAGCTTAGGAACTTTCCGCATAAAAGGGCATTCAAGACCACGGAAGCGATCACCAACAAACAGAAGGGCCCCCCCCCCCCCCCCCTGCCCCTCTACATCTGACTTCCCTTTCTCCCTTCGTTCTTCTCTTCATCTGTCTATCTTTGTCGCCTCCTTTTCTGTAAACTAATTCATTCAATGTTCTATTTCTCATTAATCACTACAGGTGCCTGGTATCGTCAGTCTATGCGCAATAAGATGTATTTCCGCACTAAACTACAGTCGTAACGGATGCTGAGTAGTGAATTACAATAAATTACCGATAGACTTCGTTTCTTCATCACAACAACGTTTTGTCCCTCTCACATGTGTCACTCGATTTCTTGTCGATGTAAAGAACAGTCACATAAATTTCAATAATAAGTTTATAGCTTTAGCATACATCTTCGCTTAACACTGTTCCAGACAGTTACTTGTGAGGAAATCTGTTCTCTGTAAATCACCCTGGAATGCAACATTACTGAAAACTTCCAACAATAATTTGAGTGCATTCTACAATGCTCTTTATACGATTCGTATTCATT